>NC_045718.1:29157896-29820738 GCF_009834535.1 Camelus ferus | reverse complement strand
TCATCTTAAAGTTCTATCACTATATTAGATGTTCATGGCTTTTCAGGAGACACGTGCTTTCAATGTGATCTATTTTCCAACCAGGAGAGTGAATATACATGCATACCTTTGTATACTGCCATGCTGCATAGCACTAATTCATAATAAGGTTATTTGTCTTTAGAAATGTTTTTCTTAAAAAAAAAAGCCAACACAATTCTTCACAATACCTTGTTAATAACTTTCTTTCCTCTGTTCTGAAGGTACTGAGGGGGCATCTTTAGCCAATGCGATCAGGCTGTGCTGTGCACCCTGAGCCTAAGAGCGCAAGCAAAGGCCTCCTACAGCATAAGCTCTCAGCCAGTGAGTACCTCTGCATTCTCCTTGTTTGGGTAAGTTCTGCAGAGGGCAAGGTTCATTCCTCTGTGGTCTTTCTTTCAACATCTATTTTGTTTCTGGTAAGTAGTTCCGACTCACAATGGCTGGCTGTAGAAGTAATAGGGCTGGACCCATTTCAAAGTAGCAAAAGAAAAGTGTCATATTGGATTTTGATAAAGACTAAAGGGGTCTTCAAGGAAACACGTTCCAGGAAAGGAGGATCAACAGGTGAGTAAAGATCGGTGGGAGTCCTCTGGCTTGGTGAAGGAAATCATAAACGTCACTGCAGTCCTAGGGGACTGGTCGATAGAATGAAACTATGGTTGTAGCATGTCCACGACCTCAGGGGATTTGGAGAGAAAGGACCAGCAATTCACAGTTGCTAATGCCCTAAACACAAGTGGGGGTCTTCCACCGGCAGGGACCATTTATAGGACTGATTTGCCTGGCATTCTTATTTCCAGAAGTGCTACATAGAATATGCAGTATCTTTTGTTTGTTTGTTTTTTCTGCTAGAGATTCCCTTCTACTTTATTTATTTATTTAAACATTTTTTATTGAGTTATAGTCATTTTACAATGTTGTGTCAAATTCCAGTGTAGAGCACAATTTTTCAGTTCTACACGAACATACGTATATTCATTGTCACATTTTTTTCTCTGTGAGCTACCATAAGATCTTGTATTTATTTCCCTGTGCTATACAGTATAATCTTGTTTATCTATTCTGCATATGCCTGTCAGTATCTACAAATTTTGAAATCTCAGTCTGTCCCTTCTCACCCCCCAGAATATGCAGTATATTTTGGAGCTGATACTTTCAGAGTAGCAAGAAATAGTTCACTACTTAACCAAAAAAAAAAAAAAAAAAAGAGAGAGAGAGAGAGAAGAGGCAAGGCATAGAAAAGCTAAGTTTTGATAGGGATTGAGGAGCTGGGAAGGGAATCAGAAAAAACATAGGCGATGTATCAGCCACACAGGGTAGCAGATTTTGGCTCAGTACAAGTCAGTTTTTAAAAAAATGAACTGAGTGACCTTATGAGGAAGGAATACTGGAAGTATTCAAGTAGTTGGTTTGACCAACACTCAAGGATGTTGTGGAAAGGATTTTTACAAAGGTTAGGAGACTGGACTAGATCTGGGTTCTTAAACCATTTAGGGTCAGGTGTCCTTGAGAACCCAAAGAAAGGTAAGAACCTTTTTTTTCCCCTCTGAAAACTCACATGCCTGTTGAACTGATTCCTGAGGATCGCATAATAAATCAGCCCCAAGAACTTAGTGGCTTCTTCTCTCACAGTTTCTGTAGGTCAGGGATTTGGAAGCAGCTTAGCTGGGTGATTCTGGCTCATGAGGTTAAAGTCAAGATTCACCTAACACAGTGGCTCTCAACTGGGGTGACTTTGCCCCCCAGGCGACATCTGGCAAAGTCTAGAGACACATTTTTGGTTGTCACCAAGGGTGTGCTGTGTGTGCTATTGAAATCTAGTGAGCGGAGGCAAGAGATGTTGGTAAACTTTCTACTCCACACAAAAATGATCTGGCCCCAAACGTCAACAGTGCAGAGATTGACAAACCCTGGCCCACAGGTCTGACTTGGCTTGGAGCATCCCCTTCTGAGACAGCTCACTCATGTGGCTGGTGAGGGCTGCTGCTGTCCTCACAACATGGCAGCTGGCTTCCCTGAGCGAACTAAGAGAGAAGGCAAGGAGGGCCTGATGTGATGCCCTTATGACTGGCTTTCTGAAAGCAAGTCACTGAATTCAGCCCACAAGGAAGGCGAGAGGAATTAACTTTCACTGTTTAAGGGGAGAATTGTCAAAGAATTTGTGAGCCTATCTTAGACACAACACACCCACACACAACAAAATCTTACATGTTAAAGTTGAGGTTTCACAGATTCCACAGCCCCGCTGTGGAATCCCTAGGTTAAAAACACCTCAGGTTCCTTCCAGCTCCAACAGAAATAAAACAACCAGGAAATCTGCAAGCACGAGTAAAAACTGGCAAAACAATAAAATAAAACAATAAAAAAAAATCCTCAGGATTCTACCTCCAGCCATCCTGTATTCAAGCCCCTGTATTCACATTATACTTTTCTTTACCTCCTTCTCGGTTTTCAATCCAAGGTCCTTGCAATTTACTGCGTTACATTCTATTTCATTCTAAATATACTATGTCACTCTATTTCATTTTAAAGCAGAACAGAGGTGCTGAGCCACTGACATTTACAGATTGGAGAGTTGAGACTCCATTTCAAGAGAAAGATTGGCTGGGGTTTCAAGACCTCCCTCACCATGAGACAGAGTACAAGGAGGACTGTTAATGGTGCAAGTAAACATAGCTCTCATTGTTTATGCGAGAAAATGAAGGACAGAGGGTTAAGTGATGCACTCAGATCCATCCACTAATTCCCTGATGCCTTATTTAATTTCAGTCCATTAATTTACAAAACAGAAAAATTTTTTCCGTATTTGCTTTCCATTAAATATGAGCAACTTCCAAGATGGTGCTTCCAAGAGGGTTCCTTGCAATAAGAAAGAACAGTGTGTATATATATATATATATATTTTTTTTTTTTTTTAACTTAGATTTTTAAAAGCTTTTCTCCAAAATCATTTCTTTGTAACAATTTTCTCTTTCAAAACAGAGAGGGAAGTGCTTACAAGCTCCTGGATATAAAGTGGCTTTCTCAACCCAGTACTTTGATAGATCAAAGAGGGGAAAGCTCTAACAATACCTGGTTCCTGCCCTTGAAATACCTCAGCTGAACACTTGGGGCAAAATATCAATGGAGCAAAGGGGTTTTAAAAACAGGGTCCAGGTGTTTTTCCTGCCCTGGAAATGCTGCCGATTTTGCGTCTTGTTGCCCCTTTGATCACCTTTGGAATAAGCAGGGGCTGTGACAAGAACAGTCAGGCTCAGGCATGGCTGTTTCCTCGGAGATCTGAGTTGTAATGGAAGGTGCTGGCAAAATTGCTTCTGTCTGTGGGAGGGGCCTCCCTTCACAGGACATGGTGTGGGCAGCATTTGTTAACATGAAGTGAAAAAGAATATACATATTCTTTTTTAAGACTCTTTTTCCACTATAGTTTATTACATGATATTAAATATAGTTCCCTGTGCGGTACAGTAGGACCTTATTGTTTATCTATTTATGTATAGTAGTTTGTATCTGCTAATTCCAAACTCCTAATTTATCCCTCCCCCTAGCTCCGCTTTCCCCTTTGGTGAAACCGTAAGTTTGTTTCCTATGTCTGAGAGCCTGTTTCTGTTATATAAATAAGTTCATTTGTGTCATTGTTTTAGAGTCTACATATCATGATATGTAGTGATATCTTATGATATTTGTCATTCTCTGACTTACTTCACATACTAAATGATAATCTCTAGGTCCATCCACGTTGCTGCAAATGGCAATATTTCCTTCTTTTTTATGGCTGAGTAATATCCCATTGTGTATATATTTCACATCTTTATCCAGTCATCTGTCCATGGACATTTAGGTTGCTTCCATGTCTTGGCTATTGTAAATAGTGCTGCTGTGAACATTGGGTTGTATGTATTCCTTCAGATTAGAGTTTTCTCTGGATATATGCCCAGGAGTGGGACTGCTGGATCATGTGGTAGCTCTATTTTTAGTTTTTTAAGGAACCTCCATACTGTTTTCCATAGTGACTCCACCAATTTACATTCAGACATGGGATTTATAATGTGAAGGGGAGTTTTGCTGAGGACTCCATCCTGGACTTCCAGCTGCTTGGGCCCAGAGTCCCCTGGGCCAGGCCCACATTCCTGGAAGTCTTCCCCCTGTGCAGGAGGCCTTGACCCAGCCCCTGCCCTTCTTCCCCTTGGAGGGCTGAGGACGATCGCCCAGACCCCTCTGCTTCCCTCTTTCTTGATGGTATCAAAAGCAAGCAAACAGCCCTTTTTCCACTTTCAGGGCTTTCCTGGTAACCATTATGAGAGCAGGAAACTGCTAACAGTCAGGGCCAATGTGGGGAAGTTCCTGAGGTTCCAGAACCTTACCAAGGCCTTATAGTGAGGACCACCGCTGCACAGTTCCTCTCTCCCTCCTGAATCAGCCGGCAGAGCTCACCGATTCCCTTCCCTTGGAGTCCACCTTTGACAGGTGGAGCTTTTCCTCTATAAAACCTAACTTTCCAGTCAGAAAAGACAGTCCTTTAGAAAAATGAGGGCACTTCGTCTCTCTCCAGTGGGCAGTTAGTTATAACCCACCAGGGGAGGAGGCCTGGAAAAAGTTTTCTCAGACATCGAGGCTAGCATCAGTCTTGCAGGCATGCATTCTGGGAGGAAAGGCCAGGAGTGTCTTGGAGATGACAAGCCCTGCCTGGGCTAAGGTGCCTGAGAAGCCTGCAGAGGACTCCCTGGAGGGGAGGTACCAGAAAACACACATAGGTGCTCACATCCCTCAGCCACAGTGCCTTCTCTCTCCAGCTGAGGGCATCCAGGGTCTGTCAAGGGGAAAACTTAGAAAAGACTTAGGGGACCTAAGACCAGTGCTTATCTGTAGTAAAGAGCAGAGATAATGAAGAATATGAAAATGAATATATGTATGTATATGCATGACTGAGACATTGTGCTGCACACCAGAAATTGACACAGTGTAACTGACTGTACTTCAGTTAAATAAAAAAAGTAGGGATAATGAGAGTGTGATATGAAAACTGACTTCTCAACCATGTTAAAAAGATTGTTTATATTACCTGATTATAAAGGCTTATTGTTAGAAAATGTGAAAAACCCGAAAGATAAAAATTATCTATAAGTCTACCATGTAGAGCCTGCTAATTTTACATTCTTGCATTTTCTGCTCAATCTTTTTTCAATGCATGTATATTTTCATTTTTTTCTTACAGAACTGCATCATACTGTATAATACAGCTTTAAAAATTTTAATTAACACTACTGAACAAATTGTAAATCTAATTTCAGTTCTAATGAGATGATAAGCCAGTGCAATAGTTGAAATGTTTAAAATGGACAGAGTAGCTGAGAGGAGGGTGTGTGTGTGTGTGGGGGTCAGTGTTGTCAGGGGACTTTCAAAAGCCACGTGGTCTTTGCTGCTGTGGCCACACAAGTCACAACTACCCCAGGCACTGATCTAAGTACTCCACACCTCTAATTCATGAAAACTAAAGAGAGAAAAATTACCTATAAGTCCTCAGAACAACTCCATGAGTTAAGTGCTGTGATCCCCACCTACAGACAAGGAATATGAGGTCTCACAGCTGGTAAAGCCAGGCAGTCTGGCTGGAGACCACCCTATCACCACGCCAGACCCCCTGCCCTTCAAGCTCCAAGGAAGTCAGAACAGAGTCACGGTAACCTCCTATGTTTGGGCAAATCCAGTGCTTGCTTCATTCAGAGGCATCCGTGGCTCTGTCTCTCTTGTCCCCCGGTGCAGAGAGGAGGCTCAGAGGCTCCCTTTGACTAATCTGCTTCAGTAGTTTCTGTGGCTTCTCTTTGCCTCATTTCTCCAAGCAGAGAAATGGCAGAGAGTGGACTGTGTCTGGCCTCAGACAGTCTTTGTACATTACACTGTTTCATTGTCCCTTTTCCCAGAGAGGCCCTGGTGGCACTTTGTAGCGGTGTGAGAGTGAGCGTGTCAGATTTCAGGGTTCCTTGATGAGCACGCAGGCTCCAGAAGGAGAGCGCCAGCCCAACAGAAACATGACAGTCAGGAACACAGGCAGGGAATTTGGGCCCAAGCGCAGCACTCGGGCGCCCTTGCTGCACCTGCTGGGGTTGGGAACAGATGTCCACTTGGACTGGCTCAAGCAAAGGGGAAGCCTTACAATAAGGTCACAGAGGCGTTGGGAGGCCAAAGGAAGGAGACGGAGATCAGGCTCTGTGGGAAACAGGAAGTGGGAAGCAGAAAATCAGGAGCTGAAATCTCTTCCCATTGAGGTGGGGGTCACGTGACTTCTCTGGACCTCGCTGGGCACCTCTCTACCCTTGGATGACTTCTACTAGCTCTTCACACAGAGTCCAAGTTGGCCCCCAATTCCAGGTGTGCATAATGACACCTCAGCTCTAGTTTTCACGACTGAGGGGCAAGAGGTTATTATTAATATTTAATCTACTGCTATTTCAAAATCAACTTAATGGAGATATAACTTACTAACAATAAGACGCATCTGTTTGAAGTATGCAACTCAATGACTTTGACACCATAATCAAGATACAGAACACTTCCAGCACCCTGAAAGGATTCCGTGGAGGGGCAATCATTTTTCCCTTTATACAAATTACTAAACACATTGGCCATCAGTTGCTGGCCGTGGGTTAGGTCAAGTGGTTGTCACTTGGTCCACCCATTCAGCAGGATTTATATTGAGGTCAGGCGATGAAAGGCCTGTCTAGGACAGTCATCTACTGGCTGTATGACCTTGGACAAGTCACTTAGCCTCACTGTGTCTGTTTCCCATCTGTAGACTATTGGATAATAATATCGACCTCACAGGCTTGGTAAACAGTGTGCAAGCAGATACTAAGTTCTCATGGAGACTCCAAAATACAATAGGTATGAAAAGGAAACAGTCTGAGCAGAGCTTTACGACTGCGGAGGGAGAGCATTTTGTAAGAAGGCTATCAAAGAAGAAAACTGCCAAGAACCCATCTTCCTCTCCCAGGAGTGGGGAGTGGGTGGCTTGTCTCCTTGGAGGGTTTATCTGGAACCCCTCAGCTGGGGGTCTGGTGGACCGTCTCCCACCTGGGAAAACAGGAGAGACCCAGGTGCTCTGCAGGAGAGGCCTGTGAGCACCACTGCACTGGGGCTGGCCAAGCTCCTAGTGGTGTCAGGCAAGGGATGTGTGGGTGACCAGGGGGAGTGCAGTGAAGAGTCCTCTTGGGGCCTGTCCAGTGGGGCTGCCTGTGTGGTGAGAGAACCTGGCAGCAGGAAGCTGGAGGTGAACGTCTGATTGCTAAGGTCTGCAGAACAGACACGCACCTGCTAGGTTTGAGGGGCCCAGTAGGGACCCTCTGAAAAGCTGATGAAAGCACCCTAAGAGGGAGCCAGTGTCACATCCTTGCCAGAGCCTGATTAACCAGGTGCCAGTGCAGGGAGACCTTTTTCAGGCCATAATCTTTGCCCCCCTTCACCTCCCTGGAACCCTGGAACTGGCCAGAAACTAGGACAGGAAGGAGAGGTTGAGAGATGGAGCAGAGAACTGTGTCCCTTTCCTACTGCGGGCCTCCAGCCTGAAACAGGCCCAGCAGAGCCAAGGGAGGGAGAAATGGTAATGCTCTAAGTCCGGAGATTTGATTCTTATCTTGCACTGGGCATTCCAATTGCTGAGTTGAAACAGTTTGAATCTTTGAGTCACCATGGGGTGTAAAAGACCATCTGTTTTCGACAGAAGGGAAGAGTCACAGGGCCTGCCAGCAAATTTTTCTTCCAGTGGCAGGACAGTCTTTCACTGAACAATTTTAAAAGGGCAGTGGGAGAAAAATTAATGGTTTTGATCACAGATTGTGCTTGCTTGTTGAACACAATGGAGATAAGATGTGTTTTGTTAAGCATCCGTTTGTTTGGCAGGGGTGTTAGGCGTGTTTCCTCAGTTACTGCCACAAGCCAGAAGCCGGGAGATGGTCCCTGCACTGGAGACAATGTAGGGGAGAGAAAGGGGGCTGTAACCCAGGAGACCAGGCTGCAACATGACAGGTTCAATGGTAGCGCTCAGTCCTTGCAGCCCACCGGCCCTTGTCCTCAGGGAGTCACTAACCCTCCCCTGGGAGATCTCCTCAAACTCTCAGTCAGTTGGAGCTGTTTCCTGGTGTCCTGGGCACCACAGTGGCTGCCTCGCCTCAAGAAGGAATGGAACCACCACCAGTACAATTGGAATCCAATACCTGCTCAAAGGATTTCAACTCCAGAAAAGCAGGGTAGGACCATTCTCTGGGTGAAGACATTGATGTTCACAGCAAAAAAAAAAAAAAAAAAAAAAAAAAAGCTAAGGAGGAAAAGAAGAGCTTGGTGGTCCCAGGGGTGCCTGACAATGACCTCGGTTCTGTCATCAAAACCCAACTGGGTCTGTGAGATGAGCACTAAGTACTGCCATTTAAACTATTCTGGGCAACTGTTTCTATTTCCATGAGGGTTTACATCTTTCTTCACAAAAATCACAGGATATTAGAGCAGCTGAGGAAGTCTTTGCCACAGCTGTGGTTCTGAAAAGTCCTTGCAAGCATGGACTGCTGAGGATCTAATGGGTTCTACGGACCCACTGCGCAGAAAAAAGTGTGCCTGTGCCTAAACTTCTGAACATACTTTCCAGGGGCTGACACACACTCAGCCCCATTCTCCACCCACCTTGGTCCTTGCTGGTAGACCCCACTTTCCTCCAAACAGGCTGGAAACACCAGATACTCCATGTCCAAGCTTCCTTACGGCTATGCCCCAATCCTAGCCGATGAGACTGGTCTACCGGTAGCAATGAAGACAAGTCTTTCTTTCTGGTAAAAAGGGAAGGATGAGGGGGCAACTCTCTCCTTCTTTGGATGTTGATGCCAGGAGTCCAGCTGCCATCCTGCAACAGTGAAGGGAAAGCCAAGAGAAATACAGAGCTGAACTAACCAGAACTGCCACTGTCCACTTGTTGGCAGAGATTCCACGTGTTCTTGCCGGAGCTGCTGTTAGCTGGGCTTTCCTTTTCTTGTGGCTGAAAGCAGCCGCTGACGTAGTGGATTCCCTGATGACCATCAGGCGTCTTCTAAGAGTCCACAGACCCAGCTCAAGGAAGCTGTGAACTGGAGTCTGGTCTCCTCATTCTCCTGATGTCTTCTCAGGTCCTCAGTTTCCTTCAGTGACTGACCGTCAGTCCACAGAAAGGCAATGGCAGGCTGGACGGCAGGTCTCCAAGCCACACTGCACTGTCTCTTAACTTCCTGAGGGAATTGTATGAAAGGTAGTCTTCATATACGGGGGATGATGCGTAAGAAACGTCATGCTGGAAAATACAGGTTCTCAACCTGCTCAATTCCAACGGGAACTCAAGACACTCTTGCCTCTCTGAGACTCAGTTTCCATGTCTGCTACTTCATGCTGCGTTGTCATAAAGCAAAGTAGGTTCCTGTTTGCATCTGTGCTTCATTCCTTCTGCATCACCGTCCTTCTACGGCATCAAAATGCAGCCTATCAACCAGAAGTGGTTCAAGAGATGAACTGGGAAGGTAAAGCTTTTTTCTTTCATTTTGACAAAGAAAACAACAAGGGGCAAGTGTTCCCAGGATACTGAGGCCAGGCCACCTGCCTGTCAGCAGGGGGAGCAGGGTGTCACCGTCTGCTTCTCACCGCTATCCATCAGCACAGTCTCCTGGCTCGTCCCCAGCCCCTCGCAGGCTCGACTGCCTGCTGGCTCTATAGTTTGGGCTCATATTGGTTGAAAGAAACAAAATCCTTTAAAAATTATATTTCTGGAATGCCTGTAAAGTGCCAGGCAGACACACAGATCACAACTTAATGCTTTGTTACTGGCTCCAAACCAAAGTTGCACACTGGCTTATTCAAATCTAAAAACCCCAGCCTGGTCCCTGGGTGAGTACCACATGGCTAAAATTAGCCTGGCCATCTGCTGAGACAGCAGCTGGGTTATTCTGAGCCCCAGCAGGCCTGGTTGGAAGTGGGGCTGGGTCTGGGGGGGGAACACTGTTGGAGAGTCTGGTCCCTTCAGTTAAGGTGCGTGACAGAGAGGGACGGGAGGATGAAGGCCCCCGGAGAGAGGAGGCCAGTGTCACCAGCTCCCTATGGGCACAGGATTGTTTCTTTGTCCTGGTCCCTGGTTTCTCTTTTTTTTTCACCTGGAGTTTCCTGCTTGGACTTACACCCCAGCAAAAGCATTCTCTGGGATTTCAGCAATAACGGCTGAGATTTATTGAGGGCATATCAAGGTCAGGAACAACACTGAGTACTTTACAGGGATTAGCACACATTCTCAAAACAGCTCAGAGGTAGCACCAAGAGATTTCAGGGATTCAGAATGGCTGGATTCATCTTTTCGCAGTCAAGAGAAAGAGCCCTGTTGAAAGAGCTCAGATGACCCTGGGAACCCAGGGGTTCTCTCCCTTGGGCCCCTCAACCCTGCTTCCCCCAAGCTGAGCCCATCACTGGTTCTCCAGAGGAGGGCAACAGTATTCCTCAGAGTTGACAATCCATTGAACTATGTACAGGGTGAGGAACTTGGGGGTACAAATGCCACCTAGATAAGACATTTATAGACACTCCATAAACAAGAGTCCAGTTTTATATTTATAGCCATTCTAAACCAGCACCTCAAATCCCAGACTCAGGCCAGTTAGGCCAGTTGTCTACAACCCCCTAACTGGTTGCTTCTGTTTCCATATTTGGCCATAAAACCATAGTTGTGACCTGTAACCTTCCACTATCCACTTCCTATTATTTCTGCCCTCATCCAGAAGTTTAACTGATCAGTTTTCAATCTGGTGAAGTGTCCATACCTTCGTTTCTGAGGGTTTGAGTCCTCCAGAGCCCCACCACTGTGGTGAGCTGCTGACCTCCACTAACCTTCATCAGTGGATGGTGGTGCTAAGAGATGCTCCTGAGAATCACCTGGGTTGCAGACACTGTCCTCCCACCTCCATGGTCCAGCATCCCTATTTCCCACCTGGTAATCAGTCACTCAAGCCAGTAGAATAATCCCTTTCTCTGTTTGTGGGGACAGTGGCCTTTAAGGAGCCCCAAACAGCCACGTGGCAGCCTCATCTCCCAATTCAGTGGAACTGTTGTTGGGGCCCCTAGGGGAAGTATCTCTCCCTCAGGGCCTTCCATCTCCAAATCAGCAGAGCTCAAAGTAAAAATTCTGTGAGTGGATGTCAGATGTGGTAACAGCGAGGAGCTACTCCCAGTCCACCCGGGTTCCCAGACCATAGGCTGGTCTCTGATTTAAAGCATATAAAGGTCCTATAAGCTGGAACCCCATCCCCTCAGGGTGCTGTCTCACAGCCATACCGTTAGGAGCCAATTTCACCTTCAATCAGGCCACTGGGTGAAGGAGTGTGAGGCAAAACCAGTCAGTTCATGGGTCTGAGCCCATGGCTGCACCACCTTTGCTGTGAGCTGAGTCCCTGGATAAGCAGCCAGGCTTCTCAGAACAGCATGGTGGTGGGGCAGGGCTGACGTTCTGGGGTCCCCATCACCCGCACTGTCCACTGGTTGGCAGTCTCCTACCTGAGGCCAAGTCACCAAAGAGGAACATGTTTACAGGCCACATTTTCTTTTTACTTTTCAAAATGAGTCTCCAAAAACGTATCTGTTTATAACCTAGATTACCTACTTCAGGGACTAGGAAATGAGAAAACTGGCACTGCTCTCTGAAGCCAGAAAAATGGGCCAACAGAGGCTGCTGTCTGATCTTCCATGCAGAGGTTAAGTGCAGGAGCGAGGGGGCGGTGGGAGGCCATTCATTCCTGCACCAGACCTCACAGAACCAGCTCAGTCCCCAGTGAGTGATTATATAAAGGGCCTGGTCTGAAGTGGTAGAAACATCAATTCCTTAATAAAACCACCCCAAAGTTGGGGAACACAGAATGGAAGGGGAAGGAAGTCATGCCACTTTGGAACTGTGAAATCCTTAAAGCAGCTGGGGGACGAGGGGTGTAATCAAACCAGCCCAATAGGTCGGCGACAACCCATTCCTGACACTCAATCTCCCTGGTGGGAAGACACGAGGTGTCTGGAGAAGGTCAGAGGACAAGGCACCTCGAGGGCTTTCAATGTGCACACTGAACAGAGTTCGCACTACGCACGTACCTTGGGCCAGGCCGCCGCTAGGTTTCACTCGGGGGCTGCCTCAAGGCACAGCGTGTTCAATCCAACCCAACAGAGTTCCAGTCACGTCGCGGTAGCAGCTTCACAAAAGCGCTCTGGCTGTCGGAGGAGCCGTTCCCCACCTCCAAGGGAGGGCAACACTCAACGACGTGCAGCAAGCGAAGCGCCAACGCAGAACCCCCGCTGACACGTCGGAGTAATGAGCGCTGCTTCCGCTCGGAAGGCTTAAAAGCGTGCGCATGCGCCACGCCGCGCGCGGAAGGAACAGTGCGGTCAGACACGGGGGCTGAGTGGCGCGGCGGGCGGACACCTGTCTAAGGGCATTTCCAGGCAGAGCGGCCCCGGAGAGGCCGAGGGCAGCACCTCTTCTCATCTCGGACCCTGTGCTTCTGCAGAAGGCCGTTGCTGCCGTCTTAAAATTTTTTAAATTCAAATGCATTCATTTTAGCTGCTACTCTGATTTTTGTAAATAAAGAAAACCAAAATATGAATATTGAAACATAAGTTCCCTCTTTTACAAGGAAAATATGGAAACAGGAATGTGAATCTCTCTTTAAGAAAGAAATCAGCTTTGATTACAGCGAACCCATTAAGCAATCACTCCAGCCTAAAAATACTGTTTAATCAGGTCCTGTGAGGGTAATTGCCTTTCTCTGTGCTGATAAAAAAAAAAGGCTAAGAATACAAAATATTCAGTGTGTAGAGAGCCTGAGAGCCTTGCTGAATGGCTGGTTAATCAGGAGAGGGGACCTCAAGTCCATGGTGCTAAGGATTTTCATCAAAAGTTAAAGACAATGAAAAGACACAAGGACTCTGTTAGCAAATCGATTTGTCAGTGTTTCCGTATCCGAATTCTAACTTGGGTTTGTATGGCCCTCCAAGTTTGCTGACTGCAGGAAGTCCAAGACATGGCTACTAAGGGACACAACCACCGTTCAGAAACTGCACCCGTTATAATCACTTAAATGTAGCTCAACTCAGAGAGAACATGTTTTTCTTCTTTCCTGTCTTGAATGTCTGTCTTCTGTTTTCCACACCAAAACAGAAACTTCTGGGTTTGAGACAGCGGCTCACTCTGCTGCCCTCTCTTGCCTGTGACTCTACCTTTCGGCTCACACTTCCCCTTCTCCTGTAAAAGGTCAAGGGTGTCGTAAGATACCACCCTGGCTTTCAGGGAACCTAAATATAAATATTTAATAAGCATCATTCTCAAATACACAGTAGTAGTATGAGGCAATACAATATATATGAAATAATACCCCACAGGACAGAACATGCTGACATGTTTTATCACCAAAAAGTATCTGGTAAACTGAAGAAAAGGAGGACTGCCCTCCTCTGCTTGGTTTTCTGTCACTCAGACCAAGCATCCCTACTGGGTGCTGCTGTCTGTTGCCTGGCATATTCTTGGGTTTCACAGATACGGGTAGTCCCTACACCCTACAGGTTCTGTGCACCGTGAAGATTAACCAGATCTGTAGTCAGAATGAGACCAAACACACAACGCACAAATACAGAAGCCGGTTTTAATTCAGAATTACTATTAGCCCTTGGGTATATTGGTGATATAGTTTTAATTTCGAAGACAAAATTGCTCATCGGAAAGTTGAGAATTTCAAATGCAACTCAAAACTACTATACTACATATTCTGAGAGCTTCCACATTCAAGTGTCTCTAGATAAGGAAATCGCTTTTTGTTTCTAAGTATGAGAAATTGTTAATGTTCTTCACAAAAAAAAAAAAACCCAAAAAGCTAAAAAGGGTGACAATAAATGCAGAATAAGAAAGAAAATTTAAATAGTATGAAATTAGTTTTTATTTTTACCTCAAAATAAATGCTTTAACATTTCTTCCAAAACTAAAGATGAACACTTAGAAGTAAGGATGGAAGATTATTTTTTCCTTCCCTGGGGTAACCAGTAAGGCAGACGTTCTAACGTGGCTTGATTCTTTCACTGGACTAGTCTAGACTCACACACACACACACACAAAAACCCTCCCCAACTTTTCCTCTACTGTCAGTTGTATCTACCAAGGTTATGGCTGGCAGAAAAAAAACCCTCAAAACAACCCCCCTCCCCTGCCCTGACCAACACAAAAAGGGATCAGAAAAGCTGGGAAAATCATTAAACATGTGACCAAGTGTTCATATAAAATCCTTTCTAAGGAGATTTAGTGAAGGTACTATCCCTTGGCAACCTAGCTGAGGTCTCTGCCTGGTCGGTCAGGGTGAAGCCCATCAGGCGAATTCACACCAGTCACTGGGCTGCGACTCAGCCGCACCTCACAGCTCACCACAGGGAAGTCTTAAAGTTGAACTTCAGCTTCAGCAGATACTTCAGATTGACTTGAGCAATATCGTAGACAATGTACCTGGAGGGGAAGCATGTCAAGGAACAAACAGTTCCATGATGGAGAGAGCACTTGCCACCCCCAAGCCGGCCCCTGGCCACACCCTGCAAACCCACACAGGTGGGGGTTCAGGCCCCTCACCCCGAACAACGAGAGACCACTGAGGGGAACTCTTCACCACGAGACACACCACAGGATGGTTTTCAGTTAGCAGGGCCCAGGTTAACTGGCTGCACATAAGTACCTCTACAGCTCCGGAATATTCCTCTGGGTTCACACAGCACACTTGTAAAAGGATACTCGTTATACAGTAGACAGGTGTCGCTCACACCAGATGGAATCCCGGTCCCAAGGGGAACGTCTACACCATCCATAGTAATACTAGCTGAAGGGTCAGGGGTAGTTTTGCCTAAACCTACAAAACAGAAGGCAGAAGTGATCTGATTTGTGAGAACAGATGTTGAAAATGCTCCAGGGAGGAGATTGTCACACTAAGTGAAGTAAGCCAGAAAGAGAAAAATACCATATGATATCTCTTATATGTAGAATCTAAAAAAAAAAAAAAAAAAAAAAAACCAAAAAAACCTAATGAATGTATTTACAAAACAGAAACAGACTCACAGACATAGAAAACAAACGTATGGTTATCAGGAGGGAGAGGGGGCGGGGAGGGATAAATTGGGAGCTGGGAATTTAGACACCAACTACTATACATAAAATAAACAAGGTCCTACTATATAGCACAGTCAATACCTTGCAATAGCCTATAATGAAAGAATATGAAAAAGAATACACACACATATATGTATGTGTAACTAAATCACTATGCTGTACACCAGAAACTAACACAACATTGTAAATCAACTATATTTCAATTAAAGAAAAAATTTAAAAAGTTAAAAAAAAAAGATACACGCACCCCAGTGTTCATAGAGGCACTATTTACAATAGCCAAAACGTGAAAGCACCCTAAGTGTCCATCAAGAGATGACTGGACAAAGAAGATGTTGCATACATACAACGGAATATTACTAATACTACTTAGCCACAAAAAAGGAATGAAACAATGCCATTTGCAGAAGCATGGATGGATCTACAGATTAGCACACTAAGTAAATCAAAGATAAATATTATATATCACTTACATGTGGGCTCTAAAAATAATGCAAATGGATATATTTGCAAAACAGAAACAGACTCAGGACAGAAAATAAACTTATAGTTAGCAAAGGTGAAAGGAGAGGGGGATAAATTAGGAGTATGGGATTAACAGATACACACTACTATATACAAAATGGACAAACAACAAGGATTTACTGAATAGCAGAGAACTATACTCAATATCTTGTAAAAATCTATAATGAAAAAAATCTGAAATATATATATAACTGAATTACTTTTCTGTACACCTGAAGCTAATACAATATTGTAAATCAACTATACTTCAATAAAAAAAAAGAATGAAAAAAAAAAAGACATACAAATCCCATACTGTATCCTTCTTCAAGACATTAAAACTGTAGGTATGTATCAAGTATACCAGGGTATTATCCTTAACTGATCTTCATAAGCATAGTAGTTCTTCCCATCTCCTGCTTTCTATTGAGAACTCTAAAGCAGCCACTTCAACTGGGCAGCAGGAGACCCTAAGTCATGTTATGAGCTTCAGCAACCCAAGAAGCCCGAGGTACCACTGTGCCACTAGAGGTCCCTCAATGCTGTAGCTAAGTCAGGTTAAAACCCAAAGCCAATGCATCCAGTTAGTGAAGCATGAGCCAAGACTCTTCTATGGCATTTGTGACACCAGCTACAGCCACAGAGAGTCAAACTCCAAAAGCCAGCCATAGGAATGGGGCTTCGGGGGAAAGAAAGTTCTCTCCCTGTGCTGGTCATGGTGCCTGGGGCTATAGCAGCAGCTTCTGAAACACATTACCTTTGACACTGTGCTTGCCCTTGGGTAACTTGCTGATATGTGAAGCGTGCTTCAGTTCATACCTATTTAAGAGAAGACAGTTTCAGAAGAGCCTCTGAAGTCCCCAGGCTCTCAAATCAACACTGATTATCAGAGCAAGGTCACAAGAGATGCTTAGGCAAACATGCACAGAACCCGGTCCACCTTCATTGCTAGGAGCTTCCTCCCACTCTGGCTCTAGAAACTGAAGGTGCAGTCCTTTTTTTAACAGCTTGTGCCAATGATCACTGCTATGGGGCCACTCAGGAGGTTTCTGTCTAGTTCATGATCCCAGGTATTACATTACCCTGCTCTTTGGGTTATAGCTGATAGGACCAAGGTGGACAACCAATCCAAGGTGGACCAATCAGATCTTCTCTGCAGGGAATTTGTAACCGGGATTAAAACTGCAGTTCAATTTGAGTTGGCCTCAGACAGAAAATCTAAACAGCAGCTGGTGGAAAGGGGCTAGGAGGTGACCATTCTTTGTGCAAATCACTCTCTCTGCTTCCTGGTCCACAGAAAGAATGTACACGGCCAGTTCCTGAGGCCTGGTTATACTCCCGTCCTTGGGCTTTGTGAGGCATTCCTATACTTCCTTGTTCACTTAACTTGAATTGGTGTCTGATACCCACTGCCTAACTGGTGAGTCCTCTTAATTGTGGTGGGGAATTTCTAGAATCACCTCCCAGCCAAAGGAAGCTCTCTTCCCTGTAGCTCACAGCACCCACCTCCATCAATTACCACCAGCCCCAAAGCCAGGGTTACTCACATGTTTCCAAGGGCAACTTCTCCCAACAGAATGAGGCCTATTGGGTCTCCCTGGGATGTGTGGCAGTAGTTGGCACTCTTGGAGACCATGTCAGCGAAATAGATCCCTTTACCAAACATGTAGCCGGTCTGGAGGGATGGAAAAAGGACAGCTGAAAACCTTCTAATGGGACGTTAGCAGCACCACTATGAGCCAGGCAACAAAGCTAAGAGGTGCGACACCCCTCTCCCATGTCTCACAGCGCCCCCCCCCTGCAGGGGTCACTGAGGCCTGCACTCAGGCGCAGGTGGTTCAGATCCCAGATCTGCCAGATACCCAGGGGCTGCAGGAAGTTACTCAGCCTCCGTGGACCTCACATGTTCTTCTTGGAACGGGGGGAAAGTAACCCCATGGGGCTGCTGTGAAAATTATATGAGTAAATAACAGTTTTTCATACCAGGGCCTAGCCCATATGGACACCCAATAAATGTGTCTTATTTTTATTCCTTTTCGTAAGTGAAAACGAGGTTCAGAGAGGTTAGGGAGTTTGCCCAAGTCACGTGTACAAGTCACAAGTCACAGCACTGGTGAGTCCAGTTGTCAAGCCTCTTTGCCTTCTAGTTTTTACAATCACAAAATGAGGGGCCTGGAAGACCACAGCTAAGTTCCTGTCCAGCTGGTCACGTCTATAATCCAGCAGGTGACACAACAATCCCATGTCTGGGTCTGGCTCTACTTGTCATTGAGGCAGACGTGGAGCTGGGAGGGGCAGGTCTGAATGCAGCCTGGCCTGCTCTTTGCCAGTCAACATATCTGATTACTTCCTTTATTCCAGAAACCATGCTCGATAAGGTGCAGCCACACTCTCAACAGTGAGGGTCAGGAGAGGGACGTTTGGCAACACCGGCCTCATCAGCCACAGATGAGCCAATACCTACATCTTTAAACAAGGCCGCTTATTCACTGGGGCATGCACACTTCTCACTCAAGGATCCACAAAGCTCTCTGGAGACAGCTGCAGGGACAGGTACTGGCCACCCCCCCACCCCCAAAACACACCTCCCCAGGCCAGGCACGTACCACAGGCGCTTCAGGCGGGGCTATCCGGAGACCCTGGGACAGGATCCCAGCAAAGTTGGTGGTCCTGGACCCGTGCCACAGCAACCTTCGGTTGTGCAGCTGCTTAAACGGCTTGTAACGCTGGGTCTCCCCTTCACGCTCTATCTTAAAGATCTGGCCAGAGCATTAAATAAAGAAGAGAGAGAGGGATGGAGCCACCTGTTACTCGGGTTAACTGAAAGATCTGACTAGATGCAGGAGGAATGACCAGTTGTCTACAGAGCTGGAACATGTAAGGCCTTTTGTACTATGTGAGATGTTTCAATCAGGCTGGGATGGAGCAACATGTTAGTCCAGGTTCCACCGAGCAGAGACCAGTTGTTAAAATTAATACTACATGTAACAGGTGCACCCCTGAGGCATTTGATTCTGGAACTCTGATAATAGCTGATGCCACACTAGGTCTTATGGTAGGAAATGTCCTTTAAAACAGAATAAGAGGCCACCCCAAAACCATAAGATTGCACATTTTTCTGTTCTACAGACAACTGAGTCACTTCCTCTGGCTATTCAAGGCAAAGTAAACTGCTTTTCCTACCCCGGGCCAGACTGGAGGAATGAGCAGGGAAGAGCTGGAAGGACCTAAAGGGCGCGGAGGGAGAAGAGAGTCTTACATCAATGACTTCCAAGTCGTACGCATTGTGTGTGGTCGCATGAGTGTTCTTAACATACTTCCTGATGGTCTCTGCTTCTTCGGAATCTTTGTCCACCACCTAGAAGAAAGGCGTCTGGAAATTAGAGCAAAGGAGTCCCCAGGAGAGCCACCTGGAGGCAGGAAGAACAAGCACAGGCTCAGTGATGCACAGGTAACACATGGCCCTTGTGGAGGCCCAGGTGGGACAGAGCCAGCCCCGTGTTCCAGGGCAGGTGCTGGGCCAGCAGTCCCACCTCCCCCAGCAATGGCCTCTTCATCATCTATTTGGATGATCTCGGCGACCCTTCTGTCTTAAAACCCTATGCTTTGAGGTATCAGGAAAGCTAGAAACACAGGGCTCACTGTAGGGGAAACAGGAACCTCCAGAACAAGGAGCTGCCCCCCAGGTACTGTCCAGCTCACTGCGAGTTAAAACACCAGAACCAGGAGACACCCCACAGTCAAGACTTGCAATCAAAAGCAGCAAGGATGTGACAGAGTACAGGGGTTTTGATGAAGGGGACAAATGCTCCATCTCTTCTGAATTCTCAGGGCCATGCACATTGTGGCTCAGAATATATGCCCATCATATAACTGTCAAATAATGTAATCTATGCTAAATAAATATGAGTAGATTATGGGAAAAGCTATGTGTGTTCTCTTATGCTTTCATATTCTTACCCAAAGTTCAGAGAATTCAGGAATTCTGGTCTTCCTCATTGCCTCTTAATTAAAAAGCTTCAGAATCATAAATGGAGAGAATAACAACCCCTTCACAAAGAACCACGCCATCTGGTGTCCTCCCCTGTGTACACCACAGATCTACACTTTGTCCTAAGCAAGGAGCAAAGGCTTTTTTTTAGTGATATAAACATACCACACCAGGCTCAAAAGACTGGAGTGCGCTTGAACCCCTTACACTGCAGGGAAGGACACAGAGACTGAGGAAGTAAGGCACACTGGAGATATGAGACCAGATCAAGGCCAGCGCAAGCTGGGAGCCGAGGAAGAAACTCCTCCTCCAGGTGGCCAAGGCAAGGTGATTTGTGCCCAAGCCTCCAACACACCCAAGTTCAAAGACTGTGTGCACCAACACAGCCACTTTGACTCCAGAAAACATGAACCCAGGCATCGTATTTTTATTACAGCTGCTTTCAGGCATTTCCACGTCTGAAGCAGGATACAGTGACAGACCTGCTAGAATTCATGTCACAAGAATCTCCAAATACAGAGACCCTCTCTAGATTAAGAGGAAAAACGAAACTTTAAAACCCTCTCAAAAATAGGTCTCTGCTAAGCTGAGCCCCTGGCTTGGAAGCCTGCCTTGTGAACAAGGTGCTTCTTTACAAGTGAAACGCTCTGGGGTTCTCCTAGCACCACAAGCAGCAATACCTGGGAACTTGTTAGGACGACTGATCCTTGGACTCCAGCAATCTGTTTTAATAAAGCTCTCCAGGAGATCCCGATGTACATTCAACTTTGGGGATCTCTGCTCTTGGGATGAAAGGTCAGGGTGCTTCAGAAAGGGTGGACCCTGTTACCTTAATGTCAGTTTTGAGCTTCTCATAGTTGACATCGATGGGGTCCTTGCTGCTGTCATCAGAACCACCCCTGAGCAGGCTGTAGGCCACCTCAATGTCCAGCAAGTTGTCCAGCATTTCCACCTTGGCCTGGAGGAACAAAAGAAAAACCCTGAGCTAAGCACAAGGTGAGAGGAAGCCTCACCCAGTTCTGGCAGAGACAACTGACGTGGAGATAACTTTCAACAGACAGTGAGTGGGCCCCTCCCAGCTGCTCAGGGAAAGTCCATCATCTAAACATTTCTAGGGATTTACAGAACACTAAGGGGAGCCTGGTCCCTGGAGGAGAAGAGGCAGAAGCCACATGGCTGTGGTAAGAACTGTCTCTCTTCTGGAATACACTGGTGACAGGTGGGGACCTATCCCTGGCTCCCTTATGAAGCAGAGAGAAAGATGCTCCCCTCTCATATGGCTCCTTTCCCCACACTGATGCAGTACAACAAGGGCAGGAGAAACTGACTATTCTGCCCATGGTCAGGCTCCCCATATGAGTAGACACCCCACTTCAAAATGAGGGCCCAGAGATGGCCCTGCCAGCACTGGCCACTGCCCTCAGGGATCATGAAATGGGGAGCGGCTGAAAGGGAGCAACATCCATCCCTGCACCAGCCCGGGACCTGGGGCTCCCCGCCTCCCCTGTGCTACCTGCACACTGTCCGCATTGTTCAGGAGCGGAGGCTTCTTCATTCCGAAGTCGTGGGGGATCAGGGTGTAGAAGCGATTTGAGAGATCCAGGATCTGGGAGTCGCTGCTGCCCTGGGACACTGCCTTTAGGGGAAGGGACAGAGGGAACAGACTGAAGCAGCACTCTGAGCCCCCAGCACTTGGACAGGGCCTTTCCCTCTAGGAGCCGAGCACTGCAGTGGAGTCCCAAGGCAGCCCGGTGCACGCCCAGGCCAGGAAACCCCCTTCTGAGAGAGTCATGCAACTGGACAGCCGAGGATCCTATCCTCAAACTGCGTGGCTCAGCACACACCAGGCTCCCCATATAAAACTGCATTCATACCAAGAGCTGTTTAAAGCCCCCACCACTCTGCAAAATGTTAATAACTACAGCATTTCAGTGGTGGGCTCATGGCTGTTGCTGTAAAATTCTCTTAACTTTTTGTATATCTGGAAACTTTTCATAATAAAATGTTAAAGGGGGGGAAAAAACCTCATTGCTATAAAATTCAGTCAGGTTCCTTTGGCCAAGGAACTTTATCTTTAAGTCAGGGAATTTGTTTTTATTGCTCCTGGAGGTCCAAGTGGCCAGACACAGAAAGGCTTTCCTCTCCACGTGCAGAAGGTGCTCAATAAATGTACAGAGATGGAGGAGCTGGATCACCAATCACTGCATACTTTGCAGACTTCCTAGGTGACTGTGGGACAGTAAAGGGCAATGAGTTGGCACCCTGCAGGCGCAAAGTCCCGAGTCTGCTGCTCACTGTGACATCGGCTTCTCCAGGTCACAGTGAGCAGCTTATAGTTTGCTCAGTGTGATGAGCAGCCCTTCTACCTAGAAATTCTGGAACGAGAAAGAGCTTGGGCTGAGGAAAGCCTTTCAGGTCTCAGGCAGAGGGTAACAAGGAAAGAGGTCCCTGCTCAGGACCAGTTGTAACGAGATTTAGTTTCTGCACTTCAGGGCCTTCTCTCCAGCACCAGGCAGAGTCCCCCTCCCCTGGCCCACTTCAGCTTCCTGCACGCTCTTCTTCATTCACAGTCCAAGCCTACATGCCACCTGCAAAACACAAGCGGAACCTTCCTGCCTCTCCAGGGCACAGCGTGAAGGCTCCGGGTCTGGGGGACCTGGGGAGATGCTCAGCAAGGTGATGCTGAATGAACATGAATGAAAGCAACACAACATTTAACTTTCAATTCGATAATTTCCTAGTAACTGCAAAATAAACTCAACCTCTCTTAAGGACACACAAAATGAGGGAAGAGAACCAAATTCTTCAACAAGTTTATAGGGAGTTTACTGTATACCTGGTAATGGAAAACATCATTAATTCATTAGTATTGTGACCATCTTTTTACAAGTGGCAGGCACTTGTCACACTTGCTGAACTGAAAAATATCTAAATCATCCTGAATCAGTACATCTATTTCATTAACCTTGAGTACATGAACTGCCACCCCCCCAAGAGGAGAGGCAGGCCCCTCGCTTACCTGCTGGACCTCACTGAGGATGGAATAGGCAGCCTGGATCTGCCTTTTGCTCAGCTTCCCCAGGGGCATCTTCTGAAGGTCAATCTGAGGACACAGAGGGTTTTCCCTTTGAAAGCCGGGACTGTGCAGTGAGATGATGAGAGAGCCAGACTGAGCACCCCCAGGCCTCCCGGGCCCCCACGGAAGCAGTCACAAGCCTGCCCGGTCCTCCTTGGGAGACCCAGTGACCCAACTCCACGGGCTTTGCAGCACCAACCCAATGCAGGGGACAGGAGTCTGAAAGAAGATTCTTGCTCACTTCATTTACAGCAGGGATAAGCCAGCCAGGGCTCCCCCACCTCTGTGCTCAGGTTGAAACAGCTCCACGCTTCTGGAAGAAGGCACAGCAGGACTCCTCATCTAATTTCAAAGTGAGGATCAGCTGCGCCCGGGAAGCCCTTCCTGGGGTCTCAGAGCTAAAGCCATTCCCAGCCGGAAGACAAGAGCCATCAAGTGGTAAAATTATTATTAAAAGGACACACCCTTGAACACACATACTTATGAGTCAACAGTGTTCCCTTCAAGCCAGTCATCCCAACACTGCTGCTGCTCATGACACCTGGGAAGCAGCATCAAGGGGGGCGGCGAGCTGGCTGCAGCCTTCTAGAAGCATGAGCTCTGCAACCAGAGGCCTGGTCACCAGTGAGAGAGCGAGGCACCCCCGGGCCTTGACTTCCCACCTGTAAGAGGCACCCACTCCCTGTGGGAGGGACCTGCTCGAATGCTGGCCTAGCGCCTCCCACGTCAGTGCACCAGGGGCCCCTTGCTCTGTCCCCGGAGTCTGTCTCCAGGGCTGCTCCTGGAGAACCCTGGGAGCCCCCACCTTTACATCTCTAGCACCTGCAGTGCCTGGAACAGAGACGGAGCTGGGTAAGCACTCGAGAAACTGAACCGCTCTGCTGATTACGTGAAATGTGAAAGTGCTCACAGCCCATCAGGCACCCAGCAGGGGCCAGGGGTGACAGCGTCTCATGACGGCCACAAACTGTGGCATGTCCGCTTCCCTCAATACCATCCATCCCGAGGGGACAGCTGGTTTCTGGGAAGAGTTAATAGTTGGAGCTAAGTCCCGGGAAGAAGGTGGATAATCTATTTTGAGCCAAGAGCACAGTATAATAAAAGAGCAGAGTGACCTCAGCATGGACTATGAGCTGGCTCTAAAGCAATTCTAAAGAAGGAACTCAAAAGATGTTCTGACCCAGGGCAGCGTGACCAGAGAAAGCAGATACTCTGAAAGAAGCCATTTCCCCGAGCTGTGTAATTTTGGTGTTAATTTTAAAAAGACCTGGTCTCTCTAAAGTACACCCTCAAAATGGACACACACAGACCACAAGAACAAGAGCAGGGCTCAACCAACACAAGCTGCCATCACTCCCGACTGGGCAGGGGCTCCACGGCAGCTCCGTGTAGGGAGAAAGTGAACCGTGGGAGCCATGTTCCCGGGTCAGGGCGCCGCGTCCAGGGCTGGGGACACAGCCCACACTCTCCCCTCGGCTGGAGCCGAGCGCCCAGACCCCACTCTGCTCGGGGCCCAGGACTCAGCCTCAATGGGGAGCACGAGGTTCCCCCGGTTACCAGGTTTACTTGTCTACCTGGTCACCCAACCCACGTGGTGCCCATCGGGCTCGGGGTGGGCGTCCCTTTTCCACAAACTTCCTACAGGCTGCCTTCCCGCAGCAGGCCCCTGGCCCTTTCTTGCTAAACTAGTTCCCTGTCTTGAAGTAGAACGACCTAGAAAACATGTCATTGCACAGAAAGAGCCAGGATTTGATCACACTTGACAAATTCTATGAATCGTAAATGAACCAGAGTACTGGAAGCTGGAAATGGTGTGTGAGATATTTCTTTTGAAACACTAATGAAATGAAGATGACCCCCTGCCGGCCCCAGCACACCTCTCTTCCTCTGCCTCACACACCCACATTCTTGGTGAGCCCACCGACAAGTTGTTCAAACTAGTCAGACCTCCCAAACAGAAGTTGGGGTGTTTAGCTATTTAAACAAGACATTGCACAAGCCCTGGCTACTGCACACCCGTCAGGGGTTGTCTAGGATGTGACTCAACGCTCTGTTTTCCAACAGCAGCTGAGCCGTGAGCAGTCCCATCAGGCTGAGCTCCAGACAGAGTGGTTCATACAACCCAAATCTGTCCCATCCCCCTCCAAGGCTGGGTGGAGCCTCTAGGAAGGACCTGCGAAGAAGCAGGGAGCAAGCGAGCTGGTGAATGGCCAAGGCTGATCTGCAGCTCTCGCCCTCTCTGCTGGTCCCTGCTTGTTCTTCAGAGCCGCCTGAAGCTTCTGGGCTCAGTGGAGAGGGAAGAGGGAGAGCCTGTGCTTGCTAGCTAGATATCAGCAGTGCCTGGACCCCCTCTGCTCTCAATGCCCCCGGAAGTCAGCACCAAGAGCTCTGATGCCAGAGGCAGCAAGAACAAGGGGCCCTTCTGCACTCATCTCCCAGGGGAACAGACAGAGAACTTGGCCTTGGCTGGTAGCCCCCGCCATTCATCCCTGGACAGAGACACAACCTAACCATCACCCCACCCCACCCAGCCCCATGCCCAGTCTCTTCTTTAAAAAGCTGGTATGAATTTTATCTGAAGAAGCAAGTGTCAGAAGCTCTCTGCGCCTCTGTCAGTGCTGGTCAGAGCAGTTCGTTTACTCTAAGGGGGAAATGTCTCGGACTTTCCATGACAGCTCCACGTGGCCTGTTTGGTTGGGCCACAAAAGAACTATGCCCACACAGCCCATTACTGCAATAAGGGAAAAAATGCAAGGGGGCCTGGGGACCCAGGGGACAGCTCTCCACAACATACCAAGGATCCTCTGCAAAAGAGCAAGCCCGCCAGGCCTCAGTGCTCCTACGTGTCTTAGGCTGAAGAACAGCCACCGAACTTGGCAACACGCAAATCAGAAAACAATCCCAGATAAACAAAAGTGCAGTAACCTCGTACTCCACCATGGCTTTCTTCATGCTTTCCACATCAAAGATCATCTTAATGAGGTCCTGCACCGGCTTGGGGAGCTTGGACTTGGTGCCAGGGTTTACTGTTAGCTTCTTCACCGCCTCTTCATCCTTTAGGGAAAAAGAAAACCCGGAAGAGACCCAGTAAAACAACCCAAGTAAAGTGGGGGTGGTGTTTGGGGGTTGGGATGCAGGGAAAGGACACAGGATGGAGTGCCACCAGCAAGAAAAGGCTGAGTGTTTTGTTGGGGAAGCACGTGTGAGTGTGAACTGGATCAGATTCTTCCGGTGCAACCCCAAGTCCCCTTGGCTGCTCCAGATTCTTATTCCAGCTGCCACTGTAGAATCCAGCTCTGCACAGGCTGCCCTGCAGGCACTTACACTCCCCTCATGCCCTCACCTCCTCCTCCTCTCATCACTTCCTACCCTGGGGTTGCTGGTGCCCTGTGCCTGGGAACCTGCTCAGTGCCCTACTCACACCCCAAACTGGCAGCACTGGGCAGCTGAGTGAACCTTGGACCCAGGAACACTGGACGGATGGACAAATTCTGCCCCCCTCCATACACTGCCTCACCCCAGGGCCAGTTGTAAGACTGTGTTCATACAGCCTTCCCTATAGTCCCAAAGGATCAAGCAGTCAGTCAGGCTTCCGGCCAGGCAGCTTGACAATGCTAAAATACATCCTAGCACCAACTCATCCTCCCCTCCCTGCGCCTCACCCCTGCTCTCTGGAGTTGTTCTTTCTAATATACTAATAGCGCAGGACTCTACCCCTGCCATCTGGAGAATCCAGGGTGAGCCAAGACCATGCTGTGTTGAAAATGCCTCAACTCTTCTCACTTTTGAACACACAAGAGCAGGGACTGTGCTCTGTCCATCAGTGTCCCTAGCAACTAACAGTGTTTGGTATTTATTTTGAGTGAAGCTAATGGCACTGGGCTTTGATCCTGGAATCTGCTTGGCTTAACGAAGCTGTCTGCTGCTAGTGCTCATGGCTACTGCTGTCAACATCACAGAGGATCTACTCTTAACGCTGAAACAAGTCTTAACACATTCTTACCCTCTGGTTATAACTTCACTTGAAGGTAAACTATTAAAAAGCCTTATTTAAATGCATATACTCTGTGATCTGGCAGCTCGATCTCTAATGGTAAGAATCACAAAGGCACACAGATACTTACATGTGTATCAGCATCATTATAGCAAGTACCTGGGAACAATCTAAATGCCTAATTGGAGGATGCAGGGTGTTATTTGGAAATTACAAATTACAGCCATCCACAAGATGGAATTCTTTACAGACCTAAGGAATGATGCTCTCGATCAGTGCAGTTTAATACAGCAGGCACTGGTTTTAACATGTGGCCAGTCTGAATTGAGATGTATTGTAAGAGCTAAAAAATATACCAGTTTTCAAAGATTTATTTAGGAAAAAAAAAAATCTCAGTGATACCAATATACCAAAATGATACTTTGGACATACTGGTTAATAACTAGTTAAATAACTAGTTTAATAACTAGTACGAATTTCACTGTTTCGTTTTGCCCTTTAAAATGCAGCTACTAGAAAAAAAAATGTAGCTACTGAAATATTTACAGTTGCATAGGCGGCTTCGTATTTCTGCTGGACAGCACTGCTCTAGAAGGCATGGGGAAATGCTCCCGGTACATTAAGGCAGAAAGCAGGTGGTGGCAAAACAGTATGTAAGGAGAGACTCCAGTGTTATGGGGGGAAAGCGCCTGTAGACTATAAAGACATACACCATGATTTTAACTGCAGTTAACTCTGGGTGATTTTAATTTTTTGTGCCATTGTATATCTGACAGTTGGCCCCTCTGTATATGTGCTTTCTCCCTATCCTCAGTACGACACCCACAGATCATAGCACTGCAGTATTTACTACTGCAAAAAAATCCACATGTATGTGAACCCACGTAGTTCAAACCTGTGTCATTCAAGGGTCAACTGTACATACTTTTGAAATGGGAAAAATAAACTCAGTAGGGGACAGCGCTGAGTTAGACAAGTCTGTGTGAACTTAAAGTCCAAGTTCTTGATCTCAACATTACATAAGACTTAATTTCTATTTTTAATGGTATAGCTCATGACACTTTCCATAAACTAGAGTTCCCCCTCTGAGATGTGCTAGGCCTCAAAGACTTGGAATTAAAATCTGTACCACCTACAAGTCTCTTTCTGCAGAATAAATGTGCACCCCTCCCACCCATTATAAAAGCAGGTTTTCCTGTAAAAACAAGGTAAGCATTTTGTCAAAACAAATGGCCACAAAAATATTAGCCGAGAGACAATGGAAGGCTGTCTGGTAATATAAACTGTGACCTAGTGGAGCATGTTGAGTCACTGTAATTCTACCTTGATGAGAAAGCAAGTTGCATGACCTATGATGAAATGCAGTTTCGGGTAAGAAACCTCACCTGGAATCTATGAATTACTCCCTGCTATGTTTAGGGAACAACTTGAAAGACTGTGCCTCCTCGACAGTCTTAAAAATGCTAATCACTGTTCTCATCTAAGTTCCACCTCATACTTCATAGTTAAATTTTATTCATGAAAAGGTAGTGGATTTTATTAAATGCTTTCCCTCTGTTATTGGGACGACTGTGTAGCTTCTGTCTTTTATTCTATTCATGTTACATTATACTGATTTGATTTTTGCATGTTGAACCAACCTTGCATTCCTGGGATAAAACCCACTCCATCATGGTGTTTAAATCCTCACATGCTGCTTGATTCAGGTTAGTATTTTGCTGAGGCCTTTGCAGCTACAGTCATAGGGATATTGGTCTGTATTTTCCTTGTGATGTCTTTGTTTTTTGTATCAGGGTAATACTGGCCTTATCTAATGAGTTGGAAAGTGTTCCTTCCTCTGTTTTGGAAGAGTTTATGAACAACCAGTATTAATTCTTTAAACGTTTGGTAATTCACCAATGGAGCCATCTGATCCACAGCATGTTTTTAAAAGAATAGAGGATCCCTTCCTTTTACTAGAACTAGACAGTGTAAGAGCATTAAGTGATTACCTGACCATAGTCAATCTCCAGAGGGTAGAACTTTTTGGGATACTTTGTGAAGTTTTTGGAGTGCCAGGCATTCCCGGTTTTCTCTTCATACAATTTCATAAAATTCTCAATGGCATCTTCCTTGGATGGCATCTGCTCCAGCTTGTTACTACCAATCACTGTGCCCACTCGGCCCCAGGACCTGAATATCCAATACCTGTGGTGGGAGAGGAAGAGCATCAGTTGATGCAAAGCTGTGAGTCAGGCGGTCACATTTCAGGATGAGTTTTCCTTCCTGCCATTCCACTTGGGTGAGAAAGAACTGCAAACACCCCAAAATGATGGTGACTGACGCAGAGGAACAAAAGAAGTTGGTATTACAATAAAGGACCCTATTTTACTTTTTATTAAACTGAGGGTCATAAGTTTAAAGTAATTTAAAAAAGACCTTCCAAATCATATTGGCAAATGAGTTATAAAAAGTACCAAACAACAGGTTAACCTTGGATCTGCCAGGAAAACTTGAGGAATAAATCCCAGTGCCTACAGACCTTTACATAAAAAACATCCAATTCTTCACCGCAAAGGAACACAGCAACTATCATTTGGAAGTCATGTGTTCAGGGCGATGTGACCATTAATGACATGTACTAAAAAGAAGAACGTTTGGCTCAGATCAGAGGCTGAGAAGTGATGAGACGGGAGGGGGTGGGCCGGTGGCCTGCAGGGTTAGCCACCTACAGATCCAGGCTATCACCCCCAGTTTCCATCTCAATCTAGGGCCCGTGTTCCGGGTACCCCAGGGACTGTGCTGCCTGGCCTTTGAGCAAGTTAACTTTTCTTAGAGGAAGTAATGCACAAGTTAAATTTTAAATAAATACAGATATATCAGAAACCCAGAAAGATCTGTATGCATTTTAAAGATAAAATCAGAGATTTCAATGAAAATTTGGGGCTTCTAATGGTTTTCTGGTCTACCGCCCAGCAGTGTATAAATTCATTTTCTGCTGGGGTTTTTTTCCCCCTGGAAATGTATGGAGGACACCACACTGACCTATCCTGAAAAGTTTCTGACTTCAACAGCCCACATTACTCTTTCTCTCTAAAAACCAATAAATCTAGGCCACAAGAAAAACAAACATGTTCGAAATCACCATTAGAATTTCTTTTTTGTTGGTGATGGACAATTCTGTTCCCATTGCCCGCTGTTTAACAAACTACAGTACTCAGCATATTTCTACAAGAACCCCATTCCTTTTCCTGCACTACAACGCACATCTAGCTTTTGGAAGGTACGTTTTCCAAGCAAGAAACCGTATTTTGACCTTCAAATCTTGGACAAGAGTAGGTAATAAACTTAATGACATAAGAGTTTTATTTCAGAGATTTTAAGTAGCCACAGACACTTTGTACTCTTTCAGGATCACTTCATTTTAAAATGAAAGGTTTAATGAAAGCTGAAGAGGCGGGAAGACCTGAGGCTGCCAGTGCCTGCAACCCGAGGCCAATGAAGAGTCACCAGTCACTGACTTTACTCCCCCAAGGCTGCCACCACCATGGGGGCTTGTCTTCCAACCAGTAAAGCTTTTCGGATCTCCTGGAGTTCCAATGGGTATACTGTTTTCATTTGCTAAAAAGAAAAGTCCAGTTTAATATATGGAAGTGTTTCCCCCGCTCCCCACCATTAGGATTTAACAACAGTTCCTTCCACACACCTTTCCACCAACACAAAGCTCCCGTTCCACACTGCTGTAATGAGGGATCATCAGCTCAGCAGAGGACCATCCTGACTGGAAAGGTGTGGATGGTCAAGCCAGTCCAGACTCTCAGCACCCTAGAACCAGTTCTTACCTGGCTCCACCATGTTAAAAAATAAAAATTAAAAATGAGGCAAACCAAATGCCTTGAGTAACTGGGGAGTGCGAGGTAGTACTAATGAGAAAGGACAGCCAGGCTGTCTGGGGGGACTTTGGTTTCATGGGGCTGATAGACCAGCACTGAAGGGCCCACACTTTCAAGAGCACAGCAACTCTGGACACCACCCCCTCCGGGACACACCTGCTCTCCTTGTCGTCCTCCAGGAGCTGCAGCTTGTAATAGGAGTTGGTTCCCTTAACAATGTCCACCAGGCCGAGGGTGGCGCTGAAGACCTTTCCGCCTTTCTCCAGGACGTGCGCAGAGTGTTCCAGACCTGTCACAGACAGAGCTCCTGCGAGTCTGCCCCCACAGGGAGAAGGGAGTCTGCAGGCTCAGGGCCCACACCTGCTCAGATACATCAGCACCACTTACAGGAGCTTCCCCATAAGGCGCATGTGCTCCCAGGGCTGGGGAGCCGTGAGGCAGGAGGGCGGGGCACGGCCCACTCCGCTCACTCTCGTTTCCTTACCAGAATCAGGGTCGACAGCTGCTCCTCCTTTAAGAGTTAATTTCATTCTCTTTTCAGATTTGTTGGGACCTTGGAAGTGGACAGAGAAATGTAAACATTAAATTAAAAATAAATTAAAAAGTAAAGGTTAACTACTATATATAAAATAAACAACAAAGTCTTATGTGTAGCACAGGGAACTATATTCAATACCTTATAATGGTCTATAATGAAAAAGACTATGAAAAGAAATACATATATTTATATATACATATGTATAACTGAAACACTATGCTGTACACCAGAAATTAACACACTATAAATCAACTATACTTCGAAAAAGCAAAAACAAACCAAAAAAACAAAAAAGAGAGAAAAGGAAAAAAAAAAAAGTGAGGGGAAGGTACAGCTCAGTGGTAGAGTGCATGCTTAGCGTGCACAAGGTCCTGGGTTCAATCCCCAGTACCTCCATTTGGGGGGAAAAAAAAAAAGTAAGGGGAAAGGCAGGGCAGGCGGGTCATCATCACCTGTATCACATGCCAATGTGGCTTCTGTGTGCTGCCTCCCACCACCCTGAATCCCCTGCCACTTGGTGCCCAGGGAACATGAATTGAGAACATTGGTGTGGGCAGCATTTAACAGACCTTCAGGGCAGAGGGAGAGGCTCTGCACAGGTGGACCTGGCTGGCTGGGGACAGGTCCATGCCCCATGGCAGGACAAGGCCACTGCAGGGGGCAAGCTCCAGACCTCACCTTCCTCCTTGACGGGGCCCTTGCTCTTCTTGGAGAGCCCAGCCCCTGACTTCCCTCTTGGGGCCACTGCTTCAACTGGCTCAGCCTTCACCTCGGCCCCCCAGGGGGATAAGATGTGGGTTGAGAGCAACTCCTGAAGGCTCTTGGTGGAGGCAGAGACATCCTGGAGGAAATCCTCAGACACCACGCGGATGTTGGCCTCTTTTACTTCCTCCATCTTTTTATTCATCTTGTCCACCTCCTCTGTTCAAATCGGAAGGAAACAAGTTTTAAATGTGAAATCACTATAGAGTTGTTATTTACTGGTACGTCCCAACCCTCATCACCCACAGCTCTCCTTTCCTCCAAACTCTAGTGCTCAGGGACCTTGTTCATTTCAACAATGGTCTCTCACCAGCCACATCCCCCTTTTTCTAAGGTGTGATGAGTGAGGGCCTCAAACTCTTCTACAGGAGATGTTACCAGGCATTCCACAGAAAAAGGACCTGGAATTCAGATCCATATAGGATGAGTGGGATACAGTTTTATGGGCTTGGAGACTTAGTGGTCTCTTTTCACAGTAAGCCTGCAAAGAAACCTGTTCACTTTTGCTCACTGCTGCAATTTCCAAATGTACCTAAGCTGTGAACTGTTGTTTTGGTGGTGAACCTACCAGCACTTTGTGGGACAGCACTAGGCGATGAGAACTGTGTGCTCATCTCTAGTCGGGAGTTTTAGACACATGAATGGAGACCACAACAGGGAGCAGCAATACCGACTTTCCTCCAGAGAGAACCAGAATGGTGCCGGAGATGATGAGAGACGCATGTGGGGCCCTCTGTGTGCCAGACACCATGCTGGGCACGTCCCTCATTCACTCAACACAACCATGACAGGCAGACAGCGCCCCCTGTGGTTCACAGGTAGATTAAACTCACTTTTGGTACTGACGCACAGGGAGGCCTTGTTGGCTGTCCCTGTCAACTTCCCCCCGAGTTTCTCGATCATGGCCTTCACTTCATCCTTATTCCGGGAGAGTTTCCCAAGAGTCAGGATCTTCATGTTGGCTAACGGCTTGTCTGGGAGGGAGAACAGACTCATTAGGCAGGGCTGCTGCCCAGGGAGGAGGAGCAGGAAACTGGGCAGCAAGATCCCAGGGAAAGCCAAGACCCCGGCCACGAGGCCCCCAAACTGCCTCAGCAGCCTCTGTGATAAGGGAGAAGGAGCTCTCCTTAGAGAGAAGTCTATGTAAATAGAAGAAAAGGGCTAGGGTAGTGGGAAAGCTGAGGACAGGAAAGCATACTGCCCGCACCCAACTCTCAGCACAGATGGGACCACACCGGGGTCGGGGTGGGGCTCCCGGTCTGCCCCACAGGCAGACTAGGGAGGCTGTGTTTGGTGCTCAAGGACCAGGATGCTGGGCAGTGGGTGGGAAGCCAGGGGGTAGGTCATGTGAACTCCCAACTTCTTCCATTATTCTTTTCCCACCCATGTCTAAAAATAAACTACAATTCTTACGCAGTACTTTATTAATTAACCCCATTTCAAAAATCAGGCTTGTCCACGACAGTCACTGGAAGCTCTGGTCAGCAAGACCACACTGAGGTGGGACAACCGATTCAAGCAAAGAGAACCGTGATGTTTTAGGTGTCCAGCAATGATCCCAGGCCAGAAAGACCCAGGACAGGGATGTGCCTCCTGTTTGTTACAAATGGGAATGTACAGAGCTGGCTCCACATTTACAGAGAAGAGACACTGTGGGGAGACGTCCTGTAAGTGGTCCCTGTGAGAGCAAACAACCAGGGACACCCAGAGGGTCTACCTGAGAGCTGGCCGAGGTCTCTGCAAGTAACAGAATCACTTAGTTGTGAAATGCAGGGAGGGGGAAGCAGGAGGGATCCTCCAGGCAGGGCCTCGACCCCAACCCCGCCTGGCCCACCACATGTGCTCTTGGACCCAGGCTGCATGCAGCAGGGTAGACTCAGGATGACCAGCCACATGCCTCCTCCCCAGGGGATGGAAGGAGGTCACTGAAGGGCTCATGTTCACGGAGGAATCCTCGTCCTCCACCCATCACATTGTGGCCATAACTGTTAGACAGCACCACGTGTCCCTGAGTACAAAGACTGGGTCTCTTCTACCAGAAAAGCACAAACTGATCTCACTGTCTTTGCTAGTGTGGAGTATTTCTCCTGACACTGATCACAATATGTATCTGTATGAGATCGAGACCCAGCATCACATCAGGCTCGGATGACTGTTGGGAGCAGGGCTTCACAGAAATCCAAAGGTGAGACCCGGAATGCGGCTCTGTAGTGCAGAAGCAGACAGGATACTTCGATGCCTGTGCAGGGAAGCTGTCTACCTGGCCTTATTTGGAAGCCCCCTTCCCCAGCCTTCCTAATCCTGCTGGGGGTGGGATGGGGAGAACAGGGGCAGGGCTTCCCCACAGGATCAGCCAAAAAAGAACTCAGATGGATACTTCCTTCCTCCTAAGATGGGGGCCCAGCCCTCCTACCTGAGGTCAGCCCTGGAGCCCTACCTGGTGGAGCAGAGTTCACTGTAGCAGGCGCTGAGGCTGCAGAGGGCGGGGGTGCCGCTGCCAATGGGGCGCTGGTCTCTGGGGGGAATATACGGTCCTGCCTTTTGATCTTCAGTTTCTTGAAGCAAGAGATCTCTCGGAATTCCTGAGGAGTTTAAGTTTTAGTTAAGAAACCAGTTCTCCCTTGAAATAACCACTCGATAGAGCAAAGAATTAAAGAATCTCTTTTTTTCTTCTTATAATAAAGAATAACATAAAATAGGAAGATATGAGGCTTTACACACACACACACACACACACACACACACCAGCTGATGGCGGTCAGGGAATCACTGCGGGGATTACAACCTCCCAGGTCTCATTCTCACGCTGTTCCCCTCAAGGGTCAACACGCCCATCCCATGATGGCAAGCCCTGCCCAAGACTACACACACTGAGAGAGATTATTAACCAGAAGGAGATCAGGGTAATTCCCTTCCCTTCCCAGAAGAAGGGCGTTTGGATTCAGGGAGCTCAACAACTGTCTGGATCCAACACCGAATCTGCCATCAATACAGTCCACCTGCACCCCAGGTGATTCACAGTGGGCTGTGCTCCAAGTGGTCACTCAATAAACATCACATATATGAGGCTCAGGGAGACCACAGTCCCTGACCTTCTAAGTCTTCATCCCATCCAGAAACAGCCCTTCCCTGCTAGATCCATGATCAATGACTGACCACTGGGTAAAACATATGCTGCGCACTGAACATGTGCCACACATCCCAGAGAGGTTAGAAGTTTCTGCCCTTGAGGAAGGAGCTCAGCCTCGAGTAAGAGTCAGATATACGAAAGTAAACCTCCATATAGGAGCTGGCTTCTAAACCAGAGGTGTGCTTAAGTGATGCAGGGAGGTAACACTGGGAACACTGGAAGTGCTCCTTGGAGGCAGCGACCTGCTAAGTCAGCTGGGAGCTGAAAAAGCAGGGGGCTGTCTCAGGAAAGGTATCTGACTGATGTCATGGTATGCTGGGGTCCCTAGTAGTTAGCTGCCCAGAACTGAGCGTGTAATGAATTACAGAGACAGAGGGGGCTGAGGTGGGGAGAGGGAGTGTGTGTGCGTGCTCATGTGTGTGTCGGCGTGGTGTGAGTGGTATGCTAGGAGAAAAAAGGTGCAGAAAGCGGGGCTGCAGGAAGCTGACAGAGCCAGGTCATGGAAGGCCTTGGGGGAGGGGGTTTAAGCTAAGGAGCTGACCTTGATTCCGTAGTCCAAGCCCCCGGGGGCAGCAGAGCCCCTACATGTGGTCTGTAAATCTGTGAATCTGCATGGGCAGCAAGCACCCTCGACCTGACAAAATGTCTTGCATATGCACGTACTCTTTTAAAATAACCTTTTAAAAGTATACACAGACACTGTGCAACTGATGTATAAAATAGAAAATAGTTCATATTACAAGCTTTTCCCCCCAACCTAAGGTATTAAAAGGGATACAAATACCACAAATGAGTGTAATACTGACACTCACAGAAAAACTGGGAAAATATTTCCACTGGAAATGGGGAATCACTGTTAAGATTTTAAGGGTCGGGGAAGTGACAAGGTCAGATTTGTTTTAAGCGCTCACGCAAGTGGAAGTGTAGAGAAAAGTTAGAGTAATTATGGTTGTGAACAGAGGAGAAAGGAAGGAGCAAGAGAGGGCCAGTGGGAAATGGAGCTCAGCTCTAGACGTCGAGATGGTGGTGCCAAAAACATGGGATAATCAAGCCACAACTATGGAGTGCTCACTGTGTATCACTGGTCCAAATGCTCAATCCCCCAGGAGAAAGCTCAGGCAGTGAATGAACCTGACAGACATCAAATCCCGAATCCCCATGAACCACAGAGCCACGACAGCCCCAGGTGGTGGGGCGCCAGCTTGCACCAAGTCTGAGGGCCCGGGGGAGTCCTTCCAGTAGCCAGCCCCTAAAGACACTGCTGGCTCCCCACCAGCACGACGCCAAACAAGGTTCCCCAAGTGAGGTGTTTTGCATTCTGAGAATTCAACAAAGAGACATCGACTGGAGATATGTAGACTCTGGACCCAACTCCCCCCCAGCACCAAGGCAAGGAAATGTCCTTGAGAAAAACTCTATCATAAAGGCAGGAATTACCATTTGTTTACCACTGTGTCCCTTGTGCTAGAACAGTGTCTGGCAGAGGGTAGGCACTTATAAACAGAAATAAAAATAATCCAGGTTCTTTGCAAGCAAGAGGATTTCAAACCAATTGGACAAACCTGTGCTCCAGTTAGAAGTGCTTTGGTTCTACATTTGTGTAGTTTGCAAATGTACAGAACCAATAATATGATTTTATATCCTGATCGTGAGGATGGCCCTGATGTAAAGAGGTCTGAGAAACTCTGCTCTGCAGTCGTGGTGACCTGAAGTGTAGACAAGCCCAGGTGGGACCAGGTTTTTCTGTATAGATACTAGGGTCCTCCCCACTTACCTTTGGGGTCACCCAGTCCTTCCGCTTGGGCATCTGGGTCTTGACCATGCACTTGGTCCAGGCAGTGACGTCCCCAGTACAGTAATAGGCATCACTCTTGAAGACCAGCTGGCCTGAGCATTCCTCACAGGGAAGGAGGGCACCGAACACCATGCCATCAGCCACTCGGTCCAAGATCTGAAGCCAGTAAAGAAGCACGTCAGAGAGGAAAGAAGGGGCTCCAGGAGAGGACATTTACCAATGTGGGATGAAGAATCTACGTGGACCTCACTCACTAAAAAAGAAGGGAGGTCCTGCCCTGAAGCTCCTTAACATTCCTTGGGGAGGTGGTCACAGGTGGAGCTTGGATTTTTGTCTTTAAGAGACCTTATTTCCACACATGAAGTGTTCCTGCAGCATCTCCTTCGCTCAGTGACTTATAAATAAAGGGAGAGCCCAGAGCATCCACTGTTTCTGCACAAGGAACAGTGTCCACCTCCCCTCCGAGAGTGGCACCAGGGCAGGGCATGAGGGGGAAACAGACCTGGTGGCCCTCGGGGAGTATGGGAAGAAGGCAGCAGAGAGAGCTTCTTGGGCCAAAGTGTGTGGCATGAACACATGAGGCAGGGGCACAGCCATCTGAGTCCTTGAGCGCCTGCCCCTTCCTGCCCCCAGAAATGGAGACCTCGATGGCGATGACCATGCAACACGACCATGGAGTTTCACTCCCAATTAATACCAGCAGGTGTTCAACCGGAGGGCCTCCCACACTCCACCGGGGCAGTCACCGCACACCGCCTGGGCGCCCGGCTCGCGGCTCCCGTAACACAAAGGCAGCTCACCGCCGACTCCCCGGACGGCACTTGCTGCTTGTTGAAGATGAGCAGCTCTTTCAGGTCATTCGTCGAACATGCTTTCTTCAGTTCGTCCTTGATGTTCCAGATCAGCTCGTTCTGGGCCTGTACAGAGACCCTGCAGCTGAGAGACCAACTTTTTTCCAAAGAAAAACCCAACTGGAGGGAGATTCCATCCCCGTCTTGCCTAGACTCCAATCATAGCCTATCCCTTGGCTGAGCTGCCCCCAAAGCCGCCGCAACACTGGGACTGCGCCCCATACACGCCCGTGCGGTCAGGGTCGGCCCGGAGAGGGTGCTGGGGGAAGCCCTGCAGGGGGTGGGAAGGCTGCAGCCCAGGCACCGGGACCCTGGAATCCACCTGCAGAAACAAGTCTCTGGGCACACAGAAAAGCGCCGTAGCACCAGGTTTCTGTGCCCCAACGCCCAGCACCAGGGGAAGAGGGGGTGGCGCTTCAACAATCGGAAGGCGAGTAGGGACAATCCCCAAACACCTCCGACTACCTTCTCCTTGTGCTACACTCTGTGTCACACAGAAATAGATTTAAGCTCTCCTGAAAATGGAATTTTAAGTCTTAGTGCCTACTCTTCGTGGCAATCTTTTCATGTCATCTCACTTATCCTCACGACTGCCTTGCCCAGGAAGGCCGTAGCCTCCCCACCTTAGAGGCAGGGCAGGAGAGCGCCTCCTCCTTGTTTAGAGTAGTGGGCAAGGTTCTCACATCTCAGCCTCAGACCCCACCTCTGCAAAACGGAGATGAAAAACGGGCCCCCTCAGCACCGAGGAGGACTTTAACTGACAAAGCTGCATCACACACATTCTCATCCTGTCCCAGCCTCACTGTCAGGGCTCTTCCAATAACACCCACCCCTGAGCAGCACGTGCTCGGCCACCGGAAACGAAGAGGAGAGAGCACAAGGAAAAAGTCTTAGGGCACAAGGTGAGATCAAAGCAGCAGAATGATTTCGCCTACATGGCCAGGCAAGCAGAGACAGATGCGACAGGGCCAGGAAGCTGTGGAGCGTTTCAATTTTCTGACTTTTTTTAACCCCTGACAACACTGGAGACAGGGGAGAACATCAAGCCCACTGAAGGGCAAATGCCAAAGAGCACCGGAGCCTCGCTGCAGCCAGTTGGCACAAAACAGACATTCTTTATTGAAGGACAGCCCCGCCTCACATTTGTGATTCTTGTCAAGCTACTGGAACCAGACTAGAAGTTGCTTCCAGTTTTTATACCACCAGCAAAAACAGAATGCTCACCCAAGAGAGCCCAGCAGAGGGCTCATGGAAATCATGTTCCCAGGCAGAGACTGCGCTCCCTCGGTTTCCGAAACACCCACTATTTTCTGCTTCATAATTTTTATTTGGCTTCAACACACATGTAACTAACACAGTGATGAATCACTCTGGTCAGTAGTGACCACTGATCTAATGGGCAGTCAGTCTTCTTTTACTGCATGCTTTCGATTTCTTTTTTTTCAATCAGAGATTGTCATTTAAAAGTATGGAATAATCATCTCTCTTCAAGCCATTGTCTGTGCTAAGAACCTTTGGTATCCCTGAATTTAATATCCAGTTTCCAACGTGCAAGTGACCTTACAGGTCTGGGACGCACAGTGGTGCATCCTGTAGCCGAAGCATGAACTGACCATCCCAGCGTGAGGCTGGTGAATAGAGCAGGTGGCGCAGCTCCTGCCTGAGCCTGGCTGCTGGTCTGGCACCAATGTGGGTGCTTTTGAAAAAGAACCATTTCTTTGGGAGGAGAGAAGAAAATCCAGGGAAAAGCAGGCAATTTAACAGAAGCTATCGATTTGGGAATTTTTAAAGGTCTTGGTAAGCAGGACACACACACCTCCTTCGAACTTTCCTCCCAGGATGAGGAAGAGGAGACACCCAGCTTGGGAACTCACCTTGAGGGCCTTTTCAAGCCTACTATTCTTGTCTTTTTCTTTTTTAGATTTCTTCTTGGCCACTTCATCCGTTCCATCCACCTCGTCACCTTTTCTCTTTCTGAAAAAGATACAGGATATAAGAGGAAGATACAGGATATAAGAAGAAGAAACAGAGCTATCAAAATGCTGAGAGCCCATGACTCAGCATTGACATAGCATCCTAATGCTATTTTAATGCAGCTCAGCCAGGCCCTGCTCACACCGCGTGCACTCAGTGCTCTCAGGAGCTCGCCATCTGCCCAGGCAGTGTCTATAGCTGACTTCATCCATTTCAGGACACATTTGGCTGCCAGGAGGGGGACAGCAGTCACTCTGGAGCTTTGGAACAAGCCAGCACAGCATCCAGGGCTCAGGCCCTTCTGATGTCAAAACTCCACGTATCTCTTGGCACAGACAAGATGGCCTGGAAGATTCTGGCGGGGACTATGCTAGAAGTAAGACCATAGCTGAAAGGCAGGGATTGCAGAAACACAAAGGACAAGTGCAGGCGCTGAGCCGTTGGAGCTAAAACACAGGGCTGCTCCTGAGGCCAAGAGGCTGTTCTGAGACATGGGAGGCTGCACTGACATTTAAAGCACAAACAGGAAGCGACAGTCTAGGCACCACTAACCTGCCTCAGCTGGGTCAGCAAACGTTGCTGACCGCGTCCAGCGCATCACCCCTGACTTAAGGGTGGTACTGAGGCCCTCAGTATCAGTAAAAAACAGGGCAGGACCTCTACCGTGCTAAGGAATCAACTTCAGCCATCACACAAGCCTGAGATCAAACCTCTACACTTTCCCTTATCCAAAAAAACAGGGAAGAGAATACCATCTACCTTGCAGGACCGTGATGATGGTTAAATGAAATATTCCATGTAAAACGCTCAGCAGAGCATGCCAAGTGCTCAACAACTGCTGCTGTTACTGCATAAACATGAGCTTATGCATTCCTCACCTACATCATGTGTCGAAGCGCCCTGAGGATTTTTAAATCCTGACTTTCCAGTTTTCTTACACATTCCACATATGCTGTGCCATAAACTTGTGTGTTTTGAACCGAAATAATGCATGAAGGCTGCTGGACGATGGAGACGTGGGGTCACCCTGATCCTAACACAGCCTAGTCACTGTCCATGGAGCACACCACAGCCCTGCCACGCCCACTGTGTGCTCATTACCCAGCAAGTCAAGACTGGGGCCAGGGGACCAGCAGAGGGAAGCAGCAACAATACAGATTTAAATGTTAATACCGAATAAAACCCATACCATTCTGAATTCTAAACCAGGGCCCTTCTTATCAACTGCCCACCCTGGTCGCATTTAAAAATGGTCAAGATTCTCCCAGAATCATTCTCAGAGAACTGATACACAGGAGCACATCCACACACGAGGACGCCGCTGGGACGTGAAAGTGGGTCATGCAGGGCTCAGAGGAACGGTGGTGGTGGACACTGGCCAGGGGAATGCTCAGACAGGGCAGAAGAGTGCTCTCCAAATGTCCGAAGGGCTGTTGTGGTGAGGAGGGACTCACTCTTTCTGCCTGCCCCTGGAGATCAGATGCTAACGGGGAAAAGACCACCAGGAGCTGCAGGAACATGCACTGCAGGCCTCCCAGGGTCCCTCCTGCTCTGTCCTCTGCTGCCTCGGCTAGGGGTGGGGCTGAGCTCTGCAGTCACCGTCCCTCCAAGGTCTGCACCCCCAGCTTTCTGACGAACAGCAAGGGGAACACAGGAGTGGTGTGGACTCTGGGCCTGTGTCAAGCCTCTCCCTGAGGCCTGTGGACCCTCCCAGGGCCGTCCACCCACCCTTCACTCTTGATGCCCGGGAGCTGCTTCTTCAGGGCTTCTTTGTCCTCTGCAGAGAGGAGGCTGAAGCCCTTGAACTGGCTCGCACTGTACTCAGGCCGGAAGCCCAGCTCCTCTCTGTTCTGAACAAAGCAGTTCGGGTGGTACCAGCGGTCAATCATGCCCAGCTGTGGCTTCTCTGGGTCCAGCATCTTCTTGGACAGGCGCACCTGGCCCTGCAGAAGAAACCACATGTGGTACCAAAGAGAGACAAGGAAGGATGGTGTAAGCCCTCACCCTGTGCCCAGGTCCACGCCGAGGGCAAATGGAGGGCCGCTGGGAGGTTTGGTTTTTTTATGCCACCGAGGATTCTGTTTCCCTCCAGCCTCAGCACCCCATTTTAAATGGGGTCAAGTCTAACTAGCTACCTACCTACCCAGCTGCCTGGGCAAGTGAGGAAGTGATAACATTACCCTGAGGATATTCTGCCGACCTGATGCCGGCACAGGAACACCTAATATGATGAACTAGGACAAAGCTGGGGCCTCAAACACCTGGGATGCTATACTGCAGGCCCCAATTCTAGCAGGGATTTTCTGAAACCTCCCCAGGCCCATCAGTCTCTTTACACATATGAAGGTCCCTTAAAAAGCAGTAAAAGCCCGTAAGCTGGAATCTAGTCCTGCCATCCTGCCAGGTTTACAACTCCAGGCCTGACATTCATAGAGAGTCTCATGTCTGTGAGCCTCAGATCGGAAAACTCAAAACACGGGGCACCGATACTACTGCATTTCAGGGAAAGCAACAGCCAACAGCACAGAGCCTCCAGTGTTCTCTCTGAAACCTTAACTTTTGCCTCAAATTCTTGTGGCTGGAGGTAGCTAAAGAAGACCTGGCAATCTCGTGTTTTCCTCTCTAAACACCCACGGCCTCAGCTCAATTTCCTGTACAATATTCCAAGGTAGAAACCTTCTACCAATGCCTTAAGTTAACCAATCAGAATGTTTACCTAAGACCAGAGGATCCTGGGTAATGAGGCGGAAGGGCACAAGCCCACCCTCCCCCCCTGCCCACAGCTGCTCAGAGAGCCATCTGTTCCACCCCACCAGCTGTCACTCCGCAGGGACGGGAACTGGTAGGAAAGGGGGGTTAATGAAATTCCTGATTAAGTGGAAGAAGCCTGGAGGCTCATATCAACCCACTCCTTAAACATAATCCTACCATAAAACACAGACCAATGGCTTCCCCACAGCCACTGTGAGTCCAGAAGAGACCCCTTGTGTCAATGTTTTCCAGACTCTCCCAGGTCTAAGGGCAGGTGCAGCTACACACACGAGGGCTAGACTGTGAATAATCAGGACCAGACCAGCCTGGAAGAAAAGTCACTGTCCTCTCCGGTGTCTACTAAGATCTCCACTTTATTCTGAACCACTAGTATTGAGCCACCACCTAAATCCCCTATACATATTTTTTTCTTTTGAGATATTCAGTGACAACCCATGCAAGAAATCTGGAAAGTCAGACACATGAAGTCCCAAGTACTCACCTTTTCTATCTTCTCCATACAGCCCTTGCATGTGCTTCTGTTGGACTTGGCATACTCCGCTGCAAAGTCACCCAGCGTCTTCTCAGCCTTGCTGCTGGCTCCGTCTTGGCCTTTGCCTGAAGGACCACACACAGCCACACTCATTTCAACAGCCCTAGTGGTGCTCCAGAGTCCCTATCCTCCTCATCCAGCTCCCCGGAATTCTTCTACCAGGACGCCTTGTGTTTGGGTGACCACAGTTGGTCCATTTCATCTACACCTATGTCTAACCATTGTGGTTGGTTAAAAGAGCTTCTTTTCTGGCTATAAGATAAAAAAAAATTCTCATACAGTCTCCTTGGAAACAGCAGTGTTAGCTGGTGGGGGTCTCACCATCCCCTTCTCTCTATTTCCTCTGCAGCCCCTTTACTTTGGGAAGAACTTATTAAGTGCTTACTATGAAAGCCTTGAACCATACTAAATTTGAACTCTGCCTTCTAATTTCCATTATACTTTCATTTATCAAAGTAAAATGTTGAATTAAAGGGAGTATCTTGATATAGAAACAGACATAAGTATATTTAAGAATTAATATATGTAGCTTTAAGAATATATTGTACAACATGGGGAATATAGCCAATATTTTATAATAACTATAAATATAACATAACCTTTAAAAATTGTGAATCACTATATTGTACACCAACTATACTTCAATTTAAAAAAAACACCAAAAATAAGAGCTGACAAACAAAACACTTATAATCAAAAGAAAAACAAAAGAATTAAGTATGTGGTAAGGTGGTATTTCTAATTAGTGGGAAAAGGTTGAATCATTCAATAAAGAATCTTGGGGGAAAAATGGTCAAGCATCTGGGACAAAAGCTAGATTTATTTCTTATATAAAAATAAATTCCAAGGCTAATTGTTTTTTCTCCTAAGATCAGGAATAAAACAAGGCTGTCTTCTCTTACAACTTCTACTCAATGCTGAACTGGAGGTTCTAGTAAGTGCATTAAGGCAAGAAAAAGAAATAAAAGGTGTGAATTTAGAAAAGAACAAGTGAACCATCTCTATTTGTAGATGACATGATTGGAACTGTGGGCTTATTCTCAGGAATCTACAGAAAAGCCACTAGTACCGTTACGTGAATTTAGCAAATTTGCAGAGCACAAGGTCAACATAAAACATTATATACTGGCAATAAACATACCGTAAAAAGAAAGCACACTACTATTTAAACAGCATTAAAAGACACAGAACACTTAGAGATAAATTTAACAAGACATACAAGATCTCTCTCTACATAGAATCTGCAAGACTGCTGAAATTAAAGAACTAAATACCATGTTTATGGATCAAAAGACTCAATTTACTAAGATAACAATCATCCCCAGTTTGATCTACAGATCTAATGCAATGCTATACTGATCAAACTCCTAGCAAGCTTTTTGGGGGAAGAAATCGACAAGTTCACCACAAAATTTGTAGGGAGATCACAAAGGACCTAGAAAGGTCAAAATACTATTGGAAGGAACCACAGATGCAGGAATTACACTATGAGATTTCATGATTTACTGTAAGGTTATAGTAATTAAGACAGTGTAGTATTGATAGACACATAAATCAATGGAACCAGAAACCAGATACAAATCTATCATCAACTGGTTTTGACAAGGAAGACAAAGTCTTTTCAACAAATAGTGCTGGAACAAAAGGATATCCACACAGGGAAAAACCCCAAAACTCCTCCCTCACACCTAACACAAAAGTTAATTTAGGATAAGTAAAATTAAATAATTTAAGATAAGTTAACTACAAAATTCCTAGAACAAAGGAGTGTATCCTTCATGATCTTAGAGAGTAGGCAAAGACTTCTTAAGAGACAGATAGTACTACCCAATAAAGGAAGAAAAAAAAATCAACAAATTGAACTTCAACAAAAAAAAAACCGTTGCTCTTCAAAAAATGTCAGTAAATAAATGAAAAGGCAAACCTGACCGGGAGAAGGTATTTGTATCACTCACACTTAATAGAGGACCTGCACCTAGAATATTCTAAGATATTGTGACAACTCAATAATGAAGACAAATGCAAATTAATACAATGACACGTTATCACTACACAGTTATCAAAATAGCTAATATTAAAAAGAGAGACCGTACCAAGTGCTGATGAGGATGTGGAGGAACCAGAACTCTCATTTAGTGCTGGTGGCAACGTTGAGATGGAAAACTGTTTGGCAGTTTCCTTAAAAAGCTGAACATACATCAACCATACAACCTACCACTCCATTCCTAAGTATTTACTCAAGAGAAGTGAGGGCACAGGTGTATACAGAGCTCGTGCACAAGTGTTCACAGTAGCTGTATTTACAACAGCCCCAAACTGTCAACAACCTGAAAGTCACCAACAGGAGAATGGAAAAACAAACTGTGACATCCTCAAGGACTGCTGCTCAGTAATAAGAACTGATGACACCCGAGACAGCCTGGATGACAACCTCACAGACATTATGCTGAGTGAAAGCAGCTTACAAGGGAAATACACACTACTCCTTTTCCCCTGAAACTCTAAATCTAAACAAAATTAATCCACAGAGGGAGAGAGAAATCAGAACAGTGGTTACCTTGGTGAGGGGGAGGATGACTCCGAAAGGGCATAAGGGACCTTTCAGGGGGCGTTAGGTACACAAATTTGATGGGGTGCATGTCAGACGTGTGTATGCATTTGTCAAAACTCACTGAACTGTACACATAGCATGTAACTGTATGTATACTACTTTTAAAACTCCAGATGAAAGATTTCAAAATACCAAAAACAGATTCTGTAAATAAGAAGACAGATCTGACAACAAGAGCATTAAGTCAAAGGTGAAGCTTCAATGTGACAAAACACACAATAAATGTATCTAATATAAAAATGTCAAACTAGGAAAAATATTTGCAAAACATGAGACAAAGAATTAGTTATCTTTCACATTTCATTAAGAAAAAGAAAAACGAGGAAAGGAAAACGAGGCAAGGACACACAAATATCAAAGTGACACAAATGACTGATCAACACATGACAAAATTTTCTCTCTCACTAGGAGCAAAATGAAAAAAAATGAAAATACTCAGGGATGGTGTGGAAGTGGAGAAGTGGGTATATCACTCATTGACAGCACAAGAGACACAGCCTTACTGAAAGGCAATTCAGCACACACGGAATCATCTCTTTTAGCAGTAATCCCTCCTCCTGGAATTACAGAATTAACTGGACAGGTGCCCAGGACAGACAAATATGCAGCAGTTCTGTCTGTAACAGAGCTAGGTGGTTAAAAGTCTAGTCTCAAGAGCAAGAGAGTCTGGATTTGAATCTTGGCTCAGGCACTTACCAGTGTAACCGTGGACCAGTTACCTGACCTCTAGGTGTGTCAGCTCCTTAACTGTAGAAATTGACAAACTGCAAGGATTTGATGAAATTAGTGTATGTCAAATATGTGAAATTATGCACCAAATTTAGCAAGATCTCAATAAATGAATACTAAATACCTTTAAAAATAAGGACAGAAATCTGTAACCTTTAATGTGAAAAGAGTAAGTTGTAAAATGCAATATGTAGGTCACTGGGGAAATGCAAATCAAGATCACACTGAGATACAATTCAAATCATTAGGATGGGTATTATTAAAAAAACACCCGGAAAAAAAAAACCACCAAAAAAACAACACCTAAACCAAAAACCCCCAAAACCCAGAAAATGAAAGTGTCGATGAGGATGTGGAGAAATCAGGACACTGTGTATTGCTGGTGGGGATGTATACCTGTAGCTGCTGCAAAAACAGTACTGCAGTTTACACAAAAAATAAAACACAGAATTATTATGTGATCCAGCAATCCCACTTCTAGGTATACATGTAACAGAATAGAAAGCAGGGTCTGGAGCAGATACTTGTGTCCCAATGCTCACAGCAGCATTATTTACAATCACCAAAAGGTAGAAACAACCCAAATGTCCATGGATGAATGAAGGGATTCATCAACAAAATGTGGTACAGCCATACAACAGAGCAATATTCAGCCTTAAAAAGGAAGGGAATTCTGACGTATGCCACAGGAATGAACCCTGAAGACATTATGCTGAATGAAGTAAGCCAAACACAAAAGGACAAATACTATTATGATTCCTCTTCTATGCATACTCAGAAGTAGTCAAATTCATAGAGACAGAAATAATAGTGGTTGTCAGAGACTGGGGGAGGAGAAAGGGGGAGTTATAGTTTAATGGGGATGGAGCGTTAGTTTGGGAAGATGAAAAAGTTCTGGAGATGGAGATGGATGGCTGCAGAACAATGTGAATGCATTTAGTATCACTGAAATGTGCACTTAAAAATGGTTAAGATGGTAAATATTGTGTTATGCATATCTTACCACTAAAAAAGGTGACTGAGCCTTTAAAAAAAAGTAATACTTAGGGTGGGATCCTATTTCTACAGGAAAGAAGATAAACACATAGAGCAATATTTGAATAGAAAAAATTTTTCTAATAAGACAATTATTAATGATAGTTCTCGCTGAATTACAGGATCTGGGATGATTTAAACTTTCTGTATGTCTAAATATATTAAGTTAGGCTCCTTGGATGAAAAATCCCTGACAATTAGTAGGTAGTATCTTAACTTTATGACATATCATAATTTCACAAAAGAAACACATTTACAGCAAAATTACCATCCTTTTTCACATTATAAAATAACATAATTTGAACATATAAATTTTAACTAGATATAACATACCTAGGTCCCTAAATGGATAACCCCCACCATCCCGAACACAATCACAGAACAAGAAAATTTTTATTCTATCTGCCCTCTGCTAAAACTGATACACTCACCCTCCAGACCCTTTCTTGGCAAATTTATTGTTGTTTTCATTTACAGTTCTGAGCTGTTTCTGACCTGTTTCCAGCAGATCAGAGAAGTTTGAGATAAACATGCACAGTTGCAAGAAAGACAGCAAATAGAGGAAACAGTTTAGCATAGGCACTAATGACTCCTTCGGGAAGGACAGCTGATGTTCCCATCAACAGCCTGGAGTCACAACAGGTTAAACTGGGTCAGTTCCCAGGAAGGCAGAGAAATGAGAATACAGTCATGGAAGATCTCCTTCAAAAGGTAATAAAAAAATCAATCATTTAAAATTTAAAGGTATCTCAACAAGTGAAGTTTGTAGATATTGACAAACTGACCAAAGTTTACACGGAGAGGCAAAAGACCCAGAGTAACCAACACAACATTGAAGAACAAAGTCAGGGGACTGACACTGCCTGTCTTCAAGCTATAAAGCTACCGTAATCAAGACAGTACAGTACTGGTGAAATAGACAGATTGATAAAGACACCAGAACAGAGCCCAGAAATATACCCATACAGACACAGTCAACTGATGTTTGACAAAGGAGCAAAGGCAGTACAGTGGAGAACAGACAGCTCTTTCAACAAGGTGCTGGGACAACTGGACGTCTGCATGCAAAAAATTTAACCTAGATGAACATTATACCTGTCACAAAAATTAACTTAAAATGGATCACAGACTTAAATGTAAAATATGAAACTATAAAATGCCTAGAAGATAACACAAGAGAAAATCTGGATGACCTTGGGTATGGTGATGACGTTTTAGATATAACACCAGATCCAAATCACAAAAGAAGTAACTGATAAGGTGCACTTCATTAAAACTGAAAACTTCCACTCTGTGAAAGACAATGCCAAGGGAGTAAAAAAGACAAGCCATAGATTGGGAGAAACTGTATGCAAAAGACACATCTGATAAAGGACTATTATCCAAACTATACTACGAACTCAACAATAAAAAGAACCTGATTTAAAATTGGGGAAAATATCTGAACATACCTCTCACCAAAGAACATAAATAGATGGCAAATAAACATGTGAAAAGATGCTCAACGTTAAAAAAAAAAAAAAAGGATGCTCAACATCATATGGTACTGGGGAACTGCAAATTAAAACAAGAAACCACTGTAAACCTATCAGAATGGCCAAAATCCAAAACACTGGTACAACAAATGCTGATAAGAACAAGGAATAATAGAAACTCTCATTCACTGCTGCTTGGAATATAAGATGGTTTGGACACTTTGGAAGACAGCTCGCCGGTTTCTTATAAATCTAAACATACTCTTACCATATAATCAAACCAGCAACTGTGCAAACTGGTATTCACCCAAATGAACTGAAAACTTATGTCTACACAAAACCCTGCACTTGGATGTTTACAGCAGTTTTATTCATAATCGCCAAAACTTGGAAGCACCCAAGGTGTTCCTCAGTAGGTGAAGGGATAAATAAACTGTGGTACCTTCAGACAATGGAATATTATTCAGTGCTAAAAAGAAATGTTACCAAGCCATGAAAAGATAAGCAGGAACTTTAAATGCAATTTACTAAGTAAAATAAGCTAATTTGAAAAGGCAACATAATGAGTGATTCTAACTATGTGACATTCTGGAAAAGGAGAAACTATGGAGAGGGTAAAAAAAAAATGAGTGGTTGCCAGGGGTTGGGGGGAGGGAAGGAAAGACAGGTGAACACAGAGGAATTTTATAGGGCAGTGAAAATACTCTGTACAACATTATAATGATGGATATATGTCATTATACATTTGCCCAAACCCACATAAAATGTACAGCACCACGAGTGATCACTAGCATAAACTATGGACTTTGGGAGATGATGCATCGATGTAGATTCAGGGATGGTAACAAATGGACCATCTCTGGGGGACTTGCCTCTGTGGGTATCTGGGAACTGCCTGTTATTTCTGCTTAATTTTGCTGTGAACCGAAAACTACTCTAAAAAACAATGTCTATTAAAAAAACCACAACAAATTTAAGGGCTATATTTCAAGCATCTGGAGAAACAAAATGTCACCAGGTCACTGAGGTGCTGCTGAAGCAACAGCACCTTGTCCTCCACACGCATGTGTCAGACAGGGGGCGAGCTGAAGGGCTTTCCCTTTGTTCTCTTGGAAAAGACCCCCCTGTCCCCCCGCCGCGACGCACCCGTCACTCCTCCAGCCTCCGCGGTCTTCTTGACCTTCTGCTGGTCGTCCCACCGGAGCTCGGAGAACCCGTCCACCTCGACGTCGGGGTGTCGGATGGAGTGGCCGACCTTCCAGAAGCAGGAGAAGTGGTACCAGTGCGGGACTTTCCCATCAAACATGGGCGACTGGAAGAGCGGAGTCAGAGGAGGAAAAAGAGCAGTGAGCTCAAGCCTGGCCCTCAGCACCCCACATCCAAGCCCAGGCTGCAGGGGAAAAGCTGCAAACGGATGGGCCACAGCACCCACCCCTGGGGATGGTCCCTCAGAGCTAAGAAAGTGACTGCCGGGTGCTGAGCTGGCCCTGGGGACCAGGACCAGGACCGAGCCCACCCTTGGGACAGACCAGCGGCCTTTCAGATCAGAACTCAGCCACATACTGTCACTACACTGGCCCATGAGTTTCAGTCACAGACTCAGCTCAGAGATTGGTGAGGGCATGGGAAACACAAAGACGCTGCCCTGCTCCCTGAATCCCCGCACTAGGGGAGGCCATACCACTGCCATCAGGCCAGGCCACCAGTACCCGTGTGGCCCAAAGGGCTCTGTGCACTCAGAACAACGGGGAATGAGTTCCAGATAAGGCATCAGGCCAGGCAAATGTGTCCCATAAGTGTCACGCTGGCAGCAGCCACACAGATGTGTGTGGAATGAATCGACATCTATGAGAGAGAAAGGGACCGGAGGGAGGCGCCCTCCCCCAGAGAACTGGGAGGTCCCTTCATGGGACACCCCGCAACTGCCTCTGGGAAACCACCACCCCATTTGACAGTTGTATGGGGGTGGGTCACACAGGCAAGGGACTCAGCCTCAGCTTGAACCTGTGACCATAGTTCTTTCCACTACACCACTCGGCAGGAAGAGGTACTTAAAAATACACAAACGGCTCTGACTGAAGCAAGGGAGGCCCCAAACATCTGCTTTAAGAGAACATAAAATTAAATGCCAAGCGGATGGCATAAAAATACTAAAACAGTATTAAAAATAAGTACCATGCAGAACTTTTAGGACAGAGTCATGGGGACAGGGGAAGTGTTCTGAAAAAGCAGTGACAAGGTCTCCCAACTGGCCCCTTCCTACTCAGTGAGTGACCTCTCTCTAGATTTAATATCCAGTATTAAACAAAATGTAGAGTTAATAAGGTCAGGGCACAAGGACTCCTCAGCACCATGCAGCTTGAGTTTACAGCAGCACTGGCTGTTCCCTGGGCCCAGGATGCTCCCCGGCCCTACCTTGAGGGAACAGCACTTCCTCAGGTCCCCGCAGGCCCCCTCCTGTCTGTGTCCTGCACTGGGTTAGAAGCTCCCAGAGGGGCTGACGCCTGTCTTGCTAGCAACTTGCAACGCCTACTTGTGGTGGGTACTCAAAAATGGAGGGAAGAAGGAAGAAAGGAGGATGGAGGAACTCCTGCTGTGGAAAAGACACTCCTTCCAAATCAAACAAAAGTCAGCCCTCCTCAAACAGACAACAAATGGCATTTCAGACAGGGGATTCTTCTCCTGGCTCTCAAACTTTCATCAAGGCAGCCGACACATTCTTAAGCATCTGGACGTCTGATTACAACATCTGCAGTGGCTCTGAACTGGCTCTTCCCACCTTGGTACCCCGTCTACACCTTCTCTAAGTGCAGAGGAGGGCACGTGCCCTCACCCCACTGGAACTCTTGACATTTCTTCCTTGCTCTGCTGGGGCCCCACACCTGCCCCTTAACTTTGGTCTCTGTGTGTGTCCCCAACCACCAGGCAGTGCCAGGCACCAGAGAGGGCTGGGCACGGGTGTATTCACAGCACAAGCTCGGGGGGCTGTTCGGGGCCCTGTTCTCCCTTGAAAGGAAAGAACTCTTGACCAAGGCAGGGCTTTCCTTTAGAACTGAGGACCGGGATGATTTGGCAGGAAGGGAACTAGACAAAGGTCACAAGACTACTGCCTCCACTTGGCAGCCACAGGGCTTGAGCAAACAGCAGGATCCTTGGCTGTATACTCAGCAAACAGGGGCGCCCACCATGCACCAGTGTCCCCACTCTCAGTCTGTTTCCTGAGAAATGGGCCACAAAAGGAGGCCGTACCACAGCCAGCCCACCCCAGAGAGTATGCAGAATGACCATCACTACAAGGAAAGTCACCAGGCTGTTTGCCTCAGGTGCTCCCTAGAACACCAGGGCCCATCACAGCCCCTCCTAGTCAGGACTGGAAAGCCTCAGGGGACACCAGTATCAGGTATTAGATACTCAGAGAACAGTCCTCCCATACAAATGTAAAAGACGGTCTTTGGATCCCAGGAGTGGGGAGAGGGAGAAGAATGACTTCTTTCTTTCTGGCCGCCACCAGTTCAGCCTCCAGGGCCAATGTTACATTCTGAATTACAACTCCACCCCCATTACAATGGGAGAAAACCACAATTACTTTTAATAATAATTTCTTTCACTGTCAGGAATGCAAAAGGAAGGCCCTGAATGTTAAATTGCTTTGGTTCAAGAATTGATTACTCAAGAAACCACCCGTACTCCCCTGGACTCTTTGTCCCTCACCAGTGTCATTCTAGCCTCCACACTCTGGCTGGACTTAGATTTTCTGTCTGTCCTTCCCAATAGAACAGGGTCCTCTTTGGCTGTCTGGTGACGCCTCTGGATGTCTCTTTCTCAGAGACCGACATTTTAAAATGCATGATAAAATACAGAGGCTCAAAAGGGAAATCAATCATACTGAAATAATTATCAAAACATTTCAGAAGTTTACTGGGATAAAGCACTTCATAAACTTTAAAGCATTAAATAACAAGATATAGTACCCACTCTAATAACTACTGTGATCTTGTAGTGATGAGTATAAATGATTATTTTGAGAAATTCCCAGTAACTGTAAAGTGACATGAAAGTAACTATTATAGATGACAAAAATCACAGGTACTGTTATATAACACCTTTGCTTTGCTGCTTACATTCATAATTATGAATGTAATTTTAAGAAAAGAATGAATTTTATCTAAAGGCTAGTGAAGACAAAGATAAAAATTTTTTCTTATCTGAACCCATGGACTATATGCCATTGAGTTCTGTCATCCCACAGACTCCAGGTTAAGAGCCCCCGCATTAACACAGAACTTTAGAACATCAGCCGCCCAAACATTAGGATAAAATGAAAAGATGCTTTCTTTGTGGGAGATACGGCTCTTCAAATAGTAAGCCTTGTCTACCTCTCTATCCTCAACTTCTGCCACTTTGGCTGCAAGCTCCCATCCTGGGCACACAACATCCAGTGCACAGCTCCATAAGCAGCACCCACCCCTCTACAGCAATTAACCAGTCATCACCCTTTTAACAAAACCAGAAGCTCCCAGAGGTGGTCTCTCTTTGTGCCCCTAGTACCTTACTCAGTGACTGGAACCTAGTAGGTGTTCAGCAAGTGTTTACTGAATGAGTAAGTACTGTGTGCTAGGTATTGAGTTCAGGTGGCCCTAAAGATACCAGGATGACAACCCTAGTCCCTGTCATATTATGAAATGAGACAGCCTAAAATACACTTGGTACCCACTCCCTTCACCCCATAACTACTATCCGGTCATTCCTAAAATACATTATTGTCTCACCGCAGGGAAGGAAAATCAAGTTACCTGGACTATGAGCACTAAGCTTGATAATAGCTTTACGTTGGAGGTGGGAACCAGGATTACCCAGACAGACTGGAGCTGGAAGGAGGAGGCAGGAACCTCTCCACCTAGGTCTCCAGACACAACCTCACAGGCACTCCAGCACCCCTCTGGCCATCTGGGAAGCCTCAGGGACCGGACCACCAGAGGGAAATCCCTAATCTGTTTGTTACGAAGCCCAGACGAGGAACCTCCACAGTCATTCTTACTCAAACCAGATGGCTGCAAATGCATCAAGAGGACGTGTCTGTGAACTTGGAAAGTTTGGGGAAAATGTTTTAAACCATAAATTAAGCCAAAAGTGAATGCGCTCTACTGAAATGAACCAACTTGCACAGTTTTGCATAATTAGAAGAAAAAGAGAGTGAGCGGGTGTTGAAATGATAGCCAAAAATAGGTTAAAAAAAATCCTCATTTGCCAGTCGCCACCATCAATGTAGGACAAAAATCTTCCAGAACTAGGTAGGTCAAAACCGGACTAGTTTCAAAAGACCACGTGTACATTTTCTTTCCAAGGCGAATGGCAATAAAACAAACAGGAATTCCAACACCCAGAAATAAGGAAGTACTTCCTTATTTTCACAAAGTAAAAGGTACCACGAGCTCCAGACAGTATTCCCGGGCTTTTCCTGCAAGATCAGCAAAACCCTCCGGAAGGGTCCACCCTGCGGGCCACAAGCGGGACGAGGGGCAGCAGCAGCGCCTGCAGGCCCCGCGCAGTCTCGGAGCGGCAGACCGGGCCCGCTGCTCCGGGCCACCCTCCCCCCACCCCTCCGGGACGTGCGGAAGCCCCTGCCGCGCACAAAGCGGCCTCTCCGCCCGCACCTGCACCATGATGGCCATCCGGAGCGAGTCCTTGGGGATGCTCTCGCTGCATTTCTTGCAAGACGCGCGCCCGCTCTTAGCGTACTCGACCCGGTAGAGCTTATCCGATGACTCCGCCATCCTCCTTCTCTTGCCGCTGCAGCTCCGGGAGCCAGACGCCGCGACCTGGAGACACACCACCGCCGCTTCTCCCGCCGGTCCCAGTAAGCGCCCAACCGCCCAGAGCCGCCGCCGCCGCCGCCGAGCACGCCGCGCAGACCACCCGCCGCTCGCGATAGATTGCTGATGCCTGGCGGCGGGCACGCCCCGGCGCCCACGCTCGCGGGGCGGGGCCGCCGGCGCGCGCGCCCCCTGCCGGCTGCGGGGCGGTGTTTCCTCGGCGCCCGCGGCTGCGCGAGGCCGACAGGGCTGCTGGGGGCAGGGTCCCGCCGGAACCACGCCTGCAGCTAGCTCTTTGAACCATCAGGCACCACCTCTGTAACCACTTGTCCCTAAGAAGTCTTACGTGCTATCACAACTAATTCCACCCCATCCCCTTTTAATAAGTGTATCCTCTCTCCCCCGAGGGCTGGCAGGTCTGGAAAGAGCTGGGCTGGTTCGGGAATGTGGTCGGCCTGCTAAAGGGAGGTCAACTTGGAGTGGCCCTCAGTGGGGGTTCTAACCGCAGTCCGTAGACCATTAGGACCGAATACTAACTGAAATCCAGCATCACCTTCATTATGAATTTTAACGCGTGAACACAAATCCCAGCTGTATTAGCAGTAGCTGTGAATTTGTCAGCAATAGTCATCACAGATGTTTTCCTATCACTTTACAATTGTGGGAGAGAACTCGGTATTGTTAAGCTCCTCACTGCTTAAATTGCGGTAGTTAAAAGACCTGCTGCTATTAGATCTTATTTAATGTAGAACTATATTTTTATATAATTGGTTTCTTTTTAAGTTCTTTGCATTTTATTTTATTCATTTAAAACATTATTATAATTTTTTGGGGAATAATCAGTTCCACTACAGAAGACAAGAAAAATAAAAAGGATGAATGAAACATAAAACTTGTTAAATATAGAGAAGAGAGCTTAGTAATTTAGGAGACATGGATGTTGGTAGGCAAGTAGATTGTGAGACATAGGCAAGAATCTTGGTTAGAAGGTAAACAGAGCAGGTGGAATATATGATGGAACAAATAAAAGAATTTTACCTAGTAACCAAATCAAAAGGGGTGATCACTTGACCTCTGGGTTGACAACTGTGTCACCCCTAATGGCTGTTCACTGGTGATAACATAATGGTCCCATATGCTCTGCACAAGAATTGCAGATAAAACCCATGTCTGTTCAGCAGGCTGACTGCAGGCTACATCAGCGGCCACGTGTACATCTGATAGGTGACTATGAGTTGGCTCCCAGTACTCTTTGTTGAGTAGCCTTGAGCATCTTCAGCTCTGGTCTTCATAACCCCTCCATCAGTGGGGTTGGCTGATGCTGCAGAGAGAGAGACAGAGACAGAGACATTGAGAGAAAGAGACACAGAGAGAGACAGAACAGTAGAACACTGCATGATGCCGGGACAGTATGCTTCCCACTCACCCCTACCCTGTCCCATATGTGTTATCTACCCCATGCTGTTCCCCTTGCTACAGGAGGTTTAAATCAGGTGTTTCAAATTGATTTAATAAGCAACACAATTCAAGCATCTTAATTTGGTCAGTGAGGCTTTCTGTTTTGTGACTTATTCGATAGCTTTCCTAATAGTGTATCTAGAAGCAACTGTTGCATTAGAGGTCTGTAGACTTCACTGGATGGACAAATGGGTCCTGTGTGCACATACAAAGTTTGAGAATTCCAGCCCTAGAACCCTAAGGAGAGCCAGCCATATTCTACTGCCTACTTGTATTTCTGTTTGGATGTTTTGTATGCTTCTCCAGTGATGTCCAAAACCTCCCCCAGTGCTTTCCATCTCAGGAAATGGTCCACGGTTCTCCACATTGCTTAGACCAAAAGCCTTGGAGTCAACTTGACTGTTCCACATCCAATCCATCCCTGAATCCTGATTTGGTATTTAGTAGTTTCTCACCATCTTCCCATCAGCACAGCACCACTATCGGGACTGCCATCATCTTTGGTGGCTCCGAGACAGTCTCCTTCCGTGCCAGCCCACCTGCAGCCTTTTCTCCCATGAAAACATGTGAGGTTGCTTTAGATGTCAATCTGTGTTACTTATATGTTCAAAACCTTCCAAAGGCTTCTCATCACACTTAGAACAAAAGCCAAAATTCTTCCTGTGGCTGAATTTGAGCCCTGGAGGCTTGCTTCTCCGACTTCATTGCCACCCTCTCCCCCAACTCCGACTGCCCGAACCACACCAGCCTCCTGAGGGTTCCGCGAACACTGCAAGCCCACTCTCACCTCGGAGACTGGCATTTCCGTCCCGACCCCTTCCCTCCAACAGTCCGCCAGGGAGCTCAGGGCTCGCTCTCTCTCTCGGTTCAGCTTCTACTTACAAATCACTGCCACCAGCCCTGCTAAGACGCTCAGTCTTGCTTATGTTCTTCTTTGCACGTACTACTCTACAGCACACTTTCTACACGTGTATTTGTTTATTATCTGTCTCCCTCACCAAAATGTAAGCTCCACCAGAGCAGGGGTTATTATCTATTTTTTTTTTCGTTGTAACATCCTCAGTGCCTGGAATAGTGCCAAGCATGCAAAAATCTTTGTTGAATGAATGAATGAATCCACACTTGGGACTTCCTCTGCACAGCCACAACTGTTTAATAATGTTACTTCCTGCTTATACAGATTTTCATATTTTACAAAGGGCTTCCCTAAACATTATTTTGTTTGCCCCTCATTATAATGCCATAAAATGGGTTTTAAAAAATAATAAACAATTGCATTTACTTAGAAGCATTCAGACCATCACAGAACAGTTGCAACTCTCCCACCCCCAATTATAGGGTACTTTTCAGTAACAGAATAACAACTATTTTGTATAAGCTGTGTGAGAGACAGCTGAAAAATGCCCATGCCCCTATGCAATTAATTTGTCCTGTGCACTGACAAGAACCTGCTTTGAATTCTCATGCTGATTTATAACCCATATACAATAGATACCAGATGGGGTTGGTGGCAATCGAAAATACCACCAGGACAGGGTTGTCTAAAGAATTATTTGGGAACTCTTTTTTAATAGTATCTCCCTCTAAAAACCCAAATCTTACCAAATTTTGACATTTCTTCCTTCCTTTCTTTCTTTTTAATTTAAAAGGGATGAATTGTGTCCAGGGGAGATTAAATGCTTAATAAACATCATCTTCAACTTTGTTGCCTTTATCTTCCTCCTCCTCATCTTTCTCTCCTTCTTTGTCTTTCTCCTCTACCTTTTTTTCTTGTTTGTATCAGCCTTGACAGTATCCTTTTTTGCCACACCAGCTTTCCTTTGGCTCAGGATGCAGCAAGATCATTTTGGTACTTTTCCTTCCGCTGAACAGCCTTCTTTTCAGGCTGCTTGCCATCTGCAGCACCGTCACTCACATCCCTCCCAGTTTCTTTGCATCATTGCCAGTAGACAGACCAGGATCTCCTTGGGATTGGGGGTGGTGCTCAGAACAGGAGAAAGAGGCCAAAGGAGGCCTTTTGGGTGTGTTGGAGTCCCTGGACTTCCTTTTGTTTCCACTTCAGGAGGAATAGACGTTTTCATTTCTGTTTTCTAAAAGGCCTTGTCCACTCTGCCATGCCTCCAATTTCCTTTCTCTTTGGCAGACAAGGCTCTCTAGCTTTCTGAGTATTTTAAAGGACATCGTGAGAAGTTAACTGAAGGATCTGGATGCTTTTCCCCGGGCTCCTTCCGGCAAGTTTACACAGAGTTTCTATGATGGCATTTGGCCTCCAGGCTTCTTCAGACCCCCTCTACCCACATTCAGTTATTTTTCCTCAGGGAGGCATAGAGTTGCCCAGTGCCCGTCACTCTCACTTGCCTTAGCAATGTCTCTAGGTAGGTATTTCTTAAACCCCAGTTTTCGCATAAGAACATGAACCGGAAATGTCTAGTGACCTGCTCATCCCTGGTGGTTTAAGCCTTGTCTGCTGCCTCTCCTGCCCATTGCTCTCGCTCACTCTGCCGTTGACTTGACCACCTCTTCCCTCAGCATTGTTCATCTCACCCTCTTCTAACAGCCACTGCCAAAGTTATCTTTTTAAAAAATAAATTTGATCATGACTTCTACCCTGCATAGGACCCTCCATTGAGCTTCTTCCTGTATTAAAACTTTTTAATTATATGTGATAGAAACCCGGCTTGAAAGAAGCTAGACCAAAAAGGGGATTTGGGGAGGGGATACTGGGGTATCTGTGAATAGACGGGAAGAACTAAATGCACATGGACTTTGGGGCTGGTGGGATCTGGGGACTGAGATGCTGTGGGACTCTCTCTGTTTCTTGTCTCTGCTTCTCTGGAGCATCTTCCTCTCTCATAGGAGACTGCCTTCTGCCAATATGGCAGAGGTCAAGGCCACCCATGTTTCCTGACCTCACTTTCTTGCAACTCCTACCACCAAGGGGTCTTTTTCTCTCTGTTTTGCATAAAACATTCCAAGTAAGAATTCTGATGAAACTAGTGTGGGTCAGATGCCCACCTCTGGACCAATTAGCAGTGATCCAGAGTTACCATCAGGTAAGAACATGAGGGCTTCTCTGTAGCTATGTGGATGGGGAGCAGGAGGTCCCCAGAGAAAGAAGGGGCTAGGCAGGCAGTCATCACTCCACTTTGCTTAACCAGACACAAACAACTGGTGGCCTGAAGGCCAAATTCAGCCCACAGCATTGTCTTGAATAGGTTTAAAATTGTTTTTTGAACTATTTGTCAACATTTCCAAACCTGGATATTTCTCATAAAAGCCTGGATTTCTGTTTTCACTTGAAAATTTTGAAATGTGGGGTCACTGGGCCTTTGCATTCCCGCATGGCACCAACTGGCTGGAGCTGAATGGAGGCTGCTCACTTCAGTGGGGTCTTTGGTCAGTGCTGTCCTCCGCCCTCTTGCTACTTCCCTGTTGTAGTTCTCTACTGCTGCAGAAGCAACCACGCAGAACTGCGAGGTGGAAACAACCCAAGTCGCTGTGATTGTTACCTGTCATGTTTCTGGGGCTCTGCTGGGTTCAGCCAGCTGGGTTGCACCCAGGGTCCCAGGTGGTTTCGGTCAAAGGGGGCTGGAGTCAACTCAAAGACATCCTTTCGTGGCTGCAGCTGGCTCTTGGCTGAGCTGTTAGCTGAAACACCTCCACGTGGCCTCTCCACGGGGCCTGGGCTCCCACACAGCATGACAGAGGTCCTCTCCTCCCCTCTCCTCCCAGGGCAGACACAATCTCTGTGCTCTGTATTTATTTTTTTAAAGTTATATTCTTTCTAGGAGCTGTTTTTATTTTCAGATAAGAAAATGGAGATGTGGAGAGATGAATGGACGTGCCCAAGGTCACCCAGTGTTAAAAGCAGGATGAGAACTCAGCCTCTGCCATTTCCCTCTCAGTTTACAGAGCCTCCTATTAAGCCACTGTCTCCATCCTTTTCTTTGTGCTGAAAGCTTGCTCTCTCCTAGGCCCTTCCTGGTTCTGTGGCCAGAGCTGGTCCCCTGACTAGGTTTCAGCTCTTCCTTGGCAGAAATTCTATTTGCTGAACTTTTTCTCTCTATGCCAGCTTGAGGCCTTACATTTAGTTGGCTCTTAGAAAATGTTTATTTAATCAAATCCCTGTTTTTCAGGCATGCTCAATTTTCTCTGAAATTTGTAGATATTTATTGCTTTCAGTTGTCTGTCCAGCTCCAAAGGAATCCTAGTTTCTTGTGTGTGTGTGGGAGGGTGGGGAATGGGTGACTGAACAGGAGCAGAGAAATGTGTCTCCACCTGCTCACCATCTCTCAGGACCTCCAGAGTTGCCTGAGGACACCCTGAGCCTGAGCGTCAGGGATTTATTGTGGTTTCCCTTTGATAAAACTAAACAACAAAACCAAACAAGCAACAAATCAAATAACACAGGCATAAATAGAATAAACAGTAACAGCCTTTCTACTGCCCAACCCCTCCTGGTTCCCACACCTCCTAGGTCGTCACTCATCACTGTTTATAGTTCAGCCTATATCCTGCCAGATTCTTTCCCTACACACACACACACACACGTGCACACGCACACGCACATGCACACTCATACACAGTATGAGATCATATTATGTCCATATTGTACCCTACATTTTTTAATATCCTACAGATACCATTCCTTTCCATGGCTGCATGCAAATTTATAATATAGAGGAACCATAACTTTTGTTGGTTTGTTTGGAGAGATGATAATGTTATTTATATTTATTTTATCTATACTGAGTTTTCATATTTCACACAAGATATACAAACACATCCTTTCTGTAAAATATTTAGACCTCTGTCCTTCAATACAGCAGTCACTAGTCACATATGACTGCTGAGCTCCTGAAATGTGGCAAGTTTGAACTGAGATGTACTGTAAGTGTAAATGCGCTTTGGATTTCAAAGACATAGTATGAAAAAAATGAAGTAAAATATCATGTTAGCAATTTGTTTGTATTGATTCCATGTTGAAATGATAACATTCTGGAATATTGGGTTAAATAAAATAAATGATTAAAATTAATTTTGTTTCTTTTTTAACATGTGGCTAATAGAAAATTAAAATTACATATGTGTGTTGCATTGTATTTGTTTTGGGCAGAGCTGATTTAGAGAATACAAACATGTACAGAGCAAAAGATAAAAGTTCTACTTCATCATGTAACCTCACTTCCCTCCCTGAGTTGTCACTTTTTATTTATTTTTTATCATCGACAGATAATTGGATAAAGAAGTGGTATATAAACACAATACACACACAACACTGTATGATTCTGGTAATAGAAACCAAAACAGTAATTGTAGCAGGAATGGGTGGGTATTGAATGGAAGGGGCACACTGAATGGAAGGGGCAACTTTCTGAAGGGATGGAAATATTTTGTATCTTGTTTCGGATTTTGATACTTGGGGATTACAATTGCTGAAACTCACCAAATTGAACGCTTAAAATCTGTGTATTTTATTCTGTGTAAATTATACCCAGATTTTTAAAATGGTAATTGTTTTTAAAAAGATTAATTTAAAAAAAATTAGAAGGCCCAGAACTGAACATTAGTGAAATTATTTTGTGTCAAAATTGTGGAATACAGCAAGATTGGCCCTTAAGGGCAATTTATAGACTTAAATACTTCTATTAGAGAAGAAGAAAGCCTCAAAATGAGTGAACTACTGTCCATATTTAAGAAGTGATAATAAACAACAAGGATTTACTGTATAGCACAAGGAACTATATTCAATATCTTGTAATAACCTATAATGGAAAAGAATTTTTAAATATACATATGTATATCTGAATCACTTTGCTGTACACCTGAAACTAACACAATATTATAAATCAACTATACTTCAATTAAAAAATAGTTTAAAAAAGGAAGTGATAAAAAAATAGAATAAACTCAAAGTATAAAGACAGAGGTAAAATAAATAAGAGCAGAAATTAGCTTTGGCTATTTGCTTTGCTCTGTTTTTCGGAAATATCCTCATAATTTCATAAGTCTTTGTTTATTTCCTTAACTTTTTGCAGATGATGAGAGACTTTCTCAACTCAGTTTCCCAGCTCACTAATGAACGCTTCAGCTGTGTCCACTGCGCTCCTCACTCCACCTTTTATTGGCTTTTTAATTTTAGCCATTATATGTTTTACTTTCCAGTATCTCCCACTGACAGTTTTATGGATATACTCTAGCATTTATTGCTCTTTTAATAATGTTTCTTTAGGTGTTAGTTCTTCTGCTGTGTTTAGTACTGTTAGACCCTACCGTAGTATAGTAAGGGTCCCCTAAAACACAAATGGTAAAATATTGGGCTTGTGTAATCGTGCCACGTGTCAAGTGTTCAGCCATCTCGTACTATTTAGGGCAGGAGACCCCTCCCTCCTTCACCAGTGGGGTAATCAGGAGGTGATCAGAACACACTGATGGCACGATGTCTTGTTTTCCTGTGCTATTATGAGTTTATTAATTACTTTAAAATATTTCTTCTCTGGGATTTGGGGTGGGATGGATATTAGATGACTCAGTCTGTCTCCCCTTCATTTACTTGACTTTTCAAAAATCTAGTTTTTTTTTTTTGGTTTTTAAAAAACATAATGCTGCCACTTTCACCCTTACATGTTTGTCTTTATACACCTGTGCTGTTATTTCTGAGACGGAGTCCTAGAATTGGGATGGCCGATGAGGTGTGTACATAAACAAGTTCCAGAGAATCTGGCAAATTGCCCTTTGAAGAGGCCCTACCAATTTATGTTTCCGGAGTAGCACTTGAGACTAACAATATCCACTGCTGTGAAAGTGTGGGGAAAGGCACCCTTAAATTTTGAGAACCTAATGGTTTCCTGATTTTATTTGTAATGATGTTGTTGAAGAACAACATACACACAGTAAAGTGCACAGAGTGCACCTGAGTGAACAGTTTGATGAATTTTTACCGAGGGAATCCACCCGCATGACCACCACCCAGTTCAGGTTATAGAACATTTCCAGCTCCTCACAAGCATCCCTCATGCCCGCTCCCCGATATTACCTTTCACCAAACACTTCTTGGCATCTATCTTTATTGTCTTGCTTGCGTTTGAGCTTCATACAAATGGAACCACATCCTGTGTTCTTTTGTGCTTGACTTCTTTTGCTCAACATTATGTCTGTAAGATTCACCCCATTGTTGTATGTGTTTGCAGTTTGTTCATCTGAGTGCTGTATACTAGTCCATTGGGTGACCATACCTCCCTGTACTTCTGTTCTTCTATTGATGGACATTTAGGCTGTTTCCATGTTTTTGGCTAGTTCAAGTCTCCTTACTATCCACTAGAATGTACACCTTTGGTGTTCCTTTGTACCAATTTCTGTTAGATATTTACCTAGGAATGGGATTGCCAAATCATAGGGTTTACACATGTTTAACTTGAGTGGATTCTGCCAAACAGTTTTCCAAAATGGTTGTCCCAATTTACACCCCCAAAACAGTGTCAGAGAGTTCCATTAGCTCCATGTCTTTACCAACACTTAGTATGGTCAGTTTGTAATGTTATTTTTGTTTATACAGTTTTTGATTGCCAATAATGGCTGAATATCTTTTTAATATTTCATTGGCTATTTCAATTTCTCTATGAATTTCTTATTCTACATTTTGCCCATTAAAAAAGAATCCCAGTAGGGGAGGGATAAATTAAGAATTTGGGATTAGCAGATACAAACTACTATATATAAAATAGATAAACAACAAGGTCCTACTGTGTATAGCACAGGGAACCACATTCAGCATCTTGTAATAACCTATAATGAAAAAGAATATGTATATATGTATAACTGAATCACTACACCGTACACCAGAAACTAACACAACATTGTAAATCAACTAAACTGCAATTAAAAAAAATTCCCCACATTGTTTACTGTAAGGGTCACAGTTCTTTGTAAATGATGTAAATATTCCCCTGTTTGTTCTTAACTTCCAAATGCTCTTTACCATACATTATGTTGCCTGGTTTATTAACAGAGTGAGGCTAAAGAAAAACAATGCTCTTGCAGGATGAAGGAAGAAAGAAATGATCATGGGAGACTGGGGTGGGCGGTTGAAGCCGGGGTCTGTGCAGAGTGAGAGGCAGAGAAGGGCTGTTTCCATGGCCGCCTCCACCACACATGGCCTCACCCTCCTTGCCTCGTCCTCCTTTTTAAAAGCCACTATAGAAACTGCCTCGTTGTTTTTCCTGATTATACAAGTAATACAGGCAGCCTGTAGGAACAAAAGAAAGCCATGTTACTTCGGGGATGAGGAAGGATGAAAGACTTCTGCTCTGCTCATAAAGCCATGCTGCTTGGTGGCCACCCCAGAAGGTGGGCAGCTCTTGTTCACAGCTGTGTCCCTGGTGCCTGGAGCAGTGCCTGGCATGAATGTGGAGCCACAGGTGACTACAAGGCTCCCCCTCACTTCGAGTACCGCCTTCTGAGCCTTGTGCAAGAGGAGGAAATGTAGTTTGAGCTGAAGGAGCTCCATGAGCACGGAGCCCTTCTGGGGCCCCCTATGGGGGACAGAGAATGTCTGTGAGGGTCCAGCTGTTTAGTTCAAAATGCAGGCCACAGTCGTGCTGTAACCAGCACGCTCCTCCACGGTCTGAGCCCTGGCATCTTTGGGGTCCTTGTGGCCACTTGTTGCCCGTGGACCTCAGATGGAACTGTTCTAGTCGGTCGGGGAAGTTTTGGTGAGTAAGTGGAGAAGTTGGGGTCTGCCTTTTCCTCCCAAGAGTTTTCTTGGCCCCCTGCAGTTTTGTTTTCTCCCACCCACTAATACTCTTGAAGGCTGTGCCTCCAAAAGGGGTAATGGGGGGGCTGGAATTTTTGAATGATTGGCAACACTTGAACATAGATTATTCCAAAGGGACACTGGGGACAGCCAATTTAGAAAAAGCATCTTCTCTCAAAATGAATGAATTGAATGAATGAATGAAAGGCAGCCCCCTACAATGACCTTTATCATGACCCTTAGCATTTCCTACTGAACCTGTAAATTTTTTTGAGGACTGGCCCTTATTACTTGAGAGTCTTATTCATATTATACCTCTAGTGCCCTATGAATGAATGAATGGATGAATGGAAGAATGGGTGACTAACACAGCTCTCCTACTTGGTAATATAGATAAGTTTTAACACATGAATTCTTTTGTATTCTTAACCCTTAGCCTAGCATCTAGCACTTGGTAAATGTTTGTTGAATGAATGAATGATTGAATACACATATAAATATGTAAAAAAAATTTCTTTGACTTGCCTTTAAAGAAGTTGGGGGCAAATCCAACAGGGCCTGGTGAAGAGAGGAACCCTGTAGTGGTGGGCTGAGTCCAGCAGGCAGGTTGAGCCCCTGCCAGTGCCCAGTGCTCTGCCGGAGCCGCTACCCACCTCTCTGCCCATGGAGGCCAGCTTCTCCTGAGTGTATTTCTCACACAGCAGTAAGCCTAGTTATTTTGAAACATGAGGCTGACATAAAGAAACTCACAATTGCCTCAGAAAATTATGTTCCCTTTCAAGCCCACGTAATTGTCCTGGACGCTAATTTTCTGCAAAAATGAGGCTTGATTGTGATGGACTGAGATGTTCTAGAAAGAGCTGCAGGAGGATCACAGCTTGGTCTGTAGGTCTGGGGCCGATGCAGGGACTTAAGTGCTGGCAGCAAGCTCGTTTCTCGAGTGAGAGCAAAGCCATGTGTTATGGACATTTTTATCCCCTCGCTTCTAGTTTAAAGATCTTTGTCCCTGTTCTCTCAGTGACTGAGCCAATCTTATTTTACTCCTTTGTTCTTTTAAAAAACATATAATGAAAGAAAGGGAAGAAAATAAAGCTACAGGTAGCTCACCAATTTGAGGGGGAAATAGATTCACCAAGCCACAGCTACATTACAATACAGTCGGGAATCTCTGTGTTTAGGAAACAGAGCTGCTTTGGAAATCATTACATAATTCTAGTCAGAGTGCAGAGTTCCTAACCGAATTCACACACAGGCACTTTTCAACTGTTATGATTTATTGTTCAATAATTATTCTTTTTAAAAAAAAATTGCATCAAAATCAGTGATTCTCCTTTTTGTACAATTTCAGAGGGCGGAAAATTTAGTTAGAACTAAATACACACAAATAATTTAATGTTTTAAGATTTGATGTTTTGAATTACAGTAGAACTCTACTCTGGTGTGATTTGTTATTTGACTTAAGAGAAGTAACTGAGTTGAATCTAATTCCCTGGAAGACAATAATAGCAACCCAGCACCCCCATTCTCCACCCCCAAGACATTTTAAACAGGGAGGGATCTTGGAGCTGTGTCTGGTCTCCTGGATTTATAGCTGAAGCCAGAGGTAATGTGATTTCCCAAAGTTCAGCCAGCTAGCGAAGGCAGAGTGGGAGAGCACAGACATTCCATCCCATGTCTTCCCCACTCTGCCCCAACAGGAACACGATTCATTCATGAGTCGAGGGCTAGTCTACTGGAAAGAAGCATTCTCTTATTGTGAGATGAACATGTGGGCAGGGGGATAAGGAAGTGGCAGTGGGTACCAGTGATGATTCAGACTCAGGAAGCCAGGTCAACCCTGGATTACACTGCGGATGGGGCATGGAGGACAAGTCCCCTCTCTAGACCCAGGGACTGTGTCCTGGGGACACAACCAAAGAGGCCTTCTTCTCTTAAAGCTGCACAGAGCCTAGCTAAACTCATGGACTCTCTTCAACCGTATGCTACATCCTGTTTTTTAATAATCCGCTCACATCACTGGCTTTCTCATTTATGCTGTGAATTCTTGAGGACAAAGAGTATCTGGCTCATTTTTGAAACTCTACCTAGCACAGTAACAGACACAAAAAGAACTTAATAAATGTTTGCAAAATAAATGAACAATGGCAAGGAAAATTATATCCAAACAAACACTGAAGTTAGTTTTGAGGGAACACAAAAAGGGAGGAAATTTGCAAACTGCAGTGAAAGAGGCGAGGAAACGACTGACTGGTAGCTTGACGTTGCCCGTTGTCTGGGTGTCCCAGAGGCTCCCCCATAAATGGCACCCTTTTCTCTACCCTGGGCTTTAGAGACACTGAGAAATAACACAAAAGAGGAAAGAAAAATATCCCCTTTACTACAGATAGGGGCCAGCTTGAAGGACAAGACTTTGAGTCAGTGGTCTTGCTAATACTGAACCCCAGAATGAGGTGGACCTTGAAGGCATGTCTGGACCTGCCTTGTGGGTGTGGGGACAAAGGTACCAATTAGGTACATCTATCTCCTATGGGCGGGAGAGGAAAGGAGAAAAGAAAGGCCAGGACTATACTTAAAAAACCTTTCCTATTGGGAGTGAGGAAGAGTCCTTTCTTCTTAACAGTGATGGTGGTGGGTTTGGGGGTTCTCGTGGGGTCATTGCACTTTTAGGAACCCCAGTCTCTCATTAATAAATATTAGGCAAAGCCATCTCTTATTCCTTCCTTCTTTCTTTGTGATACATTCCTATATGATACCATGAAAACGTCCCCAAACCCCAGTGTAGTAGACTCTGTTGGTGCCCCCACTATGTTCCCTTGTCTCCTCCACCCAGCATGCCCCCCCCCCCCAATTCCAGCAGCCGGGATCTGCTCTGGTTAATGATGTATAAGTACCCAGATCCCTTGCCCCAGGGGTGGGATCATCGTGAAGCTCCCAGGGTTTCCCATCTGGATTAAACTTCAGTTGCCCCCAGAAGGAACTGGCTTGATTAAGTGGCCTAACTAGGTGATACTTTCTCCCCTGTCTCATTTCTTCCCCACTTCCCTCCTACTCCAAAATAAACCACCACCCAAATCCTTCTACCAGATCTGCTTCTGAGGGAACCCAAACCAAGGCACTCCAGATAGATGGACTTTCTCCCTTTCCAATCTATCCTTGAGTCAAGCGTGGAAAGCGTTATCCTCATCCTGTGAGTGACGTTTCCGAAGAGCTGCCTCTTTATAGGTGGACAGCCATTTGTCTTGGTTTGCCTCGGATGGTCCACTTTACAGCCATTTGTCTTGGTTTGCCTCGGATGGTCTGATTTAGCATTTCTCTTAGAAGAAAAGTGTCCTGGCTTGGATGATAAATTATACAGTCGTCCCATTTCCAGGAAAGCTATGGTTGGCAGGGGGAGTGTGATTTAATACAATCACATAGGCTGTTAGAACTGGAAGGGGTTTTGGATTCATCTAGTATAAGCTACGTGTTTACAGATGAGGCAACGGAAGCCTTGGGCACTGGGAGAACTGCTCCTGATCAGGCATTTGGCGCCAGAGCTGGCCCTTGAGGCCAGGTCACCCTTTTGTGGAACAACCCTAATCTTCCCTTCCTTGAGTGCATTGTCAGGGCGGCTGCGTGGACGCAGGCTGTAAGTTGCCTTTGCCACACTGACCTTATTGTGAAGTCAAGAGCAATCTCTGCCTTTAAAATCTGGCTATGTAGTAAATCTTTGCTATTAGGAAGCTTGACTAGGGCTTGGGGAGTTCATTCTGTAGGTTGGAAATAAGTTGCCCTACTGTCCACTAGATGGTGTCCAATACACACACACATCCTGCATACACATCACTGGAAACGCACAAGTAAGCATGGTGTTGATGAAAGAAACCCACAAGATCTAATCCATCCCAGTTTGGTTATGTTTTGTTTGCTGGCAGCTTGCTCTAGAAGAGATGTGGGAACTGACAGGAGCGGAGGAATATGTGCCTTTTAGACACTCTGGTTGTGCTGTTGGAGGCAGAGAAAAACAGGGGCTGTCGGAGTCATTCTGGTAAGAGGTGACGGTGGCCTGGACCATGGCTGTGGGCAGTGGGGATGGAGAGACATGGATGGATCTGGAGGCAGGAAAGATAGGCCTTGATGGAAGGTTGGATATAGCACTCTTTGAATTTACTAGTTTCAATCTATCCTTCTATAAGATGGCAGAGGTGTTGGCTTATCAGTGTTGACATTTCCAGTGCAGAACGGAGTAGATACCCAATATCTGTCGACATTTTGGATAATAATGAATAAAGTAGTTGACTTGCTGAGTGCTTAATGTGAGCCCTTCTAAGCACTTTCCATGTGTTAATTTCCTTTATTCCCTCCAAAATACATGTCTTGGGCCCCTGCCCAGATCAAAATCTCTGAGACTGTCTGGGCTGAGCCAGTATGTTTTGAAAAAATCTCCCCAGGTGGTCCTTAGACACTCTGGCCCTGGTGGGAGCAGCAGCTGAGGCCTAGGCAGGCTTGTCCTGTGCAGGGGACCTGGGGGTCCCGCCTGGCAGAGCTGCGGGTCGAGGTCTCCCGGTGGCCTCAGTCCATGTGCCTCGTCCACGTGGCCCTTCTTCTCACTTGGGTCTGTCGCACAACACACCTTCCGTCTGCCCTCCCTCCTTCTCCCTCTCCTTCACAGAGCACCGCCAGGCCCTGCTCAGCCTCTTTGTCCCTCACCCGAGCCCAGGAACGCTTCTGTGGGGTCGGCCCTGGTCCCCTCATTCAAGAAGCCCTGTCCACTTGGTGCCCTCCAGAGGGGCCGTCCTCAGCAGCCTGGCTCCTGCCCTCTTTGCAGGGACGGTGCCTGGGCTCCACCTTGGCCCTAGACACAAGCCTCAGGCCCACAGCCGCGGACCACAGCCCTCCTCACCCTGCCTTGCTGCTGGCCTTCTTCAGGGCCCTGGCAGCCCCAGCTCCAGTAACCTCCACTGAACACACCCTCCCAGCCTCTTCTCGGCTGCTACGCCTTCTCCTCACCCGTGCTTGGAGCACACAGAGTCGTGGGGGGCCTGGGCCAGAGCCCTAAGGATGTGGCCACGGGAAAGCCTTCGCTTTGCTGCTCCCTTCTCAGGAAAAGTAAGAAACATAACTGTATTTAGTTCAACAACCGTTCATCGGATACCTAGTGCTGAGCTAAGCCCCACGGTGACCAAAGGGAGTAAGACACCCTCCTTCCATCCAAGGGCCTCACGTCCGTTCACAGATGCAGCCGAGAAACATCTGTTACATGACACCTGGTGGAGAAAAGGTGTCGAGTGCACTGGTCACAGGGAAAGGCGGATGTTAATTAAGGGTATGAAAGTCTGAGAAAGCTTCCAGGGAACACTATTGCCCCTTAAATCTTGGCTCAAGTGTCACGTCTGCCCCAGAAAACCTCAAGCCCTGTTGGGCAGACCCCCAGGTTGATTTAGGAGCCCTGCCTCTGGGCTCCCGCAGCTGTATGGCACTGACTGCACTGCATGGAGAGCCCTGATTCCCAGGTCCCTGCGCTTGAGCAGCTTCAGGCAGGAACCATGTCTCCACTTCCCACCCCAGGAATCAGGGCCTGGGGCACAGTAGCTGTTGTGTACTTGCTAATGAAAAGGAGGTGCCACTTGAGCTGGGCCTTTGTGGACTGGGAGGAGTTAGTGCGTGAGGGGTGGGGGTGGGGGCACAGGGAGGTGAGATGCGATCAGGAAGAAAGAAAGCAGATCTACTTCTGTACCTCCTCCTCCGGTTTACTCTCTGGGGCATCTGAGCAGCAGGGACCCCTACTCTGCCTCCAGGCAAGCTTTGCCAAGCCAGCCTTCTTCCTTAAAGCCCAGGGCACTCACCCAGGGTCTATACCCCTGTCTTGTTCTCTGGCTTAAAGGGGTATATGGCTGGCCAACAGCCCTTCAGGGGGTGGGTGGCCCATCTTTTCTCTCCCTCCCCAGCAGCCGTGGCTGAACCTGATGATCTCATCTCTGGTGAACTTTAGAATCACCAGGGAAGCTTCTCAAAAATACAAATGCTTTATTTAATTGGTCTGTGGTGAGGCTTGGGGACCATCGTTTTAAAATTTCCTCCAGTGATTCTAAGGCACAGCCAGCTCGGAGGAGCACTGAGCTAGCCCCCAGCCGGGGCGGGGTGCTTTCCCCCTGCAGAGCCTCTCCCCAGCCTGCTTTGATCTGCTCCAAGCCTCCTTCCCAGCAGTTTTATCTCAAGCAGCACATCCCAGAGCCTCCTCTGCACTGAATTATACCCATCCCAGCAGACTGCTAAGGTGTGAATTACTGGGGCCAGAGCTGTAAAGACATCTCCTGGCAAATAAATTAAAGTGTTCAATCATTTGGCCAAGATCCAAGGCCAGAGAGATGCTCAGCCCCTGGAGGGAGTGACAGGGGGACGAGGGAGCATGGGTTGGGAGAGCTGGCAAGGGCTGTCTCTCTGAGAGAAGGAAGCCTCTGAGGAAGAGGGGAACAGAAGGAAGTGCATGTGTCACAGCCAGAGAAGAGGGCCCCCTCCCATGAGTCCCCTCTTTGGAAGGCTGGGACAGAAGACCCCTGTCTGGGGTGTGGAGGTCACAGGCAGCAGGGGCTACTGCTTGGGGGTTGGGAGGGCTGAGCATGGAGGTCTGTCTGGGTGGGCAGTGTGCCATTAGCCAGATAAAAATGGAGTGTTTAAAATGCCACCACACAACTGCCCTTCAGGGACTGACCAGACACAGACATTTTCTTCAACAACTGCCCTTCAGGGACTGACCAGACACAGACATTTTCTTCCTGAGAAACAAGGATCTGGCCTCCCAGCCCCCAGGCCACAGATAACTGGGGCTTCCACAGGCAGGGCTCCTGGGAGCCTGCAGTCACTATTTACACCTGTGAGTGATACCCCCAACAGCAGCTTGTGCTCAGTGCTGCTGTCTTGGCTCTTGTAGAATCACAGGCTCGTGACACAGGTGTGAGGGTCTCTGGGGCAAAGGGGGAGCAGGGAGGGTGATGCTGGCACATCTGCTCTTGCTGGGACACATCTTTAAAGATGGCTCTCTTTCTCCTTCAGCGAGTATCTGGGCTTTTGTCCAGGAACTGCCAGTGGGGACATCAGCTATGGACCACAGATCCCTCCCACATGGCCGTCCTGTCTGTGGGATCTCACAGGCGTGTGGTGAGAGAGCTGGTTAGGCACAGTGGTGGTGAGCTAGGCTGAGGATTGGTGCCCAGCCATGCTTGGTCTATTCCTTGACCACGAATGGTGTCTTGGCAGCAGTTCATCTCTGCCCTGGCCTGGAGGCCTCAGGTAGGCCTTTCCTTTCCACTTGCCAGACAGTCAGATGTCCAAACATAGGGCCAAAGGCCAGGAGCATCGTCCTAACACCCCAAGGGCAGCCCTTCTTGGGGTCCCCAGTTATGGTTCTGCACGGCCCCAAGAAGACAGTGGTAATCTCAGCACAAACCAGAGCTGAGCCTCAGTGGGGGGGGGGGGGGGGGGTTCCTGTGGCACCGATAACTGAACAACCATTTGGTTAGATAGCCCTTGCTTGGCACTCTTAAAATTCGATAGCACACATTCCAAAATTTGGATTGGCTAATTGTTCAATTGAGTCACTATTCTAATTGGACCATATTTAAGACTTTTTTTTACATAAGTGAAAGTGAAAATTATACATCCACCTATATAAATGAGGAAGTAGGCTGTTCACATCCTCTGATTAAGAATTAATGTTGCCCTGCCTGTCCTGGAATTGTACAGAGGGCAGCGGGGGCCTGGAGGTATAGTTGGGTTATTCTGCATTCAGGCACCTGACACCCTGAGGAAGGGTGCCTATCAGCGTTTTCAGCGCTGTGCCAGCAGAAGGGAGGCTGGAATGATGTCTACCGCCACGTCTACCACAGGAGGGCGCAGGGCCAGGGGAACACAGCCTAGGGTGAGGACTCGGGCTGCTGGCAGAACCTGTTTATCCCTCACCCAGAGGCCGTCATCAATTTCCAATTAGCGGGCGGCTTGGCGAGCAGCTGAGGGCTCCAGACTCCACCAGATTAATGAAGGCACCGTCCCTGCTGGAGACAGCGCTGCACAAGGATGAAAGTCAAATTAGGTTATCCCTATGGAGGGACATCCCAGGCTTTGGTTTGGGACTGTCGGCTTACCTCTGGCAGGACCAGGCATGTCCTTCGGCTCGAGGGTGAACTCTGCCCATGTTCCTCTGGGCTAGGGTGCTGGAGAGTGGGAAATTTTTACCCCTGGAGCTGAGCCTCACGGCTCAGGGTCTTCCTTCTAGAGGGGAAGCAGGAACTTAGAACAGAGCTGTGGGGTTTTCTGTCATCTTGAGCTTGTAGCACGGAGGAATGCTGGGGTCCCAGGGCTGGGAGGGATTTGGGCAGAGGGGCTGCATTGTCGTGCGTATATAGATGAGGCAGGGGGACTCAGGGATGGCTGGCCCCTCGAAGTGATGGAGGCGACTCAGACTCCATGATGGTAAGTCTGATCAAGCCTCAGGCCCCTGCTCTGTTGACAAAAGCAAGCCTATTTGCAATAACAGGAAAGAAGAGGCCAGGAACTCCCACCTCTTCAGTCAGAACACCGAATGGTGGCAACACTCTCCAGAGCAGTTGCTGGGGGTCTGTGGGGAGTGGCCCACACTCCCTTCTGCAGAGGCAGACCCCTGGGGAGTATCAGCTTCCCTTACTGACTTGCCATAGTGTACCAGATACAAACAAGTTTTCATAAAACTCAAGGAGACATCTGCTAAGAAAAGCAATTCAATGGGCAGTGAAGTGTTCCTCTGGGGAGTCTCCATGCTTGTTCTATTCTCTCCCTCTCCCCCGGCTGCTCAGAGGGGTCTAAGGTGTGGATGGGAGCCCAGTCTGAGAGTCCTGGTGGCCAAAGGCTCAGGTAGCCCAAGATTCAGGACCGGCCCTTTGTCTTCCTGCCTGGGTCCTCAGGAAGGAGGGAACAACTGGGTGCTTTGACAGATTGGGAACCTACCAGAGCAGGTGGGCATGCGGCTCATCCTGACCCACTCTCAACACCTGTGTCACTACCTTCACGACCACCATAAACTCTCCCATTCCCATTGCTCAGTGTGTCCAGCATCAGATAAGGAGACGTGAGAGGAAGGGGGAGAAATGGGTGACAGAACTGAATTAACACGTTTTCAGTGAAGCCTTGAGGCTGAAGTGCCAAGGACTTGGGCTGCGTTCACAGGCTGCGGACCCGGATCCTCGGCTTGGGCTGGAAGGTCCTGAGAGGGGCTAGGCCTGTCCGCAGACACACAGGGGGCGGTCTTCACAGGAGCCCCGCTTGATAAGCTGGTCAGACATCTTCTCCATCTATAGATGGAAGACAAAGTAGAAGGGTCCCAGGCAAGTGAAGTCCAGGCAGAACAGAGACATAGAGAGAGGGTTCCGTCATCAGACCCCATGCCTTCTGCCCTCACTGGTTCTCAATATTTAGATCCTAGAAGAACTTTGAGGAGGAGGTGTACAAGTGAAGATTTCCAGCCCCTACTCCCGTAATTCTGATTAAGGAGGTCTGGGGTGGGGCCCAGGGATCTGCATGTTAACCTGAGGGGCCAGGGGGACCACACTTGGAGAAGCATTGCCTCAGTCCAGCAAAACAAATAAGTTTCTACAAAGATTTCCAGTTGCTTTAAATTCTCCCAGAGGCTCAAATTAATTGACAAGTATTTTCTAAGAGCCTACAATCATAGTCCCAAATCAGTGCCCGACTCATGGATGAGCATGTGGGTTGTACAGGGCCCCACAGGCAGAAGGGCCGCCACATTTGAAGTTTAATGCTTTGTAGTGGCTGTTTTAAATTCTTAGTAATTTTATGAACTTGTGCTTCCATAAGTGATGGTATAATGGATCACGGCAAGGGCTTGGAGCCTAGGTTCACACTGCTGTCTCTGAAGGATGGGTTCTTAGCCTCATAGACCCTGTACTGCCCCATGACCACTGCTGCCAACTTTCCTAGGGTGGGTCTGGGCAGAGATGGGGACAGTCAGGGTCTGGCTCCTGGGCCCCTCCATATGGGGGGCCCTGCATGGTAGCAGCTTGTCCCACATCACAATGGTTTGCAGTGCCCCCTTGTGTCTGGAGGCCCCAGGATGGCAAGGGCCCAGCCTCCCATTCACCCCTACCCCCAGGTCCAGGTGCAGTGGGTGGGCTGTGGGTTGGGACAGTGGGTCCATAGAACCAGGAGATGCCTGGCTTGACTTTCCCAGACCTGGCTTCCTGACCTCCAAGAGGCTATGGCTCCCCGACTTCAATGAAAAAGAAGGAAGCCACATTTATTGAACACATTTTACCCCAAATTTCATTTCATTTTCACATTATATCCTGGTGCCTAGGACACTGGCATGTGGTCAGTGCTCAAAAAAGATGAGGGAGCAAATGAATGGCTGAGTAAACTCTTTGAGGTAGATATTATATTCTCTCCCTTTTACAGGTGAGACGTTGACATTTAAGGAGGGCAAACAATTTGCTGGAGGTGGAGAACCAGCACGTGGCAGAAATGAGATTTGAGTGCATGTTAGAACTCCAAAGCCTCTGCCCTTTCACCATCTCCCAAGTGTGAAGTCATGGTCCAATACTCACCCACTGCCATATGCCTGTGAGCTAGAGTTGCTCCTGGTATGGTCTCCTGGTTGTCCAAGAAAGGAAGGAGGGGTTGTGAGCCCAGCGTGAGATTTTGTCATTGGATTTTCACTAGTACTGCTCTCCGTAGGGAGAGCAGACGAAAGAGCTATACTCACTAAAATTATGATTCATTGGACTCAATTAGGATTCTTCCAATTGCTTAAAACAGAAACTTTAACTCAAAATGACCTAGACAGTACTATTATCTCATGAAACAGAAAAGTTTACAGCTAATTAGACCTGAGGGTTGGTTGATCCCAGGACTCTTTCCATCTCTTACTGTGCCATCCTCAGTGTTGGCAGCTCCAGATGTGACATGTGGATACAGTCACTGAGACTAGATTAGAGCATTCATCTCATCTAGGGTGGAATGAGTGTGTCGGGGCATCAGCTATAAGGTCCCCACGTCATTAATGCACAGGCAGCCCTGCTTCAGGATCTCTCTGGAAAACATTCCAGAAAGAAACCATCTTTCCTGCACTGCCAGAGACCACTGCCCAGCCTGGGGAGCCCGAGGGGTCCAGCATATCAGCTACATCAGTGGTGGCAGCTCGGGCGGTAGCAGCAGAGTTAGTGGGGCTGATGATGGTACGTGGCCCGAGAAGCAGCAGCAACACACGTCCAGTGTGCTTGGTAGTCAGCCAAGGCGCTGACAGCAGCCATCACTGGAGGGGCCTGCACCTGAAGAGCAGGAGCAGGAGGAAGACTGGCAGCTGGCACGGGACAGCCAGGACTTGTTTGTTAGCACACCTGAGATGTGCCTGGGGAACAGCAGAAACAACTGAGGTTTCTGCAGGTGGCTGACATCCAAGCCTAACAGACGGTGTTGCAGGACAATGGGGCACGAGAAGATCCCAGGTCTCGGTTGAGTCCCCGAGACATGCCCCATCAAGCGAGGGTCCTTGGCTTCATGCAGGAGAGAATTCAAGAGTAAAGTGAAAGCAGATTTATTCAGGGAGATACACGCTCCGTGGACAGAGTGCAGTCTGTCTCTCTTAGAAGGGAGAGCGGCCGTGAGGTGAGCAGGTGGTTAGTTTTTATGGGCCAGGTAATTTCATATGCTAACGAGTAAGAGGATTATTCCAACTATATTGGGGAAAGGATGGGAATTTCCAGGAATTGGGCCTCCTGTCCACTTTTTGGCCTTTTCCCGTCAGCCTGGGACCTGTCATGGCACCTGTGAGTGTGCCGTGAGGCTCAAGATCTACTGAAAGTCGAATCTTCTGCCATCTTGGTTCTAATCAGTTTTTGTCGTATCCTCAACAGCTGTCATTCTTTCAGTGGTTGTGCCCTGCCCTCTTCCTTCCTGTCTCAGTGGGTTGGGGCGAGTTAGCAGAGCTCAGCTCTTCTAGCCAAAGTGATCCTCTGGTGCCCAGACAGTGGTTACATGTGCAATGCCTGTGGGAGCCCCCACTGCGCAGGGTCTCTCCCAGCTCTGCCTGGGGAGGAGTTATCACAGCTGGGACATACAGCCAGGAGACACCTTGACCAAACTCTTGTCTTTGTGCGTGCCAGTGATCACTTAATGCTACCTCTGGCTGTGATGCAATGAGATTGGGAGATTTTCTTCTCTCCTCCCCTCCTTTTTCCTCCTCCCTGTTTTTTTTTTTTTGCACTTTTCCGTACTGCTAAATTTAAAAAATATTTCATAGGATTTTCTGAAGAGATATATCTCATGGTCCAAAACTAAAAAATACATTTACAAAGTAATTAGTAGAGTCTTCATTAATTTATTATATCTCCATCTGCCCAGGTTCCCTTCAGACCCTCTCTTTTCCATTATAATATCTTTTGGTTTATCTTATCTTATATCACCTTGTGTATACCCCTAGAGTTTCTTTATGTATATGCAAGAAAATAAAAAAAATGTTAAAATTTCTCCCTTTTTTTATACATACATACTGCTCTGTACCTTACCTTTTCATCCTACAATATGTCTCGGAGGTCTTCATCAGTACACAGAACATCCTCAGTGTTTGTAGCATAGCCCTTTGTGATAGAACATGATAATACCATGATTTTTAAAACCAGTCTCCTAGTGATAGGCCTTTGGGTTATGCCCAGACTCCTGCTATTCCAAATGATGTTGCAATAAAAAGTCTGGCACATACATTATTTTGCATATGCACAAGTATTTCCGGAGGCTACATCTCTAGACGCATAATTGCTAGGTCAAATGGTACCTGGAGTTGTAATTTTGATTAATTCAGCAAATTGCCCTCTGTAAGTGTTGTACTAATTTATGCTATCAAGAGTGATTTTTTTTCCCCACAGTTTTGCCCACAGAATTTATTACCAAATTTTTGGAATTTTGTCAATCTGACAGGTGAAATGTATCTCAGTATGGTTTTAAAATCTTCTTTATTAAACTAAGTTTTCATACAATAAAATGGACTGATTTTAATTGTACACTTCAAAGAGTTTTGACAAATGTATATACCTGTGGAACCAACACCCTCAATTAAGATATAGAACATCTTTGTCACTCCAAAAGCATTACTCATGCTTCTTTCTAATCAACACCCTCCCAATTCTGTCCTGGGAAACAATTGCTCTGATAGCTATCACTATAAATTAGTGATAATAAGTAAATTCATTAATTAGTTTTAAATAAATAGATGAATAAAGATAATCAATAAATTAGTTTTGCCTGTTGTAGAATTTCATAGAAATGAAATCATACAATGTGTGCTCTTTTATGACTGGTTTCTTTTGCTTACCATGATTTTGAGATTCATCCATGATATCGCACGTATCAATAGTTCATTCCTTTTTCTTGTGAAGTATTATTCCATTGAATGAATATGCAACATTTTTTGGATTGTTTAGTTTTTTACTCAGATATTGATGAACACTTGAGTTGTGTACAGTTTGGGACTCTTATGGACAAAGCAGCTATGAACATTCATGTACAAATGAATCTCTTTGTGTTCATATGTTTTTATTTCTTTTCAATGATTACTAAAAAGTGGAATTTCTGAGTAATATAAAACATGTATGTGTAACTTGTTAAGAAACTAGTCAACTGCTTTCCAAAGTAGTAGTATCGTTTTCTGTTCCCATCAGTGAAGTATAAGAGTTCCAGGGGGTGGGTGTAGCTCAGGGGTAGAATGCATGCCTAGAACACACAAGGTCTTGTGTTCAATTCCCAGTACTTTCATTTAGAAAATAAAAAAGTAAATAAATCTAATTACCTCCCGCCCATAAAAAAAAAGCACATTAAAAAAAAAGAGTTCTAATAGCTTCCCATTTTCATCAACATTTTGTAGTCTTTTCAATTTTAGCCATTTTTGTGGGTACATAGTGGTGTGTAATCATAGATTTAATTTGCTTTTCCCTGATGGTTAATGACGTTGAGCCTCTTTTCATGTGCTCGTTGGCCATTTCTATCTTTTGTGAAGTGTCTTTTCAAATTTCTTTCTCACTTTTTGTTGAGTTGTCTCCTTAATATTGAGTTGTGACAGTTCTTTATGCATTTCTCAGTAAGGATTTAACTTGCATTCCCTTGTTACATATGAAGTTGAGCATCCTTTCACATGCTTAGGAGCCATTTGCAGTTCCTTTTCTGTGAACTGTCTATTAATACCCTTTGCCCACCTTTCTATTGAGTCATGAGTCTTTGTCTTGGTGATTTCTATGGGGTCTGTGCGCATCAGGAGGAGTAACCTTTTATCTGAGATAGGAATGGCAATGACTTCCCCTGGTGGGTTGTTTGCCTTTACTTTAGCTCACGGTGTTCTTTGCCTTGCAGAAGATTTTGATGGATTTGAATCTGTCAATCCTTTTTCCTATGGCTGCTAGATCTTAAGTCATAGTTAGAGGGGCCTTTCTTATTCCAAGATTACCAAGGAAATTTACCCTGCTTCTTCTCTCTCATGTCTTAGCCCAAGTTATTTAGAGGACAGAGCATGAAGCAAAACTATAAAAATGCTTTATTAGGAGATGCAATCACAGGGCATCAAGAGAGAAGGTAAAAGAGGTTTGAGGAAGGGGAGGAGGGGAGGCAGGAAGGCACGTACAAGGTAGCATGTTATCAAGCTGGCCATGGCTTCACAAGAAACACAGCAGGTTTCCCCCAACCAGATCTTTGGCTGTCATGCTTCAGAAAAACCCCTTAGTGGTAGAAGGGAAAGGAATTATCCATTGACTCCTTCGTTTTGTGTCTCATTGGTCCAAGTTGGCCCCAGTGGTGCCATGGCTCTGGACTTCCAGGCTGTGGCCTCTTGGAGCAGTCAAATCTCACACTTCACAGCCCAGAGCTTCATCTAAATCTGGAAGAGGCAGGAGGTGTCAGAGGCTCCGTGGGATGGCCCTGTTCATCACGGTGCTGTATTTCCTGCCATTGTGTCCCTGTGGAGCTGTGCCAGAGCTGGACCCCTACTGTAAGCAGATAGGGTAGAGGGTCCCCAGAGAAAAAGAACCAGTCATGGCTTTATTGACAAAAGAGAAGCCATTTTTGGCCTAAGCCATTCTGTGAGCTAAACCTGACCACAAAGCTTGCCCTTGAACAGGTCTCAGTAAGTAATGACCTTCAGGGAAGTGAGGGAATGCAGGAACAAAGGAAAAGCAGTCAAGAAACTGTAGTTCAGTGAAAAAAAACAGAGTTCTGGTTCCTCCTCAAGGGATGTACATAACAATCTGAAACATACATATCTTTGAGTTCTGCAGGAACTGAGGCCCCCACCCAGGTGGAGGATGGAATGATGCTGACTTTTCCTGATCCTTGCAACTTCAGTCAACTAAAGCTTGGATTCTGTCAAGCTTTACCCTAGACTCCTTCCCCTTGGTGGTGGGAAGGCACAGGCAGGGGCTCACACCAGACTTTGCCCTGGAATCCACTTTCACTATCTGTGAATCACGGTGTGAACCGATAACTGCCTGCTGTGCACCAACCACAAAGCCAGCTTTGTCTTATCTTGCCCATTCTTCATTAGAGTATTCTAAATAATTTTTATTTATAAAAATATGTATATACTCAATTGTATTTAAAGGTATTTTGGTGACTATTCATATCCTATGATTTTGTGCTCCAAAGAAAGGTTGAAGCAATCTTGTCTGGGAAGGAATGAAGAAGATGGAGAGCTTAGGCTCTGGGTGCCTCAGGGCTGTCTCTGGTCCAGTTTTTAGGATAATGTAACTCTTGTTTCCTCTCTCCCCTCCTCTCATCCCATCCCACAGCAAGCAGCAGAGCCCCAGCCCAGGTCTGCAGAAGACCCACTACCCCATATGCTCTCTGAACCTTTCATTGATAAGCTGCTTGTGGGCAGGAATGACAGTCTGACCCAATGGCCAAGCTGTCCTTTGTAGAACTCTCAAATTCTCCCCTGCACAGTCATGTGATCTCACCTTTTCCTCTTTTTCTCTTTCTCTTGGCTTTGGAGAGGCTTTATAAATGGGAAGAAATCAAGTGTATGAGCTAACTAACTAGGGATTTGGTTGTGAGGGTCTTTGTTCCTCCGTCAATGGCTGAGTCTAATCAAGTAACTGTTCAAGGAGTTGAGTTTATTATGCTGTGCCTCAGGATACCAAACAAACTCGCTTGTCTCTCCAAATAATCCTCAAATGAAGGAATGTCTCAGCCAGGTTGCCTGTGGCTGCAGGTAATAAAAAAACATAGCTCAACTCACTTAAACAATAAGGATAGCTATTGTTCTGCATACTCCAGTCCTGGCGTGGGTAAGTGTCAGGGTGGACACCATCCAGAGCCTCTGGCGTTGTTTCTCTGTGAGCCTCTCACTCAGCCCTCCTCTGTGTGCTGGCTTTATCTTCAGGCTGCTACAAGATGGCAGCTCAAATTCAGCCTCATAGTCGAATAGGACAATGTTCACAGGAGGAAAGTGAAGCTAACTTCCCAGAAAACACCTCATTGGCTTAAATGAGGTCACATGCCCTTTCTGGAACCAATTATTTTAGGGGAGATGCGAGTACCTACTCCTAGAGCTGGTGATAATTAAACTTTCCCTGAAGCACAGGGGCTGCATGGGGTGAGCATTATACTGGAACTCAGTTGGAGTTCTGTCAGGAGGGAAGGGAAATAGGTAGGCAACCAGCAGTGTCCCCCAGAGATGGTTCTAGATCCTTCTCATTCTTGGTTAACTTCTTCTGAGTCTTTTGTGGAAATTGGCCTTGAATGATGAGAACAGCTTAAATACACAGAGAAGAATGTGGAGAAGGAAAGAGTTATGTGAATATGTAAGGACTTCCTAGGAAGTCTGTGGCTCTGTCTGTTGGAGAGGGTGCTCTGACCTGCGGAAATGACCATTTGACAACGGGACAAGCACGAGTCATCTGGTTATTCCAGCCTGAGGAACATATACAAATTGACTATTCAAGACCATTAGTTTTACTTAATTTTTACCCTGTGACCTCCTTAATTCAATTTCTCAAGTAGATTTTCTTACCAAGAAGACAGTGTTGACAGTGGACAATATAAGTTCCCTGATCTTGTCAATTAAATGTTAAATGTCATATTTCTCATTCTAAATGAAAAAATAGTCATTCTGATTCCTAATAATTAGTAATTCCTAGTAATTTCTTTGGAATTTCATTTAAATCAGCTTGCCAAGGCCTGGTCATCCCTGGTGAACTGAGGACATTTGGACCTCCTGAACTGAATGATCAGACCATGTGTTAAAATACCTAGATAAGTGTAGATGTATAATATCCTCATGAGGGTGATTGTGACTGTTGGTGTAAGGTTCTGGATGATCATAAAAGAGTGACAAGAAGATGGGTGGACCCGTCCTGAAAATAATTTGCTGTTTTTAATCTGACTACACAGACTTGGTTGGCCAAGGTGGCAAATGATAAGGTTACAGGTAATGAGACCATCCAGGAGACATTTGGACATTTTCTAGGTACATGTTTCAAAAGAGTGGGGTGGCAGCTGCTGTAACCTATAGTCCATGGAACTCTGTCCTGCCTGCCTGCCCCTATAAGAATTAGCTTAGCGCATTGTTAGGGCAACTGTGGTTGTGGAAAAACTTTAGCTACTGTATATACCCTTAATTAATCAGTCAGTGAACACTTATAAATCACTGCCTATGTGAACACAATGAGGGGGTATGAAAATCATAGCGTGAATAGATAACCATCACAGTATCCGAAAGACTGGGTTTGACAGAAAAAAAACCTGCCTTGTAGATAGAAATTCTATTTGCTTATATAACAGGGTTGCTGTCACTTTAGGCACAGCTAGATCCAGTTGCTCAAATTCCCAGGGTCTCTCTCCTTTTCCATCTGGCCATGCTTGTGTTACATCATTGCAGGCACCGTGGCTGCTGGTTGTCTTGGACTCACATCCTCCTGGCTTGGCCACTCCAGATGAAGGAGAGGCTCTCTGTGTTCATAAATTAATCTTAGGGAAGCCTATGTTTGGCTCTAATTAGGTCACATGCCCCTTTCAAAACCAATTACTATGGCTGGAGGATAAGGTACAGTGACTGGCACATTCTGGGTCAGCTCTACCAGTCCATATGGGATTCTGGTAGGGAATATGTTTTACCATTATCTATCTTTTAAATTTATATTTGATTTTTTATTGAAGTATAGTCACTTTACAATATTGTGTCAGTTTCTGGTGTGGAGCATGTTTCATTCATACAGGTACATACATACATTCTTTTTCATATTTTTTCATTATAGGTTGCTACAAGATATTGAATATAGTTCCCTGTGCTATACACTAGACTTGTTGTTTGTTTTGCCATTATCATCCAAAATCATTTTGCAGCCCTATGCAGTTGTTTGCAGAGGATGTCGCAATAGGGGTGTAGGAAGCTTGAGTGACATAGTTCCTGCACCCCAGTTGTAAAGCTTCATCTTTGACTGGGGGAAGAGGGAATTGATTAGCATCTGGTTTCATTCCCTGCTCATTGAGAAGCTTGCTAGAAAGGGGCAGTTTGAAAAGAACTAAGAGAAATGGGACTCCCTTAGAATAAGGGAGACTGAAGCACATTTGTGTGGAGTGTATGAATTATGACTCAATACCAACCCATGAGGGCTGCCAGCATCCAAATATGCAGGCCATCTTATCCTATTTACATTAATATATTTGGTTACCTAATTTGCATGTACATGAAACCTACAACCAGTTGGGAAGGGGTGACAGAGCCAGCACATACAGCTATGGAATCTAGGACCATTGTGTAACTGAGTTTGCTATTTTGCATATAATCCATAGTCTCTGATAAAAGTCTTTATATTGGATCCAATCCACCGGTTGACCCAGGCAGCTGCTGGGGGGTAGAATTTCCATTTTACAAGGTGACCATGGAACTGTTCCAGACACCCAGAAGTTAAGTATGTGTGGACTTTTACCCTGACTTCAAAGAAATGTGTGTGTTTTACATAAAAAGAGTGAGTTTAGATAACTTTACACTGGACAAGTTTTGTTAGGTTGAACAATCCAGTAACAAATATAAGTAATTTGAAAGGCTGCCTCTGGTTATTTTCTACTGGTTACAGCAAAGCCAGTGAGCGTAACAGGGTTCTTGTAGGCTGACCTGCACCAGGCTCACCTCGCTTTGCCTCAGTCAGGGCCCTGGGAGGGAGTGAAGAGGGGGACCTCAGAGCTTCATCCGCTCTCCTGCCAGAACGACGGCCCGCTCAGCTGTGGCCGGCTCGTCCCTGGCACTGCTGTGCCCACACTCCCCTCCCAGGAGGCCCAGCCACACAAGGGCCACGCTCATCTCTCCTGGTTTTCCTGGAGGCTGAGGGCAAAGCTCTGACTCCCACACCTGCTTCCACACAACTGGCTAAGTATGGCCTGTCACTCCATCAGCTTTTATTATTCTGCAGATGTTGCTCAGAAGAGGGGGAGGCATTTGGAACACAGGTCCTGTTTGTCTTCCAGGCAGGCCTTTGAGGAGGGTGGAAAGGCTGTCATTTCAGATCTGAGGCACGGTGGGTGGGGGTCCCACAGTCTGGCCTGTGGCAGTGGCTGAACTGGATCACTGAGCCACCCCAGGATCATTACCTCCCAACCACCAGAAAAACTCCACTTGCAGCAGACAGCCTTCTGCAGAAGGAGCTTAGGAGCTCAGGGACATTTCCGAGAAGCAGAAAATAGCCTCCTTGTCTCGGCCCCGCCCCCCACTCAGCATAGGGGCGCAGGCGGGGAGTCTCCTTGTGTCCATTAGCTGTACCTCCCTGCACTGGACTCCCTTAGTTGGTCCTTCCAGAGGGCACACTGCAGAAGTGAATTGCAGAGGGAAAGAAGCGTGTACATTTCAGCTCTGAGAATCCATTTCTCTGTTTTCAATAGTATTAGGACTTCAAGAAGAGGGCAGCACACTTTAGGGCTTGTTGGATCAGCTATTTTTACTTCTCTTTTGCTAGCTCTTAGGCCTGCAGAGCATTTACCTTGACAATAGTCATAATGATCCGAATGCCGGCAGCCTGCCTGTGCGAGGGGCCTTTTCTTTTCCAGCAGCCTCACGTAGATCATCTCATTTGAACAATCCTGGTAATCCTCTCTGAAGGCTCTCCAGGGCATCTGAAGCCAGCTCTTCTGGGGCACTTTGAGGCCCAGGAATCAGAGGGTGAGTTGCATGTTGCAGGGTAAGAGTGTGTAATTTGACAGGGGTAGAATCTTCCCTGGAACTCTCAACTCCAGCCCCCAGCGCAGAGCCTTCTGGCTGACTGATGGCTGCTTAATAAGCCAAGATGTATGAAATCCTTCAGGCAAAGGGTTGTGCAGTTTCTGCTTCACATTTTGTTAGATGATGTATCTATTTCCGGGGCTGGGTGCTATTAGCACGCAGGGCTGGCTGTGCAGTGCCCACTGGGACAGCGTCGGCAAGGGGCCAGGGCAGGGCTGCCCACCTGCCTGCCTACCGCCACTCTGCACTGCAGACTGGGCAACACTGGAGGCAGGTGGGCAGAGAAGCACCAGGTTGCTGACACTGGCTCTGGGCCCAACAGACTTTTTGTGTCTGTAGTGGGAGAGGGTGGTGAGGGGGAGGTAATTAGGTTTTTATTCATTTATTTATTTATTTTAATGGAGGTACTGGGGATTGAACCCAAGACCTCATGCATGCTAAGCATGCACTCTACGACTGAGCTACACCTCTCCCCCACCCCCTAATCAGACTCTTAAAGACCAGTCAAATAAACAAGTTCAATGAGAAGGACTAGAGGAAATCGATGGGGAAGTTCTTTAAATGCATTTTTAAAAGCAGGTAAGTGTAGGTGGCTAGGGAGGCAAGTGAACAGGAAACACTGACAGGTTCAAATAAGGTCTAAGTACATCTCCCCTCACCCCACCCCCGACCCCGTTGACAGTTGGAATTCATGCTCAGGAATCACAGAAGAGGCTGTCAGGCATGTGGGGACAAAGACACGCTTTTCCTGGAGAGGTGGAAGGGCGAGATTGGAGGGTGAGTGGGAAAGAAATAGAAGTGATTCTCAAAGCCTGTGCAGAAATACTTCCCTCAAATGCATCAGGTGCAAATGAACTCGAGACCTCGTTTTGCACCTGTATTGGACCCTGGGGCATGTCCTACATGTGATCAGGAGCTTCTCTGGAGAAGAGCCTGGCTGGGAGTGGGAGGGCAGTTAAAGGAATTGGGTGGGTATCCCCGTGTGTGTCCGGAGGCAGTAGCAGTTCCTGCAACCTGTCAGCATAAACCAGACAGTCAGTTGGGCTAAGTTTTCCCAGAAAATTTCTCTCCTGGGTCAGCTAGGGCCCCATCCAGGTTCTGTTCTGGTTTCCCTTCTGACAGAGCAGCCGCTGCAGGTGGAGAGGCAGACTTGACCAAAGACTCCTTTTAGTGATAGCAACATCCTGATATCTACAGCTCTGGTGCCTCGCTCACCAGCTCATCTGGCCACGCTGAATGGCGCCAGGAGCACTCACTTAGGAGTCCAGACAGGTGGGCTAAGCCCCAACGCCACCACTTCTGAGTCTGGCCCCTCCTCTCTGAGCCTTGGCGGTTCAGGTAGAGGTAGAGAGCAGTGAGTCACCCCTTCCTCTCCCTGCCAGCACCTTTAAGGGAGAGGGACTAAAAATGCCTCCCTGCCCACCTCCCTTTCCCAGAATTAGATTTGAGAAAGGTATAAAATACCTGAAGTTTCTTGGACAAGCTGTTATTAATATTTCCTTTGTCAACGTCATGTCTGCAAGGCATGTGAAATTAATGATAAAGGCAATAGTAACAACTTGCCCTTATAGAGGCTTTTTGCTTTCTGAGCCCCGCTACCTGGATTATCTCATTAGAAACAGTCACATGACTCCAGGAGAATTTATGGGGGAGGGGTCGGCAGCTCTGGAGCTGTACTTGGTTCCAGGCATTGTGCTGGCGCTGCACTTGTATTCTCATTTAATCTTCGCAGCCTCCCACCTAGTCACGTGGCCACCTGGACACTTGGCATCAGGAGCCTGATTTGTGAGATGAAGAAAATGAGATTCAGGGAGATTAAATGTACTTGTCTGCCTCACCTCTGGTCCTTTCCTTTTTTCTTTTTTCTTTTTTTGAAGAGGCAGATATAAATTAATCAATGCTAAATAAAAGCCACTTGCCCATGGCAGCCCTGTAGACTCTTCGACCCCCTAGAGTTCTGACCTGGAGCTGGGAGAGTCACTTACAAAAACAGGCAGTAAATAATTGAAGAGTAATTGCACCCTGTAATCGAATCTCTTGGAGGGCACAGAGGAGGATCCAATTTATACTTCCCAGCTGTACCTCTAGTCACTCCTTTCTCACCTCCCTGATTCCATTCCAGATTCTCCTGCGCTCCACATTTATCACCCTCTCCCAGACCGCACCTCTCACCCAGCCCAGCTGCCTTTTGCTTCCCTCCCTTCTCTTCTGTGTTTTGTATTCATCTTGTCATTTAGATTTTAAATTTCATATTTGGTGAAAGAGGTAGTTCAGACTTGGATTTACGGCATTCATAACTCTGTGCATCCATCAAAAGGAAAATATAAATTTAAAAAATTCATTACGATATGTTTCATTCAACAACTGTCATCAATGCTGCCTGCTGTCGACAATCATAAGCCATTCCAATGTCAGAGTTAAACACCTGTGACCCACCTTGCTGAAGAAACAGAACCATTTCCACCACCGTTAGAGGCCTCTGTGTCCATCTCTGTGACCACGTCTCTGCCCTTTTCACACAAGGGGCAGGCATTCTCCTGAACGTTGTGTTTATCATCCCCTTGTTTTCCCTACAGTTTTGCCAAACATGTAACCTATGTAGTACGTTGTTTGGTCTTGCTTTTGATCTGCTTCATAAATGGAATGATATCATATATATTCTTTCTTTTTAAATTTCATTCTAAGACAGCCTTATTGAGATGTAATTCACATACTGTACACAAGGCACCCATTTAAAGTAGACATGTGCATCCATCACCACAGTCGATTTTAGAGCATTTTCACCACCTCAAAAATAAACTCTAATTATCACTCTCCTTTCTTCTCAGCCCCAGCCTCAGCCCTAGGAAACCACTGATCTACTTCTTGTCTCTGGGACAGAAAAAATAGGATTTGCCTATTCTGGCCTTTTCTATGAATGGAGTCGTACAATACGTAATCTTTTGTGACCAGCTTCTTTCACTCTGAGCGATGTCTTCAAGATATACCCATGTGGTAGCTCGTATCAGTATTTCATTCCTTTTTATCATAAAACAATATTTCATAGAATGGATGTGGCACATTTTGTTTACTTGTCCATGGATGGAGACTGGATTTTTAAATTTGAACACTATGTGAGATTCAACCACACAAATGTGTGTAGCAGCTATTAATTTCCACGGTAGCTTATGGACTCTGAGCATGAGATGAACATTGAAGCTGTTTCTGGTGTTTTGCTCTGACAAATTATTTTGCTATAAAGATTCTTATAGTTTCTCCTGGAGCACATGTGTGAAGGTTTCTCTAGGTATAAACCTAGGAGTGGAATTGCTGGCTGATGGAACTTTCTATGATGGTGGAAATGTTTGATTCTGAGTTCTTCACTGTCCATCACGGTGGCTAGGAGCTACAATGTGGCTCTTAGCACTTGAAATGTGGCTCGTGTGACTGAGAGGCTGAATTTTAAATTTTATCTATTTTAATTCATCTAGATTTAAATAGCCGTTTATGGCTCGTGACTGCCGTATTGGAAGTCCAGCTGTCTAGATAGACTTTCTTATTCTATTGCCAGCAAAGGCTGCTGGTCCCTCCTTCTGCCCTGAATATTCTGAGTGAACGTGAGTTCTGTTCTTGCTTAATCTGTCCTTGCTTAATGGACTGAACTGATATCTAGGTTCAGAGACTTTCAGGGGGAGGGAAAGGAAGAGGAGGAAGAGGAAGAGGGGAGCGGTGGTGGTCCTGCAGTGGTGGTCAGACTGTGACTTTCAGCCCTAGCCCTGGGGAGCCAAAGGTGGAAAGGAGTTGAGGCTAGGGGGACACTCAAGTGGTCCTGTTGAGCAGGGGTGTGAGGTGGGCTCCACTTAACTGGACTTTGGGGTTTCAGGCATGGGTGACATCACAAAATCCACTCTGACGTCTAGGCTGCAGAGCATGGGATTTCAAACAGGAGACAGCATCCCACTCTGAGACTTCATGCTTCTCTTGTTATTTAGTTAAGCTGGGATCAAGAGAGCTGGGAGGGTTTTTAGGGACACTTGCTTAAGCCCTGGTCCCTTCTGCAGCTTCCTGCTCTGGCATCAGAGGTCACTGTGTCCTTGGTCTCAGATGTCACAGGATCTCCAGCTCTCACATCTGTCTGTGTCTCCCCGGTGGCCTTGGCCTCTGGGCTGCTCTTTCCACCCTCTTAAACATGACGTCACCTCTGTATCATGTGCTGGGGACACTGTTTGGCTTTGAAGTTCCTAAAAAAGAGCCAGCTTTGATGGATCGCTTTCTCGCAGAACTTGAGCGAGCTGTAGATGGGCTCCTCGTGACTGTGAGATGTCCCAGACGCCTCTGTGGAGGGACTGCGTGGCTGCTTTTGTGAGGGGGTGGCTGTGTTCTCTGTCTCCTGGGCTGCTCCAGCCTTTTTTCTTTTTGCACCTCGAGTGGGTCTCCAGCTGGCTAAGGACTGGAGGGAGGACGATTTAGGGGTTGACTTGTCCCTCTCCTACACCCTCTCATGTCACCCGCCCTGTCCCGGGGGTGACAGATGCTCCTCCTCCTGAGAGTTCTGTCCTTTCCACTACTTTCTCTTCTTTCTTCCCAAGCCTGTGGCTGTCACCATCCAGAGTGGCCTGTGGTCACCATCCAGACACAGCTATCCACATGTCACTGATGTGGATAAAGTCGCCCTCAAACACAGGTGTCCTTGATAATCTCCCCCATACAGTGTGGCCACAGCTTCTCCCCAGATGTGTGGGTCATGCCCCCTGCATGGCCACATTATCCTCTGTGGCCCTCAGGGACCTGCTATGATACACATCCCTTCTTCCTCCCCCTGCAGCAGCCCACCAGGCTGATGTGGACCCCCCCACACAAGGCCTCCACCGCAGGGAACAGGCTGACCCTTGGGGATCAAGTGGATATTTTTCCTTCTCTTTCTGCAGATCAACTTACCTCTCTCGCTGTCTCCCCCCATCTCCCAGGGCCTCTCAGGCCAGTCTTTCTGGCTCCTTCTCAGATTCCTTCTGCAGCCCTGAAAGCCTAGGAGTCAGTCTTGAGTCAGACCCTTCGTAGAAGATGCTGCTTTTGATTAGCAATCCCAGGGCTCTCTCGGGGGCTTGGGGAGGGGGCTCTGTGAGGACTCCTAGCAATTTTAGTGGGAATGTATTCAAACCCGTTGCCTTTGACCTAAAACGTAAGGTCTCCTCATAGTCCTCATTGCCCCTGTACTTCCTGTGGTGCTCTCAGCATGGGCCGAGGGGGAAGAAAAGGACAGGGAGCTTGAGGGAAAAAAGATTATTTTTGACCTTGAGAACTCCCCATCTAGCTGGGGACCCTAGACTAACACACAATAAAAGAATGCAAATAAGAATAACTTCCTCTGATCGTTTAGCATTTAATAGTTTGCCACGTGGTTCAGCTGGTCTCAACCATCCCCCTGGAGTGCCCCTACGGCCCAAGTGCAGGACGGCAGAGGGCGGTGAGTTGTTCTCGGGGGTCTGTGGTGTAGCCCAATGTGGCTCGTGTGCAGCTTTAAAGTCTTCCAAGTCCAGTGTCATCTTAAATCATCACGGGGATTTCTCATTCTACTCCATGCTAAGCCTGTGTTGACCTAAATATAAAAACAATGTGCCGAATTATTTTCCTTGAAGTAAAACAAAGGCACCTGTTGATCCTGCAGTTGGAGAGATGGGGGTATCCCCCACAATTAACCTCAGCCTCAGGGGATGCTTACTGTCATTGGAGATGCAGGGGAGTTAGTGCCTTGGGGCTCCCAGGACGAAGGTTGACCCCTCTCTTGTAGACTAATGCCCAGAAAACTAATGCTCAGAGGGGAGGGACCAGCCCAGGCTCACAAGTGTGGGGCTAGGTCTTCATTCCAGCTCTCTGGACTCTCCTGATCAAAGGCTCTTTGCATGTGCAACTGGCCTGACCAGCAGGGAGCCGAGTGTACAAAACAGGAACACACACTTTCTCTCTCTGCCTGGCAGTGGGAGTGGGTCAGGGGAGGTTTTTTTTTGCTGAGAGATGGGCAGTAAGTGACTTTTTCTTCCAAGGTAAGAACAAGATTGCAAAGATAAAGAACAAGCCCTCGGTCATTTCATTTTGATCATCTTGGGAGTCACCAGTGGACTTTTGGAGGACTGAGTGACAGAAGGGCACCTTGCCTCATTTCCCCCCCACTAGCTCTGATCACCTGATTTGATTTGTTCTAGTTAACCCCCAGCCCACGAAACACAGTACAGCCCCGGGAGGGCCTTCTGCGGGGCCCACAGCCTGCAAGCCCCGATGCCCCTGCTGTACTGGCTTGCTCCCATGACTGGCAGGCTTTCAAGGCAAGTGTCTGTAGAGGCTCTCACCCATCCTCCACTCCGCCCACACACCTAACTGACCTCCACTCCCCACGCCCTCTGTAAAATGTAACCACCCACAAACCACCAGCACCCTAATTGACATGCATTTTTTTTCTTTTTAATAGATTTTATTCTTTTAGAGCAGTTTCAGGGTCACAGCAGGATTGAGCAGAAAATAGAGAGTTTGCACATAGCCCTCCCCACCCACATGTATATACTCCCCTAACCTCAACATCCCTCATCAGTGTGGCATATTTGGTACAATCGATGAACCAACATGGGCACATCATTATCAACCAAAGTCCATAGTTTACATTAGGGTTTACTCTTGATTTTGTACATTCGGTGGGTTTTGACAAATGCATAATGACATGTAGCCATCATTATAGCATCATACAGAATAATTTCATTGCCCTAAAAATCCCTTGTGCTCCATCTATTCATTCCTCCCTCCCTCCCTCTCCCCAAACCCCTGGAAACCACGATCTTTATATTGTTTATGTAGCTGTACCTTTTCCAGAATGTCATTTGGTTGGAACTGTACAGTTTGTAGCCTTTTCAGACTGGCTTCTTTCACTTAGTAATATTGACATGCATTTTTGCTTCCATAGTTGACAAGTATTTTGACCCAGACTCAGTTGTTCCCAAACCTGGTTGTGATTTGTTACTGCACTCACATAATTTAATTAATATTATGTAAACTGATAAAACCTGCATGCAAAAGGTTTTCTTGGGAAATTAACCTAAATGTTTTGGAAGAATTTAATGAAGGCAAATAATACAAAAAATTTTAGATATAGGTGAGAAGTAGAGGGAGAGATATTGAAAAACCAGGATTCTGATTGCCTCACAAGCATCTTTACCACTTCCCCCCACTTTAAAGAAGTGGAGACTGGAAATCCTGTGAGAAAGAGGACTCATAACTCCAATGGCAGATCTCCAAGCAAAGCCTTGACTCCATATTAAAAGAATGGAGGAATATTTATGTGATTTACATAAAAAGAAAGTGTTTAAGGGACACTTCATTTTAAGTGATTTCATTCTTTGACTGTTTTGGTTAACATACTGACTTCCAGGTATGAACATATTGGACAAGAGGTCTCTGACTCACTGCAGTTCTAGCGGGATGAGGGGCTGCTGACTTGCCAACTCACTGGAATTCAGAGAGTGTGAGTGAGGCCCATGGGAGCCTGGGGATTCAGTGGTACTTGGACTAAGTCTTAAAAGAAGGTCAGATCTGGGGTTGTGACGTTCCACAGCCCTAGGGGCCACCATTCTCAGGACCATCATTTTCTTCCTGGTGCTCATTGTGCAGAGTCTCCTCCCACTTGGGCTTAAGCAGCCTAAAAGCAGGGACTAGGTGTGGTTTTGCTCCCCATTGTACCTTCATAGTGCCTGGCACACAGTAGGCTCTCAACTAACATTGGCCCATGAATAAATAAATAAAAGGGTCTCATGAACACCAGAGAGGTTCCTAGGTTACCTGTTTGTGTATGTGTTTAATTTTTTTTAGAGCAATTTTAGGTTCACAGCAAAATTGAGAGAAAGGTACAGAGAGTTCCTATAAACCTCCACTGTCACAGATGCACAGCCTCCCCGTTATCAACATCTCCAGTAGAGTGGTACCTTTTTGACAGCTGATGAACCTACATGGACATATCATCATCCCCTAAAGTCCGCAGTTTACACTGGGGTCCACTCTTGGTGTTGTATATTCTTTGGATTTGGACAAATGTATAACGACATGTATCTATCAGTATAGTATCATACAGAGTGTTTTCACTGCCTTAAAAATCCTCTGTGCTCTGCCTGTTTACTCCTCCCTCCCCCTAACCCCTGGCCACCACTGATCTTTTTACCAGCTCCATAGTTTTGCCTTTCCCAGAATGTTATAGAGTTGGAATCATACAGTATGCAGCCTATTCAGACTGGCTCTTTCACTTGGTAATATACAGTTAAGAGTCCTCCAGGTCCTTTCATGACTTGGTAGCTCATTTTTTTTCAAATTGAATAATATTCCATTGTCTAGATGTGCTTCAGTTTATTTATCCATTCACCTACTGTGGGGCATCTTTGTTGCTTCCCAGCTTTGACAATTATAAATAAAACTGCTATAAACAGCTTTACAGTGCTATAAACAGTGCACAGGTTTTTGTGTGGACATAAGTTTTCAACTCATTTGGGTAAATACCAAGGAGCACGATTGCTGGATCATATGGTGAGAGTATGTTTAGTTTTGTAAGAAACCGCCAAGCTGTCCTCCAAAGAGGCTGGACCACTTTGCATTCCCACCAGCGATGAATGAGAGTTCCTATTGTTTTACATTCTCACCAGCATTTGATTTTGTCGGGGTTCCAGATACTGGCCATTCTTATAGATGTGGGCTGCTCTCTCATTGTTTTAATTTACATTTCCCCGATGACGTATGGTATAGAGCATCTTTTTATATGCTCATCTGCCATCTGTATACCTTCTTTGGTGGTTTAATGAGTTCAGATTTACATCTCCCAAAGGTAGAACAAGAAGGAATGTTCTGAAAACTTTCCCTTGGAGCTACGTGGGGACTGCCTGATGAAGTGGCATGGCCACTGCTATTTACTTTACCTGTTCTGTTTCACTTACCACATCAGGCCCCCACTTTGCCCCCAATTTAGTATATAGAGCATAGAAGCTAAAGTAGATCAAAGACCTTTGGTCAATATGAAGTGTTAAACAAAAAGATAGAACAAAAATTAGGTATTAGTATATTAAAGTACCAGTGGAATTTGCAATAGCCAAGACATGGAAATCGCCTAAATGTCCACTGACAGATGGTTGGATGAAGAATTTGTGGTATATGTATACAATGGAATACTACTCAGCCATAAAAAAGAATAAAATAATGCCATTTGCAGCAACACGGATGGAACTGAGATGATCATACCATATGATATCACTCATACATGGAAACTAAAAAAACAGACATAAATTAACTTATTTAAAAAACAGAAACAGACTCACAGACATTGCAACATGTTCCCCAGGGAGAAAAATTGCCCTGGTTGAGAGCCACTGGTATAGAGCCTGGCTCATAGAAAGTGCTCAAGAGATAGTAACTATCATTATTTGCTGAATAAGTGGATTGTTTAGAAGGGAAGTAGAACATGGTGCTTAAGAGTGTGGACTCTAATGGGAGTTCGAGATTTGCAGATACTAACTACCACATATAAATAGATAAAAAAGTTTCTTCTGTATAGCACAGGGAACTATATTCAACATCTAGAAGTAACCTGTAATAGAAAAAGAACATGAAAAGGAATATATGTATGTACATGTATGACTGAAACATTATGCTGTACCCGAGAAATTGACACAACATTGTAAACTGACTATACTTCAATTGAAAAAAAAAAAAGGAGTATGGGCTCTAATCTCAGACTGCCCACTTTCTGATCTCGAATCTGCTCTGTGACCTCAGGCACATCACTTACCATCTCTGTGCCTCAATTTATCATTTGTAAAAAAGGGAAAATAGTATCTACTTCTTAGGGCTGCTGTAAGAATTAGATTAGATGATCCAGATACAGCATTTAGAATAGAGTCTGTCATACTGTAATCCTCAATAATAATAATAATTATTGCTGGGGGAGAGTATATAGCTCAGCAGTAGAGCACATGCTTAGCATGCACGAGATCCTGGGTTCAATCCCCAGGACCTCCATCTAAATAAATAAGTAAACTTAATTACCTCGCCTCATCAAAAACAAAACGAAACAAACAAACAAACAAAAAACCTAAACCTAATCTTAACTGACTTGATCCTATCCTAATCTTAACCCTAATCCTAACCCTTATCTTCCTCTAGTCTTAACCAGAATCTCAACCCTGACTATAACCCTGCCCTAACCTTAACCCTAACCCTAACCCTAAATTTAACCCCAAACTCAATTACAACTCCAACCTTGTATCAGTCAGTTTCTCCAGAGAAACAGAACCAATTGGGTGTGTGTGTATATATACATAAAGAAAGATGTATTCTCAGGAATAGAACTATATGATTGTGGAGGCTGGGAAGTCCAACATCTGCAGGGTGGGCCTGCAGGCTGGAAACTTGGGAAGAGCCAATGTTGTAGCTCAAGTCCAAGGACTGTCTGTTGGCAGAATTCCCTCATGCTCAGGGGAAGTCAGTCTTGTTCTATGCAGACTGTCATCCAATTAGATGAGGCCCACCCACTCTATGGAGGGCAATCTGCTTTATTCAAAGTCACTGATTTAAACATTAATCTCGTGCAAAAAATACCCTCACAGACACATTCAGAGCAAAGTTGGACCATATATCTGGGTACCATGGCCCAGCCAAGTTGACACATAACATTAACCATCACAAACCTCAACACAAATTCCAGCCCTAAATCTAATTTCCCAAAAGAGTCCATTGTCCCTACCAAGCTGATCACCTCTGCAGATGGGCTGGTTGACAGGACACTAGGGGCCCACTTGGTGAGTGGAGTGAGTGTGGACACCATGGATCTCTTGAAGTCGCCTGCTTTGGCACAATGGGGTTAACAGCTTGGGGGAAGGGGATGTGGGCAGAACCACAGCAGAAACAGTATCTTCTCAGACCAGGCCCACCAGGCAGCGTGAATACTGGTGGTATTTGTTCTATAAGGTAGTGTAACTTCAGAATGCAATTTTACCAATTTGGCCTGCACACTGAGTTTAAGTACAATTGTAGCAAATTGTGCTGATTTCTATTTCATAGGCTTGGATTTAGTGGCTTTTGAATTCATCTTCTCAATCTATGTAAATTATCCACTTTGGCCCCAAATCCAGTCATTTTTATAAGAGGACTGTAGTGTTTTAAAAAAATTTTTTGGAGGACTGTAATTTTTGTAGGAGGATTTTATACCAGCTTCTGCTAGCACTGGTTCACTGGGCATGGACCCAACAGAAGATTCAAGTGAAGAATGAAAGAGCACTAGTGAAATTCATAGGAACAAAGAATACTTTTTAGAGAACAGAGGAAAAGCAATAGATGGTTCTGACTCTGTACAATTCAATAAATGCTTTTTGGATACATGCAAAGAACTGGGATTGGCACTACGGGAAATCAAATATGAGAGAGAGAGATGATTACCAGGCCTGGGGATGGGGAAACTGGAGAGGGGGCAGCAGGACCAATCCATAAATCACTTCCCACTCCCTCGTCCAGTGCTTCAGTGCTACGGTATCAGAAGGGCCTTCCCTGTGCACTCTAGAGAGAAGGGCAGCCCTCCTGTATGAGTCTAGGTCCCATGGAGAACAGGAGGTATATTCCATAGGGATTTTGAAGAGCATTAAGGAAGAGTTAGGAGCAAGGAAAGAAACCTAACTAAGGAGAGTGAGGTGCCCAGGGACCAGCACCACTGAGAAGACACTCCCAGTCCCAGGCCTGAAGAGGCAGGAGGAGGGAACGGGAGTGTCAGCATCTGGTTAGAGCTGGAGCGGCCTGAGGGGCGGAGCTGCAGTCCTTGAGGGAGGCAGCCCCTGCCAGGACTGAGGATGGGAGGAAGCTAAGCAGACATTCCCAGACTTCCTTCTCCTCCTGCCAGTGGTGCATTGAAACTGGCCTACACTGGCTCAGGAGAGCCCACTGTATGTATCTCTTCCCATCAAGCTGGCAGTTTGATATCTCTCAAGGTGGATTATTTACAACACAGAAATGGGTAAATGCTACAAATCAGGATGTTTTTCCTTGGAGAACTGGCTAGTAAATATTTATTAGCACACAACTGACCCCACCCCCCACCCCCACTCTCTCATCTCTCCTTTCTGCCTAAATTAATAGGAAGGCAGAAGGCAAGGGAGCTTGGGTGAAAGAATCATTGTGCGTCTGCCCCTGTGGGCACAGAATGGGATTCAGAGGGAGGACAATGGATGAATTGTGTGGGAGGGAGGGTCAGCACCAGAGAATAACCAGCACATCCTACTGTTACTCTTTTTGGGGGGGTGGATTAGGTTTGTTTGTTTATTTAATGGAGGTACTGGGGATTGAACCCAGGACCTTGTGCATGCTAAACATGAGCTCTACCACTTGAGCTATACCCCCCACCCCCTGCACTGTCACTCTTGACCCCTTGTTTATCCTGCTCTAATTATTTTAAGGAATATATCAGGACCTTCCATACTGCAGGGTTCATTGTTTACCATCTGGCTCTCTCACTGGAAGGGAAGCTCTTTGAGAGAAGGGACTCTGTTTTCTTTTCTAAGATGTCTTTAGTACTTGGGACAGCTAGCAGATTTTCAATAACTTTTATTGAACGAAAGATTACAAGAGTAAAGTGGCTTAAGAAAAGTGCTGGGTTATGCAGAGGAGAGAGCCCATCTAGTGTGGAGTGCGGAACACCCAGAAAGAAATGTCTAGCAGACAGTCAGAAATATAGAGGTCAGAGCTGAAGATACAACCTGATCATGTCTTACCAGATTGAGGGCCTGATCGTGGATGATGCCAGTCTGCTGGATATCACTGGAAGAATGCCAGAAGAGAGGACAAATGCCGAAGACAAGCTTTGGAGGGAAGGAAGGAGGGAGGAGGGGAAAAGAACCAAGGAAGCAGACAGAGAAGTCCTGGACAGGGGAACAGGAGAATAAGCACGAAGTGTGGAATTTAACAAAGGCAAATGTCAGGGGGTAGGAGATGAGTGATGCCAGTGAAAACTGGAGTTTAGTTAACACTCAGCCCATGTATGTGTTGAATGAGGTCGAAACAAAGCTTGAGAAATGGCTACTAAACTGTATAATGAGGAAATTACTTATGACCAACATGAGGCATTTTAATAAAGTGATGGACTCAGAAGCCAGATTCTGGTGAGTCAAGGAGTGAATGGACTATGTTAAAAATTGAGTAAAATGCTACAACATGGATGAAACTTGTAAACATTCTAAGTGAAAAAAGCCAATCACGAAAGATTGTGTGATTGTGTGATTGCTCAACTCTGTGAATATACTAAGAACCATTGAACTGTACACTTTAAATGGGTGAATTTTATGTGAATTATATGTCAGTAGAGCTGTTACTAAAAATTTATTATGGAATATTTTTCTTACAAATACATACCCTGTATTTCACCTACTCTAAGGCACCATCAGTTATTAGTGCATCACTGTTTTATGTACCACAGAGAAAGATAACAGACTACCACGTAAACCATGGCACAAAGCTATTTTTTCTTGTCATATTGATTGTGAGATGCACCCCAATTTCAGAGAGATTAAATTTTTTAAAAGTGTGCCTTAGAATCCATGAAATAAGGTACATAGCATACATATGTGGTTACAGAGGAGGCGGGTGTAGCTGGATATAGGCAAGGTAGTAGACAAGTATTATAGACTGAGTACCCGGCTACTCACCCCAGCACAGTTGTAGCCCTTTTCTCTATCCCCCTCCCTTCCCTTGTTCTGGCCACCATCTTGCTTTTTGTTTTTTTAAATGTGGTACAGTATACATAACATAAAACTTACCATTCGAATCATTTTTAAGTGTGCAGTTCAGTGGCATTAAGTGCATTCACATTATTGTGCGACTATCACCAGTATCCATCTCCAGAACTTTTCCATCATCCCAAACTGAAGTTAAATAAGCTGAGTTAAACAATCCCTCCTCATGCCTCCCTTCCCCGGCCTGGTAACCACTATTTTACTTGCTGGCTCTGTGAATTTGGCTACCCTATGTACCTCACAGAAGTGGATTCATACAATATCTGTCCTTTGATGACTAGCTAATTTTACCCTCCATAGCATCTTCCAGGTTCATTCATGTTGTAGTCTGTGTCAGAATCTTCTTCTTTTAAAGACTAAATAATATTCTATGGTATGTATATATCACATTTTATGTATCCCTTCATCTGCTGGTGGACATTTAAGTTGTTTCCACCTTTTGGCTGTTGTGAATAATGCTACTATGAACTCTGGTGCACAAATGGCTGAGTCTCTGCTTTCAATTCTTTTGTGTATATACCCAGAAATGAGAATTGCTAGATCAAATGTAATTCTGTGTTTAACGTTTTGAGGAACTGCCATGTGGTTTTCCACAGTGGCTGCACCATTTTACATTTTCACCAGCAAGCATGAGGGTCCTAATTTCTCCACAGCTAACATTTGTGTGTGTGTGTGTGTGTATGTGTGTGAGTGTGTGTGTGTGTGTGTGTGTGTGTGTGTGTGTGTTTAAACAGCCACCTTAACGGCGATGACCTCCATCCTGATTTTGAGTGTGTAATCTTTTGCTTTTCTTTATAGATTTACAAAATTTACGTACCTCTAAATAATACATTGTTCAATTAGGCAAGGATTAAACCTTTATTTCGAGAAATCAGTTATTCACTGTTGGGTGCCAGCACCCTGCTAGATGGTGGAGGCCTGCCCTGTGGTGCTGCCAGCCTACTGGGCAGGATGCTTTTCCAACGTGGGGTTACAGGTAGGATGCACGCCCTCAAGGGGACTCAAGGAAGAGGATTGTTTAACCTAGTTTAACCTAGTCCCAGGGGGTGGGGAGGGCTCCTGAGGAAATAACTTTGGACATTTGGTAATAAAGAAAAAGCCACGTGAAGGGGAGGCAGAATCAAGAGAAGGATTTTGATTCGGGAAAAGGAAATCTGCCCCAAAAAAGGAGGAAGGAGAGAGGGACAGATTGAAGATGCCATTGCGCGGTGATGCCAAGTTCCAGAAGAGGCAGGTGAAGTGGGATGTAAATCACTGAACGACGGGCCTCTGCGACAGTGATTTCTGCCTTTCTGCAGGGCATGTGGGGAGGTGGTCTCCGGAGACATGAGACAGGCGCCTGCTCTCGGGATTCGCAGGTGGGGGCCTGAGGCCGGAAGGGACAAGCTCCTGGTGCTCACTGGTCCTGCAGTCCCGCTTCCAGAGGCCTTTGCGGGATCTCCGCGAACACGGGAAAGGCGGACTGTGAATGAAGCAGCTCGGCTGCAGTGGGCCGAGGGGATGGAGGGGAAGGGAAGTGCCGGTGCCTGCAGCCAGGAGTCTCTCGCCACCAGCACAACACGACACGACGAAGACGACGGAGGAGCCGCTCCACCCACCCGTGCCATCTGCCGCGTGGTCACCCTTCCGCTTCGTTCTATTGATAGGCTCGGGGAACTGTTCCACCTCAGCACAAAACAAGTTGACTTGAATTAAAAAAAAAAAAAAATCTGCAAACAGCAAGTGGGCTGTGGGACAAAAAGGGGTTCAAGCCCCTGGTGCTCCTGCCCCTTTCCTTTGACCTCCCCACTTCCATGGCCAGTGTGTGCAGAGTTTCCCGGTTAGGGGTAGGGGTGGGGCCAAGGTGGCTAGCCCTTCCATTGTGTTCCAGAGCCTGTGGGGTGGAGCTGGAAGGAAAGGTCAAAGGCATCTTGCTGCTGAGCAGCCCGGGACACCTAGGACGGCCATGAGCTCGGAGGGGAAACTGCACAGGCAGTATAGCTCAGTGGAGGGAGACAAGTTCAAATTCTGGCTCTTCCATTTACCTGCTGTGTGACCCGTGGAAAGTTACTTAACTTCTCTGAGCCTTGCTTGCGTCAACTGTAAAGTGGAGATTACTGTTCTTATTTGCAGATCAGTTTGAGGACTAAAAGAGATAATGTATGAGAACTAACTGTTAGAGTGCCTTTCCTATAGGAAGCACTTAATAGAAAGTAATTATATACTTATAAGGGAATGCCACTCAGTAACAAAAAAGAATGAACTACTGATACAAGAAGCAATGTGGATGGATCTCAAAATAATCATGCTGAGTGAAAGAAGCCAGATGGAAAAAAAATACATACTGTAATATTCCATTTATATAAAACTCCAGAGGATGCAAACTAATCTCTGAAAGAAAGATCAGTGGTTGCCTGCGGATGGGGGAGAGGAGGGGAGGGATTACAAAGGGTCCCAAGGAAACTTTTGGGGGTGATGATATGTTCACTATCTTGACTGTGTTGATGGTTTCATGGGTGTGTACATGTGTCAAAACTTATCAAATTAAATACTTTAAATATGTATATCATTTATAACTCAATAAAGCTGTTAAAAGCAACAAAAGTGTAATTATGATGATGATGAAGATGGTATTGAGTTGTTTCAAGACCCCACCCTCCCCATTCCTAGATGATCATCTTTCTCAAAAAACAGGAGAAATTCTGCAAAGAGAGGCTGACAGGATATTCCCTTACATAAAAGCTGTAATAGAACTCCTCCAGGGTCATAGCAGAGAAGAGCTGTGGAGATAAAGTGAGGTGGGAAGCCCCATAAAAAAGACAGGCAGGACCCCCAGGCAGCACCACTTCTCTCCTGCCAGCATCATCCGGTTCCCTGGCCCAGCAGCTTTATCTCACTTTTCGCCTCTGAAACGGCTTACTTCTAGGAAAGTGGAACTTACTCCTAAAATTCTATTGGTTCCCTGAGCTAACTCCTGATTGGTCCATTTGTAGTGCTTCATTTGCATGGAGCTCACTCCTGATTGGTTATTTCTCTCCCTCCTGATTGGTCCATTTCTACAAAGCTTATTCCTAATTAGCCAACTTTTGTCATACCTTATTTGCATATGATGTTGCAAAGTGTAAACTGGCAGCCTATAAAAGCCTGTGTAAACATACAGACTGGGTCCAGAGCTTGGAATGTTAACTCCTCTGGGCCTGCTGGAGTAATAAACCTGAGTTCTCCAACTCTCTGAGTGCTGGTTAGTCTCTCTCCCAGATCCAGGTTGCTGTCAAAACTGAGCTATAACATCGAGCTGTAACACGCACCCCGGGGAAGGTTCTAGAGGCTGCTGGGATGTACCCCCTCTCGTTGAGAACTATGGGCTAAGGGAGCTGAAGGGAAGGACGAGTGTTCCTCCTGGAAGCCATTCCCTCCCAGCCCACCCACGGTTCAGGGACAGGCTGCTGGCAGCTGAGGGGCTACCCTTCTAGCCCTTGGATTTGGCAGTTACAGGCAGACTACAGCTACAGGAGTCCCATGGGCCTCTTCACAGCTATGTTTCTCATCCTCTGTTTATGCTTTGACATGTCTGTTGGTTTTTTTTAAACTTTTTTTTTTTATTGAGTTATAGTTATTTTACAATGTTGTGTCAAATTCCAGTGTAGAGCACAATTTTTCAGTTATACATGAATATACATTCATTCATTTTTCATTGTGACATGTCTGTTGTGAACACAGCCACCCCCCATTCATAGTGGAAGTCACTGCAGTCACGATGCTAAGGCAGGAGGGCATCAGAGAAGGTGAGAGGCAGAAGGGATGTCATCTGACTCAATTCTAGTTTTTGCTCAGGGGAGACAGAGGCCAAGGAAGCCCAGAGACTCTCATAGTTGGTGGCCACTCCTGCTCCCTCCGCCAAGCAGAGGCTGAGCTATGCTGTGCGCTGCACATGGACCCTGGGCTTCTTCCTTGAAGACATCTGCGTGAGCCCTTCACCCTCAGCCGCCGTTCTCCCTTTGCTCTTCTCCTCGCCAGGCTGCAAGGGCAGCCAGACCTTTGTCAGTCTTAAGGGCTCAGCTGGGGATGCACCACCCCGGGAGTGTTCCAGAGTCTTTGTGTGTGTGTGTGGAGGGGTACGAGGAGGTTTGGAAGACTGACTGTCACAGCCATGCTCCTGATCCCTGGAGATCATGGGATCCCAGTCACAGAGCTTCTGCCGCGGGCCCCAGGGTAGAGCGTGTAGGCCTGAGGGTAGCCCACAGGCGGATTTCATCTGGTCCATACAGACATTGGTTTTTACTCTAATTGCATTAGTTGCCAATAGGGAAAAATTGAGAGACTGTAAATAAAAATCCAGATTCCCAGCTTCTTTGACAAATTGGGAAATCTGGCATCATCATGTCCACCTTCCTGAAGGACAATAGTTGTCTGGGGCTGAGTCACAGCTGCTCCTCTGATAATAGTAATAATAATAATGATGATGATCATACTAGTAATATTAATATCTAACACTTAGGGAGCTCTGACGGTGTGCCAGGCACACTTCACATGCAATTCACTTATCACCGCCCCCCCAGGACCAACTTCTATTATTTAGGGTCTTGCTCTGACACCTGCAGGCTTCAGTTTGTAAGTCCTGCTCCAGAGGAGGAGGAAGGGCCTGTAGGGAAGAGCCGGGGACCCCAGTACATCTTTCAGGCTGCCTTGGGCTGATAGAAGAGCACATCTCCTCAATGCTGTGCCAGCCACTTTCCAGATCCACTTTAATCTCACTTCTGCCGCTTGGCAGCAGCCATCACACTTCACCCTCTGCCACCTCCCATTGCCCACAGTCACTTCCAAACACCAACAGCCTTTTTGGTCTAGCTTTAGGAGGGTGGAAGAGCTTCCTGATCAGGGCCAGGGCCATCTGCCAGATATAACAGCACGGAAGATCCGAGGAGGGTTGGGGGAGCTTGCTGGTGTTGGTTTATTACCTTGGGGAACCTTGGGAGGCAAGTCTTGATGAAATTTCATATTGGAATGCAGCCTTAATTTCACCAAAGTGTTTAATGAAATGTCTCAAGTCCATGCAGCCGAGCTGAAGCAATGTGGGCCAGCTGATGGTGAATTAAATGGATTTCTAACTAATGGAAAACTTCACCCAGACAGTTGTGATTGTTGGATTGATGTCAATGTGGGTCATTGATGAGGCCAATGCTCACTAGAAAGAAAACAGAAAATATGTTTGCCACATGTTTAGAGGATGAAGCCCACAACGCTGAGATTAAGAGCCTGGTCCTGGGAACAAGCAGATTCACATTTAAACGCTGGCTCTGCTGCTTATTAGCTGTGTGACTGCAGGCATCTCCCAGAGGTTTGGTTCTCTCATTTATAAAGTAGGGATAATAGCAATGCCATTTTGTGGAGCTGCTGTGGTCTGACTGAGTGGTCTGATGCCCTGGGGAGTTCTCAGTAACTGTCACTCTGATGGAGACCAAGTTCATCATGACGCATTGCTGTGGGAAAGCTAAGCAGAAAACTAAGCACAAAGGCCTACTGCTTCCCCAGTTAAAGCAAGTGTGTGCCCACCTTGCTTCCACAAAGCTCAACTCTGTCATCCGCTGGGTCAAAGGGAGATGGCAGATGGAGGGTCACAGGGTGTCAGCTCCCCTTGGACTCTAAGGACAATGCCGAAGCCAAGATAATCGCTGGGTGAGAAGAAAAGGAGAAGCAGCTGTAACGAAGGAACGCAAATTGGAGTTAGAAGAGGAAGAGGGCAGAGGAAGGTGGGGGGCAGGTGAGGGAGGGAGACACAGAGGGCCTCTCTGGTCTTGTCCTTTCACGGTGGAGAGTCTCACAGTGTGACAGATGGGGACCTCGAGGGGGCTGGCAGTGTCCCAGAAGTGCCTGCGGGGGGTGCAGAGTGGGTGATTGCGATAAGGGAAGTCAGATCCGCTCAGACCCACTGGAAAGTAGAACAAATTCTCAAGCCCCAGCTCGGAGGTGGTCGCTGCTGGTTCATTTCCTGCGCTCTGGAGGTGGCTCTGGCTCCAGCTGAGGAGCTGGAAGCCCCTTTCTCTTCTGAGAGCTCAGGAGAACTGTGTTCAGGTTTGCTCTCATATATTAAGAGGGACATGTGGAATATTTTGCCTGAAGTGAGAGGTGAAATTTCCTCTGAAGCTCCAGTCTCCTAGTTCCTGGCCCATAGCGGATGCTCACTCAAAGCTGAGAAAGGAAAGGAATGAAGCTGCAGTGGGAGTGGGCGCTAGCAGCTCAGAGGGGCTTGGAAGCCTGTTCTGATGGGGGTAAGGACAGGAGGGCTTCCCGGCGTAGCCAGCCTCACTCCCTGAACAGACCACACAGCCCTTTTGCAGTTATCAAAGTAATACGTGCACATAGTTTAAAAAAATCAAGTGGTGCACGAGGCTTATAATGAAAACGCTATATCCCTGCCCTTCCCTTTCCCACTCCCCACAGGCAACATTATTAGTAAAATGATCTTCCCTTGGAGATATTTATTGCAGCATTGGAAATGTCTAATTTTGCAATAAAAAAGGCTTGAAAATGACCTATCAAATGGTCAATGAATGCTATACAACAGCAGAAAAACAAGGAAGAACTCTTCATGTACCAATATAAAATGATCTCAGTATTAAGTGCAACAAGTGAGACGTAGATGAATTTGCATAAATTGCTGCCAGTTATGCAAAAAAAGGAGAAATGTAGGAATGATCTATTGATGTCCTGGTATCACAGAGAAGGATTTCTCCTCTTCTCATCCCCCCCCCTCCCCAGGATAATAGCTTCACTACTTTTAGTTAATATCAGTAGTCAGTGTATAATTAGTATAACTGTGTAAATATTGTTTATGGCAGAGCAAGTAATATGCACTGATTCTATTTCCTTCTTTCCTTTGTTTATCCTGGGATTAATTATTAACTCATTTAAAAATTTACCCAGTTATCTATGTACCTTGTCTTATTTCTCCCCCATTTGCTCCTTCAGTTCTGGCAAATGCCTAACGGTATGATTTCTGAGTGGTGAGACCTATCACTTGATGTATTGATCCCATTTCTGCCCTGGCGATCTCCCTCCTGGAGCAGCTCTCCCTCCTTCTCCAAACCCTCGGCTTGCTCTCCTCTCCAGGCCCACTGTACAGCTGTCATCCAGGGACTTGCACTCACTGCTCTGCTCAATCCTAGCTCTGCTATTTCCTCCAGCCCGTATCTTCTTTCTTGGTTTACAGCCTAGTTTTGGTGGAGCACATCCTGCAGCAGCTTCTTAAGACAGGGTACATGGGAAGTCAATTTGAGTCTGTTTACACCTGAAAAATATCTTTTTTCTACCATCACACTTACTGATAACAGCTGAATATAGAATCCTGGTTGAAAGTATCCTTTCCGCCCTGAGAGTGCTGAAAGCATTGTTCCCCCATCTCCTGGCTTCTAGTGTGCTGCTGAGAAATTGGTGCCATTTTGATTCCTGCTTCTCTTATTGTGTCCTGTTTCAGTTCTCTGCAAGCTTTATGGATCTTCTCTTTATCTTTGGTGTTCTGACATTTCAAAATTGGTGTAGGTCTTTTTTCATGTATAATGATAAGCTCTCAACTGGCTCTTTCAATATAGAAATACATGCCCTTCTGTTCCAGGAATATTTGTATAAATATTTTAAAATTATTTCCTTCCACTTTAAAATTAAGCTTTAACTCTCTAAATTAAGAAAAAAAATCTCATCTATCCTGCTTTTCCTCTTTAAGGTCTTTTTTTCTGGCAGGTTTCCTTTTATTGAATTTTTTAACTTAAATTCAACTAAATTTTAAACTATTATATATATTTTTAATCTCCAAGAATTATTTCTTATTTTCTTTTTTCCCCCTCTTTTTTAATGGGGGTACTGGGGATTGAACCCAGGACCTCATTCATGCTAAGCATCTGCTCTACCACTGAGCTATTACCTTCCCCCTCTTTCTTATTTCCTAATTATTTCCTTTTCCAAAAAGGGCACAGTCTGCCCTTGCTTCTCAGAGTTTTCACTAGAATTCTCTTTGAAATTGTCTTCTGCTCCTTGTACCGTCTCTGGGATGCTCTTGACACCCACCCTAACCCTGCCTTTGTTTGATCTCTTTTTCATGTTGAAGACCTTTCTCAAATATCTTTTAATCCTTGACTATCTCTTTGTGTTTCCAAGAGGCTCTGTAAAGCAGATGAGAAGTTCTGAATGCTTTGGTGAAGTGTGAGGACAGATGGGGCTGCTTACATTGGAAATTGCCAAAAGTCAGTATTTAGAGATCTTTTTCTCTGGAGTAGTCAGCTCCTCAAGAGGAGAATCCTCTAATCTCTTGCGTGGGGGCGGGATGAGTGAAGCAGGACCAGAAAATGGGACCCAGAAACCCACTGTGCAGTGTTAGGACTGCAGTCCTGAACCTCATTCCCACCCCTCACTTTGCCTGGTACTCCCAGATTTGGAGCTCTCTCTCTCTCTGCTTCGCCAGAGGACAAGCCTTGGGCTTCTTGCCTGGGTGGGGGTGAAGGGGCTGCTCAGTTGTGCAGGGCAAAGGAGGGAATCTGGAGTAGGGGTTCTCAATCAGCATAGATGTCCACACAAACCTCCTCTTCCCAGCCCCACTCTTGCTCACAACTTTCTGTACCTGTTGCCTCCATGTCTGGGGCATCCCAGGTTTTCTGCAGGGTAAACTGTTTGGCCTCTCATCTGGACCGGCCTTTGCAGACTTTTCTGCTTCTCTTCATCTGCTAATTTTCCTCCTCCACCTGCTTTCTATCTTCTAAACTTTGCCAAAATTTCCTATCTATAATTGCCTCCTCTCATATTCTCCTAGTCTTTAGGTTTATACTTTCAAAAACCACATTTGTTTTCATTTCAGTGGGGTTTTTGGAGAAAGACAGGATTAACACCTGGAGTCATGTTTGGGAGGATGCACATTTCTTGTTCTGGATTCCAGCCTGGATTCCAGGGCTTCTCCCCGCTCTCCTGATGGTTCTGAGCAGTGGCCAAGCTCTCGGGGGTTAGGAGAGCTTCTGGCCCAGTACCAGAGCCCCTCTTGCACTCTGGATGGTCTCCTGTGTTTGGAGTCTTATGTTGGAAAGTTAGAACCAGTAAGAAATAAAATGCCACCTCTGCTCCCACTCTGGGGACATCGTGACTTTGGTTAGCAGAAGCCAGAAGCTTTTCCCTTTCAGGGCCACTTCTAGGCAATCTTTTACCCACAGGCATGACGAAGTTGATCAGGAATGTCTCAGACTGGGCTTGGGCTGGCTGGGTGGAGCTGGACGACAGAAGCTAGCCCCAGTGCAGGTGATGTGAGGGAGCCTGGCAGCGAGTGATAGCGAGGCTGGGGAGGCAGGGAGCTGGCGGCCCTCAAACTCCCAGCTGTCACGGGGAGGTGGAGGTCCCAGACAGCAGGCGCTTGGCAATCAGAGGCAGGGACATATGGCAGCAGGCGGAGCCAGCAGGCTAGGCTGACAGGCGCTTGTCTCTGGGGAGGTCCAGCCTCTGGGAGCCGGAATATTCTGGTTAGACTTCAGGGGAAGGTGGGATAACTATTCACAGGGGCATGGTGACTGAGGCAGATTGTGGTTATATAGGGGACAGTTCTTGAGACTGAAGTATAGGAGTCGGGAGGGACAAGGGGACAAGGCAAAGGTCCTGGAATCTGAACTGAAATAACAGAAAGTCAGACAATCAGGCCTCCTGTAACAGGCTTGGGACAGATGATTCTCAAGCATAAGTCAGCCATGGCCCTGGGGGTGGCGTCAGGTGGACCCAAGACCATGGATGCTAGAAATTAGAGAAGCAGGACCTGGACTCAACTTGCTCCACACAGAGGACCTTTCCCCAGGTGGGAACTGACTTTGACCTCTCAATGGCTCCGCAGCAGAGTGAGCAGGAGGGAGACACACCATCCTCTGCTGGGAACTCATACATTGGCTGGCACCTCTCCCAGGCTTGATGATCTGGACAGGGGGAGAGAATGAGCTTCTGTTGAACAGACACTTTACAGGCATTATCTCATTTAATCTTCCCATTGGCCCTCAGAGACCGTCTCGTCACCTCATTAAGCAGACAAGGAACCAAGGCTCAGAGAGGTTGAGCTGGTTGACCAGGATCACACAGCTAGTAAGTGGCAGACCCAGGATTCAACCCAGGTCTGCATGAAGCCAAACACAACCTCTCCCTACTCCACTTTGCTGCCTCCCAAGAGGAATTCCTTCAAGGCTTGAGCAGGGTCACAAGCCTCGACTACAGGACCTCCTGTGGACAGACCCAAGGCTGCTGTTGAAGTTGATCAAGGCCTGGAATCAGCCGGTGGGGCTACTTCTCTTGTAATACAGCAGCCCTGAAACCCTGGGGTGCCCAAGGCAGCTAAGCAGAAGCCCGAGTCTGCGTCTCCCCAGCACACAGGGGAGTGTGTGGAGGGGCAGTGCCCTTTGTAGCCAGTAACAGGATTTAATTTGCAAGCCTATCCTGATCCCTCCTAAGTCTGCCAAGTTAATTGGGTCTGGGGCATCTGTGGGCTGTGATGAAGCATCTATACAAACCAGGAAGAGTTGGTCCTGCTGGTTTTGTTGATATGTGTCCAAAGTCCCAACCCCCAAACCACCTCCAGCTGCTGCTGGAGTGTCACAGCTCAGAGCTCGGTCCCTGAGGGAGATTTCAAGAGGAGGAAACAATATGGAGATAGACAGATTAGGATATAGAGGTAGAAATAGGAATAGAGGCATACCTTTAGTAGAAAAAAGCTACCACTTACTCAGGTTCATTTAATCCTCATAGCAACCTGTGAAGTAGGAACTTTTATCCCCATTTTACAGAGGAGAAACCAGGGCTCCCAGAGGTTGAGTGACTGCCCAGGTGTCAGTGATGGAGATCCAGACCACGTCTTGTTCCTGGGGCCTGATTCCCACTACAGTGAGCAGCCCAGGCTGGGCGTGGTCCCTGAATTTAGTCCTTCCTTGCTCCTGGCAGACTCCACACCCGTGGGACTGGAGATCTGCTGCCCCCTGGAAGCCCTCCCGGCCCCAGCCTCTGTCCCTTATCTGCTCTGCCTTTTATTGGAACCTTCCCAACACCGATAATAAAGGTCTGACTCAATTCCTTTAATTTTTAATGTTGTTGAGCCATTTCCATAGGCCAGACACTTCAGTAGGCACTGGGAGAAAGTGGAAAATAAAATGAGATGAACATGGACCTCCTGTAGAGCACAGGGAACTGTATTCAGTATCTTGTAATAACCTATAATGGAAAAGAATCTGAAAAAGAATATGTAAACATATAACTTAATCACTTTGCTGCACATCTGAAGCTAACACAACATTGGGTCAGGGAAGGCTTCCCTGAGGCAGCGATGTCGCCACTGAGGCCTGAGGAGGCCTGTTAGCCAGGTGGAAGAGGAGAGTGTTCTCAGCAGAGGACGTGGCACGTGTGAGGCAGGAGGATGCATGGGAAACCTATGATTTTTTTTTTTTTTTTTGGTGGGATGGGGTGTGGTAATTAGGTGTATTTGTTTATTTAATGGAGGTACTGGGAATCGAACCCAGGATCTTGTGCATGCTAGGCATGCACTCTACCACTGAGCTATACCACCCAAGCCGCCCTCCTCACTGGGAACCTATGAGTTTTCAGCACAGTGGATGATGGGGGAAGGTGCACAGAGAGACCAGCAATGCGGGCAGGGGCTTTCTAAACCTGCGGCTGTCTGTCAGCCAGAACATGCTCGATTGAGCCTCCCCTGGGGTGGGCCTGAGCCTTGCCCCTCCCCACTGCATCCCCAGGGAGGTCAGGTCCAGGTCCTCCCACCCGCCACAGTTACAGGGCCATGCCCAGCCAGGTTCCAAAGTCTCACACTTGGTCTCCCCCTCCTCATAAACCCTTTCCTCTTGCCACAGGAGTCCTGGCAACATCCAAGACCACAGGACCCCAAGCCATATTTTATAATCCTTTCTAGCAGGGTTTGCTGCCCTTAGCAGCTTGGGGCAAGAGAAAAAGAAAAGGACAATCTCCTTCAGTGATTTTTGCTGGTACAGATGATGGAGACCCTGGGCTGGATTTTCCTGAGCTCAGGGGTGGCCCTGAGAGCCTGGCTCCGGCCCACTGCCTCTCCTACCTGTTGGGGGTGAGTCACCCCTGTGCCCCCTCAGGGGCACAAGCTGGGGGAGTGCCCAGAGTCTCCCTCAAAGGGACAGTACGAGAGGGACGTCATCACAGGCTTTGCTGGGCGCTTCAGTACATCCTGCAATTCTAGAACCAGACTGACTCTCTCATTTCCTTTGATTAAACTTTTGTTTTCCCTCAGCCTACTGGATCCATCTTTCTGTTATTTAATTCCAACTGTAATAAAAAAATCTATTGAACTGCACACTAACACAATATGAGGCTGTGAAGCAAACAGCAGGCCTGGGAGGGTGGAATTGAGTAGAGAGGAATCCGCAGGGCTTTGCCATTTTCATGTTCTCCAGGACTTACAGTTTGATCACATTTTGATTCAGCATGTGGGGATGGGAGACGGGAGACGGAAGACGCACTCAGTACAAGCTGGGGGCTGGATGGGGGGCAGGAGGCAGGCCCTGTGCTGTCCTTGTGGATAACAATGTGTTGTCCTTTCCCTCAGCCACAGCTCCCTTCCTTATAGCTTCCCATGCGTCCAGGTCCTGGGCCTCCACCCACCCACTCTTAGGGAACCCTATGAAACAAGCCTCAGGCCCCCTTATTATAGTCATATCTTTAGACTGAAATCAAATGCTCTGACCCACCTCCTAAGCCTCTAACCAAATTATCCTTACTCTTTCAGCTTCTGTCTTTCTGTTTCTGGCCTTGCCCCACCCCCACAGACTATACTCGGAGCTGAATCTCTAGCTTTGACTCCCTGAGCTTTTGGTCCCTTCTGGGCCACCGTCAACCTCTTCCCTGGACCATTCTTCCAGCCCTCCTGGTTAACCTGGATCCCACAGTTGGTTCAGGCAGGCTTGGGTGTTGCCCATCCTGGTTATTGGGGTCTCTGAAAGAGAGATGGCTGCTCTGGCTAACTTCCTGCCTTGGGGACCACCCCTCTGTGCTGGCAGAGACTGACCCCTCCATATGCAGCTTCCCTGTGGGGTCTGGGGAAGGAGGACTGGTTCATCCCAGGGGCCCAGGAGCTGCTGGAGATGCCCTTTCAGACCAGCAGTTCCTATGAGAGGGGGGAACCCAGAAGAGAATTTCAAAATAATGAAAAAGGTGGTATGCACAAGAATGGGCCCAGCACTGCCCAGGTCCCAGCCCTCCCCTGGAATGGGGTCCCCAAGGCCCACACAGGGCCAGGCGTTAACCCTCAAGCTGTGGGACCAAGGGAAGCTCCTGGGTTCCTTTGGGGGCTCCTGAGAGAAGATATCAAGGCAGCAGCTATTTGCCAACGTGTGTGAGTGTATTTCAACGTTTTATCAACAGGTACAGCTGTACCGGTGCACACCAGCTGGCTTGCAGTCTTGCTTGGTTCTGCTGAATGACAGTTGGGTAGAAAAACAGACTTCAATTATAGTGCTCCTTTATGAAGGCAGCTGCTTTGTCTGAAGGCCCCAATGGAGCCACATTCCCTCAGGCTTCCCCAGAGAGTGGTCAGGTTGCTGACCTCAGGTTTCTTGTCCTGCCCTTGTCTGCTGTTTCTGAGAGGAGGGGAGGGGACTGAAGGAAAGTACATAGAGGTCAAGAACTCAGGCTCTGGGATCAGACTTTCCTGGAAACCCAGTCATAAGCTGTGTGACCTTACGAAAGTTGCTTAACCCCTCTGAGCCTTGGTTTCCTCATCTGAAACATGAGGCTAATAACACCTCTCTCCCTGGGGGCCTGTAAATGCTCATTATGTTAAAAGTCAGTAAAGTACCTGGCGTAGAATAAGTGCTTAATTAATGGTAACTAATATTATTATAATTAATTTGACTCTGATGTATCAAGTGCTATGTGGCGCTTAAATAAATGAACGAGGTACCTCCCTCCTCCATCTTGTGTGGAGACAACCCTGCCTATAATGGTCTATGGTCCTATATTCCCATAGAAAGGCCAAGAGGGTGGAGGACCCCTGCCACATAGGGCCAGTTCCCATACAAAGACAAGGGGCTGTTGGCAGAGGGGTCTTTGACCCTCCTCAAAGGTGGTCTGTCCTTGGGGATGGGGCTCTTCATGACTGAGGCAGAAGGTGGAACAGGAGGGTTCCTGAGCACAGGCCAAGGATAGGCCTCTAGTGCTCAGGGCAGGGTAGAGGCCAGCCTGGGGACAGGGCAGGCTCTCTCTGCCCTGAAGGCAGGATGCTTGCTTGTGTTTCTTTCTGGAGGAGAGCCAGACATTTACTGCACAGAACACTGCCTGTTTCAAATGGGCACTTACATTAGAGTTGATATGTTTCTTTAAGAGGTTTTCCAATGTATGCACCTAAATAGACTATGGAATCTGTCTCTCCATCTACCTACCTATCTAGGGTTCAATTAGAGATCACGGCTCAAATCTGGTCTCTCTGCTACAACTGGCAGTATAAAATCTGCCACACCTAGACGAATAGAAACTGTATTCCTGGCAGCATTGTTTGCATGTATAAACCCAGTGCTGCTGGTAATAGCAAAAAAAAAGGGTTCTCACACCTTTGCAATGGAGATAATTGCTTGACTTTCTAATACTGATAATTTGTAAAACAATATTTATACCCATTGCCTGAGGCTAATGCCACAAGACTACCACATCCTTTCAGAGACACCTGTGACCTATGTATACGCTGTGTCCTTGGTGTGAAGCACCTGCAGGAAGGCCAGTGAGATGGCCCAGATGAACAGGAGCCCATGCGATTCTCACATTAGCAATGGAAAGAGGTGAGGCTGCATTTTCTACTCATCAGGCACTAAAGCTTAATTGGGCCAGAAATACTCCCTGGTTCCTGCTTCTGGAAGACAGATCTCAGCTGTCACTAAGCATCTGTGGTACCCGGAAGGGACAAGTGGAGTTCTGTGGGCTGGAGGCTTTGAGAAGGAGATATTTTTCCTCAGTGCCAATTATGTGCATGGCATTTGGTTTTCTTTGTCTGAACATTCACGTCCAAATCTCTAGCCCTGGGGCTCACGTTCTGAGCATGCCTGAGTCCCCAGCACTGCTAATGCCGTGACCCTCAGGGGAGCCTCTTGGTTGAACCCCGGAACTACAGGCATTGTAGCAAAGGGGGACTCTGAGCAGGGGAGGCTTCCAGAGGCAGGTGAGGGGAGACTTGAAGAAGTGATGGTCTTGGATCTTGGAGGGGGAAGGGAGGGCAGTGGGGGAGCTGTGGGCTCTAAAGTACGGTGATCCTGCTCTCTGGGAGGGGGAGACAGGCAACTAGCAAACTCATAGATTTGATTATATCTGGTGGTGAAGTGGGCTTTGAAGAAAAATAAAACAAGATAAGGGGAGATAGGGAGTAGGTTTGGAGGGAGCAGTTGGAGCAGCGTAGGGCAGAAAGCAGCACGGCAGAAGGGTGCTGCTGGACCAGCAAGGCATTCGGAGAACAGAGGTGGGTATGGCTAGGGAGATGCAGTGCTGGGGACGTGATGTAGCTGGAGAGTTTTGGGATCAGCGGGGGTCATTACTGATGTAACTAACAGGGTCTGCGAGGGGGACTGCCAGATGTTTGTGCTGAGCCCTCCGCTCTGTGAAAGAACCGTCGCCTTATTCCACCCTAACCCTCCCAGCCAGCCCAGAGGTGAGCAACAAGTGAGCCCACCACCTATCAAGGGAGGAGGCAACTGAGCCCAGAGAAGGGAAGTGACTCATCCAAGGCCACTCGCCCCGAGAGCTGTCTCTGCCCAGGGAGTGGGAGGAAAGGCAGTGCTGGGCTGGCTCACCTTCTGAAGAAAGGGAAGGGTGAGGGGAACAGCTCCGTGGAGGCGAGGCTTGGCTTTGCCGGGTGAGCCTCCCCCATCTGACACGAGGACCTTCCCCTGTTCCCTGCCCTCTTCCCTTTGCCTTCCTCAGTTCCTGCCCTTTCCTCTTCTCTCTAAAGCCCCTTCCTACATTTCCCACCCAGGGCCTATGGGTGTGGTGTGGTGGGTCCAAAAATGGGACTGGATTCTCCTAGCACCTCCTTGTGGAAACTCCCAGATTCTGTGACTTCCCTGATGGAGAGCTGCCAGGAAACCCCAGCCACACCCCGGGCCAAAGAGGAGCCTTTCCCTGGCGAGTCTGCAGACCCTGCACGCGTAGTGCAGAGTTCCAGGGGTGCGCGTATTCCAGGCAGGTCAGGATCTGACTTCTCTGCTTATTAACTCCCATGGGGGCTGTTGAGCAAAGGATCGGCTCTGGTAGAAATTGCCTGTGTTTTGAAGAGCCTATTAATGCAGTCACAGGCCAAAGGCAGGCCATCACTGGCATTTTAGCTGCCCACTGTAATGATCCTTCAATCGACTTGAAAGTCTGAAAGCCGCTCCTTTGAGACATTAATTAGCCTCCAATTAATGTAAGACAGAAGCTCACCCTGGAGAGCAGGATGAGCTCCAGCTCTGGAGTCTGTCCCTTACTTGTCTGCAAATGGGCCAGCACAGCACGATGAGGCTTTCATCCTTTCTTAGCAAAACAGCAAAATAGCTAAATGTAAAAACTGAAGGGTCTTTGGAGGTTCATTTATTTCCTGGGCCTGTCGTGGAAGAGACCCCCCCGGACAGGCCCAGCCGCACCTCCAGCTTTATCTCCAGCTTTATCTCCAGCTCCTCACCGTGGTCTAATCCCAGTACACCAAGAACCTGCGTGTGCGGCAGCTTGGGTCTTTAATTAGCAGCTTTGGAACTAATTAAAGTGTCTCCATGAAGGGAGATGCCAAGGTTTCTCCAAGAATTATCTTTAGCAGGTTGAACACGGGTTTCTGAGGGGAGTGGTGCTGTCATGGTGACCCCTCTGTCCCCAAGAGGAGGATCTCACTGGTCAGGGCAGGCAGCGGGGGCGTGAGTGGGGATGAGAAACCAGGTTCCTAAGTGGGCTTCCGTTTACACCTCAGGCAGTTCTCAGACATCTGCACTATTGCCTGAGAGCTTACGGGACAAAACGAATAAACCCCCAGCTGAGGAGGGCACTCAGCCCTGCACACAGGTGACAGAAGAGGCAGCAGAGGCCAATGGCAGCACCTCACACCACGTCCACTCCAGGAGGGAAGTTTGAAGTTGGCCAGCTCACTCAGTCCTTCTTTTTCTTTATCTCATCCCCAGGAGTGTATTCTCAGGACCCCAGCTCCCCAGGATGCGAGGAAGAGGGAGCAGGAGCCCAAAAGGATGTCTCCACCATGGGCAGGAATGCAGCTGATGCTCTATTTTCCTAACCACTCCTGCCCTAAGCAACCCCAGGCAGGAAGAGTCTTGGAGGCAGGGACAGGGGCAGGGTCACAGAAGTGGGGATGGGAAAAAAGAAAAGATCAGGACAATGAAAGGAAAAGGTGTGTGTGAGACAGATGCATTTCCTCTCCTGTCACCGGCATTCCACCACGCACACGCATGTGCGCGCCTGGGCACGCACCTGCACACATGCGTGTGCACACACGCAAATACTTCGAAGCAGAGGTGGGTAAGGAAGGAGTGAGAAAAAACAGAGGGAGAAAGGAGGAGGATGGAAGGCTGTATGATGGGATAAACATTCATTCCTTAACTATCGCTTGAACTCTAAGGACAAAGCAAATTGTGGCTTTATCACTGCTTTTGAAATACGGCTGTAATTAGCAAATATCAAGAGTCTTCCACGCTGGCTGTTCTGCTAAGTGCTGGGCAAGAGAGAGCTGCCCTGAGGACATTTGCAGTCTCTTTTCGGGGAGGACTGTCCTTGGAGAACTATAGTTAAGCTAGCCCATGGTGGGTGCTGAACAAATGATGAGGTATCCGGCTAAGAACATGACTTGGAGAAACAGCTTGTCTATTTGTATTTTCATATTTTGGCACTTATTTGTGAAATAGAGGCTTAATTTCCAATTGAATTCTGAAGAAAGGTTTAGGTTTAGGTAGCTTCCTTGGGCTGGACAGGCCTGGGTCATTTCCCTAGTCATCATGACAATACGGGTGCCCCAAGCCAGAGACCTGAGGGGGCTGGGCTGGTGGTTCCCTGCTACCACCTTTAGGGTTTAAGTCATTGGTGGCCCCAGGATTTGAATCGGGAAGGGGAGCCACTTCACTTAGAATAAGCTACACTTTAATTTTGCAGCTGGGCAATCTAAGTCCCCCAATTTGTTCATCCTTAGAATATTGTCAGCACGGGAGGCAAGCCCCAAATAGCTTTTCATCTTACAGATCCAGGTCCTCCAAAACTTAGGTGACCAGCCTTGTTGCTCGGATGAGGGGTGCTAAGCCTCTTTTTGTGGCTGGCTGGAGGGCATTTCTACTCAAAAAAACTGGGAGTATATAATGATGCTACCTGTGTAAGGAGTTATGCGAACAAATTCTAAGAGAGTGTAGACTGTTACTGTAATAAAAACTGCGGAATTAAACCTCAGCTAAAATTGAAGTCTGGACAGGCCTATAGGGGAAGCTCTCAGGCCCCACCATGCATCCTTAATTACTTCAAACCGGAAGAGATGTACACCCACATCTCAGACACTAAGGTGTTGCCTACTTACTTAGCAGAAACAAGAAAACTCTTCACTGGAGGATAGCCCAGCCAATCAAAGACGGTAGCAGCCCAACCAATAGGAAGCCTCCATACTTTGGACTCCCAGTTCCTCCAATGGACTCTTTGGTTATTACAGCCCTTTTTAAACCGCTCTCCCTTTTCCGTATAAAAGCAAGTTCCTCTTCCTTGTTTGAATTTGTCTATGGTCCGCTATGGTTCGTGTATCCCGAATTGCAGTTCTGGCTCTTCCTGAATAAGCTCGCTTTTGCTGGTAAGATAACTGGCTATTTTATTATTAAAGTGGATGAAAGCAATACGACAAAGTTATTCTGATACATATTCAATGATATAAGAAATCTGTGTGTGTGCGTGTGTGTCTGTCTGTCTGTCTGTCTAAGTGTGTAATAGAAAAGTTCATGTAAGTGACTAGTTCAGTTCTTTAACCCTCACCCTAGGGGTCACTTAAGCCCTGCTCTCAGGAGTTGGTCCCTTTTGTCCCGGGTTGGGGCAAGTCCAGAGGATAGCCCCACCCTTGGACACCAGTGCAGGGAACACCTCCAACCTCCCTCATAACTTGAGTTAGTGATGAATTTCTTTATGGCCTGTTGTGTAGCAGTCCTAGGGAGCTAGCCTTTTCTCACTGTTGCCAGCCCCTTGTTTTGTCCCTAACCACCCCTCCCACCCACCTCCTCAGGCCTGGAGACCCTGTGGCCAGTGGAGGACAGATTCCCTTCACTAAGGATGTCTGAATCTTACCTTCTGGAGCCAACTCCATGCCTGAATATTTGCAGTGACATTGCCATCAGCTTCTTGGGATCTACCTGCTTGACTTGGGATCTACCAGCTGAGCTGGGTCTCCTTTCTCTGCCTGTGCTCTGACCACTGGACCTAGCCGATCCTCTTGGCCAGCACATGACTTGACTTTTGCCAATCCCTCCTTCCCAGAGAATTAGATGCCACCTGCCTCATGCCTGAGTCCCCACCTGGAGTCTGATGATGGTGGTGGTGGTGGTGGGGATGATGACAATGGTAGCTACCACTGTGCATAAACGTTGCCTCTTTTTAAAATTTTTCTTATGAAGAAATTTTAAAAAGAGAGAGAGAATAGTAAGGAACCTCCATGTATCCATCTCCCAACTTCAACAATTATCAACTTGTGGCCAATCTTGTTTTCTCTATTCTACCCACTTTGGTTACCTGTTCATTTGTTTACTGGCATCTTTGAAAACAAATCCTAGATTTTATGACATTTCAATCATAAATAATTTCAGTCATTTTGAACAGACTTCATTTATACATATATAAAATATATCCATCATGTCATTATCACACCTAGCTTAATTAATTACCTTTCTATAATTACCTTTAACCAGTTGGTTTGTCCAAATCAGGAGTCACACAAGGTATGAATATTGATTCATTTAGTTGAGTCTCTTTAGATTCCTCCACTTCTTTGTCTGTAACAGCCCTCTTCCTTCCCTTTCATGCCTTTGATTTGCTAGAGAAACTCGGTGATTTGTCGAGTAGAATGTTCCGTATTCTGGACTGGGATGAATGCTTCCATGTGATGTCATATAACTTGTTCTCCTATGTTTTTTATATTTTCAGTAATCTGTTATTTATGTTTAGAAACTTGATTAAATTCAGGCAGTGGTGTGTTAAGGCTGAGAACCATTAGGAACAGACATCCTGGAGGGTACTTTACCACTGACATTGTTTAGAATTGCTAGTGCCTGGTGATGACAAAAAAACAGTTGGTTTTATATTGGTTTAAAATTCTTTACAAAGTAACCTGTTGTGTACAGGCTGTCCCTTGCCTCTCCCAATCCCCTCTTTTGCAGGCAACTAGATTCCATTTTTTAGGCAAGAATATTTCAAAGGTGGTGCTGTACACTGATAATTGCATCACAACATGAGGCAAAGGGGTCTAGTTTGTCTCTTTCTGTCATCAGGTGGTTCAAGTTGTGTCAGCCTGATGGTTTTAACAGCTCAGATTCATTTATTTAATAGGGATTGTGAAATAGTGATTTTTCAATACTGTCATTTCATCTGATTTATTATATGATTATACTTTCTATAAAGAAGAATTTCTCTCCTTTTGTCAGGTATATGAGTAAGGAGTTGGTGCCCTAGTAACCTTGAATATTGACTGATGAGTTTTATTGTTTTTTTAGTATCATTTGGGCACATAGGTTTTTATATGTGTGATGCCTCCAATCAACTGCAGTTATTATTCTTTTGTGTTGCTCAGATTGTCTTGTCTTAGACCTGTGGATACACCTTGTGATTGGCTTTTTTGTCCTTTGACATGACCTCAGTGTTTCAGTGGGACGGTTTGTTATGCAGTGGTAGATAACCCAAACATCTTTTTTGTACAGAAGGAAGCATTCTGGATATGTCACGCTGCACCTTGATTTAATCACTCAGTGAATGCTGGAGATCCCTGTGCATCACATACATTGATTCTTATCTTTGTGATGACCCAGATTGTAGATGGAGATCTGAGGTTCAGAAAGGTTTAGTGACTTGCCCAGAGCTGCACAGCTATTGTATTCATTTGCTAGGGCTGCCATAACAAGGTACCACAGATTGGGTAGCTTAAATAACAGCAGTTAATTTTCTCACAGTTCCAGAGGCTAGAAGTCCAAGGCCAAGGTGTGAGCAGGTTTGCTTTCTCCTGAGGACTCTCCCCTTGCCTTGAAAGTGGCTGCCTTCCCACATGGTCTTTCCTCTGTGTGGGCACATCCTTGGTGTCTCTGTGTGTGTCCAAATCTCCTCTTCATACAAGTTCACCAGTCATACTAGATTAGGGCTGACCTAATGACCTCACTTTAACATAATCACCTCTTTAAAGGCCCTATTTCCAGAGTAGTTACCTTCTGAGGTACTGGGGGTTAAGACTTCAACCTATGAATTTTGGGAGACATAAAAATGTGTCCAAGAGTTTGTAACCATCTTTGATCTGCCACATTGGGTTTAGACTTGTACATATACATAAGATCTTCTCTTTGTGAGGCTGTGGGAGATACTGGAGAATAAATTTGTACTCTCTCAAAGTAATAGGAATGTGATGGGTAAGAATTCAAGTAAAAATAAAGAACTGGTTTGGAAAACATGAGAGGAGAGGGTAAGAGACTCCCATCCCCACCCCCACCCCCACCACATTGTAAGTCTAGTTCAAGAGAATGATTTTTAGGGAAAGCTTGGCTAGGAGGTTAAGGAGCACAGCTCTTTTGCAGAGAGTGCCTCTGTGTTGTGATTATTGCCACTTGCTTAACACCTAATTACCTCTATCTTATTACACTGGAAAAATGTAAAAGGTGTTAAGTGGGGCATAAGTGTTCCCCAAAATATTAATGTCAGGTGTCTCTGAGTCGTGGCACTATTGGTAAATTCTTTCTTTTTAAAACTTTGCTATACTTTTTCCTGCTTTCTCTGAGAATTTCTTTCTTTTATAATGGAAAAAATAAATAGTACAGACATGTTTTGAGACAGACTGGGCCATTCTCTTTCCCACTCTTTTGTCCTGATGAAGGATGGTTAGATACTAGCAAATAGCACCTGGAAGGAAACAGAAGCCCATGGGGCATAATAAAACCCCAGGGCATGGGGTGGCTGGGGCTCTGGGGAAGTACCAGTCAGAGCCTAGTTGGGAAACCAGGGCGCGTGGCAGATACTTTCCTGGAGGAGCCAGTCCAGCTCCTCAAGCACAAAACAGCCCTGAGGCTGTGCAGTTGGCCATTCCAGGAAAGGTGTATAGGGCCTGTCGCTTTGCAGCAGCCGGTGTGGCCCTCGGGTCTGGGCCTGGAGCGCCCACGGAGCTGCCGGAGACTATTGGCTTCAACCCACAAGGCCAGCCTGTCCTCCGCCCCTCGGAGCTGCCTCAGTTTCCCCACAATACCCTGACCAACTGCTGAATCTACTTCTTGTTTTCATAGAAATGTGAAGATGTGGGGGGTTATTTGCTTGAAGTTCTTTCTCTCTCTCTCTCTCTCCCTCCCTTCTTCCCTCCCTCTGTTCCTACTTTCCTTCCAGTGGGGAAGAGGGGAAAGGGGAAGAGAAAATGAGCAAGAAGACAAAGCACAAACCCTTTCTCTTTAGGCCACCAGCTGCTTCATCTTATGATCCCTCTGACCCAGCGCTCAGGAGGCCCTCCGGCCTTGGAGAGAGAGAGTCATGTGTTTAGTCCAGAGTGGAGCCTGGCTTGGCTTGGCCAGCAGAAGGGGCCGGAGTGGCTTTCCCCAAGGAAGCCGGGAGGGGCCCCGTGTGGTGATGAGGCAGCCTGTCTGGCTCAGGCATGTGCAGCCAGAACATGAAAGGAGCAAAGGCAGGGATGCTGTGCTGGGAGGCACCGGGTGCAGGTGTTTTCATGTTTTTGAACTTCATAGCTAGACCTAGCTCTGCCCTGAGGGGTTCCTGGAGCCCACCTGCTTGCCAGGGGAGGGCTGGGCTGGGAGGATGAGCAGAGCATACTGAGGGAGGCAAGGCCCTGCTGAAGCGGAAAGCTGGCCACAAGGCGCGCCTGCCAGCCAGGACAGTGATGTCTTGCTCCTGAGTCGCACTGCCTGGCCACAAAGTGCTCTCATTTTGGGCTGCCGGTTTGGAAGCAAATCTGGAAAATTCTGTTTGAAGGATAACAATAGTGCACTTGTCAGGAGTCCACAACTTACGATGGCTTGGATATAAAATGACTTTCTTCTAAGAAACTTGGGAGCCTCCTCTGCTGTGCACAAAGCACAGGTCACACACTGGCTGGCTCTTGGGTTTCTCAGAAGCCACGGCCAGGTTGTGAGGTGCTGTCAGGGGCGCACAGGTGTGCTGGAGGCACCATTGTAGGTCAACTCTGAGGAATTACTGCAAATAGAAAAGGTGCTGGAGGATTGGAGCCAGGCAAACTTAGGCAGGTTTTTTAAAAGGGTATAAGACAGGTTTTAACATCTACATTTTGGTGAATACAATGTCAATCCATAAGAAAATGCTACAAAAATTGTAGTTAGTTGATTTTTTTAGGTACCTAGGGAAAAAAGCAGTCCTCATTAGATACCATTGATTATTTAAAATGAGCTTTCAAGGATTAAAGCTGGATTACAGCATCTTCCTCTCCCAATACTGATACCAAAACCAGAGATTTTATCAGGAAGGAAAATCATGGGCCCATGTCACTCATGAATATCAATACAAAAACACTAAATGAAATATTAGCAAATATTTCCAACATGGCATTAAAAAAATACATCACATTGAATTGAGTGTATCCTGAGTGCTTGGGATGGCTTAATACTAGAAAACTGCAAATATAGCTTGCCATATTAACAGATTAAAAGAGAAAAACCATCTAATCATCTCAATAGGTGCAATAGATTTACTTCCTTGAACTTGAACCCTGCATGCTAAAAACTTTTTCTAAATTAATTTTTTGAAAACAAGTATCCATTAAAAAAACTAAACAAATAAAATCTTTTTTTTTTTTTTTTTTTTAGCAAATAAAATCTTACTAGAGAAAGTGAAAGAAGGATTTCCTTTAAAATTAAGAATGAGACCAGGAGACACCCTATCATACGTTCTATTGTATTGGAGGGTTTGGACAGTTCATTAAGATTAAAAAAAGAGATTAGAGAGCTGAAGATGGGAAGGCTGGTAATAAAACTCAGTATTTCCTATGATTGCTACATAGGAGAAAGCCCAAAAAACTGACATGAAATTATTGACATGTTTCATACCAGAGTTTAGCAAAATTGCTGGATATAAGATTAATGTATATTTCTGCATTCCAGCAGCAAACAATTAGAAATGTAATTACTATTGAAGATGGTAGGGAATATCAAATGTCTACTAAGAGCATCAGAGAATGTCAAGAACCTACCAGAATGTGTGCAGGACCTCTATGGGGAATATTATACAATTTTGTTAGATATGATATTAAAGACCCAAATAAGTGGATATGCCAAACTCATGGATAAAAAAACTCATGGATCATGAAGATGCCAATTCTCCCCAACTTGATCTATAGACTCAGTGCAGTTCCTATCAAAATCTGAACAATGTTTTTCATGGAACTTGATAAAATCATTTAAAAATGTATATGGCAGAAATAAAAGGGCAAGAATAGCAGGGTACCTCTGAACAGGAAGAGCGGGAAGGTGGGGTATGCCTCCACCCATCAGGACTTAACATGAACCACAGTAATTAAGACAATGTGGTATTAGCGTAAAAGACGATATGTCTATGTCATAGTCAGCTCGAGCTGCCTAACAAAGTACCTTTTGACTACGTGGCTTAAACACAGACATTTATTTCTCACAATCCTGCAGGCTGGGAAGCCCTAGGTCAAGGTGCAGTGTCAGTTCCTGACCTGTAGGCAGCTTTCTTCTGGCCGTGTCCTTACATGGCTTGGTAAGCCGTGTTCTTCTCCCCACACCATGCTGCCTCCCGCAATCATCTGTCACCTTCTACTCAGCCCACTTCTTAAATATCTCTCAGGGCTGTCCTCCCCAGCTTCTCCCCATCGCCCCCTCCTATTCAGGGCCTTATCATCTTTTGCCTGAGTTATTGTGTAATCCCTTACCAGGCTTCCTGGCTTCTAGTTTCTGCCTTTACAATCTCTTCCTTACATTGCCACCAGAGCTTCTTTTAAAAAACAAACAACTGCTTTAAGACTAGCTGGGTCGATGGAGTGGGGAAGCAGTTTCCCAAAGGGGACAGGAAAACATGCTGGGAAGCACTAAGCTCACAACAAGGGAAGGGTCCTATGTGTGGGGGAGAGGCGCCATATACGTGAGTGTGTAATACGTATGAGTGTAATACATCTAAGTGTATTCAGGTAGTTGTCACTGGGATCACGATTCCAAAAGTACATACATTAATAAATTTTTAAAACCCTGCCATTTATTGATCACATACTTTGTACCTGGCACTTTGCCTACACTGTTCTGTTGCAGTCTCCCAATAATTCTTTGAGGCAGGCAGTTCTGGTTCCTTTTTAGGGATGAGCACATTAAGGCTCAGAGAGGTTAGGGAGGTTCCTGAGGTCACACAGTGGTTGAACAGTGGAATTAGGGTTCCCCACTCCCGCCTCGCCATTGATCTTTCTGGCTCCAAAGCCTCCTACCCACAAATGAGTGCATCATGTTCATGACACATGAGAATACATTGGAGGAAATAGGCCTGCTGGACCTGAAAAAGAAAGACAGGCAGAGACCTTCAGTAGCAAGCTACTGGACACTGGGACACCCACGTGGAGGCGGGAAAGCCAAGGAGAAGGCTCCTGCCTTGCGTAAGAAGTTTGGTGAGTGACCTATGATTTTATAGCCCTTTCTTTCCCACCTCCCTCTTTGCTGTGTATTTCTGAGCTCCTCAATTCTAGTTAGGCTTTCCACTGAGTGGAGGGAAGGTGGGAAAAGGGTCGAAGATTAAAAAAACTTAATTAAGACCAGTTAACTAGCATATCTGTCATTAGAAGGGCAGATCACTGAAGTGGCTGTGGCTGGGACTGGGGAGTTGGAGGGCTCCGTCCCTGCTTTGCTGTGGACTCTGTGGTCTCAGGATGGCGCTCATCCACTCCCAAGTCACCTGTGGGATGTGGGGTCCAAGTCAGATACTTGTCCTTCCCTGCATCATCATTTATGAGAGATGAGCATGGATGGTTGTTACAGTTTTTCTATATGAATGTCCTCGAAGCTTTCTTTTCAAGAGCAAAGTGATTGGGGAAAAAACAGTTTGATTCTTATATTTTTCAGTAAAAATGACTTTAAAGCTCCTAGGGCTAGGAATAGGAATAGAGAGTGACTGCAAATGTGCACCAGGATCTTTTCTGGGTGATGGAAATGTTCTAAAATTTGATTGGGATGATGTAAATTTACTTAAATTTACCATTGAATGGTATGTAAATTATACTCTAATAAAGGAGTTAAAAATGATGACAAAATTCTGGAAAACTCTAGACCAAATAACCACGGTTGCCTCCCAGAGAAGTCGCTTTGTGGCAGGCAGCGGTGAACGGGCTGTGCTGGAGCGGGAGAGCTGTCAGATTGGCCCAGGGAGGAGGGGGGCATGAATACAAATTGCTCTATCACACAAAAGTATGTGGTTAAATGGTACCAAAGAGGCAAAAAAACAGAAGCAGGAGGAGGGCCTTTAGGAGGTTTTGATGGGATTCAAATGCAGATGAGAATCCCAGGCAGACTCTGTGAGGGGCTGGAGACCAAGAAAGGAAGACCACGCAGGTCACACACGGTCCCATGGAGAATTAGGAGAGGCAGGGCTGGGGGACAGAGGCCTGGGTGAGACACTCCCTCTTCCTAAGCACCAGGTGACCTAGCTGGACCAGACAGGCCCAGAGTGGCCATGGTGGGGCTCGGGAGAGCATGCAGTCATTTGCCTGCAAGGCTTTAAAACTGGGGACAATGATGTCACCAGCTAGTAAGTGGCAAAGCCAGGATTTGGACTCTAGAAGTAGGATTCTGGTCCTTGGCCCTCAACCATAACCCCATGTTGTCTGTCTTATTAGAAAGGAAACCAAAGCTCAGAGAGGCTGACTGAGCTACCCAAGGTCACACAGCAGAAAGTGATAGGGTTGGGACTCAAATCCAAGTCTTCTGCTGCCAAGGCTGAGGCCGACGCCACTAGTCTCATCTTTCTGATGCAAAGGAAGGCATGAGGACCTAGCTAGTCCTACTTTTTTCTTTGCAGGACACCGGCTGCTTGAAGGAGGCCGTGGCACTGAGGGAGAGTTGGAGGAGTGGCATCTTTCCAGGTGCAGTCAGAGGTTGGGGAAGGGATGGCTCTCTATAAGGGGAAACCTTGAATCTCCTTTAAATACTCTTTTTAGGGTTCTTGTCATTTATCCCAGCAGGAAATGACTTGACAGGTGCCTGCTCAGCATCTAAAAAGGCTGCCAGCCCCTCATGACCAAAGAAATCACTAGGCTGTTCCCCCCACCCCCACCCCGGGAAAAGCCTTCAACTCACCTCCTTCAGGCTGTGCTTTTCTCTCTTATTATTCACTTTAAGAGTTCTCATTCTTTTATTCAATGTGATAACACACATTGAATACATACTAGAACCAACGTTCATTCATAGCTCAATGTGCACACTTGGCCCGGAGCTGGCGAGGGTTCCGAGGCCAGTGTATCCACTCTCCTGAGTGATCTGGGGAGTAAACAGGGCAGTGTGGGAGAAAGGAAGGGCACACTACGTCCCCTGCCCTGGATGCCCCAACAGGGACCCTGAGAGCAGTGTTATCACCCCTGCTTTGTATGAGGGAACCTGGGAGAGAGAGGGATCCAATTCCCTGTGAGTCCACCCAGCCGCCTCCGTTCCCCTAGAGGTTGGGATGTGGCATGCCATCTTCCCCATCCCACTCCCTCCCTAATCCCTGTGGCAGTGTCTGTGGACACAACCTGTTGACAACAGGACGAAATGCCTGTACCTCTGTACTCCCGTGACTATTGCCTCCTGGGAGCCCCCACCGCTAGGGCCCACCCTGGACCTTGCTTTATTCCCAGAGCTGCTCCTCTGCCTCAATCTTTACTTCCAACCAGCGCTTCACCCTCTGACTGCAGCCTCCACAACACACCTTCTTAGCTAAGCCCTGCGGGAGAAAATCACATTGCCTACGCATTGGCCTGTAATCCAACCATCCATCGTCACTTGACTTGGTCCCCTGATTCCCCTAATGACCGTGCAAATCTTCATCACTTTCTTCCAGTCCTCCATCCTCCCATTGACACCCCCCACAACTTTATTGAGCAAATCGCTCTGGGTTGGGTGCCCAGAGCATGTTCCTGATGGGTTTATAATGATTAGTTTGTGTATTTGTTTCCCCAACTCAGCTGTGCCCTTCCTGGGGTCAAGATTTGTCCCTTACTCATCTTTGTGTCCCTGGTACCTGACACAACACCTGGAACCTCTGTGAGTAAAGCAGGGTGACCAATGGCAGAGGCTGGCTCAGCACATCACCCACACAGCACATCACCAGAGCAGCTCAAAGGTTGCATCCTGGTACATGCTGCTTAGCTGGCATTGAAACAAGAGAAAACCTGTCCCTGCTCTCTGCTTTTCTGCATTCTAAAATCCTATGTCGGGAGATGAAACTCAAACTGCAGCCATTCGGTCCTTTACAGGGAGGTTTCCATGGTGACTGTGGCCCATGCCCGGTGAGGGGCAGCCTGCCTCACTGGAGCAGGCTGAGTCCCACCTGTGTGTCCTTCCCTCTCCACTGGGCAGGTCGATGTGTTTCCAAGTCTCTTCTCTCCTACTTCCCACACTGAATAGGAGTTTAGACCATGAGCTTCCCTGCAGAGGTGAGAGCGGGAGAAAGGGCAGCAGCAGAGCACTGACCCTGAAGGGCAGGGCTGCGCCCAGACACCCGGGACTCCTGGGACCTCCACCAAGTGCCACCATCCAAAGTCACCTGATCCAGGTGGAGCCAGGGATCTTTCAGCCTCTCTCTCAGAGGGTGGGGAGGGATCTCAGGGAGATGTGTCAACATAATTTTCGCATATTTCTCACCTCTGTCCTACCCGTCTGGGGTACAACTCAGCTTTGTGGACAAGAACTGGCCCTTTGGGGTCTCAGTTTTCTCATCTGAACAATGAAAGTGTCAGGTGCAATGTTAGTAAGTTCTAATTATACTGCGTTTCTGGGTCTGTTGGCCCCCACTCCCACACACTCCACCACCTTCTCTCTCCCCTCCTTTCCCACCTCACCCTCCTCACTCCTCTCTGCTCTCCTCCCTGCCCCTTCCGCAACGTCCCTTCCCATCCCCCTTCCCTGTTCCACTGGCTCTACTGGCCAAGACCTTCCAGGTCTGCCCACTGACCTCCTGGTCTCTCAGGAGTGAGGTCCTGGGAGTCCCTTTGTCTTTCTCTTGGGTGTTTGGACCTCTGTCCATCCTTGAACAAAAAAGAGGGTAAAGGATGAAAGTGCATAGACCAGGCTGGTACATGGCCAGGTTGCCCACCAAATTATGAAGACATCTCTCAAGGCGCCCAACCCCAACTCAACTATGCCTCTTTCTCTTGCCTTTCCCCATTATTTCCTGTCCCCATCTGCCCTGCCTGCAGCCTCTCATGCTGGTCATTAACTCTGTAGGAGCTAGCCCAGCGCCCCTCTCTCAAGAACATTTGGTCTGTGAGTCTGGTTGCTTTCAGTCCCTGCCTCATGGATGAGCTGAGAAGATCAAATGAGATGATGCTTATTGGCTGCCAGCCCAGGGCTAAGAAATTGAGCCCGGCACTCAGCAGACAATCTGGTATCCTCTACTCGGGTAGGTTTAAAGCTTCAGTAGAAGAGCAGGCCTTGGGTCACCCTACCACCTATCAAGGGGCCAGGAAGCCCGCCTTGCAAAGGCCATTTTGGAGATGGAGGCTGATGAAGGAGTGATGGGCTGTGGATGTGGGGGCTAAGGCAGGCGCTGCCAGGACCACTGTGTTCTTGCTGTTTCTCTGTGTGACCTCTGACCACTTTATTTTCTTAATCTGTGAAAAAGTTGATCATATCTACTTCATTTTGTTGTCTAGACAGGGACTTAACCAGGTGACAGTGAGAAAGCACCTGGCATAAGACCTACATCTGTAGTGCAGCTTTTTTTTTTTTTTTAAGTGGAGGTACTGGGAATTGAACCCAGGACCTCGTGCACGCTAAGCACATGCTCTACCACTGAGCTGTGCCCTCCCCACTTAAAGCCCAGCTTTTAAGCTTATTCTCTGGAGAAGATTTCAGAGCAAGAGGACACCTTCAGGCACTCAGCAATTCCTCCAGCCCCAGAGGGCCCCCAGCCCCCCGGGAGACCCCGCAGAGGAGAGTGTGGCAAAGCAAAGGCCTGTGGCCTGGAGTGAGGACAAGAGGAGCTACCAACTTGGAAATTTAGGGCCTCACTCTCATGTCACGGCTCTTCAGCAGTCCTCTTGTTCATGGCGTGTTCACTCCATAATGCTTGGCTGCTCCAGCCTCTCCCATGCTTATAGCCCCTTTTACAGCCAAGGAAACTAAGGCACAGAGAAATTAAGTAACTCGCCCAAGGTAATGCAGCTAGGGATTGGCAGAGGTGAGATTCAGCCAAAGCTGTCTGATTCCAGAAATGATGATCTTACCCACCACAGTATTTTGCCTCTGTTTTTTTTTTTTAAAAAAAAAAAAAAAGTCTAAAAGGAGCTCCCTTGTCTCTGCTTCATCCTCAGGTCAACTTTCCTTCTGTCTTTCTCTCCCACTGGGCCTCTCAGCAGCGGCTGGCTGGCCTTTCCTTCCTCAAGGCTCTGCAGTTTGGGGACAACCCATGGGTTTCCTGAATCAACTCCCTCAAAGGATATTCAAAGTCTGCAAACTGCCAACCTCGATGGCTTTGCTCAGTTCTTGTCCTTCCCATGAGGACATGTCTTCTTTATATCATCCATCATTGTGTAAAAGAGCTTGTTGGACTCTGGGAAAATGCCCACACGCTTTCAGGGATATTCATGCTGCTATCCCATCCCAAGTGCACCCCACTCCTTTTGGTGGGACGTTTTCTCTGGAGGGCCATATCCCAGTAAGGCCTGCCTGCTCCAGCCCACTGAGACCCCCTGCTGACCAGCAGGGCCCAGAGCAAGTTCTGTTCCCCAGGGCCCCAGAGAAAAGCTGCTGCTTTTCCTGTTTCCATGACTTCAGCATCATTGTAGGCTGAACTCCTCCTCCTCTTTAACATCTTGGGATATATTTACTCAGAACAGAATGGTATCTTTCTATCCTTGTCTCTTGCTTGAGTTTTTCCTATTATTTGTCAGTTTTAAAGTAATGAATTTGGTTACTAGCATCCTCAACTGATAACCAATTTGTTTTTTTTTTTTTAACTCATTCAGACTGAAATAGATTGACCTGTTTCTTTGATCTATTGGAGTTACTGTCCTCACTGATACATAGTGTCACATCTGGCCAGGGAGATCCTCTTCAGCCAGGCTCCTGAGTCCTTCCACCCTGGTTCTAGTTGTCTGATCACTTCCTCCTCGCTGCCTGGTGTGTTGAGTTGCTCAAGGTGACGTCATTTTCAGGGACCTCTTCTGTCACTAATGGTGGGAGAGGCCTAATTGAGTTTTCAAAGGAGTTCCTTACAACATCCATTTCCCCAGGGCAGGGAGAAGGGATAGGAAGGTGGGAGGTAAATCTCTTTTTGTTTCAGGCTCATTCAGGAGGTTTGAGCCAAATTCCTTTGGGTTGGGGGAGAGACCAGGGCTGGTCCTGGGAGGGGCCCATCCAGAAGGAGTGAGGAAGTTTCCCCAAGAAAGGTGAAGGGCTATGTTTGGGGATTTCTGAGGGTGGCAGGGGGCAAGCCCTGCTCCCTTTGGAGCCGGGGGATCTGTCAGATCTCTGCAGGGGTGGTCCGTGGATGCAGGAGGCAGTTTACGATGAGCTGTGGACTTGGATTCCTCTAAGGGGATCCCTGCTCCCAGGCTTAGCTGGGTAGAAACAAAGCTGCCCATGGACCATGCCAGCCTGGCAGTCGGCAGCTTAGATACAATCTTGGGAAGGAAGGCTGGAGTCCTTTCCTGGTTTGCAGCAAGTTCTGCTCTCTAATCTCACACAGCTCTTTGGAGGAGGAGGCAGAATTTGACACCACTCTGGAAAGGGGCTCAGAGCCACATTTAATTTAGTATAAGAGAAGTCATCTGTGACCAGGTCTCCAACTTTGAGACACATTCTTTGACTTAGGACATTGTTTTCCCTAGTCCTAAGTCTCTGAGGGAACAGGAGGTTGTCCTTTCTCCAGATGTGAAGGAGAGGAAGGGGAGAACCAGTTCTTTAAAATCCTTCATCAAGGCCAGCAATTAAGCTTCCTCTTTGTGCCCCATCATCCCAAGAACTCCAGTCTCACCCAGTGAGGCCCTCCCACCACCCTCTCCTCTATCACGCAACTTTATTGAACTCCAGCTGCTTGAAATCACTTGCAATGAGGAATATGCCAAGTGCTCGGTCACCTCTGGACCTTGGTGCAGCACATGCAGTTGTATCTGTTAGGACTACGTACAGCTGCAACAACAACAAAACCAATACGTAGTTTGAATATGGCCTTTGAATATGGCGTGTGAAAGAAGCTAGGCGGGAGGCTCTCCGGGGCTGGTACAGCTGCTCCTTAGTTGTCAGGGACCCAGGCTCCTTTTAACTTTCTACTCCACCATTCTCAGCTGTTGGTTTTCATCCTCAAGTTTACTGTATGATACAACGTAGCTGCTGGAATTCCAGCCATCAGGTCCCTGTTCTAGGCAGGAAAATGGAGGAACGAGGCTGCATCTCCTGGGTGAGACAGAATTCCTTTCAGGAAACCCTATAAACTTCTATTAAATTTCACTATTCGTAACTAGCAACAAGGGAGTCTTTTAGCTGGGCACCTTGCCCACCAGGATAAGATGATATTCTTCTCATAAGAAAGAGATTGTCAGATATTGGGCAGGAACTAGTAGTCTCTGCCACTCAATGTCCTTTCTCTTTGTTCAGCTGCTCAGCTTTGCTACAGCTTCTTTAGGAGTGAGCCTTCTTCTAGGTGCTTCTCTAACCCCAGACTCACCCGTTATCACACCATATTGCACCTGCTAGTTCACCTTCAGTCTTTCCTCTTGAACAGTGAGCTCCAGGAAGGCATTATTTGAAGCTGCTCAAATAATGCTCCTGGCTCATTGACGCTCAGATTGGCCATGTGACTTGCTTTGGCTATTAAGATATTTGCAGCCTGAGGCTTGATAAGCAACTGCAAATTGGGGCTTGCCTTCTTACAAAGTTCCCTCTTAGAAGCCACCTACCATGGAGGCCAGGACAGCATTCATTCTAGAACATTTCACACTAATTCTCCCTGTTCAGGATGCTGTTATAATCCCCAGCTGATCTTGCTGTTTTTTCCACTTCTAAGTCATTACCACAACATGTACCCAAATTGCTTTTTTTTTTTTTTTTGAAAGAAAAGGCATCTCTTCCCAAACCACTGGGGATGGCATGTGACTTGCACCTTCACAGCTTTGGAAAGCAACTGGCATATCCAATACAGCATTCAAGCCTGTCTGGATGGCAGTTTGTAGGGTAATAAAATGAAAAGTAATTTATAAGTGGCAAAGAATTTGAACCGAAGCATAACTCCATTTTGTGCAGAAAGCCAAGCTGTTCTGCATAGTTTGTCATCCAGCCAGGGCTCTCCAACTTGCTCAAGCCAAAGGCTTCTACCTCCTCTCCATCTCTGACTGGCTCCTTCTAATTGAATTCTAAGTGGCAGGGCTCCCAGTATCCCCAGTTAAGATGTTTGCAATCTCTCAGCTGAGCCAGCTGGTCTATGCTCTTTGCAAATGGCTGACCTGGGATGAAAAATTTTGGCTACACTGTTCCAGAAGCTTGCTCCCAGAAAAAGCGTATCGTAACAACCACTCCAAACTGTAGTGGCATTTTAAATGACAGTTGATTATTTCTCACGATCCTGTGGGCTGCCTGAGCTCAGCTGGGCAGTTCTGCTCTCCACGTATATCATTTAGGTCACTGATGTCACACTCAGCTGGGAGCCCACCTGTTGTTGGAACATCCGAGATGGCCTCTCCATCTTCAGACCTTCTCCCACCCGGCCTTGCATCATTCAGTAGCCTGACTTGTGCTCCCTTCAGCATGGTAGCTGGCTTCTCAGAGGGAACTTTGTAAGAGGGCTAGCCCCAGTTTGCAGGTGCTTATCAAGCCTCAGGCTGCTGATATCGCAGTCGGCCAAAGTGAGTCGCATGGCCAATCCGAGTGTCAATGAGACAGGAAGATATTCAGCCACACATACGGGAGGCATGGTTCCTTGGGCCACTGATGTACCAGTCTACAGAGGAGGCCTCTGAGGAGAGTGACACAGGGGAGGGGCAGACTAGCCTGGAGTGAGCTGAGTTCATTTTAGTATACTTTAGTTATATAACTTACTCTTTGAGCCCTAGAAACAGAGCCAGTGGGTGAATGTTACAGGTGGACAGATTAGAGTTTTAATAGGAGCTCCCCAACAGGGAGACACCTGCTTTGTGAGATAATGTGTTCCCCATCATGGGAGGTGTCCAAAGAGAGCCTAGTGGGGTTGTATAGGGAATTCTTGCCTGAGTTGGGAGCTGGATTAAGTCATCGTAAGCTTCCTTTCAATCCTGTCTATTTATTTATTTATTTTTAATTTAAAAACATTTTTATTTTGTTTTTTTGGGGGGGGTAATTAGGTTTATTAATTATTATTATTATTAATTTAATGAAGGTACTGGGGATTAAACCCATGACCATGTGCATGCTAAGCATGCACTCTACCATGGAGCTATATCCCACCCCCAGTCCTGAGTCTAAAGCTCTCCTTGACAGGCCAGGAACAACATTTGTCTCACAGGTAGCAAGTTCACATGTCAGGCCACGTGTTGGGGGCGGGGCAGGGATCATAATCTTCCAGGTGGAAAATATCTTAGTGGCTGTCTGTATGTTTAGGAACTCAGTCTCTGGGGACTGGGAACATTCTTTGTGCTCTCGTTGATTGACAGCTGTGTTGGGGATGAGCGGGTGGAACTTCCTGTGCTGGCCAGCCCTGAGGAAGACAAACAGGAAGTCCTGACTAAACCTTCCAAGAAGCACTTCAACTGAAGTCAGGGAGAGGGCAGGCAGGGCTCTGCAGGGTAGAGGCCACTGTCCTCCCTCCACTCAATCACTCCACTTTTGTGTCCTCATTTCCTTGTATGATTTTTGTATGAAGAAAGTGTTCTCAGGTTAAGGAAGTAAAAGCTTAAAAATCATTCAGAGAGATTCATTTGTAAGAAACATGAGGTCAGCTCAAGGGCCCTCCTGCATGTGGGGGCATGGGGTGGGGGCGTCACACACAGGGTCAGGGAAGGGAAGGGTTCCCCGAAGGCCTTTGCCATGGAGGAGGGAGGCAGCTGAGGGGAGCAGGGGCAGCTGCCCCTCCTGGGGTTGTGGGCAGGGTCTAAAGTCAGCTCCAGGACCATGGCTGAAGGTATAGTCTCTGTGTGCTTGGCCTATTTACCCAGGGGTGGCCCCGTGTCTACTTGAAGATGGTGTGAGGTCTCAGATGACAGAGCCAGGGCCAGGGATGCTAAGGTGACCACCCTCTGGGAGCACTGAGGGAGAGACTGGTCTGACTGGAAAATCTGTAGCTTCCCCTCAGCTCCAGCAGCCCCGCCCCTGGGTGAGCCTGGGAGCCCGGGAGCTTTGGCTACAGAGCACGTGGCTTTCCCTTAGGGGGAGGCATCTTGGCTCTGTGACTTAGGGAGGCCCCTCTCCTCACAGCAGCTTCAGGCAAGGGGTCTTAGGGGAGCAGGCCCCTCAGACATGGCCCCTTTCCACCCCAGACAAAAACAGAGAGGCGGACCAGCAAGGCGTTCAGAGTTGAGTATTTTGGCCCCAGCTGGTCCTTCTGAAGGGAGAAGCAGGCTAGTGCGTCGCAGCTGGCGCTCTCTTCAACGCCTCCCACCTCCTGCTCCAGGACGTTTCCCTCTGTGGTACTAGTTTTCTCTTGCTGCCACAGGTCACACAAGTTTAGCCACGTGAAACCACACACATTATTCCATCACAGTGTTTGTGGGTCAGGACTCTGGATGTGGACTAACCGGGTTCTTTGCTCAGGGGGGCACGGGGCTGCAATCCCGGGGTTAGCTGGCCTGATTCTCCTATGGTGGCTCAGCTGGGAAAGAACTCACTTCCAGGTTCGCTTGAGTGGTTGGCAGGGTGTATTTCCTTGCACTAATATGGCTGAGGCTTCCTGCTTTTTTCTGGCTTTGGACTGGAAGCTGCCTTCACGTGCTAGGCTGCCAGCTCCTGCCTAGGTTGTGGGCCTCCCCAACATGGCCTGACTTCATCAAGGCTGCAAGGAGGGCTTCTCACCTTAGTGGGGGGCCCAGTCCCACTTTAAGGGCTTTTCACCTGATTGAGTCAGGCCCACCCAGGACAATCTCCCTTTAAATTAACTGACTATCAACTGAGCTGAAACCTTAGTTATATCTGCAAAATCCCTTCACCTTTGCCATATGTCATTGGTTAGAATAAATCACAGTTCCCACTCAGGCTCAAAGGGTGTGAGCAGCAGGGAGTGGGAATCATAGAGCTGGGGTGTGTCCAGGTTCCAGGACGCTAAGCCCGCCCCTTGCTTGCTGGGACCCATACCCTCCCCACCCCCGCTCCCCTCCACGCCCATCTCCAGACCTGCTCTTCTCAGCTAGTCATCAAAGAGTCAGCTTTCCATCTTACCTCAAGATGAGTTTTTGCCCAGCTGTCTGACAAGGTAGTTATGATCAGATCAAAGAAGCAAGTCCCCCAAAGAGAATTCAATGCATTTTCTTTGTCTGGGGCCTCTGCCTTATCCCCAGAAAGTGACCAGTGGTGGAGATTTTAAGGATCCATGATTAGGGAGTGGTAAAGATGATTTATTGAAATGCTGGGAAGGTCACTCTTAAATACACTGCTTAGATGACCACGTAGTTTGCTACTTTGTAGGATCATGCCATACAGGGTTCTAGGGTCCTGCCTGCCTCCTCCCATCTCCCCAGTGGACAACTGGCCTGATAAATCACCTGAATTTTGTGTGCTGTATTTTGCAAGTAGGATGACTAGAGCTACCTAGCAGTAAGGGAATTGTCCCAGTCTCTATAAAGTGTCAATAATGATAATGGTAATACATACCACTTTTATTGAGCACTTCCTGTGTGCCAGGCTTGTGCTAAGCACTCTCTATGCAGCCCTCAGGGCAACTTTATGAGGTGGGTACTATTATTAGCTCCATTTTACAAATGGGGAAACAGAGTCTCTGAGAATCTGTCTCCTGTCCCAGGCTATGAGGTTGTTGAGTGGCAGAAACAGGATTGTCCCTCCCTGGAATGTCTGAGTCCGGAGCCTATGTGACAGCCTTTCGTGGGCACATCCTGTCCTCAGTATCGAGTGTGCATGTGCACACATCCCCGGACGTGGTCACACCAGGGGTCTCCGAGTTTCCCCTGGGACCCTGGGAGAGTGGGGGTGGGGATGGGGCGCAGGCCTGAGAGCCTCCTGGGGGGCCCTTTGCAGCACGGATGCTCCAGGAACCCCCTGAGAGCCTTGGAAGTAGTGACATACGTGCTGGGTGGTTCAGGGAGAAACAAACCAACCTACGCCCAGGAACTAAGTGCCGAGAGAGACCAGCCTGCGGTGCCTGCCAGAACAACAGAGCTCCGTGTCCCCATGTGTCATCACAGGAAGCGTGAGACCAGGCAACTGTGTAAAAGCAGCCTGGGGCCTGGTGGGCGGTGCCAAGAAGTGGGAAGAAGGGGCTGGGGAGCAGGGAGCCAGCTGGCCAGGTTACTCGTGAGGGGCCGCCCGGCGAGGCCTTCCAGTTTTAGGGCCGGAGGGAGTTCAGTAGACAGGCTTGGAACCAGGTGGGTAAGAAGACACTGAGTCTATGCTGTGACCCATCTTTGGTGATCTGAGGGTGCCCAGGACTGACAGCGCCTGCCTTCTAGGTTGTCTGGGCTTTGTGGTTGCTGTCTTCTGTTTTGTTTTCTAGCATGTTAATTTCTTAGTTAGATGCCAGGGCTGTGAGTATGATGGTGCATGGTCCACCCTTGTGCCCGGGTTCACATTATCTTTAAGGTAAAAGGCAAGCTCTCTGTCTGTGTCTTGCCTTTCCTCTCCCAAACCCTCCTCTCTCTTTCCCTCTCTCTCTTCCCTGTTTCTTTTTTGATTCCTCCAGGCTTCTCTCATCCTCTAGCAAGTTATCAAGCTCTAGGACTCCCACTGCTTCCGAAAAGACATCAGTGAATTGGGGGATGTCTGGGACAGCCGAATAATAAAAGTTGCATGTGGAGATACATGAATTGATTGGTGCCTGAATGAGTAGGCGAATTCAATTCACATTGATCGAACACCCAGGATATGCCAGCCTCTGTGCTCAGCCTGGTGTGGGAGGGGATTGCAGGGAAGAGGGGCTGGGGGTGGGGGGTGAAGACTACAGATGGTAGGAGCCTCATAGGAGGGCGGGAGGGAAGGTTGGCCTCTTTGCCTCAACCAAGTCTCCTTGCTCCAACTCCACTTGGGTCCCTAGAGAGAAAGGACAGGGAGATTGATTTCCAGTTTCCACAGCATCTATGCCATCTGTCCTTCTTAGCGCCCCTCCCCACCTTGGTCCCCACTGTCATGCCCACTGCTGACTGCAGTCCCCTTCTGTTTGTGTCAGAAACAGCCAAAATCTAATGCAGAGTTTCCAGGCTAGTTAGGGGACTGATACCCATCAGAAAGTCCCGCTCCTTTCCACTTCTGTACCCAAGTGGAGGAAGAGAAACCCCAGGAAACCAGAAGAGGGAGAATTATTACCCAAGAACCAGAAGAGGAAGGGTTTTCGTGAGTGAGAGGATGAGAACTCTGAAAGATTCCTGCCTATCTTGGAGACCCCCTTTTTCTGTGACCCCCAGGATCCTAACCTCCAGACCCAGGTCAGAGGTCTGGTCCGGCCCCCACACCCTCAGCCTTGAGGACAGGCTGGGAGAAGCACAGCAGTGAGCCAGATCATCTGTGGTCAGTGCCTGGCTCGACGGACCACAGGAGAGGAGAGGTAAGGTCTTCTGAGGTAACCCCATTTTTTCTGTCCATTGGTTTGATTTATTGTTCAGGTCTTCAGCTGTAATTACAGGGAAACGCAAACCTAATCCCCACCATGTTTAATCAGGAGAGCTGATTTATAGATAGATTACAACTTAATCAATTTATTAGGAACTGAGTGGAACCTGTGAGTAATAGGCTGGGTGAGGCCAGCCTGTTACTTGGGACACAGAAAAGGAGAATGAAAGCCAAAAATGCGGGGGGAAAGGAGAAGGGCTAGGATGTGAGGAGAGAGACAGGCCATGGGGAGAATCCAAGGAGAGGGAGAGATGGCTTGGGCTGGGGAGAAAGCTTTTGGGACCAGTCTAGTCCAATTCATTACTGACTTTTCTGAGTCACAATGTCTTCATCTGTAAAACAGCCATCATTGATCCCTCCCTCACAGGGTGGCTGTGATGGTAAAACATAGAAGAGAGGTGCAGTGGGGAGCAGGGTAGAAGGAAGAGGTAGGAAATGGGGAGGTAGGAGGATAGAGAACAGAGAGAAAACGTACAAGAAAGAGAACAGTGACAGAAACAGATTCCAGCGCTACATGAGTAATTGCCATGGAAGTTTGCTTCATGCCCCAAACATCCTGGCTCCCCTTCTTCCATAGTAATAAACTTCAAATTTTTGACCAGAATATAGTTTTCCAGTTTCCCTTGTAGTTAGGCAAGGCCATGTGACAAAATCTAGCCAATGATTAAGTGGAAGTAATCGATGCAGGTCTAGGTGATGCCTTTAAAAGGAGCAGGGATGCTCCCCCCACCCCCAACCCCAGCTTCTACACCATCCTGGACCTTGTGGACAAGGAAACACCCTTGGAACAGCAGAAAGTCCAGATGGAAAGAACTGGGGTCCCCGACTCTGGACACCATATGAGCATAACCAGTCTTGATGACTTTGGGGGAACTGAGCTACTTTACTGACTTAGAATGTTATAAAAATGAGAAATAAATGAATATCTTGGTTAAGCCACTCAGTGTTGCATCTCTCTAATATGCAGCTCAATCATATTCTAACTCGGTGCTGTCCAGTCAAACTTCCTGAGATGAGGAGCATGTTCTCGAGCTGCACTGTCCAGTATGGCAGCCACTAGCCACAGGTGGCCACTGAGCCCTTGAAATGTGGCCAATGCCTCTGAGGAACTGAATTTTAAGTTTTGCTGAATTTAATTAACTTTCAGCAGCCACAGGTAGCTACGGCTACCACATTGAGCAGCACGATTGCTGCTACTTGTCCCAGACGGGCTCCAGGCTGCTCAGGCCTCTCTAAAGACAATACTTTTGCCCTTTCAACTGCTTCCCCATATAGAGAAGAAGTCCCTGGGGTAGAGTCCTCTCTGCTTCTGGTGTTTCAGAATTTAGCCCAGACTTCAGCGGGCAGGGGTCTACGAGTGCTTGGTTCTTAAGAGAGTACAAATCTGCCTGCTTTTAGATCAGAAAGACCTTTGCTAGCTCTCCTGTTCTCTCTCTTAACAGCATCCCACATTTTCCCTAGTAACCTGGTCTGCAGCTGCAGCCTGACCAACTTCAGAAAACTATAAAACTGTTTGCACAGGATGTAGGACTTGCCGAGGTAAAGCTCTGGCTCTGAGTGTCTGCTGCAGGTCTCTTAAAGAGACAGCAGTCTCCCTCCACCCCCAGGACTTGCTTGAGCTCATCCTAACATAGTTTTCTTAGATTATCAAGACTGTAAATTCAGTGTGATAATTCTTCCCTTGGTCCTTAAAGGCTGTGTAGGACAAGGAGCAAGATTGTTTAACAGTAATGCTGGTGCTTACTCTGGGTTCCAGGCCCTTCTTCCCACATGTGGAGATGCTATGCCCAAGCTCACCTTCCCTCTTGGGGGATAGGTTGCTTCTGCCACACTTCACTCTTCCCTGTGAGGGGTGACTTCATATGAGCACTAGGTTTCCAAATACTTCTGTAAACAGCTAGTGTCCAAATCTAGACCTCCTGGTCTGATTAGTCCTCCACAGCCAAGGTTGCTACCATGTTTAGCCTATTAAATAAAAAAAAAAAAAGACTCATAAAGGGGAGTGCCCCCCGACTATAACAGGGACCCACACTGGGTCCAACAGAGCACCCTGGCTTCAAAATGGGAAGACAGGAGAGGGGGGCCATGCCTCCATTTCTCTGTTTGACCTTGGCCTTATAATTGTTCCTTTTCTCTCATCATTTTCCTCAACAAACATTACACCTGCAGTTTCAGGGGAGGAGTAGGGAGGACACATGTCACTTTGGGAAGGAGGGTAAGAAGTTCCATTCACAGAGGGAGCAGGCAAATGATCTACCTGATCCAAAGATCTGAAATATTACTACTGTTCTAATTTATGATCTAAATCCACATGCCTGGTCTTTTAGAGTCAGAAGGGTAGGCAGGAAAACACCTATTCAACAAATGGATAAATGGAGGCACAGAGAGATGACTTGCTCTGACCAAGATCACACACAGTTGGATAGAAGTGAAGATGTGAGAAGAAGCCAGGCTGAGCTCTACCTTTAAGACCACATTTCACATGAGTGTTGTGTCTGGGAAAGGCAACCAGAAGATGTGTCTGCGGAAGTCAGCCTGTGGATGGAAGTCCAAATGCATGACTCACGTAGATCAAGATCAATGACTTTAGAAGTTCATCACCAAGAAGCCCACTGTCTTTGTAGTCACTACAGGGGTGATTGTCTAGCATGCATCCCCAGACCCCTGTTCTGCTTAGAGTAACCCTGCTTTTTGAGGGGCCCTTCTACCCACTCCTTGACGTTTGATGGGTGCTGCCAATCACAGAATCCCACTCATTACAAGCCTGGTCAAACTTCATATCCAACCACAGTATCCTGGCAACAGTGACTGATCCAAGAGGTGGGCCAATCAAAACTCCTTCCCTGTGGAAAAGGAAGAAATGTCTTTCTGCTTGGCTTGCTTGAGACGATATGAATCTAGAGTGTTCAGAGGCCATCTTCCTCATTACCTGGGGAGAACCACTCTGCAGAATGAACAGAATGAAGCCACCCCACACAGGGAATCAGAGCTGAGAGAAGGAGAGAGAGAGAGATTAATTGATTATATGACCCATTGTTATAGTTGGACCCCTTCTCTGGACTCCCCAGCCATGTGAGCCCATTGTATCAGTTAGGGTTCAACCAGAGAAGCAGAACTAGCAGAATGATAGATATGGATCTCAGTATAGACGTGGATTTATTACAAGGAATTGGCTTGTACAACTGTGAGGGCTAGTTAAGCAAATCTGAGGTCCACAGGGAGAGAAAGTCACGAGCAGGGTGGAACCCCACCCCTCCCCACAAGAGCTGAAACTTGATGTTCACAGGTCACAAAGGGAGATCTAGAATGGAAAGAGCAATTGTTGACCTAAAAGCCACTTGGAGTCACCCCCTCAGAGAAGGCCTAAGCCTCCTTTAAAAGCACACCTAACTGATTAAGTCAGGCCCACTCAGGGCAGTCTCTCATAGATTAATTTAAAGTTGACTGATTAGGGACTTTAATCACATATGCAGAATTCCTTCACCACAGCACCTGGATTAGTATTTGGTTAAATACCCTAGAGAAGATGCATAGATGCTATCAAATGGCACTGCCTCCATTTATTCTCCGACTCTTGAGAGAGATTATCACCTGCAGCCCACTCTAAATGGAAGCAAATTAGAAAGGGAGTTCTGGGAACTGTAATTCAGCCTTGCTAAGTTCATACAGCAAAAAGCCATCTCATCCATAAGTTCCTTTTTTATTCCCCCATAAGCTAAATTTGAGTTGGGTTTTTTAACACTTGGGATGAAAAGGCTCCTGACTCAGCTGCCACTGACTATCTTGCACATATTTTCTCCCTTAATCTGACACGGAGATAAGTATTATTTATAATTTTGGAGACTCAGGCCCAGAGAGGTTAAGAAATTGTTCAAAGACACAGAGCTCCAAAGAAAGCCTGTCTTTCTACTGCCAAAGCTACAATGTAATCTTTGCCAAAAGGAACCATCCTGGTTGATATATGAATTTCTTGTACAGTTTGGAAACGGACTTAAGCAAAAAAAAAAGTTTTTTTAGCTAAAAAGAGGTCCAAAGCTGAGGTACTTTATTCAGCTGATGACAGAACAAGGCCAAACAACAGATTTTATCTTCATAAACCAATGCCTAGCCTAGATGTATTTGGCTGATGCAATCAACTGTTTGATTTGTTTCCCCTGTTGTGTTTATGAGTCTGATTTTGGGGGGAGATTATTTTTCTAAAGTTTCAACTTTTTTGGAGGCCTCTTCTTACCTGAAATAGCTTAGATCTTAAACTCTCCTTCAAACATCAGCCATGGTCACAATGTCAAATAGACATAAACCCCTTGCAAGAGGGATTAAGAAAAAAGAGAAAGCCTACATGAGTAGTATCAGGACTGAAAGAGGAGACATCGTTACAGATGTCACAGATGTCAAAAAGATACTAAAAGGATATTATGAATAATTTTATGCCAACAAATTCAGCAATTGAGATGAAATGGACAAATTTCTTGAAAATGGACACAGTGGGTGAGACTTTTGAGCAGGGACTCTAGTGAGCTGAACCTCCTAACTTCCTAATCCAGTGGGCAATTTTGGGGTCTTGATCCTTCTGTGGCATTTGACACTGCTGACTGATCCTCCTTAAAAATCTTTCTCTTTTGGTTTCCATGAAACACAGTGTTTCTCCTTTTAAACCTCCTTCTCCCTCCTTCTCCTTTTCTGCTAATTTCAGTAGCCTCTGGTGAATCTCCTGGGCCCTCTACTCTTCTTATTCCACAGGGTTTTAACTATTATTTGTATGCTGATGGCTCCCAAATCTGCAGCCCAAATTGCTTTACTGCCTCACATTACTTCATTGCCTCACTTTGACTGACTGATAGTCAAGACAACTGGTTACTTAATCAGCAAGTGCCCACCACCCCTTGGATGTCCTCAGTCCCTCAAACTCACCTTTTTCTCCTTGTTTGCTAATAATATCCAGTGTTCACTTGGGAACTGTCCCTCCCCCATTCCCCATCCATGTAGGCCAGAGAGAGTCCCCCTCTCATGAGACCTAATTTTACCCCTTCAACTGAAAAAAAGAAAAAAACCAACCAGCACAGCCTAAAAGTTGAGAGTTATGTTATAGTCAGGGAACTTACTGAGGACTATAGCCCAGGAAATAGCTCCAAGGAATTGTTCCAAAGAGATAAAGGAGGAGCTAGGATATATAGGAGTTTTTGCTGAAAAAAAGAAACAAACATGCAGTCGAATATCAAAAGATTACTGCTAATCACAAAACCTCCTGAACATCTCCAGTTAAGTATTTAGTGCTTTTCTATGGGAAGTTGCAAGAGTCTGGGTTCATTGAAATTATTTCTTTGAGAATGCACCTTAACTATCTAAGGCCAGTATCCCATTTTTTCCTCCATCCTGAATCCCCTCAGGGCATACAATCATGGTGGCTGCAGTGGCTGATGGCTTGATGGAGAGCAACAGTTGTTGTTTATTGAAATGACAGGCAACATTTTTTCTGTCCATAACCCCCTCAAATCCATCCTCCACACTGTTGACTGAGTGGTCCTCCCCTAAACTGTATCTCATTATGGTGGTTTTAAAGCCAGGGCCCAAATTCTTTGATGTTACTCCACTGAGAGATGGGGTGTCCTCCATTTGACGCTAAGCAGGTTTATGACTGCTTCGACCAATGGAGCCCACAGAATGGATGCTGTGTGACTTCCGAGGTTAGGGCAGAAAGTCTGTGCAGCTTCCACTGGTCCTGGGAGGCTCATCGTCCAGAGGCCCCCTCTGAGAAATTTCCTCTCAGAACCCTGCCACCACATTGTGAAAACTTCAAGTCACGTGGAAAGGCCATGTGGAGGTACTCTCCTAACAGTCCCAGCTGAGCCAGCCATCAAGTTATCCCCATCAAGATCAAGGTACCAGAGATAAGAATTGTTTTGGAAGTGGATCCTCTAGCCATAGCTGTTCCAGCCAGTACCACTGGTGTCTTCTCAGGTGAGCTTCTAGACATAATGGAGCAAAGAAGACCTATGGGAGCTGTGCTCTGCCCAATTTCCTGCCTCACAGACTGGGATTGTAACAAAATAATTGTGTTGAGCCACTTAATTTGGGGGCAGTTTGTTACACAGTAATAGTGACTGGAGCATTCCTGCCATGCCACATACTTGTTTAAAATGTTGCCGCGATTCCACACAATCCAACTTCCTTTGCCTTTCATTACTGGGTTCCTGCCCACCCCACCAGAGTCATCTCTAATCCCTGCCCATACCAGCCCTAGTCCCACCCATACTTCAAGTCCTAGAAGGCTCCTACTTCTCTGGGCTTCCATGCCTTTGTAATGCTGGGGCTCTACCTAGATGTTTTTCTGACATCCAGATATTAAGCGAATCATCTAGAAAATTGGGGGATGTAAACCCACTTCCTTCCTTGAGATCCTTTTAGTGGCCCTTAAACTACTCAGGTGTTCTGTGAAAGAATATTAAAAGCATATGGGTTATTTTCAAGGTCTTTGAATAAAATAACAGGAACACATATTGGTTCCGAAGCCAGATTTCCTGCATTCAAATTCCAGATCTGTCACTTGCTAACAGATGTCTTTGTGGAATTTACTTAACCTCTCTGTGCTCCAATTTGTTTTCTCCATTGGTAAAATGAGATAATACATCCTTACTTCATAGAGTACAGTAAGGATTAAATGAGTTAAAATATGTAAAGTGCTTTGTGCCATGCAGAGTGCTTGGATAAATAAGTGTTTGTTTAAAATAAATCCCCTGCAAGTAGTTAACTCGAGTCATTGCTCAAGTCTTCTTCACCATCACCTTCTATAGGAGACCTCCCGATGTCCCCTCTTGGCTGGTTTTACAGATGGGTCCCTGTTTTCTCAGCACCTTCAGCTCACCGCAGCTACAGCATTTGTCACTGTCTGCAATTATATCATTGTAGTTGTTAGTATCTGTCAATTCATCTATTAGACCCTTGAAGTCAGGTGCTGGGTTTTATTCCTCTTTCTCTCCCCAGAATCCAAGCCATATTAGGCCTTCAATAAATGCATATTAAATTGAATCTTGCTTTGATTTTACAATCACAGCAACTCAAGGTCATTAAGAGGCTAAATAAGTTCTTTTAAGTCATACAGACTAAAACCTTCAGTCCTGTTCACTTCTGACTGCCAAGCCCAGGCTAGTTACTGTGTGTGTTCACCAGTCTCACCACTAACCCCTTCTGACCATTTACTTTTAAAATCATTTTATTCAAATACGCAAAAAATAATGCAATGTCTTTTGGCATCCTTTTCGGAGTCCCTGGGCCATTTCAGGATTATTCAATCACTATTACTCCCGGAGAAAGAGCGTTCATTGGAAGAAGTGGATTTGAATCCTTCCAATTATTCAGACGATTTGCTGACTATCCGGATAATTCCGATGCCTTGAATTCCTCCCTAATCTAAGAGGCGGTTGCTTTCATCCGTTTACTTTTTCCAGGTGTGGAGGTGAGGGCGCCGTTATTCAGAAAATCTAATTAAATATGGGGCCTCCTCCTGCCGGCTTGGACCTGCTGGCCAAATCCTTCGCTTTTACCACCTGCTGCATTATCAACACCAGACGGCGCTGTGGCTTCGCTGGCTTTTAAACCACAACTTCCAGCTCACAAAAGCTCCAGGTTTCCCCCAGAACTGTTGAGGAGATGGTTCCCAACATACCCCCTTCCGAGCAACAGGCTCATGTCCTTCAGCGTTTCGCGTCAGCGTCTGTGTGCTTATGTGTGTGTAAGGGAGGATCCCATTTTAACTAGTCTCATGGAGACCTGTTTGAGAAGCTGTCTCCCGCTTTCAGCTCTATTATCGATCCTAAAATCGCCCCCCGCCGCCCCGTGACTTAAAACAAATTCATCTAAATTAGAATGAATTTAAGGCATACTAGGCACCAGGCGCGGCTCGTTTCTTACCTCCATCTCCCTAGCGTTACATGCATCCTCCAGATTAAAGGACTTAACCTCGAAGCCTTTCCCGACCGAGCCTGGTGAGTGCACACACCCAATTTGCGGTGTCCTTGGCCGAGGCTCCAGCCCCATTCACCTGTCTAGGGAGGGAAAGGTGTGTCCATTCCTCCCAGTATCTGGACAACCAGCTCCCTCTACGTTCCTCTTCTACTTTCTCCCTTCTGCCCTGATTTGTAAGCGGTATTGGGGGGGGGGGGGGGGGGGGGGGGAAGGGGCCCGGCGGGGGGGGGCGCCGGAGCTCTGTCACCGAGTGTCACGCCGCCCTCCCCGCCCCTCTGCCGGGGGTGTGGGAGCGCAGCGGAGCGCGCGGCAGAGAGCCGGGCGCGTGGGGACGCGGGAGTGCGGGGTTCTGGGCGAGCCGCGCGGCGCACGGAGGGAGCCGGCCGCCACCCGCCGCCTGTGTACTGGGCGGCATCCCGGGCCGCGGTAGCCCGGCTCCAGGGGAGCGCGCCCCGCCATGGAGCCTTCGCACAAAGACGCCGAGACGGCGGCGGCGGTGGCGGCGGCGGACCGGGGGGCGTCCTCGTCCAGTGGGGTGGTGGTGCAGGTCCGCGAGAAGAAGGGCCCCCTGCGCGCCGCCATCCCCTACATGCCCTTCCCCGTGGCCGTCATCTGCCTCTTCCTCAACACTTTCGTGCCAGGACTGGGTAAGACGCCGCGGCTCCGACCCCTGCTCCCCGGGCCCCAGCGCGGGAGGACGGCAGGGGAGGGTCAGGGAGGGACCCTCGGGCGGCGCCCACGGGAGGCAAGTGCCTCGCCCGTGCTCCCAGCGCCCTCTGGCAGGTGGCAGAAGCGCGAGGAATGGGCGCCTGGAGGGAGACGCGGCGCGGGGCTCCCTGACACGCCTTTCACCTTCTCTGACCCGGGAGTCAGGTGATCTGGCCCTGAAGAGCCGGAAACTTTGCCAGGAATGTAGGACCCCGCCGGTGGCGACCTGGACAGTTCTCTCGGGCCCTGCTGGGCTCCCCTCCATGCGCCCCAAATCCTGCCTCTTGCCTCCGCCGCGCGCGCCCTCCCACGAGCTCCTTTCTTCGAGGGACGCGGGGCTGGAGCAGGAGGAGCGCTGGGCTGCGGGTGGGGGCGACTAAGCTTCCGGGCATTCGAGAAGCCGGCCGAGCTGGGAAAAAAGGGGGAAGAACGAGGTTAGGAGACACCCCGCAGCCTCGCCTGCGCTCGCGCTCGGTGCGAGGCGTGTGGGGGCGAGAACTCTTTAGCCATAGTCTCCACCTTCTTCCAGAATGCCCGCGATTCCTCCAGCACCCCTGCCAGGAGCCAAGGAGAAGTAGGATAATTTTATTAGTTTGGATGCCTGTGGGTTTGAACCGTACATGGCCAGTGGTGACCCCATAACTCCCTCCCATCACTTCCGTTCCTGACAAAGTGGAGAGCGCACGGATATAATTCTGTGTTGGACTCTGGCTGCCTGGAGGGTCCCTAATGGCGCCAGTATCCCCCCTAATGGCGCCAGTATCCCAAATTTTAATCAGAGGCCTATCATAGAGGGGTTCCCAAGACTGCATGAAGGGCGGGAATGAGAAGTTTTCTTGACCCTCCCTCTCCTAACTCCCCCAAATCTCTGTACGCTCTCCCCTCACTGTCAGCTTGCCAGCTTGGCACCCGATGTTCTTGAGTGCTAAAAGCACCCCGCAATTCTGTGTGGGGCTGGAGAGGCAAGCACCTCTGCCCTCTCCAGGAGAAAGCCTGCCGCTGTGCGCTGTGCGCGAGCTAGTTGCCAGCGTAGGGCTCCAAGTTAAGAACAGAGGTCAGCTAGAAGTGGTTTTCTGTTTTACTTTGGCCTTTCTCACGGCCCTGCTCTTAGCTAGCTTTGCAGGGTCCTCTCTGGCGCTGATGGCGAAAGTCACACCCATCCACGCAGGTCGTGTTCACTTTTCTCTTCGTGCTCATCTTTCTGCCCCACCCCCCGAGGGTGGGGGTTGAGTGGGGCTGTGGCCAGAGCAGCATGTCTGTCTGAGCAAGAAGGTGGTCTTTATTTAGGCTTTCCCTTTGTTGGTGCCTCCAGCAGCCTGCTTCCCTGGTTGGTGTCATCAGGCCAGCCCTCTCTGCACATTTAAACACCGTGAGGAGGCAAGCCGACCTTCATTTAGTTGTGTCGGAAATTCCCACCTGCTGGAGTGAAAACACACTCCCTGCCCATCTCTCTGGGGATGTGAAGATTATGAGCAGGGATGTGTCTTGATTCCATTTTTTTTTTTTTAAGTGGTGAAGCTAATGCCATCTTATGGTCTTTGAGGAAAGAAACACATTGGTGCCAGGTGGGAGGGGCTTCACCAAGTCTCTGTCCAGTCAGGCAGTCCCCCTGTGCACCTCCACGTGCCCTCGTGGGTCCACCTCAGGAAGCCTCTTTTCCACCCTTAGCCCTGCTGCCACTCCCTCTGGCCCCCTGCCCTCCTGCCCCTCTGCCCTGGACATCAGTTTTTACCTTTTTACACTTCCCTTTGTTAGATCAGAATCCTATGGGATTTTGGTAAGAAACCTTTCTAAGAAGCCAGAAGAAAATAAAGAGGGAAAAAAGCAAACTACAAAAGTAATAAAACAGGGTGAGGTGAACCGTGGGTATACAGACTTCTGAATTTTCAGTGACTAAATCCAGGCATTTTATTGTTTTGGTTGTCACTGAACAGTTGATTGGGTGCAAAGGCCCCGCCACTCTCCACACTGAAGGGGGTTCTTGATCCTCGGTGGTGTTTTTTGTGTGTGTCAGCGATGCATGTCTCTCCGGGTTGCTGGCAGGATGAAATAAGATTACGTAGAACTTGGGGTCTGGCCAACAGAGAGTGCTCCAGAGACCCTGGGTCTCTCTTGCTCTTTGCCCTTCTGCAAAGCTGAGCACTGGTCCCATCGCTGGTGTGTGTGGGTGCCCTCTGGGACCTTTCTTCTGAGTACCTATTGACCTCTGCTCCTCTGGACCTGCAGTGGAGTCCTGGATGACAAAGCAGCACAGGCAAACTTGCAGGCTCCCCACCGTCCTACCCCCACTCACCCCCAATGGTTTGAATGGCTCTTGGAAATTTTTCCCTCAGCCCAGACCCACTTCTCCAGGTCCTCCTGGCTTATCTGACACTCCTGTGATAACTGAATATTCATGTCTGGCTCTGCCCTTTAAGGAAATGAAGCTTCTTTTCATCCATTCACTCATTCATTCGACAAACACAGCATCCACCACGTGCCTGGCACTGGGGATGTGAAGATGAATAAATCAGTCAAGATGTCATAGATTTTAGGGGAAAATTGATGCAAACTTTGTTTAAATCTGGTAAGTGCTATGATGGCAGAAGGAACAGCATTTTAGCAGTGATTGATTCTTCCTAGATTGGGGTGGGGGTTCAGAGAAAGCCTCCCAGAGGGAGTAGTATTAGGTTAGACCTTGCTGAGAGTATCCATCATGGGGCCCCAAGCATAACTATCCTCACTTCCTTCTCACTCTCTGGAAATTGGTCATAGCACTGGTCCTAAGAGCCCTTCTTTTTTTTCCTGGAAACTTCCTTACCTGCAAATCCTCTCCTCATTTGCAAACTGGACGAGAGTGCAAGCATTGGGCTGAATGAAAGCACGGTTTTTCTCTGATATAGTGTCTCACGTCCATCCAGTCGGCAGGACCTGCCATGGAGAAGCCCAGTCCTTACAATTCACTGGTGCCTTCTAGATCCAAGCAACAATGCTGTCAGGATAACATACCATAAGAGGGATGTGTCCTCTCCCTGGAAGTGGATGGGAAGGAGAAATGATTTGTGATCACTCTGACTCCTCGTTGAAACATTACAAAATAACTTTGAAAAATGGATGATGGTAAAGAGAGTTTCCCCCAGTCGTATTCAGGATCATATGGAATACCTACTAGTAAAGACTATAGCCAGTACCTTCACAGTCCAACAAGGATGGCATTTATAAGTATGTACAATACTCATGGAATGAAAGTTCACCATTATACCCCAAAATGGCCAGAGAATTTATCTATGGCTTGGGAGCAAAATTATACTTTCTTATTTAAAAACTGTATCTATCTTGATTGACGTGGTGAAATGAAAATATTGATAACTCAGATAATGGCAGGGAAAGTGGGAGAGAGGAGAGTTTCCATTGACCGTTAACCATTCCATCAGATTAGTGTTAGCTATTAATCTACTGTTGAATATTCATAAATATTTCATCTATCCATAATATACTGCCTACTCTTTGACACTCACCTAATGTCTTGCTTCCCTGGTTAGAGTTCCACAGGCTGACTGGGCTTCTTCTCTCTTTCCTGTCAGCCTGAACCTCTAATTGATGATTCCCTATCTTGTGGCATCTTTTGTATCATTGATTTTTTTATTACTGTTTCAAGGGTTTATTCTTTGTCTGTCTAAATAGATTGTAAGTTCCTTGAGCGCAAGAACCATTTCAAGTTTCTCTTTGATATAGTATGCTACTTATGAATGCACATTGACCAGAATTATACTCCTGAAATAAGCATTAAAGATCATCTGGTTCAATGACTTTATTTTATATATAAGTGAGGCAGGCCTGAGGATGAAAGGACCAAGGAAATTTACATCCTATTCAACCTTTATAAAGAAGTAATTTAAGGATGTATTTCATCAAAGCAAGAGAGTAAGCCAAGAAAGAAGATATGAGGTCTAGGGAATAATGGATCCAATTCAGAGCAGCCATGAAAAGCAACCTAGGATAAAACTGTTCAGCAGGCCTGGAGAGCAGTCAGTCTTCATTAGAGTGGGAGGATGGAAGGCTCCAGGAAAGAGGTTTCTGAGGATGGTATAAGAAGGGGACATTCCACAGAGTAGAGAGTATTATTGGTATACTGCAAGAGATTAAAGTTATGATGAAAAAAAAAAAAAAACCCCAGAAAACAAGCAAGAAAAACAGAAGGCAATTAATAACTGTAGTAAAGACAAAAAGCTATGCAAAATCATTAAGATCCCCAAATGAAGCAACCTACCCAATTATATCAGGAGGTCAGCAGGCCTCAAGAAGAATAATAGAAGATTCCAAACAATAAATGAGAAAGAATTTGAGGATATTAGGATTATGATGTAGAAGGCACATGTTTCTTCTACTGATAATAAAAAAGAGAGATAATAACAATTTCAGGAAAAACAAACAAACAATTTTTTTCTAAAGGGATAACTCAGATAGAAAGCAAATCAGTATGTAGCCTGATTTTGAGCAAGTGGTAGAATGTAAGAAAGGCTCTTTTAAGTGTGTAGGGTCTGCCATTGGAACAGTGGTGCACAATATGGGCTCTTAGCTTCTCTTTGATTCTGTAGTGAAGAATATTTGCTTAGTCATAATGATATAAGTGCTCCTCACTAGTTTTTAACTTCTAAGATCAACCACAGGCAAAGAACTGAAGATTACTTAATAGCAGTTATAAAGGAGGATGTATGATTTTTTACCTTGGCAATATAAAATAAAATAAACAGCTTGTAGAAGTTGGCAAGGAGATTGTGATAAATTAAATTATTGTCCCCACTTATCCACTGTCTTCCCTGAAGGATGAGGGCACATCCCAACTTAATGCCATATAGGGCTTACCATTATTCATACGGAGGGGGCTATTTCCTTCCCTGCCCATTGATAAATCAGGGTTGGTCATGTGACTTGCTTTGGCCAACTGAATGAGTGGAAGTGACATATGTCACACAGAGATTTTAAGAGGTATTGTGAGGTTCTGCCATTGTTCTTTTCCCTCTCTCATGAGAATGGCAGGTCTTGGATGAGGGCTGCTTTTCAACATGGTTCCCAGAATAAAGAGGATTTCAGAAGCAGGGCATGACATGTCATGTGAGTGGCTGTGATTTTTCTGCTGTGTGAGTGTTGTTATTGTCCCAACACAACCTACCAAAGCTGACTTAACTTAGGGTACAGGTGTGAACACCCTCCTCAGCTAAAGTAGGTGATCAAGACATGCTGTCTATAGTTGATAGACCCAGAAAAAAGGGCTACCAAGGAAGTCAACAGATGAACTGAAATAGTGAGGTACTGGGAAAATGGGATAATGTTGGAACAAGAGTAGAAGGGAGATGAAGGCGGTGTAAGTAAGCTAACTCTTATGTATCATAGCAGAAAATCAATAAATGATGCCTAAAGTTGATAAAACATGAAAAAGCAATATAAGCATACTCTGGAGATTAGGAAAACACCAGAAGAATTCCTACACCTTCTGGCATCGTCAATTTTCCTTTGTCTAATGGCTCATTCTTAGCACACATACATACTGAAATTGTCTCCCGTCTCTTTGAAATAGCCTCTCTCGATCCTACACCCACTTCTGCCTATTGCCTGTATCTCTATTCCCCTTTACAGTGCAATCTCTGAAAGAGTTGTCTAGACTTGTCATCAGTCCCTCTTCTCTCTTTCTCTTGAACCCACTCTATGCATGTTTTTGCCTCCATCACTCACCAAAACTGCACTTATCAGGATCACCAGTCTCCTCCAGGTGGCTGAATTCTGTGCTCAATTCTGTCTTCATCTTCCCAGACCTCTCAGGAGCACTGGATACAATTGCTCACTCCCTCCTCAAAACACAGCCTTTACTTGGCTTCTGGAACACCACCGTCTCCTAGTTTTCTTCATATCTTATGAATCTTTCTCTGTTTCCTTTGCTCATCAACTTCTAAACTTGAGAGTTCCCCAGGGCACTTAATCATCTTAATCTTGATCTTCTCTTTGATCTCCATCTCTTTTCTGCCTACATTCATCCCCCCTGATGTTCGTGCTCATGGCTCTAAATTGCATCCTTGTGATAGTGACTCCCAGATCCAAATCTCTAGCTCAAACTTTCCCCTGACTTCCAGAGCCTTATATCCAACTGACTTCTCAACATCTCCCCTTGGAAACCAAAAGCCATTGTAGACTTAACTTATCCAAAAACCAAACTTTTGATTTTCTTCCCCAAACTTATTTCTCCCTTGTATTTCCCCATCTCAGCAAATGGCATCCTTCCAGTAGCTCAGACAAAAACTGGGACTCATCCTCAACTCCTCTTTTTCTCACACCCCACGCCCAATCTGTCAGAAAATACTTGGCTCTGCTTTCAAAGTCTAGTTGGTATCTGACCACTTCTAACCACTTTGTGTCTACCTCACTGGTCCAAGCCCTCACCTTCTCCAGAGTGCAGTGGCCTCTTAATGGGATGCTTGCCTTTACTGACAGTCTGTCCTCAACAAGGCAATAGGAGTGATTCTTTTAAAGCATGAGTGAGTCAGATCATGTCCCTTTTGAGCTGGAAACCCTCCAGTGGCTCTCATATCACTCAAGTAAAAGCTCAAGTCCTTATTATGACCTACCAGGCCCTAAGCCAGAACTTTTCAAAAGAAATACAACATGAACCACAAATATAATCTAAAATGTTCTAGTGCCTATATTATAAAGAAGTAAAAAGGAACAAGTGAAATTAACTTTATTAGTGTATTGTACTTAACCCAGCATATCTAAAATATTGCCATTCAATGCTTATCAATATAAAAATTACTAATGAGATTTTTATATTCCTTTTGGTATGTACTAGGTTTTCAAAATCTGTTGTGAATTTTATACTTACAGTACATCTCAGTTTGGACCAGCTCCATTCAAGTGACCACTAGCTACAGTGGCTGCCATATTGGACAGCACAGCACCTGCCATAGCATCTCCACCCCTGACAGCTATCTTTCTGATTTCCTCTTCTACTCTACCTCTTGCTCACTCTGCTCCAGCCCCACTGGCCTCTTTGCTGTTTCTGGAATATGTCAGAGGCACCTTCTCACCTCAAGGCTTTTGCAGTTGCTCTTCCTTCTGCCTGAGTACTTATCCTACAGCTGTCTATGGGACTGGCTCCTTCACATCCTCTGTCTTTCTCAAACGTCACCAGCTCAGTGAGGCCTTTTGTATTAGTTTGCTAGGGCTGCCCATAACACATACCATGGACTGGGTGGCTTAATCAAGAATAATTTATTTTCTCACAGTTCTGGAGGCTGGAAGTCCAGGATCAAGATGTTAGCAGGGTTGGTTTCTCCTGAGTCCTCTCTCCTTGGCTTGTAGATGACCACATTTCCCCTGGATCTTCACGTGGTCTTCTCTCTCTGTGTCTCTGTCCGAGTCTCTTCTTCTTTTAAGGACACCAGTCATATTGGATTAGGGCACATCCTAAAGACCTCATTTTAAGTTATTTAACCTCTTTTAAGACCTTATCTCCAAATATAGCCACATGATGAGGCAGGGGGAGTTAAGACTTCAACACATGAGTTTTGAGGGGACACAGTTCAGTGCGTAACACCTTCCAGATGGTCTCCCCCTCCTCCTCAGACTTCATATCTTATCCTACTTCATTTTCCTTAAGGGCACCCTCACTATCAAACATACTGTATCTTTTACTTATTTTTCCTGCTTTCTGTCTCCCTGCATTTGAATGTATCTTCCATGAGGGCAGGGTGTTATTTTGGTTTTTTTATTTTTTGTTTTTTGATCTGTTTTGTTCATTGCAGTATCCCTGCACCCTAGAACAGTGCCTGGTTCATAATAGATACTCAATAAACGTAAGTTGAATAAATGAATATGCTTAAACCAGAAATAGAAGTGATCGACTTTGGGAAGCTGGACTCAGAGCAGGGACAGCTAGGATAAGGGACTGTAGCCTTTCATTAAAAACTTTTCTCCTCTATTTGATTTTTTAAAAACTGTGCATTTGTATTATTTGCTGTTGCTTTTTTTTCTTCCTAAGGATAAGAGTCAATGTTACAGAAGGAAAAGGGACTTTTATACACTCCTGACAGGAATGTAAATTGGGGCATCTTTTCTGGAAAACAGTTTAGCACTTATATATCAAGAGTCTTAAAATGTTCACATCCATTAATTCAGTAATTTCACTTGCAGGAAATCTTCTTAAGGAAGCAATTAAAAACATGGACAAATTTTTACACGTAAAGATGTGCCATGAAGCTTTATACTATTTATAATTTCTAATATTTATATATATAAATTTATTATAAATTTATAAATGTATTGAAAGTTATAAACAAACCCAAATAACAACAATATAAAAATAGTTAAATAAAAGCTATTTATGGTAGAATATTATATGCTGATTCAAATGATGTTTACACAGAGTTTCTGATGCTGTGGAAAGTTTAGGGTGTAAAGGAAAGAAGTATGTTGAAAACTGGGCTGTCAGTGTAATCTCAAATATTTTTGTTTGCTTGATTTTATTTGCTTGATTCTAAGGCACCTCCTTTCCCCACTTTTTGGGTATTTCTGAATTTCAGGTGTGTATTACTATTGATATTGAAATGCATAATTTTTTTCTTTCTTTCATTTTTTCTTAAAAAGTTATTGCTAAATTAATGATGTATTTTTATTTTCAATGGCATCTTAAAATCAAGAAAATATAAGGTAGCTGATAGATAAAGACAGGAAGAAAATACATTAACATGGTAACAGGTGGTGGGAGCGTGGGTGATTATTTTCTTTATACTTTTCTATATTTTCTAAAATGAGCATAAAATGTATTACTTTTATAATTAGAAAACTTAAGTAAGCATTGTTTTGAAAAACAGCCTCACAGGGTTATGGCGCTCTAATGCAAACGCAGCATTGTTTTGACAATGGTGAAATGCTAAATGTCTGGGACGACCATGTCTACACTCCACTCTATTTACCCTCCCTGTCTATGTATCCATTGCAGGATCATTTACAAGCCAATGTCACTTTGAGGGGTGACTGGGTCAGGTTCAATGACATAAAGAGCATCCCCATTTCTTCTGAGATGTTGCAAGGAACGATGCTGCTGTGGGGAGTGAATGTAGTTAGTCAGCAAATGAGACAGAGGAAGTTTGTGTTTCAGTCCAGTGTAGATTGAGGAGCATGCTGAGCAGAGGACAGAGCTGACTCTGAGTGCCTTCTATGGCACACCACTCCCCAGAAGCTCTCTGCACTCCTGCTGTGGTCCAAGTCTGTACCCAAACTGAGATGCACAGTCAAAGGAGACGCGTTCCCTGCGCTCCAGGTGCTGATGGTCTACTGGGAGGATATAATGTAATACAGCAGATAGTGGATGTGTGCTTTCATGGAGGGGAGGGAGGGGTGGCTGCTGGCCAGTCTAATCCAGGCCCCAGGGGTGAGGGAGTGCTTTCCCGGCAAAGTTGGCCACAGGGGAAATGAGCAGCAGGCTGAACAGATGACCTGGAGGGCACTAGACTAAGTCACATCTCCAGCTGTGCATCAGATTCATGAGGCTCAAGGTGGTGTGGAAAGGGGGTGAACTAGAAGTCAGGAGGCCTGACAGCTGGTTCTAGTTCTCCAGGAGCTTGCAGCCTCCAGCCACTTCACCTCCCTGAGCCCCAGTTTCTCCATCCCTAAAATGGAAGTAGTCCCTGCTCTGCCACCTCACAAGGTCATGATGTTCTGCTAACCATGAAGCACTCCATGGTCAGAAAGGGGGTTATCACTACCAGTTCACATTGGCAAAGTTTCCTTTGTTCCCAAGGTGGTTCCTGGGATTTTCTTCACAGCTACCCCAAGGGCAGCAGGGGAGCCTTAAGCACTGCAGCCTTTTCCAGCATCTGGTCCCTGGTGGCACAGAGCCGAGCACACGCCTGGCATGCTGGGGGGGAGGAGGGAGCAGGGTGCTTTCTCTAGGGCTTGGTTCTCCATGTAGGAGAAGCTTTTGCCAGTGTATCCTCCCAGACCCTGGGCCTCAGTGAGACATGGGAAGTCTCTAGGGCCAACTCTACCGTCTGGTAAGAGGCTGTAGGCACATCAGACTGGTGAGTGAATGTGTGTGTTCACACATGCACACACACACAAATGCCCCTGCAGATGTGCATTCAGCATGGGAACTTCCCAGTGAGAACTGGGTGCTGGGGTCAGTGGTCCCAGCTGAGTACAATTTCTCCAAGCCATGTTAATGAAGAATGGCATTTCTAGGGAAAAGTCGAGGCAATGGTGAGGGGACAGTATTTTCTTATTCGAAAGATTAATTATGCTTTTATTTTATTTATTTTTAAATTGAATTAATTTTTATTGAAGTGTAGTTGATTTACAATATTATATTAGTTTCAAGTGTACAAAGTAGTGATTCAATATTTTTATAGATTGTACTTCATTTAAAGTTATTACAAAATGATGGCTGTATTCCCTGTGCTGCACAATAAGTCTATCCTTGTTGCTTATTTATTTTATACCTAGTAGTTTGATCTCTTAATCCTCTACCCCTATCTTGTCCCTCCCACTTCCCTCTCCACTAATTTGTTCTGTGAGTCTGCTTTGTTATATTCATTTGTTTTCTTTTTTAGATTCTACATGTAAGTGAGAGCATACAGTATTTGTCTTTCTCTGTCTGACTTACGTCACTAAGCATGGTACCCTCTAAGTCCATCTACATTGTTGAAAATGGCAGAATTTCATTCTTTCTTATAGCTGAGTATATGTCTATGTACCACATCTTTATCCATTGGTCTGCTGATGGTTACTTAGTGTGTGTTTATTTTATGAAAAGTCTTAAATTCATTGAAGAAGCCATTTTTCTTGAAAGGAATAAAATGACACGAGACCAGGGCTGTCCTGGAACGTGGACTGTATATGGTCCATCGCCAGGTCTTCTGTAAGCTTTGGTCTTCATTGATGGAGAAGTTTGACCCCAAGGCCAAGAATAATGTGTTTGTGGAGAAGACTCTGTCCTAAAACCTCAACAAAGAAAATGTTGCATCTTTCCCAGGGTCAGGCAGCTTTAGGGCCATCCAACCCCTTCACTTTACAGAGAAGAGGCCTCTTCCTGGACCCAAGGCTCTTACCCACAACCTCACATCACTTACCCCAGCCCGAGGCCCTTCTGCTCACCTCAGTGCCTGGCTTGTAGTGGAGGGTTAATTACTATTTGTCCAATTAAATGAGTGCACGGGTGTTACAAAGATCTGGTGAGGGCTCAGGGGACAACACGTGACCTGTCGGTGACCACATCCGATTCCACTGCCTGGACCTTCCTCTGCTTGCTGCCCCGGCCTTTTTTCCCCTCATGACAGCTTTATTGAGACATAGTTGCATACCATAGAAAAGTCACTCTTTCAAAGTGTACAGTTCAGAGGTTTTTAGCAAATTCAGAGCCTTCCACTCCTTCCCCAGCCCTGCCTTCCAATCTCACCATTTGGCCACTTTGCTTTCAGAACCCTGGAAACTTAACGTGCCAAGAACACCTTCAGGCAGGTGCTTTTGGGACGAGTGATTGTTTGGGCATCTTTTGGTGGTGGCTGTGTTGGAGTTCTGCCAGTCAGGAACTCACGGCTCAGAAGGCGAGGCCCACCCTGGTGCCACAGATGGGCGAGACGCAGGCCTCCTGGAGGCTTCGGGGACAGACATTGTTTGGGAGGTTGTCATATTTTATTTTCTGTTTTGTTTTAAAAAGAAGCATCTCACCAAAGAGGGAAAATGTAATAGCATGGCACCAGTGGCCTAAGCTGAAACATGAGCCACTTCCGAGAAGAAGTGAGCCCCTCCCTCTGGGGATAGAGGGACATTGCCCCCGGCTGTGGGGTCATCCTTAGGCCACTCAGCAGAAGGGAGGGCCGACAGCACCTTCCTGGGCCACAGCTCTCTGTGGCTTTAGTATTATATCACTGTTTTATTTTATTTTTGGGAGGGGAGGTAATTAGGTTTATTTATTTAGTTTTAGAGGAGGTACTGGGGATTGAACCCAGGACCTCATGCATGCTAAGCATGCACTCTACCATTTGAGCTATACCCTCCCCCTTACATCACTGTTTTAACAGAATTTCTATGTTAGCAGATTAAGCCATCTCCGCCTTTGTCTTGGCTCTGACCATTTCATTCTTCTGCTCTGAAATCTTCAGTAGCTCCCTGTTGTCCGCAGACTAAGTTCATATTCCACATTGGACCCACAAGGATTCAGTGAACTTCACTTTTTCTTTCCCTCCGTTTATTTAGTCAAACTGGACAACTTGCTTTTATGGTGCTGCTTGTGTGATTTGGCTCCTCTGTACTCCTGCCTGGAACACCCTCCCCCATCATGTCTAAATCCTGCCCACCTTCAAGGCCCATCTCTGACAGCCCTCCCTCCTAAGCCTTTTTTGCCCATTCCTGGGACTGTCAGGCCACTTAGGACAGTTCTCTTGCTCCCTTTAAATTCTGTTCTTCTGCTGTTGTCTTAATCCTCTTACTCGAATCACCTCCTGGAGGGTAGGGGCTATGCTTTGTCATCGTCTGCCTGTGACAGCTCCTAGCTCAGTCTGGTAGGTATTTGTTGAAGGAGAGATGTGTGTGGATACTGACTTCTGGTTGTGAAGGCGGAGTCAAGAGCACGTCCTTGCTCCCTCAGCCTAGTGAGTGTGTCCCTTACCCAAGGGACACAGGCTTTAACGTCACTTCTCAGACTTCCTGGCTCAGAGGGAAGTCAGGGATCTAATCTTGCGGCTGAGGCAGGATGGGAAGAGTGCTGTGTGTCTCTGGGGTGTCCTTGGTGGTCCAGCCACTCAGGGGAGGGACATGGGAAGAGGAGGGGTGTTGGCTCCCCCATTGCTGGGACAGAAGGCTTGCTCTGCAGGGGATTCATTGGGAACAGTCACCGTGTGACTGGGAAGAGCCAGATCACCTTCCATCCTTTCAAGCTGTATAGCTAATAGCTGATAAGTGCGGGCAGGGATGGGGAGGAGGGAGCAGTGGACGTGATCAATCTTAGTAAACCATTTTAATAAAGATTGGTTTGGGCACTAGCCACCAAATTAAATCTACGGGAAATTTCGATGAGAAACAGGATATTCGCATGATCTTAAAGTGTCTCTCCACAGAATGCTTATAACTTGCAAGGGGAAAAAATTATACAGTGGAGAAACCAGACAGCATCTTGACTGGGTGAACAAAATCACGTTACCTGGACCTTGAAACCATTATTCTAGGTGAAAGAAGTCAGTCACAAAAGACCATATATTGCATGATTCCATTTACATGCAATGTCCAGAATGGGCGAGTCTGTAGAGACAGAAAGTAGTTGTCTGGGGAGGAGTGGTATCTTTGGGAGGCTGTGGGGAATGATTGTTAATGAGTAGGGGGTTTCTTTTTGGGGAGACAAAAATGTTCTAAAATTGATTGTGGTGATGGTTGCACAATCCTGAATATTCTAAAAGCCACTGAATGATTAAATGGGTGACTATTACAGTATGTGAGTACATCTCATTAAAGCTGTTTAAAAAGTTAGCATCACCAAGGAGAAACAGACAGACATCGCATGCCTCCTGGCGTGATATCCTGAGAGGGAAACAACATCGTTTGTGTGGTACTCCAGCTCGGGGCACATGATCTGAATCTGCTTATGAGAAAATATCAGAAAAGCCCAAATTGAGGGCATTCTACAAAATACCTGCCCGGTATTCTTCAAACGCGTCATTGTTATGAAAAAGGAGAGGAAAAAATGTGACAACTAAATGCAAAGTGTAATCTTGGGGGGATTGGATTCTGTAGTGGAGGGAAAAAGAACACCAGTGAGGACATTATTGAGACAGCTGACAAAACTGGAATATGGACTGTATGTTAGATAAAATATTGTATCCGTATTAGGGTTCCTAAAGTCAGTAACTGTGCTATGAATACGTGAGAGAATACCTCTGTCTTTGGAAACACACTGAAATATTAAGGGATAAAGAGCCATGATCTATGCAGCCTGCTTACAAATGGTTCAGAGGAAATAAAATATGAAGACTGAAAGAGAAAGAAGGACAAAACAAAAGTAGTGAAGTGTTAAAAATTGGTAATCTGGGCAAAGGGTAGACAGAAATTTTCTGTCTTATTCTTGAAACTTTTCTGTCAGTTGGAAAGGATTTTAAAGTAAAAAGTTAGAAAGTATGTGGTTAAAAGCCAAACATTCTGACCTCATATAGTTCATACTTAGGAACTGCACCTAAATCCAAACCACTATACCCTAAGTAAGTGCTTTCCTATCATTTAAGGTCTGCCAGCTCTAACTAACTCAGGCACCGTCTGGGGCCAGAGGAGGAAAGTCACGGTGCAAGATGGCACTGGCTTGCAGACCCCCAGGGGAATTTTCCTGGGGATGTCTACCATTAATACCCCGAGGTGGCATAGAAGTTTACCACAGTCATTTGGGAATGAAAGCCATTCCTCTGCTCCAGCAGCACCACAGGCTTGATTATAAGTGAAATGAGTTTCTCATGCACAGTGCATGCAACTGGCCTGCCTTGCAGTGTCTGGTTGGGATTGACCCGGCTGCATCATTTCCAGCCTTCTTTGGGGGCTGGTCAGGCATGTGACTGCTTCAGCCAGAGCTGGAGCAGGTACCAATGCTGCAGATCTATTTTTGGAGAAGTTCCTTGTCTTGGTGATTCCTCTCTTTGATATCTCAGTATAGAGTCCAAGAATCATTTGTGGACCTCAAAGAAACCATCCTCAAGCCAGTGACCACTGACCACACCATGCTGGGAGGGCTTGGGAGAGCCACCCCTTGGCCTTGCCCATTCTGAGGGGTCATGTGGATTGAACATACAAGTGGAATCTTTGCAGGGATCACCATATGGCTTAACTTAGGGAGGAAAGAAAGAAACATAACTATCTTAGGACCTGAAACTGGGGTTCTGAGGCTCAAGGCAGAAAGGCAGGCAGTGGCTGATGCACCCAAGCTCACAGGTCGGGTGTGGCCAGGCTTTGGAGGTCTTGTACCTCAGTGCCTGTGCCTGGACTCTGAGCCTGAGACATCCTAAGGAATAGGGCCTCACTCCAGTGCTTGAGAATTGATTTGAGGTGTATTCTCCTCATCACTCTCTCCCTGACCGCTAGTTGGGATAGAATCAAGTGGAATATGGGCTAAAGGAAAGTAGAGAAAAGCCATGGCCTTGGCAAGATACCCCATTGCTTGGGCCCACGCTTGGGTGGGACGGCTGTGGGCTTTATTTTTCCTGCTAGCTCCTCCTCTGAGCCCAGTGCACGGAACATGCCACAGGACGTTGTAGATGTTCCTGTGTGGGTTCCCCTGAGGATTCGAGAGCTGGGTCTGCCTTGTGTCAGGATGTAGGTACTTGGAAATCCACCTGAGCACTCCTTAAAGGTAGACCCAGAGAACAAACAGGGACCTGCTGTATAGCATGGGGAACTATATTCAATATCTTGTAATAACCTATAATGGAAAAGAATCTGAAAAATAAAATACATAGGTATAACTGAATCACTATGCTGTACACCTGAGACTAACACAACATTGTAAATCAACTATACTTAAGTTAAAAAAAAAAAAGGTAGACCCAAGGAAGGAAGGAGTGAGCAGCAAGCAGTATGTCTCCCCAGTGCTGTTTGCATCCCATCGCTCCACATTCTGCATGGGGTTTCCCCACCCACCACCCCCAGGCATCAGGGGATCAGCACTACCGCCAGTCATGAGGGGAAATGCACGTGATTCTTAACATCAGTCTGAAGACAGTGCACACTGACTAGCGGTAGGAGAAAGGGTGATGGGTAGAATATGCCTTAAAATCAAGCATTTAATTACTGTTTTGGATTATCTACCTGCTGCTCTAACTTTGGGTTTTCTAATCTAGCCTGTGGGTTAGTCTTGTCTCTTTCATGTCACCCCCTAGAGTGTGGTCCAGTGCAGAGTACGGAGCAGGACCCCAGCCCCACTTGACGACTGATAATGAGCTGGGAAGGAGTGTGGCCCCTGCCAGGCTGAGATCCAGAATCCTGGCTTCTGGTTCCAGGACTGTCACAACGGCACCCTTGGCCCCACAGTGCCCACTTCCCTGATGGGCCCCACTTTGTACCCATCTGAAGCAGGAGTGATGATTATTCTTGATTCCTTGTTTGCACTGAGAGAGTTAATGAGATAAGATCAAGGTCATTGCACCGTGTCCCTTTAAGTCAGGAAGTGAACAGGGGCTCGGTGCCTGCAGCTTGTCCTGCTGAGCCCACCCACGTGGCCCGGCTGATCTCACGCTTTCCTGTTCTGAGGGAGCGAGTCTTGCCCTTGCAGAGGCGGGCAGGAGACAAGGCTTTCACCCCCTTCCCTCCCTCCCCCATCCATTCTCCACCCATCCCTGGCCAGGAGCTGACCTGTGTGACGTCACCTGCTCCAGGTGTGTTGGCCAGTGGGAGGCATTCAGAGGGGATGGAGGAAAGGAAGAGAGAGGTTGGATGTTGGCCCCTCCAGCTCCCTTCCCCTTCTTGTGTGTGACCTGTGTGACCGTGGCTTCTGTCCTGCAGCCACCCTTTCCTCCAGGCAACCTCTCCAGACTCAGACAACAACCCCCTTTCTGCACCTTCTGTTGCTAATCATCAGTGTTTCACTCTCTTTGTGGGTTCTTCTGGTCTGGCCCAGGCCTCAGTCAACGGTTGCTGCATTAAGACCCTGACCCCCACTGGCACAGAGACCTTTCTTTTTAGCATCCCCAGCTGGGCTGTAGGATCGAAAACCATCAGCTTGGCATCACTCCTCCCCACCCCCACCCCGCTCCCCAGCCCGGTTTTCCTAAAGAAGCTGGTTTCTAACAGTCTTCCTCCTGGAAGCTCTGGAACAGCCAGTACACGGAGCCAGAAAAGCGTGGGCGTCCAGCTTCCAAATGGCTCTCGTGCTCGTGAGATGCCACATTCCCAAGAATGCCTGGGGTGGGGGCGAGGCGGGGAGGGGAGGGGGGCTTGACATGGTACAGAGCGGGTGCCCCTGGGGTCCCAGAATCTTCTTTCTGTGTTTTCCTGTATGGTTTTTCATCTTCTCGCCTAACGACAGGCATCAGTCCCAGCTCCTCCCTGGGCAGCGCTGGCCCCTGGCGCTTCGCTCAGAGATCTCTGGGCTGCACCTCCCTCCCCAGAGGCAGAAGCCAGGGTTCTGCCCCCTGCCCCCCAGGAGACTCAGGTGCTGGAGCCACTGCCCTCCTTCACCCTGGAGCCCTGTCTTTATTTGCCTGTTGGCCACTCAGCCCACTCTCCCCTTCTCTCCGTGATGTGAGTCCACACACTGTCTACCTTTTAAGAACTAGCTCACCATTCACAGGTGACTTTTTGATATTTGTCCATCTTTGTGATCATTTGGCAGATGCAGCATCGGCCCAGGCTGTTTGTACTTGTAACAGCTATTCCTCCTTATGCTTCCTGCTATAAATGGAAGACACTGAAAGCAAATCACCACCTCAATCCAGTGTGCATTCTGCTCCGGAGGACCAATCATTTTACTTTCTGACCCCCATTTCCTTCGGCTGCCCCACCCACACCCACCCCCCTTGGAGATTGAGAGCAGCTAAAGAATGAAGCCATCAGGTGCATGGTTTGATTTTTCTTCCTCTCCTCTCAAAAAAAACCTGCACTGTTTGAGTTGTTAAAACCTCCGAAGATTCCTTGTTATGAGAAGAGTCATCAAAATACGCCTATTACGTTTCAAGTCTTTACAAAAGACACCAAAAATTAGTGCATCATCTACTTAAAAGGATCCCCTTTGATAGCCATACCAATTTACATTTTTAAAGAGCAAAAAGGTTCTGGTTGGGTACTTCTGAATCTGTTTTTTTTTTTTTTTCTCCCCTCCTGTGTGATTTGTGTTCAGACTTCTGAGAAGCAGGTTTTATAATAGAGATTCAGCCAGGCTAAGTCACAGCGGCAGAAGCTTATGCAACTTGAAAACCTATAAGTTAAAAATGGAATAGTCTTGCAGAGTGGGGAAGGTAATAATATCAGTGATGTGAAAATAGAAAGTAAGAAATTAGTATTTCGGCAGTTCAGGTCTCTTATCCACATTTTTCTGCACCAGAAGATCTTAGTGTCATTTTCCAGAATAAATCCAAGATGCAGCCTCTTATTAGAAAAATCTAACTTGACTTTCACAAATTCAACCCTCTGTCCCCAGTAAATTCAGGGCGAGGAGCCCTTTTTACTGACTTTTGGCTATCATGTTACAAAACGAATTTTGTCTTTGTTAGAGTCTGTGTGTTCGCTAATGCCCATCAAGGAACAGTTTTTAGATTTTTTATAAGTGGGCTTTGTTAATTTGCTATTTTAAAAATACTTTGTGAGACCTTTACGGTTGCCATGGCGATAAAATTTCCATAAACATGATTTTTGTGGAGATTTTTGCACATTGAAGGCTGAGGTTGATATGGTTGGGGGAAAGTAGGTGGTGAATTTGGCAGCTACCCATTGCTGCTCCCTCAAATGCTACAAATCTGATTCCAAGAATCCATGTTATAGCAGAGACCTGGATATCTGAACAACGCGATCAACACGAGGGGCTTCTGGGAAGTGGACCTGGTCAGGGGAGCGCGAGGCCAGCCTGCTGGCTGGATGAAGCCAGTGAGGTCATGGGTCGTGGGAGCCTTCTCTGCTAATCAATGGTCCCGTCCAGGTCAGAATGACCTGCAGTCTGTCTAAACCCTGGATTCATTAAACCTTTGAAGACCAGACACCCCGGAGCTGCCCAAGAGTTGGTGAAGAGCCTGAGAGCTCTATTTTTCCTTTTAACCAGATTTGTAAAATTTAAAAATCCCATTTAATGCACAGTATTCCTAAAATGCTGAACATCTACAATGGAAAAGAATAGGAAACAAAAATGTAACAATACTAACTGTTAAACAAAGAAAGAAGACATTGGATAAGAAAGTTTTGTAGTCCTCTTGAATGCCAGCAGTTAAGGAAAAGCAGATTTAATTAGAAGAAGAGGTAAACGGTTCCAATGGCACCAAACTTCATCAATGATGCTAGCCAGATATTTGTTTGGCTCACAAACAGAGGGGCTTCACAGTTCAACTTTATTTTCCAGAAAATGGAATATACAAAGCCATCAAGGGAGAAGCAGAGCAAATAAGACAGAGGGTTTTCTAATAACTAAAAATGTTTCAGAAAAGAGATGACCGGTAAAAGGGGTTAAAAGTGGAACTGTATCAGCATGAGGTAAATTCCACTGAGGGCTCTTTAGTGAGCCGGCCGGGCACTCAGTGCCAGGAGCTGCCTAAGTGAGCACCTGGGCACAGGCAAGGGGTTTGAATCATACAGAATTATGAATCATAAGGAATTATGAATTACTGGAAAGCCGTTGTGTTGACTGTTATTATTTATGTAGCGCAGGAAATTCGAACAGGACCATCCAGAGGATGTGTCAGACTCTCTGTCTGGCAGTTGCTGATCTCCGTTTCCTGAAGCCAAACTTGGATGCCCGGGAGAGGTTGTGTGCACACCCGATGTGTGCGCGGGTGAGCCTGCACACTGGTGCCCTGCGTGTGCACAGGACAAGGGCACGTTCAGAGTCCACACAAGTTAGAAAGGCACAGACCACCAGCTCCACAATCCACAGTCTCACCCTCACACAATGGGGAAAGGCCAGTGGCCTGTCTAGTCTACAAACACCGGAGACAGTAGCCACCACCGACTTATTATTTGTCAAAGTGTGTTTTTTGAAAAAAGAAAAGAGTGTGAAGAGGCATGAGGCCTTTTGTGCTTTTAGAGTAGTGGGGCTTGAAGCAAGGCTCATCCTGAGGAGGATGTGGGCTGTGCCCCACAGTGGAGGCATGTGGAAAGCTGGCATCTTTGCTGCTGGGGCTTCCCTGCCTGGGGCATGACACGTGCCTGGCTGGCAACCCTGGGTGGAGTGACTTGTTTACGACCAGATGACCGGCCTGCAGTGATGGCTTCCAGGGCTGCTCAGAGGGCTTCCCAGGCATTTTTATTTGCCCTAAAATAGCCGGAGGAATTTGGCATGGAGAGCTGCTGGAAAGTGCCTCACTGCCCTGTCCAGAGTGGGAATCAGAATCAGAATGGTGCCTGGAGAGCTGCTCCAGCCTCTTCCCTTAACACATACTTAATTTAGAGGTTTTTTTTTTTTTTCTTTTAATAATACATCAGTAGCAGGCAGCTTGGCTGGGGCTGGTGGGCGGCTAGGAAAGGGAAGGAGCCTGCGGAGCCAAGAACACAGCAGCCCCAGGACTGCAGCCTTTCTGCCTGTTGCCCCCTCTGGTGGCCACTGCCCTGCTGTGGGGAGGAGCGGACCTCCCCTGTCTTAGGGCTCTGAGCGGAGGGAGGCCCAGGTGTGCACTGCAGTGGGGAGCTTTGCCCTGGGGCGTTGCCTTCTGAGATGCTCTAAAATGCTCAGGGTACAGAAAGACCAGGACTGGCCCTTGCTCCCCCTGCCAGGAACAGGAAGATTTCATTCTCTGGGAGAGAAAAGTAAGCAGAAGCAGAACTACCTGTCACATTGCACAGAGGTGAGGGTGTGGAAGGGAGAGGCCCCTGGGGGTTCCCAGGCAAAAGGGCTTTTGATGATGGGGAGTCAGGGATCTTCAGTTGTTTTGTGTGTGCTTCTCTGAATCCTGGTGACCCTTGCCTCGGTATAACTTCTTTATTTTCTTGAGGACCTAGATCTCACGCTGCCCTGTGATAGTTGTGTGACCTTGGGCAAGTTACTTAACCTCTTGTGCCTCAGTTTCTTGATCTGCAAAATGGGGATAATGATAGCATCTGCTTCATGGGACTCTTTTGAAGATGGAGGGAGTATTACAGACAAAAGGCTTAGAATAGTTGCTTGGAACATAATGAGAATTACATTCCCCCCCAAGCTCTAAAGGAATTTATTCTTTTACCTCTCCTTTTCCCTACACCCCAGCCTCTGGTAACCACAATTTTACTGTCTGTTACTAGGAGTTTGGCTCTTTTTTTAGATTCCACCTGTAAATGAGATCATGCAACATTTGTCTTTCTGTGTCTGGCTAATTTCACTTAGTATAATGCCCTCAAGTTTCATCCATGTTTTTGCAAATGGCAGGATTTCCTTCTTTTTCTAAGACTGAATAGCAATCCATTATATATATATATATATACACACATATATATGTACATATATGTATATAAATGTGTATGTACATAAAAATAATAGCCATTCTAACAGGTGTGAGGTGATACCTCATTGATTTGCGTTTCCCTGATGATTAGGGATGTTGAGTACTTTTTCCTGTATCTGTTGGCCATTTGTCTTCTTTGGAGAAATGTTTATTCAGGTTCTTTGCCTATTTTAAAATTGTTTTATTTTAATTTAAATATTATTATCATCCTTAGAGTTTATATTGAGGTGAAGCCAACCCTCCCACTGCAGTGCTGAGAGAACGGTGCTGTGTGAACCAGCAGGGCCGCTAGACCACGGGCCTGTCGAGTTAGGAGCGGTCCTCACTCAGCTCTGCCCTCCAAGGGTGGTACAATGCACAGGTCCTAACAGGTGCTTGGTAATTTGGGAACAGAATAGCGAGTCAGGGACATGGCTGACGTGTGGTCCTAGGCTGTGGTATTTTGGCCTCAGGGTGCATCAGAATCCCCTGAGAAGCTTGTTAAATGTCAAATCCCAGCTTTCATTCTCAGAGAGCCTGGTTTAGTATTAGTAGGAGTAGGATGGGACTGGGAAACCTGCATCTTTAAAAAAGAACAACATCATTTGAGAAACTCCCGGAGAGCCTCAGTCTGTGGTGTTCTGTGGTGTCCCCATAGGCAGGGCTGGGGGAGAAGAAGGGAACCAGGAGCGACTGCTACCAGCAGGGCCTGCCCATGTGGCCACTCTGCCTTTGGGGCTGGGAGGGGGAGGTGGTATCCACACCGGAGCCCTTGCTCTGTGCTGGCTGGTGGACACGCCGGGAAGAATGGAGCCTTCCAGGGAGAGAAGCTGTGGCTGGATTTGGTCTAAAGCATGTTTAACTTGGAACTGCTCTGCAGGGAATGGTGAGGTCAGCGGTTCCTAGAAATCCTAAAAGGAGCCCCCAGGACAAGGCTGCAGCTTGTGGGTTCCTTGAGGTGTCTCTGCCCATCAGGTCCCTGTAGCCTGAGCTGGCCCCTCCTAGGGCCCTCCTTCACCAGTCCCCTGCTCAGAGCCTGCAAGCAGCTTTGACTGGGGCAGTGCCCTCCTTTCTGTCCAAGGCCAACACCCTGAGCTCTGAAAGTGGCTCCTCCGTTTGGGTCATTGAAGCAGTTCTTTGGATTTTCCTTGAGGCTCAAAGTGAGGCCTTTGGAAAACAGCTGTTAATTTAACCTAAGCGGCCCAAGAAAAGACACACTGGAGTTGAGTGAGGAGGAATGTGCTTTTATGGAGCTGTATGTTTAAAGATACCTCTAGGATTTGTTTCTTAGCAACAGGGCTCATCCAAAGCACGTTGGCAGTGTCAGAACATCCAACGATGCCCGCAAGCACCATATAAAATACAATAAAAAGCTGTAGAGTAGGAGAGAAGAGTCTGAGCATAGCGCCTCCAACAGGTAGAAAGCCTCAGAACCCTGAACAGAGGCAGCAGCCATTGGTTTAAGGCAGAGACTCTGTGGGAGAGAAGTTCCTACCCAGGGTCGCCAAGCCACCTCCCTCCTTGGTTTCCTTCTGGCATCACTTAGCGGGCTTTCCTCTCCTCCTGCCTCCCTCCTTCCCTGGCACAGGAGACCCGGAGTCCAATCAAATGGCCTTCCGTACTTTGTAATTGAAGAGTGGCAGGGTTGAGCCCTGGAGGAGATATTAGAGAGACCCAAATCCAGGGGTTCTGAACTTTGTTTTGGTGCCATTGGACCCACGAGCAGTCTGGTAAAGCCTTGTATCCCTTCTCAGAATGATTTTTAATTCATTTTTTGAAGCATTTAACACACAGACCTACAAAGAAAACTGATGATATTAAAAAACTGTTATCAAAATACTAAAAACAAATTTGTATATAGAAACACCATGCTTCTGAATTAATGCACTGAAATAAGAAAATTCAGCAGTGGGTCTAATAAGTACCATAACTTTGAAATATTAATAAGTGTCATTGATATTCTGAGACATCTACTTCTCAGCTTCAGTGTGATATGGAAGTATCTGTGATTTTTATCCGTGGTGAAGACCAGGTTCTGCTAATATTATGTTAGGGCTGCCGTGAGAACCTGTGATGTGTATCATCAAGGAGGCCTGTGCCCTCACCTCTCTCCACAGAGAGGCATTCACAGCACAGGTGTTCCAGGTCAAGGCCACTGAGATGTAATTTGACCTTGGAAAGATGAGAGCTTTTTTGACTATGAGATTCTCGGGGAACAGGTATGGGGCTTGCTTTCCTTCCTTCCTTCCTTCCTACCTTCCTTCCTTTCTTTCTTTTTCTTTCTTCCTTCCTTTCTTTTTCTTTCTTTCTTTCTTTCTTTCTTTCTTTCTTTCTTTCTTTCTTTCTTTCTTTCTTTCTTTCTTTCTTTCTTTCTTTCTTTCTTCCTTTCTTCCTTTCTTCTTTTAAAATAGCTCTGACGTGCATTTAACAGCTTTCAACAAGTGTGTATGAAGTGCCTGAAATTTAGTCACTCAACTAAATCCTGGGTCTGCCATGCTGTTCTCATGAAGCTGGGCTATAGCGAAAACTGGGAAACCCAAGGTGTGGAGGCTGATGGTCCTGTGCCGCCAGGTGCCACAGGGAGGCAGAAAGCAGAGCTCGTCCCGTGGCACCAAGGGCAGACCCCGCCTCAGCACAGAGCACCCAAGACCTCTGGGTCAGAGGAGCTCTGCACAAGCTGCCCCAGTGGGCAGACCTGCAGGAGGGTTAGGTGGGCAAGGCAACCTCCCCGCGTTCCCAGAGTCCCTGAGTCAGCCACTGGCCAGTGTTCCTAGGGCCCAGGCATCCTCTCTGCCTGTCACAGGGAAAGCCCACATGTAGGTGGTTCCTCCAGCCTCTGAGCAAATGCTCAAATCCTCCCCCGACCTGGCCCCACCCCTGGTGGCTCTGCCCTGCCACTGAGCAGGAAGGCTGTGGGCCCCGTGGTGCTGGTTCTGCCGGTGTGGCTTTCTTCTTTTTCACAGGCCCAGGGCCACAAAAAGTTAGAGCTGGAAAGGTTCTTGGGGAACATGCCATCCAAGCGTCTCAATTTACAGGTGCAAACACCAAGGCTCAGAGGCGAGGACTCGCCTGGGTCACAGGGCAGTCACGGAGCCAGGGTGAGAGCCCAGGTCCCCTGACCGTGAGCCCTAGTCTGTGGGATGTGGCCACACCTTCCTTCTCTTGCCCACAGGGGAGGCAGGATGGAGGTCCTGCCCGAGTCCTGGGCCTGTTGCAGGTTGTGGAGTTTGGCTTATTTGGTTTTGTTTTGTTTTGTTTTGGGGGTAGGTGCAAGGTAATTAGGTTTATTTATTTACTTATTTTAATAGAGGTCCTGGGGATTGAACCTCGTGAATGCTAAGCCCGTGCTCTACTGCTGAGCTGTATTTTCTCCCCTGGCTTGTTTTAATACAACCATCTGAAAGTTGGTTCAACACCCACAGCAGTGCTACCTGGGCAGTTCTGATACGGCGATCTGAATCCCCACCTTGGTCAGTTACTGCACACTGAGGTTTTCCAAAGTGTTGCATCAGCCTTGCCATCCCTGGCTCTACTCTTTCTAGCCTTTCACCTGGCAATTCCAGTGAAAAAAGGGCTTTTTCTTCCAATTGGTCCAGTAAAACTCCTGGAACTGAATCTCACTGGCCTGTCTTGAATCATGTGCCCATCTCTGAGCCAATCATGTGACCTGGGGAGTGGAATGTCTGGATTGGCCAGATCTGTATCATGCATCCGCCTTGGGAGTTGGGGGCCAAGGTCAGTCCCACCCAAAATTCATGGCTTGAGCATGGGGGAGAGGAAGGTCCCAAGGGAAGCTCTAGGCCCTGTTTCCAGAGGAAGGGGAAGTGATGTGATGTAAGTAGAAATTACAGATGACTATACAGGTGAGGGATGTGGTGACCTCACCAAAACACGTACGCCTAGGGGAGCTGAGGGTGGGGATGTTATCATTGCCAATTCTCAGGATGGAGAGAGTTGAGTGGCGGAAGGGGCTATGGGGACTACAACTGACTTGCAGGCCAAGCAAATGGAAAAACTATCAGAGAAACTGTCCCTGATGCAAACCTGAAGCAGGATTGAGGGGTTTCCTTGGGGGAGTTACTCATACTGATTAATAGATTTGGGTCCATCAGTCTGGTTCCTCTCTACCAAGTCTTTGCCCTGTGTGAACAGGAAGCACCTTTCTGAAGGAGATATGGGGCACAGTGTGGGTAGGTGGGTGAACTTCAGAAATCTGTTATAGAGTGAGAGAATCAAAACATCCCCAGGGCTGCACCTGAGCTGGGGCTGTGACAGGACTCCTGAAGCCCAGAAGTGGTGGTGGGGAGGCACGCTGTGGCGGTGAATGAGCCAGAGTGATGGAAGGCGGCACCAAGCTGGGTATCAGGGGACTCCAGGGCTGCAGACCTCATAACCCTCCAGGGAAAGGCCTGCCCCGCACTCTCAGGGGACAAGCAAACAGAGCAGATATGGACTGTCACCCCATGCTAGGGTGGAGAGCATCGGCCTGGGTCACACACCTGGACTCTCACTGCAGGTGTGAGACATGTGCCGTTGCAGGAGCTCTGTGTGTATTAACTCACTTACTCATCACACCAGGCCTGTTGGGCTGAACTGGGTCTGCCTTCCCTGCCTCCCACCTTCATATGTTGAAGCCTTAATCCTCAATGTGTCTGTATTTGGAGATGGGGTCTTTAGGAGGAAACTAAGGTTAAATGAGGTCATAAGGGTGGGGCCGTCTTGATGGAGTTAGTATCTTTATATGAGGAGACACCAGAGGCTCACTCTTTCTCCCTGCACCTCATGAGAACACAGTGAAATGGCAGCCCCCTGAAAGCCGGAAGAGAGCTCTCACCAGAAACCAAAATCCACCAGCACCTTGGTCTCGGACTTCCCAGCTTCTAAAACCATGAGAAATCAATTTCTGTTAAGCCACTCGGTGTGTGGCACTTTGTTATGGCAGCCCGAGCTGCCTAAGTCACCTGTGAAGCAGGTACTGTTAACATCACCCTGACTGGGCAGGAGGAGGACCGGAGGCACAGAGAGCCTAGCTGACCTGCCCGAGGTTGGAAGTGGGCAGAGCTGGGTTGACGTGGACACCCTGGCCCAGGCCCGCTGCCTCACCACCTCCCTTGCAAGGAGCACTCACCTCAAGAGGTTTTGTGAGGGCTGAAGGAGACTTCGCAGGTGGAGCACTTGAACAGGCCTGGCCCAGAGTGAGCCTCAAGTGAAGGGGAGCATTGTCACTCTGCCCCATCACACACAGAGGATGGGGAGATGCAGGAAAAGTAGCAGAAAGTTTGAAACCACCCCAGCTGGGAGCTGAAGGGTTCCCAGAGAGAGAGATTGCTGGCTGGTTCTCTGGCAGGCCACTCTGGCCCCCGAGCTAACAAAGTCCCCAGGGTGGTAGCCTGGGAGAGGCAGGATGGAAGTGAGCCGGCCCTGAACTCAGCAGCTAGGCCAGCTGGTCCCTGGGTCATGGGGAGCAGAGTAGGGGTGGCTAAGTGGCTATGGAGAAGTCTGGGGGCAGAGTGGGTGAGAGGGTAGAGGCAGTGGGCCAGCCTCCGCCTACACTGTCCCTGCTGGGGAGAACGGGACAGGAATTTCTTGGAGTTCATCAGAGGACAAGATTTCCTAACGTGCCATTTCCAAGAAGAAAAAAAAAAAAAAAAAAACCCAAATGTTCCTACAGAACTGCATGCCTTACTCACTCACCCATTTTCCAGCCCTCTTTTAGGTGATGGGGACCTAGAGTGGCTAGTCTGAACTTCCAGAATATCAAAGGGAACCACACTCCAAGCACGACTTCAGCCTTTCACATCTGCAGTCTTCTTGCCCTAATAGGCAATGTCTGGTGGTAGCTGCTCCCCAGAGCTGGGCTGGGGCCAAGCCCCGCCCTCCCAGCTCCTAGGCTGCTTGTTTCCACCGCTGGAAAGAGAATGTTCTGTCGAGGCTGCAAAGCCCCAGCTGAGTCTCCCTTCACCTAATGAGTTCTGCTCTGAGTGCTGTATCGGCTGCGGAAGCAGCTCTGTCTGACCCGGTGCTTCTCTCCTTGGCTCAGTAGTCAGACGGGGATCACCAGAAAGGAACACAGCTCTTCTCCCAGCCGCTCCCTGGCAGGTGGATTGATGGTCTGCCTGACTCCACATCTCAGAAGCAACCTCATTAAAGGGGGTGACACACAATCTCCGGGAGCTTCTGGCTGCAGGGGCAGAGTTAGAGGGATGGCGCTGTACTGGGGCAGGGGATGGGCAGGCTGTGTGTTCCGGGGTCCCCAGCTGTGAGTGCCCCTCGCGGGGCCAGCAGCCCTGACTTTGGAAAGTTCATGTTTTTCATGTTACTGAATGCAAGTTCAGCGTACCTGACGCAAAGTGAGGCCAAACAAACCAAAACATCGGAGTTTGGAGCAGAGAAAGGTTTATTGCAGGGACGAGCAAGGAGAACGAATGGGTGGCTGGTAACCAAAAAACCCCCAAACTCCTCGTAGTGCTTCAGTAAGGCATTTGAACAAAAATTTTAAAACATTTTTAAACACCTTTATTATAGTGTGATTCCTGTACAGTAAACTACACATATTTCAGATGTGCAATTTGATGGAATTTTGATAGATGTATACACCGTTGAAATCACCACCACAATCAAGATAGCTAACACTTCCAACACTCCCCAAGAGGTCCGCAAGACATTTTTAAAGGCAAGGTGAGGGAGGGGTGTCCCTGGGTCTGTGATCAGCTGGTGTACATTCTCTAACTGGTTGATGGTGATCAGTCCTCAGGTGACAGAGGGTCTGGGGGCCATGTGCTCCTGATCATCAGACAGTTAATTTCTTCCATTCCCTGTTGGTTTTAGCATCTGAAAAATTCAGGAATTCTTATCTGGGTACTTCAGAGAGAAGTTATAGCAGAGGATATGGGGGCAGGCCCCCTGTGGTCTTGCTCAGTTATATTAACACAACGCCTCCCTGTAGGTTGGACCTCTTTAATCAGCATGGTATTCAAGTCAGAGAAGAAAAAAGGATTCTTCCTGTATGCTAAAAGCCACGATGAAATTAAATTCAGTCATGGAGAGATTCCACAGAGTCTAGGCCCCCAAGTGGCTGCTGTGTAGGGTGTGTGCGTCCCTGGTAAAGGCTCGCCTCTCACTTAGGCTGCCAATGACTAGTGAGTTAGCAGATGTCCAAAGGTCACTTTTCGTATTGTGGTAAAATATACATAACATAAAGTTTACCATTTAACTATTTTTAAGCGTACAACTCTGTGACATTAAGTATATTCACAATGTGTGTGACTATTGCCACGCCACCATCTATCTCCAGAACTTTCTTATCATCCCAAACTGAAACTCTGTATCCATTAAACAGTAACTCCCCATTCCCATAGCCCCTAGTAACCTCTCTTTTAATTTCTGTATCTGTGTGGAATCATACCATACTTGTCCTTTTATGATTGGCTTATTCAACTTAGCATAATGTCTTCAAGATTTACTCAGGTTGAATCATGTGTCAGATTTCCTTCCTTTATAAGACAGGATAGTATTTCATTGTATACATATTCCATATTTTCTTTCTTTGTTCTTTTTTTTTTTGGTAGGGGGATGTAATTTGATTTATTTATTTATTTATTCTTAGAGGAGGTACTGGGGATTGAACCCAGGACCTTATGCATGCTAAGCATTCACTCTACCACTTGAGCTATACCCTCCCCTGCATATTTCATATTTTCTATATCCATTCATCTGTGAGGGACACTGGGGTAGGGCATTTTTAAAATGCAAAGATTATTCAGAGGGACTCTCTGGATGTCTAGCTGTGACATCTCACCTTAGTGGTCTTTGGGATTGATTTGGAGATCTGGTTGCCTAGGAGGGCATGTGCCCAGAGGTGAAGAGGAGAGAGGGCCACTACGCTCAGGTAAAGGTCATGTGTGGTGGGCATGGACATTGACTCCCAGCATCCTTTCCACCAAGAGGACCAGTCCAAGCCAGTCTTGTAACTCCAACCCTCTTATGGGTGACTGGTTCAGAAATGATCAGGTGACCCAGTTAGCACTGATCAGGGAAATGTTTCTTCATGCCTGAAAGAGGACCAGAGGAGGGGCTGTCCTTATGCTTGCAGACATTGTCATGTCTGGATTGAGATTCCTGGAATAGCTGCAGCCATCTGGTTACAGCCTGAGGTTGAAACCAACTCGAAGAGTGGCTGGGCAGAGATGGAAAGAGCCCAGGCCCTTGGGCTCATGATTGAGCTACTTAATTAGCCAACTTCTGATCTACCTTTGGACTTTCTGTCATTTGAGATGATACATGCTTCATGTCACTCAAACTAGTTTGAGTTGGCTTTATGTCACGTTCAGCCTAAAGCATCCCGAGAAATAACATCTCTGAGTAGTTGTGTTCCTTGACTGGACCCTCCAAGTGGTTATCTTTGGAAACAGAGCATAAAGACAGGGCAATTTACCAGACTCAGGAATGACAGGAGCCTGCCATTAATTGTAAATATAGATATAATGTAACAAATAACCACTTATTTGCACCCTCCATATACCATGATGTCCCCAGACCTTGCTTGGTGTGCCTGCCATTCCACCAGGGTGTCTGCATAAATGCCAGTGCCTCTCTCCATTTGTACCTGCCTCTTTAAGCCCTGGAGAAGTGGGCTGGGCCACTCCAGCCAGTGATGTGCTGAGTCTAGAAGTGCAGGCTAGGCCTGCCTCTGAGCTGATCTCACCTTTAGAGATGAGGTTGGTGTTGCTGAAGGTGACAACTGCCCTCTGGCATCCAAACCTCCTGGTACCCATCCCCACTGGTGAAGCACAGGAAAGGGAAAAGGGCTGCAGTTTTAACCAACACCTATGTGCTCTACCTTTGGACACCATCGCCTGTGAGGGGGTGACTGGGAAATGAATAAGTTCTCATTTCAGAACAAGATTACCCTGCCTTCACCCCGCAAATCTGCTCTCAGGATCAGCAGCACATTTTTTTGAAAATTCTAAATCATTCTCCAAAAGCACAGCACCCAAGGAGGGTGAAATTCATTTCTGGAAAGAGCCAATCTGCAGCCAAGCGAGGAGAATAAAGCGGATGATTGAGCCGAGCATTCGAACTTCTGTCAGGGTGAACTGTGACCAAAACCCCTGAGCCTGAATCCTGATGTGGGTGCTGGGGGCGCCACTGCTGCAGGGGCCACATCCTGACCGCGCGAGTGCAAAATAGTCACAGCATTTCAGGGCGTGAACGCATGTACTTTGGGGCTACTATCTTTGTAGAATGATGGTTCACATAATCTTGAAATGTTTCTAACATTTCATTCAGGGAAGGGGGCTGTGGTCCCCCAGGCCCTCTAAGGACGTTCTGCCTGATGTGGGCTTGGGTATGTTGGTGTCCGCTTTGGGGCATGGGACAGTCTGGGACATAAAGTTCTTATGCGGCCTATGTAGCTCCTTCTCGACAGGGCTTTTCTTGTTGTCAGGCTGTCCCCCAGGGGCTTCTGTCCCCTTCCTAGACCCTGCCAGGCCTGCGGGAGGGGTAGAAAGCTACTTCTTGGGCTGCACAGCCTGCAAGGAGCTGGGTCATTTCCATTTTAAAAGACAAAGTGGTGCCCAGATCAAGCATCCTGGGGACTGAATCCTGCCAGATGCCAATAATAACAACATCAATAATAATAACCATCCCGGGAGGTGGGAGGATGCTCAGAGAGGGGAAGTGATGGTGGAGGTCCTACAGGGGTAAGTGCCCAAGTAGGGCTTGAGGCCAGGATGTGACTCTGCTCTCCTTTACCACATGGGCTTTTCTAAGCAGCCCAGGAGTTTGGAGCACGTGCAGGCAGCCTGTTGGTCCCTCAGCCCCTCCCACATCCACAGGGACCAGAAAGAATAGAGCCAGCTCCTTGGCCAGCATAGCCATCAGCTTCTCAGCTGAGATGGTCCCTTGAGGGCACTGCTTTAAGGTGATCTGCTGTCCAGTCCTGTGCGTGCGGACCGCAGGAGCTGGTCAGGGTGTGCGATGGGAGCCAGGGGAGATGTATTAAGAAGCACCTGTAAGCTAACCACCTGGGCTTGCCCTCAAGCAGCACACGGTCCACTCAAGGTCAACCATATGACACGCCTGAGAAAAGATAGGAGGACAGCAGAAACAGCAGAAACCTGCAAACACAGCTTGCCTAGTTCTGTAGACACAGATCTTTGGGCCTTCGCTGATGCCTCTGTGGAGATCTGTTCTTTCAATAAACCCTTACTAAAGGCCTGCCACATGCCAGGCGTTGCGCTGGTGCCTGGAAGATAAAGGGGTGTAAAATGCAAACCCTATTTCTAGTGTAGTAATAGTTAAAGCACACAATTCCATGGCCCTTACTGCATACCCTGTACTGTTCTAAGCACCAAACACCTCCTATAATATTGATGACAACACAGAGAAGTAGAGACATTGCTCTTATTCTTAGATGAGGAAACTGAGATGCAGAGAGGTTAAGTGACTTGTCCAAGGCCGCACAGATAATAAGGAGCAGGGCCAGGTCTCAAATCCAAGCAGGCTGTGTTTGGAGTCAGCATTCCTACCTTCAAGTTGCACCCCTCGAAGTGCTCATAGCTTGTGCAGGGGGCAGAGTGTACCTTCTTGGGACCACTCTCCACCCAGGAGTTGTCCTCACTGTGCTACACGGAGATTCCTTAGACACTTGAGTGCCTTCCATGTGCCAATTATGCTTCTAGGCAATGTAGGGGCCTCAGAGCTGGACCAGGCAAGGTCAGGGCCCTAGAAGGCCTTGCACTACAGTGAGAGAGATCTATGTGCAAATAATACAAGGTGGTGATCAGAGTTCTGTGGGCGCCCAGGTGGAGTGTAGGCTGCTTATGGGACTGCCTGGGCTCCGAGCTGGAGTGCTCAGGGCGGGTTGTGCAGTGAGAGGGAGTGTAAGTAGAGAAGATGGTGGGGGAGGACAGACGGTCAGCAAGCGGGTTGGGAGAGAAAAAGGAAACTAGCAAAATCAGCTGAGAAGAGGTGGCTGGTGGGTAGGAACTGGGCACTTGGGGAGGAGCTAGTGCTGAGGGACTCGCCGCCCATCAGTGAGTTCCCTCCTGAGCCCAGCCTGGCCTGGTTCCCTCGGGTCACCCAGAAGCTACGCTGGCTCAGGCAGAGCCACTACCTGGACTTACCACGGCCAGTCTCCTGAGTAGTATTGTAAATGTCCCCTCTGCAGCTGCCGAGGTTTCTCTGGGATTCCACTGAAGTCTTCCTTTTGTCCATTTCTAACTGCAGCCCACCCAGGTCCTGCCCACCCCTCCCTCCCTACTCGTGTGTCTGCCCCTTTGGGCATCATAGCTTCTGCGTGCCCTCCCCTGGGGCCCCCTTGGCTGAGTCATCCTGCAGCCACATTGGAAAGTCTCAGCCTCCTGGAAGCTCCAGTCCCAGGAGTGCTCCCCAGTTCCACCAGTACTGTGGCTGGAGCTGGGATGGCTGTGCGGCCCCTCCCCTGATAGAGGTCAGGGCCAAGCCCCTCCTGGACCTGCGGGAAGGCCTCCATCAGAACAGCTGGTTTTAATTCTTGGTCCTTTCCTGAAATAAGTAGGTTTATCAAATCCATCCTGCTCTTTGCTCCTTTAAGAAATCAGCACGTGAGTGCCAAGTGCTGCCCCAGAGGTCCCCTCTGGAGATCAATCCCTGGGGAGCCAGACCAATTTTGCTTTTGGCTCCTGTTTTCTGAAAAGGCTTTCTCAGGTCCCAGGGTAGGCTCTGTGGCCGAAGCCCAAGTCCAACCCCGCCTCCCCCGTGCTCTTGCTGGAGCCAAGGGCTTCACATTCCCCTTTCCTGGGGGTCACTAGGTTCCTGAAAACAGGCACGGTTGGTGTTTAGTTAGCTTTTGCTGCATAGCAAACCCCCCTAAGACGTAATGGCTTAAAACAGCTGCCATTACTTAGTTGTGAGTTGGACTTAATTGTTTTCAGCCAGGAAAGCTGGATGACTGGAGCCTCCTCCATGTGGCCTCATCCTCCAATAGGCTGGACAGAGCTCTGCCAGAGTAAGCAAAGGCGCGCAAGGCCCTTGTGGCCTCGGCTCAGGACCAGCACAATGCTACTTCTGCCACACATACTGGCCCATGAAAATCCCAAGGCCAGTCTGGATTCAAAGTGTAGGGAAACAGAGTCTACCTTTTAACGGGAGGAGTTGCAAAGTCACATTGCGAAGGGCATGAGTACAGGGAGTGGAGAATTGGGGCCACTTCTGCAATTGACTACAGTTGGTTAATGCACTTTTATTCTAGGTCTTGTCTGCTAATGGAGGATGAAGACATGGATTGTTGTGGGGATCGGGTGAGGTCATCTAGTAAAATGTTAATCTCTAATGAATGCTCAATACATTCATAAATCCATAATCAGAGTCATAATAATGGTTATCCCTGTGGCTGCTGGAAGATTGGGAAGGGCCTTTCTGCAGACATCAAGCACACATGTCTGGCTGGAAGGACAGTAGAAGTGGTTCTCTTTTATTCCTCCTCAATGGCTTGTTAGTCCGTCCCTGTCCGCCTGGAGAGGTCCTCGAGGAGCCCCTCATCACTGGCCCCTTCCTCTTTCTTTCCCCATAGCCTCGTGGTCCACCATAGCCCTATTTCTACCTCTGCCTCAGGCTGTCATCCCTTGATGGAGTCAAGGATTGGAGGGGGAGGCAAGAGGCATCAGTTCTGTGTCCAGGAGGCACAGAAGTCAGAGTGGCCCAGCGACAGGGCAGATGAGCCTCTCTTGTCCTAGGCTGCTGCCTGGGTGAAAGGTCGTATTAGGTCATATCATACATGGCCCAGCAGCCCCATATTTTGATAATATTGAGTACTTCCAGTTGCATTGCTCCAGTGTGGTGGTGTCCTAACAGAATCCCTGACTCTGGTCGGTTGTCTTATCTTGACATGGAGGATGGGAGTGGGTGGCCAGTGCCCAGAAGCCAAGCAGAACAGGCTCTGTAGGATTGCAGTCAGTGGTAAATGACTGCTATAAGACCCAAACAACCTGCTCACTTCCTGCCCCACCACTGACATGTTGCTCAGTCACATCCCTGTTCCAGTTATCTATTGCTGTCCAGCAAACCATCCCAAAGTTTAGTGGTGTGAAAAAACATTTTGGTATGCTCATCAATTCTGTAGGGCAGGAATTTGGACAGGGCACACTGGTGATATTTTATCTTTGCTCTGTGATGTCTGGGGTCTCAGGTGGAAAGACTCAAAGACCAGGGTGACTTGATGGCTGGGGCCTGGAGTCATCTGGAAGCATCTTCCCTCACAAATCAGGTGGCTGATACTGGCCATCGGTTGGGACGTCACCTGGGCTGTTGGCTAGAACACCTAAAGATGGTCCAATTGTCATTTCTCTGCTGGATTTTATAACACATTTCTCCTCTGTTCGTGAACATCACTGACCACTTACCAGCTTCCTTTTACCCTCCTCTTGTTTCCCCCGCAAACTAAGATTCTCACTCAGGAATCCACACCTTCACACAACCTGGGCATTGTAAAGAAAGTTGACCCCTCTTCTAACTTCAGGGATGGGCCCAGTTGCTTAATCCAGTAAGTACCTTACACTTCCTTTGCCAAATTGTTGGTTCAAGGGTGGCATATGACCTACACAGTTCGCTCCAGGTTAATCTCGGACTCCTCCTTGGAACACTGGAACAGAAATGTTCTTTTCGACAAGTGGTATGTGGATGTAAAATCTGGAACTGCTGCAATCATTTTGTCACCATGAAGGAAGTTGGTCTTGCGATAAAGCTGATATCATGGAAGATAAAGCAGAGAGATGGAAGATGTTGGGTCCCTGTTGAATCACTGAGTGGTCAAACCAATCTTGAATTTTTATTAATAATTAGGCAGCAAATAGTGGTTAAGGACTTAGTAATTCCTTGATAACTCCTACCTTACAGATAAGGAACTAAACTTTTTTGATAAGGAGACAGGCTCCAGAGGCAGAGTAATTTGCCCAAGTTCCCACAGGCAGGAAATAATAGCCGGGCATCACGTTCAGCAGCCTGACCCTCAAGCCCACACTCCTAACCACTGCCCCACCCTGTCTTTCTGGACTTTTCCAATTATATGAACCAATAAATCCCTTTGTCATCTGAGCCTGTTTGAGTTACTTACTTCTAAAATAAAGACCACAACGGACAACCCTTCTCTGCAAGGGTGGCATGAGCTGCAATGTCAGCCCTGCTTGGAGAGAGTCATCCTGAGCTCAGTCCCAAGAGCTCTGGCAGGAAGTCGTCCCTGGCACAGGAGCACACACAGGCCACACTGCAGGGCACAGCTCCAGGAAGGAGCAGGTGTGTCTGCTGGACCTGTGCGGAGTCCCCAGCCAGACAGGGAGCACCTGTGCATGAGCCCCACACTGGCCTCCTGCCGCCTTCCCTCCTTCCTCCCTGGTCCTCCAGGAGGCTGTAGCCCCAGCTCAGCCAAGCCATCGCCTTTTCCACTGTTGTCATCACGTGGCCACCTTAAGGAATCCATGATGGCTCCTTGAGGTCTCTTGGGACTGGAGTCCTTTCTTGGCATCCAAACAAGGACTCTCAGCATCCTCCCTCTCATCCTCCCTCCAGCAGATGAACCCAAGCTTCCCATTTAGCTGAGAGCCCTGCTTTGCCTGCTTCACTGGGAAAGACACTCTAGGATTGGGGGCTGCATTCCAGAGATGTTCTTGGACGTTCATGGGCTTTTGTTACAGCCCTGGCATAATCACAGGGCATCATATGTTTTCTGTGTCAGGTGTCTGCATGCCACCTGTCCCCTAGTTTGCTTGACTGCCACATGGCCTTCTGTCACAAGTAAGATACTGTTTTGGTGGACTGCAGAGTTGGATCTTGACAGGTGCCTGAAACTTTTTTATCTGAAAAGAGAATTTAGTTTTGAAAAAAAGTGGAGAAGCTGCCTATAATTCTGCCATGGCAAAACAATTATCATTTTGCGTAATACACTCCAGTCCTTACCCAATACGTAAATATTTTTAAATAGTTCCCGGCACAGTATACATACTATTTTTGTAATTTCACTTAAAACATTTGCCTGGCTTGCTGCATAGTCATCATAATTATAATTTTTACTGGCTGCATAACACCGTGGCATATGGATGAGTACTGAGCCTCCAGCTTCATGAGGCTGACATAGTGAACTTAGTAATTACAATACATTTTGTTTTAGGTGGAGTGAAGAGTAGACCATTGGCTACAAGCCACTATGAGAGCAGGATTCATTGAGATCTTCAGTTTCACTCATGTTCACACAGAGTAACTCCTTATTCGCCAGGGTTCTGCTCCAGCATTGCCTCCTGTGGAAGACTTTACAGATCCCCCTGGTTGGGGTGAGGGCCCTCCCTGTGCTCCTGGACGTCCCAGTTGAGGGCATATTGTGTTCTACGTACTCTGCATGCATGAGTTCAGTCCTCACATCCACCCTATAAGGCAGGCTACCATCATTACCTTAACTTCACGGATGGGGAAACTGAGGTCTAGAGAGGTTAGGTCACTTGTCAGGGTCTCATGGCTTCTGGGGGTGCAGCTGGAATTCGGGTTCTGGCATTCTGATGCCAGAGCCAACCTTTGTAACATGGTGTCAGCCTGCCTCTGCCCCATCCCGCAGGGCTGACCGCTTAGGCTGTGTTCCGTGGCGTCTGTGTCTCTCTCAACACCCTGTGAGATCCTTGAGGGCCAGGACACTCCTCTTTGTTGGTGTACATGGATTTAGCTCAGTTCTTGGCACCCAGCAGATGTTGCATAAATGCTGCATGAAAACATGGAAAAATGAGTAGGTGAAACGAATTGGGTATGACTGTCAGGAAGAGGCAACTTTGTGCCCAGAAATGCGAGCCTCCAGGCTGGGTGGTCTGATGGGGAATATTCCTCTACCACCTGTGACACACAGGTCAGAGGGCCATGAGGCCTGCCATAAGGCCTCCTCCGAGGGCTCCAGGCAGGATGCAGGGCCTGCTGTCCTCCCACACACCCAGTGTGTGTGGCCACAGCTTGGGGCACCTGGGACAGCTCCCCCAGCACGCCTAGTGATGGGGCTCCCAGGGGCCTGGGGCACCTGGCCTGCCACTCACTTGGGGGCTGCAGGCCCAGGGCAGCCTTGTCCCCACACTTGACTCAGTAAGGAGAGAGTAACTCAGATTCAACAAGCTCAATGATGGCTGCTTCATAAATGTTATTTGTTATTTGGGTGAACCCAGAGGTCTTGCCCAGGTGGACAAAACACACCCACTGAGGCTGCATGTGGACAAAACACACCCACTGAGGCTGTAGTGTATGCAGGACCCCGGTTCCCACTCTCAGTTGCTGGAGCAGCCATTCCCAGAACAGTGCACTTGGGTTTCACTGTGTTGCAGATTCTCACCGCCATGATCTCAGAAAGGCTCCCTGGCAGCTGTGACCTTGGGCAGAGCCCCTCTCTGTTTTTAATCTCAGTGTCTACCCATCCATGGAAATTTCATCTGGTCAGCTTGCAAATTCTAAGGAGATGGAAGCTCTGTTGTCTCCTCCAACAAATGTCACCGCTGTTGCCCTTGGCTTTCTCTCCACCTGACTGACCACCCTTCACACTGGTCCTGCTGGAAGGCGGGAAGGACGAAGCCTGGTCCTCCGGGGCCTCAGCACTGGCCCAGGCTCCCTGCCCTGGTCATTACACAGCTGCCCTCCTGGTCCCAACCCCATTTCCTCAGTTCACCCTTGGGCATTTGAGCCAGACTCTGTTGTGACAAGGCTGAGGACTGGGGAACTGAGCAATTCCATGTGGTTAAATTTCTGCTCAGGCTCAAGATCCTTGGGAGATCCCAAGAGAGACCTACGGTGTCCGATTCTGTCCTGCAGCTCGTGCAGGGCTGGGAGCACGTCTTGGAGCCCGTCACGGAGCCCGTCACGGATCTGGCAGGGTAGTCTGAGGGCAGAGGATATTTGCTAACAAGCACAGGGAGGCTGACACAACGCCCAGCACCATTAAAATGAGTTATCGGCTGCAGTCAACCCTGCCACGGCATGGTTAATCAGCCTGAGGTCAAGGTGGAGCACTAAGAGGGGCAGAGGAGGGAGCTGGTCTCATTTTCTCTGTTCTCAAAGGAAAGATGACGGATTTATTTGTGGCAGCCAGGGGGGCTCCCTGTCCTCGTTCCTTTATGCCATGGAGTCTTTTCAGTTGGAGAATCCAAGGCCCCCTCCGTGGCTGTGGTGGTGACCCGGGACTATTACTAACTGAGGTCTCACTTGTAAGCCCCTTTATCCGTCTGAAGTCTCCTTCCCAGCTGCCCTTCCACGAGCTCCTCCATCCTCGTTTGCCTGAGGCCCTGGAGGGATACAGAGTGGGTGCCCCGAGCTGGTACTTTCTGACTGGAGAGAGGAGAGAGGAAGGGGGCCCCGGGTGTGGAGTAGCAGCTGGGACTAAGGGTCAAGTGGTCCTGGACCTTCTCTTTACTGGGGGGCAGAAGACCTACCTGTCCACCCTTCATTTTTCCCTTCCATGAAATTGATGTTTAGAAAGATTTACATTGTAGTAAATTCACTTTCCCATCTCTAATTGTTCAGAGGTGGGTGGAATGGCCACTAGGATTTGCCGATAGCAGGAGAGAACCCCCAGTTACTGCACTGGGACAATGAGCTTCCAACCTAATGCACATAAGCCGGGTTCTGATGGGCTGCTCTGACTTTATCAGGGGTCTGCATGCTGTTTGGAATGGTGAGAATAGTTCACAAACCCTTCTACTACTGGTCCAGGATCTATGGTGTAAAGATAGTGACAGATTTATGTTTTTTAAAAAAATGTATTGTTCTTCCCATTTTATTGAGATATAATTGACATGAAAAGTCCTGTATAAGTTTAAGGTATATAGCATAATGATTTGACATATACATCATGAAATGATTACCTCAGTAGGTCTAGTGAACATCCATCTTCTCATATAGATACAAAATTAAAGAAATTTTTTAAAAGTTTCCTGGAGGAGGGCATAGCTCAGCGTAGAGTGCATGCTTAGCCTGCAAGAGGTCCTGGGTTCAGTCCCCAGTACCACCATTTAAATCAATCAATCAATCAATCAATCAATCAACTAATTAATTAAAAAGTTTCCCTTGTGATGAGAACTCTTAGGATTTACTCTCTTAACAACTTTCATATGTAACATAGAGCAGTGTTAATTTCATTTCTTATGTTGTACATTACATCCCTATTTGTTATTTATCTTCTAACCACAAGTTAGTACCTTTCACCTGCCTTCATCCAGTTCCCCACTACCTTCATCCGGTTCCCACTCCCCACAGCCCACACCTCTGGTAACTACAAATCTGATCTCTTTTTCCGAGAATGTGTTTGTTTATTTGTTTTTGAAGTATAATTGACCTATAACACTATGTTAGTTCCTGTTACACAATATAGTGTTTTGATATTTCTGTGCATTTCAAAATGGTCATCCTGATAAATGTAGTTACCATCTGTCACCATACAAAGATATTACATAATTACTGACTATATTACCCACACTGTACATTTCATACCCATGACTCATTTTGTAACTGGAAGTTTGTACCTCTTAATCTCCCTCACCTATTTCTCTCCTCCCCCTCCCCATCTTTCTCTCTGGCAACCACCAGTTTGTTTTCTCTATTTGTGACTCTGTTTCTATTTTGTTATGTTTGTTCATTTGTTTTGTATTTTAGATTCCACATATACATCATACAGTATTTGTGTTTGTCTGACTTATTTCACTTAGCATCTTAGCATAATACCCTCTAGGTTCATCCATGTTGTAGCAAATGGCAAGATTTCGTTTTATTTATGGCTAACATTCCATTGTATGTATATACCACATCGTCTTTATCCATTCATCTGTCAATGGACACTTAGGTTGCTTCTCTATCTTGGCTATTATAAATGATAACTATTCTAATTCTGTCTTCCAAGGACTTTTTTTCCAGAATCATTTGTGAACCTGTAGTCACTTCTCTTTCCTTTCCTTTCCCATTTCTGGTTAAAATGATTGCACAGTGATGAAAAGATAATGACCAGATCTACTGAATTAGAAATCTCTGGGTGGTGTAGCCCAGGAAAGTATATTTTTAGCACAATCCCCATTGCGTCTCATGCCCTGCAAGGTTTGAGAATTGAAATTTCATAGGGCTTGAGTTTGCCCCTGAATGTGATCACCCATTTATCTCATTCTGGCTCTGAACTGGACTGTCAGCAGCAGGACCTGTTTTGTAGGGTGTGGCTTGTCCTTCAAAATCAGATGTGAAGTCCAGGCCAAGCCTTCCCTTACATTTCCTTCCTGTCCCCCAAAGCTCACATTCAAGGTTGTGCTGGTAAGAGATTTGTGCTCAACCAGCCCTCCCTGGAGGAGTGACAGAGGCTGTCCAGGTATAAGCCAGGGCCTCTGACAAGCAGCACATCTTATTGACTGCAGAGCCAGGGTAAGACTCATTTAAAGTAATAAACACCTCTTCATATGGAACTGTGCTAAAATCATTTACAAATTTTCCCATTGAATAGATTAAAACAATGTTTTTACATTATAAATCCATTCACTTCACTCTTACCTTTGATGGCATATGTTGCCTTATAAGGTCAAAGGGACCGATCAGCATTGTTTCCTAATTAGGGAAATTATTTATCCAAACTAATAATTAATTAATAATTAATTTCTCCAAATGAATGCAATTGCCGGTAATATATGTACTTATTGTACACATCAGTACGTGAACAATGTGCTTATATTTTCATATACGTCTTAGAGTTATCACAATGTAAGCATCAATGTGAGTACAAAAATAGTGACCAAAAGTCCCTCCCACGCCACACCCGAGCTGAGGTTGTCTCCTCTTTTAAATAAAATGTGGGTCAGCCCAGCTTTCCCAGCAGATGAACCTTCCTCTTTGCTGACGTTTCCTGTGCCCGGGCGCCCCGGTCTCCATGGCAAGCAGGCAGATGCACGAAGAGGCTTGTTGGCCTCTAATCAGTTGGGCAGTTCTGGTGAGATTCTATCTTTTGACAGGAGATGGACTAGATGACCTTCTAACTTTAACACTGAGTTCAGAGTTTCCTTATGCTCAAGGTTTCCATATACATAGTAGGCTGAGCCATATGAAATTGCTGTTATTCAGCTAGTCTTGACCTATAAAAATGGCACTTTCATATGATTCAGTCTAATAAAAACATGTTCCCGTTTCTTAGGCAGGAAGGCTGATGCAAGGCCATGGCTACAAAGAAACAGGATCACTGGAGCCCAGCCAGATCCCACGGAGTCAGGACACTGTTGGCCACAGTCGAGGCACCATCTGCTTCAGGGCTTCTGTGAAGGACACTGGCTGGGGCACAGGGAGACATTCAAGGATATTTTGAGAATCATAAATGATGAAGTTTCTTTCCTTTTTCCCCCAGTTCTTTTTATTGTAACATACATAACATAAAATTTACCATCTTAACCATTCTTCAGCGTTCAGTTCAATGGCATCTTAATGCCATGCACACTGTCATGTATCCATCACCACCACCCAGCTCCAGAACTCTTTTCATCTTGCAGCACTGAAGCTCTGGATCCATTAAACAATAACGCCTCATTTGCCCTCCCCCCTGTCCCCAGCCCCTGGCAACCACCATTCTATTTTATGTTCCTATGACTTTGACTACCCTAGTTGCCTCATATAACTGAAGTCACGCAGTATTTGTCCTTTCGTAACTGGCTTAGTTCACTTAGCATAATGTCTTCAAAGTTCATCCATGTTGTAGATGTGTCAGAATTTCCTTCCTTTCTAAGGCTGAATAACATTCCATTGCATGTATAGAGCACATTTTGCTTATCCATTCATCCATCTATAGACGCTTGTGTTGCCCCCGTGCTTCAGCCGTTGTGAACACTGCTGCTATGAACACGGGAGTACAAATATCTCTTTCAGGCTCTGCTTTCAGTTCTTCTGAGTATATACTCAGAAGTGGAAATGCTGGGTTAGATGGCAAGTCTATTTTTAATTTTTTGAGGAAGGGCCATCCTGTTTTATGTAACTTTCCTTAATTTTTAACGTAAGGATGCAACATCTCAGATGGAAAAGAGCTCTGGCCTCCACTTTAGGCAGATCTGGGTTTAAATCTGGGCTCTGCTATGTGCGCAGGTCATTCAGCCTCTCAGAGCTTTGGTTTCTCCATCTGGTGAGATGGTAAGAATGAGAGACAGTGTTGGTAGAGGAGGGCACGAGCTGCAGCACACTGTAGGTGTGTAGTTGATGGTATTCGTGTTAATTTTACTTAATATCTTCCTCTTGTTCATCTTCTACCAGCTTTCTTCTTCAGTAATGTTCTCTTTTTTAATAGTGTCAGCTCGTGTTTGTCTCATATCCCACAGCATGATACACGAGCAGAGGCAAAGGATGGTGACACACACTTTCTAATGGGCCCTATGTCCCCTGTTTCCTCCTGTGTCCACTACCAAACCCTGAGTCTGTATCCCCATCGTGTCTCAGCTCTGCCTTCTCCAAGTTTGTCTTTCTCATCTCAGACACTTTTAGTCCACCCAACCCCCTGCTGACAAAATGGACTGCCCATTTGGTGAGAGGGGAAGACCAGCCTTGGCTTCTCTGAGTCTCCCGTAGGGCCACCCCGGGCTCTGTGCCAGAAACGCGAAGGGGCCATTTAGTCTTGAATCTTGATCTTGAATCCGTGTGACTGATCATGAATCCGTGTGACTGATCATGAATCCATGGTTCTCACACATTAATGAGCATTATCATTATCTGAGTGGAGGGAGAAACTTGCTTGGAAATGTAGATTCCTGGGCCCCCCTAGACGTCCAGCTCTCAGATGGAGACCCAGACACCTGCATTTTAAACAGATCCTGCAGGTGAGGATGCAGGTGGTCTGAGGCTGCACTTCACACTGGTTGCGTATCTTTGGATCCCACATCCCTGCTCCTGTACACCAGGCACTGTGCTGCTGGGGGCAGAGGTGGATGGGATGCCACCGGGCCCTCAGAGGAGCTGTCGGCCACTCAGGAGGCAGGAACACACCCAAGTGGTGGCAGTTGTTCAGCTGAGGAGGAGGATGGGGAAGGGTTGGGATTAGAAACCAGCACGTGGTCTCAGGGGTTAGCCTTCAATTGAGTCACAAAGGTGTGGGCAGAGGGAAAGGCCACATCGGGAAGCCAGTGGGAGCCACCAAGTTTGGGCAGGGATGGGCCAGAACCAGGATGCAGGGAGGGAGGGAAATCGATGCTCCCCTCTCGCTGTCCCCAAAACTGCCGGGCAGTTTCCTCCCGGAGCAGGAAGTGTGAGAAGCGGGGTTGATTTCCCAAGTGGCCTGCTCTCTTGTCTGGACCTGCTTTCCCAGGTCTCTCTACCTGTGAGGCCAAGCAGGGCGTGGCCATTGGCATCAGACAGCGGTGGGGTCAATGCCCACCGTGAGTATGACCTTGGACAAGAAACTTAATTCTTGGCTCTGTGTGTGTGTGTGCTTTAAAATGAGTTATTTATTATTTAGATACGATGAGGTGAACAGATCAGGAAACGCTGGCCACTGAGAAGATAATTCACTCACATTTCCTGAGAGGAGGGGGCACATTGCCCTTTGGGGTGACACATGAGGATGCATCCAGGGACAGGTGGGAAGCAGAGGGAGTGAGGGGAAGATATGGGCAGGAGCCTTTCCTGTGGTTCCTGTGGGAAGGAACGGCAAGACAGGCAAGCAGACTTACGATTGGCTAGTTTGAATCACTTCAGTGGTCTCTGGGGTGTAGGGGCTGCCCCAATTGTCTGTACCTGGCTCTGGGTGATCAGGGTGGGGGTTATGACCCAGAGAGTGAGAGCCCATAAAGGAGGAGGCCAGGTGTGGACTCTGGGCTGGCTGGCTTGCATAGGAAAGCCTTTCACTATCTCTAGGAATTGACTAGCCCTGGGAGGGGGGTCTCTCCAGGGCCAGCAAGGCCCCAGATAGCAAAGCGTCAGAAACACCTGCTCAGTAGGGGAGGGTTCCGGGAGATGTCCCCTGGCCTGCACTGTCCCCTCTCTGCAGGCAGCTGCAGTTGGTATGTGTGCTGGGGGCCCTTTCCTGAATTTACCATGTGGGTGGCTTCCACCTCTGAACTCTGAGGCCCTTAGAATCTTTGCCACACAAGGTATCCTTTCTACTGCCGTCTGTTGTCCTTGCAGGTGGCTGCAACGTTGCTCTACTTGTCATGTGACATCTGTGTCCCCCAGAGGCCTCAGGACTTATTCTAGGTCCTTGGCAGCCCCAGGTCATGCCTCCTTCAGGCCAGGGCATCGGCCTGTCTAGTTTGGGGGCGAGAGGTGGTCTGAGCAGGAAGGTGCCGACACTGGCCGCTCCTCTCAGAGCTCCCAGAGGGCGAGCCGCTGGGCCTCAGGCTAGTGATGAGCACGTGTGCTGTGGTGTCTCCCAGTGCCCTCAGAAGACTGTCCCCTCCGCCTCTCACAGGGACGTTCGTCTCGGCTTTCACCGTGCTGTGCGGTGCCCGCACTGACCTCCCAGACAGGCATGTGTGCTGCGTCTTCTGGCTGAACATCGCTGCTGCCCTCATCCAGATCCTCACGGCCATCGTCATGGTGGGCTGGATCATGAGCATCTTCTGGGGCATGGACATGGTCATCCTCGCCAGTGAGTAGCCGCGGGCACCACACCTCTCTGGGGGGCTGGGGCTGGGCCGGGATGTGGGGAACAGGGCCCGAGGAGGGGTAGGGGCCAAAATGGTCTGGGCGTTTAGATCCTGTGGGGTGTGGGTGCTCACAGGGAGATCTGCGTGGCTGGGCCTGCTTCTCCCCTGCGGCTTACCTGTGTCCTCCTCACTAGCGCCTGTGGCCTCCTGGCATAAGGAATCCTCCCCGCATGCCCCACCCTGATGCCTGCAGAGAACCATGAGGGCACCGGGCAGAGAGCTGAGCTGGGGACCGCGAATAAGGGAGGAAGAGGGGGAGCCCTGTTCAGCTCAGACACCCCAGGCATCACATTTGTCAAGGAAATAGTCCAGTTGACGACACTGGCTAGCAAGGTTGTGGCCCATGTGAGTTCACATCCCCTCTGCCTCCATCATGCCCTTTCCAGAAAGAAGGAAATGGCCTCGAGGCGTATTTGCCCTCGGGAAACCTTGTAACTTTGTTAGAGCTAGAACAGTATCATTTCAACTGCTTTTAAACTAAGCTCTCTGGTCCTTGATGCCAAAGCCTTCTTCCTAACTTGTGCTGAGAGGACCTCCACCAACTGTTTAACACAAACTCGATCCCGACACAAAACTACCAAAGACGACTTAATTAGCATTTTTAAAATAACCTAGCGAGGTCTTACAAGAGACACCTATTTTAAGCAGCCGTGCTCCTCACCCTGTGCCCCTATGCGTGTCCCTGTATTGTCACATGTTCCGTCTACCTCATTATTCCTCACCAGCAAGACCCACGTCCCCTCAGGCCCTTCTCCCCACACCCCAGGCTCCTCAATGTGTCCTACGCCCGACAGAACCATTCACAGGTAGAGTGTCGGTGTCAGAGGTGAGCTGTGCCAGGTAAGGACAGCAGAGGCGGGAGAGGAAGCCCGGGGTCAGGGAGCTCTAGAATAGTCTAGAATGATCCCTAGTTAGCTCAGCCTGAGTTCAGGATCCTGTGAGGATCCGAGACCCGGGGCACACACAGATGCCAGGGCCTGGCGAGGCCTCGGATCAGTGACCAATCAAGCCACCAGGCCAGAGAAAATGCAGGTCCCCGAGCCTGAGCCAGATCAGCAGAGCCAGTCGATTGGTCAGACAGGCTGCCTGGAAGCAGTGTCTCCAGCCACAGAGGACAGGAGAGGAAGTGGGTGGGCTGGGCTGCCAGGGCACTCCAACGTTGAGCGAACCAGGCAGACACTGGGGGATCAGGACAGCCAGAGGGCAGGGCGGGGACACTGGAGAGGGAGAGGCTGAGGAGCAGTCAGGAGACTGCCCGGCCCTGCTGGGGAAAGTTGTTCTCAGGGCGGGGGCTGCCCATCAGTGAGGGTGTTGGGAGGTGAGGGGGCAGAGCAGGCAGAGACCGAGGCAGGCCTGTCCCACTCCCATCGCCCAGTGGCAAGGCCTGGGATCACTTCCATCTGTGGGGAGGGGTATGGAACACTGCTGGGCGGACAGAATGCTACCAGCCAGCCTGTAAGTCCTGACATTTCCCTGGGGACTATGGTCCTTTCCAAGGGGCCTGCGGGACAGCCTGCAGGCCCCACTCCCAGCTGGAATCTGGGAGGTGCCTCTGCTTTCCTCAGCGGTGAACAGAAAGCCTGCTGAAGGCTGCAAGGCCACCCCGACCCCTCTTCTGGCGCCATCTCCTCGACACACCAAGCGTCTGGCTAGCCGCCGGGGCACCTGAGCAGGGAAACTTTCCATTATAGTGGAGCATACCTGTGCCACAGAGTGAGTCTCCAAAAATGTGCATCGATGCCTAATCTGACCCCAGAGCTCTCTGGTATCCTTTCTTTGGTCACACTCGATACCAGGACCCACGGGGTCTGGATCTTAGAGATGGCTTAAAGAGCTCCCCTTATCATCTCCTCAGCGAGGAAGCAGAGACCCAGGAAGGGTGGATGGGGACCTGCCACTTCCTCACCTTCTACCACTCTAGCAGCTGACTCAGCAGAAACTCCTCTCATGTGGCTGGTGTGGCAGCCATAGCTGGACTGCAGGATAATCAAGTTCCAGAACCCACTTCCCCACCCTCCTTACCCCCTCCCCACTCCCCCGAGCCTTCACTGGGGGTCTCCTCCTTGGATGTCTGCACACTGGTCCCAGGGGTGCTGTCTTTGCCTCAAACTCTTTAGAAGACTGCCTGGGGGATGGACTTGAGGGCTGCATGAGAAAACCCATCATACCTACTGCTACCCACTTACCCTGCCGGGCCACCAGACTCACTCACCCACCTCAGCAAGGGGTACCTTTGCTCTTTCTCCAAGCCACCCTCCAAGGATGAATCATCACCACTGTTGAGATGGTGCTGTGGGCTGGGGTTGCTCTGAGCAACAGTGGGGTGTGCATGTCCCAGGATGACTACATTCAAAGGAATAATCACAATGAACTTGTCTGTCCTAGTAGATAGTTGGATACAGGTCTGTTCTTTCTGGTGTCACTCCAGCCCCTTCCTGTAAAAATGAAGGAAACTTTTCAGTTGCAAGAATACAGGGTAATTTTTTTACCTAGCATTACCTAGGGTGTCATAAGACATGTACCATCAAGGAAAAACTCCTAAGAGGAGAAACAGAGAAATACAGATCAAAGTAGAAGTTAAAATCAGGAACTTACAAGGCTGCAGCTCTATTTATATTAATAATAACAAATAACAGTCAGCAACAGCCTGTGTTGGTTGTGGGTCAATAAGTACCTGGTAGTTGTATGATAGCCTCTTTCTACTGCCATGCTCATGGCAGACATTGCTAATCAATCATGACACATTCTGCTGAATAATCTTACTTGTTCTCAACACAGGGCTTCAGGCAGTCACTACCAATTGATCCATGATGTTTGCAAGATAAAATCTGTTTGCCATCCTTAGCCTGAGTCTTTCCCAAAGATGAGGTTTTTTGTTTTTGTTTTTGTTTTTTTAATGGAAGTACTGGGGATTGAACCCAGGACCTTGTACATGCTAAGCATGTGATCTACCATGAGCTATTACCCTCCCCACAGTGTTAGGTTTTATATATGTGGCTCCTATCCACATAAAAGGCAAACCACATGGCTCAGACAGAGCTGGGCTGGGGCCAGGATGGGTCACTTCAACATCTTTAGGTTGTTGTAGTCAAATCTGTCCTGTAGCCATCCTTCCTTGGGTCCATCCAGATTCCATCTCAAGGTGAACATAGTTTGGGGCAGAAAAAGAGTGAGAGGCAGAAGGTGAGCAGAGGAGTGGGCTTGGCTGAGATATGGAGGGAAGGGAGAAGGGGAGACATTGGCACGAGCTTCCTGGCAGTGTCTTACTGAGTGATCCCCAGGGAGGGACGCCCCTGCCGCCAAGCCCACACTCCCACTGAGGGTGACTGCCAGCTGCAGTAGCTGACCACTGTGAACCTGACCATGGTCCTGTCCATCTCCCAATCCCCATCATGCATCCTCCCTCTCTTTATATTTCAGGCAGTCCCTCTGGCCTCTGTTTTCAGACTGTTTTCTCTTTTTCTTTCTCTCCTCTCCTTCATGCTCCTCCTACCCCTGTGTCGCTCCGAAGTTTCTCAAGGTGAGTCTGTGGGTGGATTTACAGGCCTCACGCCTGGGCTGCCTGAGGCCCTTCACTTAATTGCCCTGCCCCACTGCACACAAACATCCCTTCTCCCCGATGGTCAACGGGCTTCTGTTTTTTAACTTTTTATTTTGGAAAATGTTTAAATAGACACAAGTAGAAGGCCTAGTATAACGAGTCCCTCAACGCCCATACCACCTCCAACCGGTGTCAACTCAGGGCCACTCTGGTTCCATCCGTCACTCCCCGCACCTTCCTGCCCTCCCAACACCTAAGCCTGATGAAGAATCTGGTAAATAAAGAGAAAAAACCCAAGTAAGTCTACTGAAGCTCTTCTGTGGGCTGAGTTACCAGCTAATTGGGGTAACAACTCAGCAAATTCCAGACTTCTAATTTCACCCTTAGATATTTCAGTAGGTATCTTAAAAACAAAAAAACAAAAACCACAATACCCTTTCATGCCCAAATAAACTAACATCAATTCACTAATATCAATAGTGATCAATTTTTCCAATGTCCCCATAATTATCACCAATGTTTTAAAGGCTCGAAGCCATCAATCGCCCTTGCCTGTGTCACAGAGATGCAGCTGATGGAACACACATGCTTGGTTCCTCCCTGCCGTGTGCTGTCTTCCTTTTTTCCTTCCTTCCTCCTCTCCAACCACACATACCAGATGCCCATCACTTGGAGAAGCCTGCCTGGTACCTTCCCCCAAGGTTCTGCATTGGGAAATCACAGCAGGCCAGTCTGCGGAGGCCACTTTTGTGCAGTGTGGATTCAGGGGCACGTTGATAACCTTCCAACCCCCACCAGATACAGCAGCAGAAACTCTCGTCCCATATATCCCCATCTAAACCCAAAGATCCCCAGTTCTCCACTCATTCCCCTGGTTTCTTATTAAAAAGCCAATGTCCTTGGGAAAAGCAAGCCCTTGACTGTCATTTACACCTCTGTGTGAATAAGGTTCTAGCATATTCTAGTCTGGGGGCACCGCCTGGAGAAATGCTGAGGGAAATGGGTGTCTGACCAGCTCTCCTCTGCTTCTTCTTCACAGGCTACAAGGAGCAGGGCATCCCACAGCAGCTGTGAGCCCAGGCAAGCCGCTCAGAAGCCTGGTGCCCCGAGGGCCACGCCAGGCAGCGGCAGACACGGGGTCTTCACACGTTCTCTTCTGCCGTTTCCTGGGTTTGGAGTGGAAAGAGGGGATTTAAAACTATTATTTATTTTGAAAATGCATCTGCTTTTCTCAGCAGGTTCTGAGGGCTGCCAGCTTCTCCCTCTGCTTCAGAAAGCCTGGTTTCGGTGGGTGGTGTGGCAGACCCCCAGAGCATCTGGGAGGGGTGGGGAAGAAGGTGGAGACGGGAGTGCTGACAGGGAGGCTGGAGCACCCAGCTCCCTTGGCCTGCTTCGCATTGCCCACTGCCCACCAGGAGGGCAAGAGGTGCTGCATGACCAGACAGCAGTGGCCTGGTCCAGGTGTGCAGGACAGTCCTGCCCATCAAGGGGCCGGACTGCAGTGGACACTTCCTCCAGGTCCCCATCCCCTGCCAGAGCGGTCTCGTGGGGGCAGCAACAGGGCGGAAGTGAGGATGGACAGACTCCCATCCTGAAAAGAATGTGCCCTCAGCTGTCGGGGGTACAGATCCCCACAGGTGTCTCCTGGCCCTGCCCTCTCTCATCACAGCCCCCACCTCCTTGCCACGGAAACCTCGGGGCCTTTGTTTCTCTGGGAAGGAGAGCAGTGGCTCCATGCCTGGGGTGAAACTGCTGGACTTGCCAGATGTTCAGACATAAACGTACCAACCTGGGTCTGAGTGGGCAGCCTTTCACATTACACTCAACACCATTTTGGCTTCATAGTCCTTTCTCTGAAATCCTTAGGGCCAGACGGGTCTCTGAATTCAGAACTTTTGGATCTGAGGAAGAGAGTAAGAGACATTTACCAATTCATTTCCTAACAGCCCAGCAGAGTCTGGAACAGCGCTCTGCCATCAAACACGTGACCATTTCTGCAGAGAAATATGTGAATAGTCAGACTAATTAGGATCAATAACACTGTAAATAGTGTCACCTCAGTACAGGTCAGATTTTGCCACTAAATAAGTTATGGGAGAAAACTCACCATTTGAGAGCTTTTGGGGTTTTAGAATTGCCAAAAAAAAAAAAAAAAGAATGGCTTGTGGACCTGTCTTTGAAAATCCTTCTTGCATAGATGCCTTCGGGTGACATTGTTGGCGTTACAGAATTTTCTCCCATTGCAAAGGGGTGGTTGGGTCCTTTAAGAAACCTCTGTGAGTGATTGTTACAGAGCTGGCGCCAACAGAAGCTGTCCAAGCTACTTCAGGTCAAGATCGGTCAGAAATTAAGAGAAAGCAGATCTAAATGGCAGTAACAAGGTGGACATCTACACGTCTGTTTCATTTTCATTTTCATTCTAATGAAATGTAGGATGAAATGTAGGAATCGCTAAAATGGGACTGGCCCAAAGCCAAGTTTCCAGGCTAACCGGACTTTGTGCCATTGGATGGGTTTCTTTCTGAGGGGCTCTTCCTGTCCATCAGGGACTCAGTCAGAATCCGGCCAGGGCTGGAGAAGTGGCCGGTCTGGCCATTTGCCCCCAGCTGGATGGGAAGTCCTGGGGAGCCTGCAGCTAGACAGGCCCCCTGGCTCCACTGTGAGCCCATTCTGGGGCCACTGCTTGCATGGTCTGTGTTGTTAGACCCTCCATTCTGGGACAGTGGCCCACCCGCTCCATCCGCTGGGCTTTATAGTCCTACTGGGAAGTGGGTGTCGGGCTCGCTATGGCTTGGACAGCAAACTGGCATCCTTGGAGAAACAGAATTCCCTCCAGCCGCTCACCAACCCCTGGGCCCTGACTCAGAGGTGGGTTCTCTGCTCCTGGACCCGATCCTGCCCGGCAGTCCGCCCCTTCATTCTGATGAGCATCTGGTCCCTCTCGCGTTGCTGCCTGGGGCTGCGTTGCACTTTCTGAACACCTGGCTGTGTCTATCTCTTCCCTCCTCCTTTCTTCCTGGCCCTGACCCAGGCCTTTGATGCTGCTTTCATGTTGGGAAGCCTCTGTGTTTTCAAGGTATGGGCTCACGTTTGGTTTCATCCAGAAAGTCAGGACCTGCCGTTGTGTGAAGATGGTATCCTCCAGGCCAAGAGAGAGCAGGCTGCTCTCGAGGAAGCGGCGTCACAGCATGGAGCCTCCCCTAGAATCAGATAAAAACAGCTTCAGTCGAGGGAAGTAAAGGCCACCAGCCTGCAGCCCGTCACCCCGAACAGCTCCCCTGAGTTTGCCTGGAGTGATGACAGGTGTCAGGTGGGGCTGCCCCCACAGGGACCGAGGTGGATCTGATTTTCCTGGTTTGGCTGGGAGTGGCTGCTGAGGGGGCAGAGAAGAGATAGCAATTTGTGTCTTATGTTTAGTGACACAGTGCAGACATGAGTGGAGTTTTCTTGAGTGACAGTTGTCACCATGAGTCCCAGTATGGGATGGCTTCATGCAGGGGTTTATGTGCTTGGAAGGACAGCTCCTGTCTGCACATCCCCTCCCTCAGGTCCTCCCTTTACCTGCAGCTGCTTCTTCAAACTTGAGAAGACAGCAGTCTCAGGAGGCAGCCCCTTTGCAGGTAACTGATGTGTGGAAGAGACCAAGAGGACCCCCACCTGTCTTCTGAACCATGGGTCTGTGACAACTGCCAGGCGGGCGGATCAGCTCAAAATAACTTCTCGCTAAGTGAGGCCATGGTCTCAGTATTTTCATCTTTAGATAAGGAACAGTGGCTTGTGTACTCCGAGCAGTCTGAGCTGGCAGCTCAGGCTGTTAGATGGCCAGCATTAATTTATAAAACACCAGCCAGCTGAAAAGTAGTGTTCTCAGGCCAGCAAGTGCTTGATTGATACACAGCCCTTGGGTGACAGATTGGGCTCACCTTAGTGGCACAGCAAAAGGGTGATGGTCCAGAAGTCCAAGGGCGCGTTTCAGGTCCAGCCATTTATCTATCAGTCAGAGTTCTGTGGGACATTCCTATGTCACAGGTGTTTGGGGTGGGGATCACAGTGACACAGAGAACTTCACAGTGAACGAGATGCTCTCGGGACCTAATTTTGACACTTGAATCAGAGTGGCAATTCCCTTGAGCCAGAGCAGGATCCTGGAGCAAGAATGAGCTACCTGGCAGCCTGGGAGTGTCCTGTGGGCAGTGGAGACATTGACTTGGATCTTAAGATCTCAGTCTGAGCCAAGACTTCAGGTCTGGAAGGCCAGGGCCCCTGTGGGAGTAACAGGGAGCGATGGCTCCGGCTCCGCTCAGGCACCCCTCCTGCCTGCCATGGTGCTGGGGCTGCGGTCAGGGGCTACCCTGCTGTGACCTTCCCCCAACCCTGGCCTGTCTAGCAGGCAGCCTGGCCTTGGAGCCAGCCTCTGGCTGCACTCGAGGAAAGAGAAGGAAGGGACACGATGCCCTCCCTCTGCTGCCCCCGACACTCCATGTGTCAGCCCCAGTGACAAGGACAGCATCCAAAGGTTGGGCCCTTGCAGGCACTGTGGGGTGCATTTTATCTCCTATGACCCTTACCAGCAGCGGGGGGCTATCAGCTGGGTTTTCAGACAGATCCGACCATGGGAGAAGAGCTGGACCTGGGCTCCGGGCCCACCTCAGGACTTAACCAGGATTTAACGACACTGGCTGTTTTTACCACGTTAGTGATGCTGGCAAAGAAAGCCTCATGCTCTGTGTAAACTGCTTGGGGATGTATCTTTTAAATGTAAATTCTCCGGTTGGTGGCTGCAGGCATTGTTGACTTACTACTCCCTCTTGTCGGCTTGTTTAGAGGGCTTTCAACAGGGGAATTGGAGGTGGATGAGCACTTTTAAAGCACCAGCCCCTCCCCAGCCTCGCTGACCCTCCCCAGAGACCATGACCTTACCTGTGGGATGAGTGGTTTGAAGCAGTTGCTGACCACCGCTGACACACACTCCCCAACGGAACCCAGCCTTTGTCTCCGTGGGCTCCCTGTGTTGGCCTCCGGCAGTCCTACAAGTGCAGGCCGCCTGTTTGCATTTCTACCTTTAGCAATTTCTACATTCAGTGGGCACCAAAGTGGACCAAGTAGGTCGTGGGCATGGCCTTGGAGAAACAGATCAAAGATGCCTTTTTCCTGGAGAGCAGCATCTCTCCATCCCCGCCTCCACAGGTGGAGTAGCAAGATGAACACAGGTTAGAGGTGGGAGATGTGCTCTCCGAGGTCTGGGGCTGGACCCTCATCCTCCAGAGAGCCCTGTGTGTGCTGGACAAGACAGGAGGCCAAGCTGTGAGGGGAAGGGAGGCTGAGGTCAACCTGAGCAGGTGGCAATACTGGGGGTCCTGTGTTTTCCATCACTTTTCTTCCCGTTAGATTCTTAGAGCTTCAGTAAGTTCGTGGGCTCACACAGGTGTGGCAGCTCCTGCTCAGACGCTCCTGGATCCACCCCAAATCCCACATGGAGACAGGATGAGAGCCTCTGGTGACAGGTTGGGGAAATCCCAACTAGAGGGATCCTGAATGCCTCCCAAGCCCCGGGGCTGAGTTCCAGGCTCAGCGCTGTTCGTCTCTCCCACTGTCTTAATGGGTCAGTTTATCCATCTACAGATTGGGAACAAGGAGGAGCCTGGGCAACTGTCATTCTTCCCATTTCTCTCTGGGTGAAAGGCTTGGGGGATGAGCCTCATGGCTGGGGAGGGGGACAGGGACAAGGAGTAGCAGAGGCTGTTCTCTCTGTTCTCTCCTGTGCAAGCCCCATGGACTCAGAGGCCAGGACTCCTTCCAGTAAAACATAAACACTGGCCTCTCAATTTCACTCTCACTTCCTGACCCCGTCACAGATGGGGCAGGATATAACAGGGTCCCACTTATGTGTGTCCTGATTTCTGGTACAAGTTGTCTCTCTCTTTGGATTTAGCTGTGGGATTTCTGTTCCCAACCACTCCCCATCCCTGCCTGGATCTGCTAAAATTCCAGCCACTCAGGCCGGTCCAGACTCCACAGTTCACCTGGCTGCCACCCTCTCAACCATGCACACACACCTGCCCGAACACACACTCACACCTATACACAGGTGCACATACACACTCACAGCCCCTTTGATGCTGGGTGAAGGCAGGCCAGGGTCTGCCTGGAGACTCAGAACTGGGGACTTAATGTCTCCAAAGGAGCCCCGTGCCTCGCCCAGGAGCTGTCTCCCTCCATCACGGGCTCATTACCCCCATTCTGGGCCCAGGTGCGCACACTGTTTCCTCTCTCTCCAGGGCCCCTGGTCTTGGACCTCTTCCTCCCAGAGTCTACAAGCTCAGCATCCCCATCCTGCAAACCTGGCTGGGCCCATCTCCATGCCCTAACTTGGCCTTCTATAGAAGGAGCGAGGGGGGTCTGCCCAGAGAAGAGGGAACAATGGTCTCTTTTGGGCTGCAGGCAATCCTCTCTTTGGAGGTCCTTTTCTGTTCCCACAACTCCCCCCACCCCTCACCCCACCAGCCCCCATATAGGAACTAGTGAGGAGAGAAGGGGGACAGAGGTCACGTCCACCCTGCCTGGGTTAGCGCTTGATCCATGTTCCAAGCAGGGAGAGGGCGATGGTGATGGTGGCTGTACCTGGTCTGGGCACCCTGGCCCTGTTCACAGGCTAAGTTCCATGCTGTTGTATGTGGTGCCATCAAAAAAACAACAACAACATACATAGAAACAAGCCTGGTTCTGTGTATTAGCTGAATTTATATATGGACGAGTGTTGTGTTGTGATTTACAGGTTTTGGCGCCATGGTTGGCAGTGCTTGGGTCCCTCTCCTTTCTGTTACATCAGTCGCTGTGCATTTCTATTGTTCTCTGACAAGACCCGACCCACTCTCTGATCTCCCCGGGGTTTCTGGTTTCACGTCTACCCAGACCACTGGGAGCCCACCCCACTTCCATGGACTTTCCCTGGAATCCAATCCAGCTGAGGGGATTTTCCAGTTCATTTCAATGACTGGAGCCTTCCTCAGTTCTAAGAGAAGAAATTTTTAATGTCAGGGACCTAGGGAAGCTTCCAGACTTGCCCTGGCCCAAATCTTGCAGCCTGGGGCCCAGGCCTGCCTGCAGCTTAGCTCTCCCAGACCCTCAGAACCCAGCCCCACCCCCCAATCCCATACCCCATCCCAACCCAGGACCTGCCCACTGCTGCTGTGTCTCCACACCGCCCTCTAGGGGCTGACCAGGGTTCCAATTTCTCCAGCATTCTGCCAGCTTTAAAATGCGTAATTCAAGCACCATTACTGTACATGTGATGAAAAATACCATGTATGACAATAAAAACCTGTGTACATATCTCCATGTACATATTTATATATTCATATTATAAATATATAAAGCATGGCCTCTCTTTGACATTCCAAGTTTGCGTTTTTTTAAATCTCAGAACTATGGCTTTGGAAACCTTTTCTTCCTCTCCCTCTTTTCTATGTAATAAACATTCATGTGGCCTTTCTGGTGGCTTCTCAGAGCCCTGTGTCCTCTTGTTTTCGTCACTGGACAGATCTCTGATGGGGTCTTGAGTGCCCCCCTCCTCTCTCTGCACATGCACTGTTAATGGTCTTCCTATTACAAAGGTTGCCCTTCTCCAAGGTAGGCCTTGCCCTCCTTCAGACCTTTCCCTCGCACCCCTCTTCTCCTGGGAGGCTCATACAAGTCACTCCTCAAAGGGCCACGTTTGGTTATCTGATCCCTTTGCAACCAGGGTTTGTGCACTAAATCAAGTGTCAAAGCCCAGAGTATGTTCACCACAAACACGCGTACAGGTGAAACTCACTTCTTTCTCTTGACCGCTTGGCGGGTGATGAGGGAAATGTGTGCGGTGTACTCATTTGTTGAAGTCTCTGGTGTAAATGAGAAGCTGGTGGTTAGGAGACCTTAGAACTAGCTGTTCACCTGTAACGAGGGACTGGTTGAACATATGTCACATTGGAGGGAATTTCAGGCCATGGCCTGTGGTCCAGCCAAACACTCTCTTTAATAATTGGATGAAGACTTAAAGAGCTGATCAAATTTGTGGATGAAGGGAACTAAATATGGACAAATCAGAATTCAAAAAGCTCTTGACAGGCAGAGGCCGTCTAACAAGATGAAGTCTGATAGCATTAAATGAAAAAGTGCTTGGAATTAAGAAACCTCCAGGTGCTCTGTTGGGCCCAGGGAGTTATCTGCCAGGCAGCTCAGCTTTTGGCAGCGCTGCAGTGTGTGTGCCAGGACAGACCGTTTGATTTCAGATGCATTAGGAGCAGAGGCTGGAGGCCGGCACGAGGCCACATCTGCAGCACTGCACTGAGCACCAAGGACTGTGGGAGGGGAGTCCCCAGGTATGGCCCTGATGCTCACACCCCAAGGGAAAGGCCCTGCCTCTCACTGTTCCCTCACATCAGCCCAGGACCCATGGGGGCCGCCATCCTTGTCCGCTTACCAGGGGTGTCCCAGTGTGTCTACTGAGAGATGCTGCTGTCCGGGGACCTTGATGCTGCTGCTGTCCCCAAGAGTGAATCAACCTTCCAGTGAGACTTCAGGCTCAACCTCAGGGACCCCTTCAAGGCCCCAGAAATGGCATCTGTGCCTACGAGTTGACTTTAGTCACTGCTAAAACCAGGACGCAAAACCTAAGGCACTTAATGACCTAAGACACATCGTGGTCACCCAGACACCCCAGGGAGCATTTCTTGACCAGGTGCATCTTCCAAGTACTTACTGGGCTCAGATTATGCCAGGAATGCTCTTGGCCGGAGAATTCTTCCTGCAGTGTTCCAGCTTCCTACGGGCTGGGGGGGGGGAGGCACAAGGGGAGATGAAGTTAGCACTTGGCCAGTAGCAGAAGGAGGAGGGGGATCCCCCCAGAAAGAGGAGCCAGAGTGACATCCGGCCACATGAATGGGGTACACTTTCACGGCTCAGGGGCAGCCGTGTGTCCTGGGCCCAGGGGCTTTGGATGCTTCCCAGTTTCCGTAGGCACAGCTGTGCAGCTGCTCCTATGGCCTGTGGCTCTGTTGTCCTTGTGGAAAACTTGGAGACCTGACAGCCCCAAGTTATTGCCTCCTCCTCCAGACAGGCTCTGGCTCCATGGAGTGTAATCCGAGGAACAGGGGCCTGTGCTCAGAGCAGGAGCCTGCAGCTGTCTTTCCTGTCAGGGTGGTGGATATTTATATTTTTGTCAAAAATAGCTATGTTAAAAAAAAAAAAAAAGACTCTAGAAAGCTAAGAAACTTTTAAAACTAGGAATGTCATCAGTGGAGGAAGTAAGCACTTTCCAAACACTTAGAAGCTGTCCCCATCTCCGGAGGTTCCAGGCCAGGAGGGGAACCCAACAGTCAGGACACCTCCGCTGTTGGCTTCTGGGGAAACTTGAAACACATCCAGAAGGTTTTAAAGAAGCTGAGGCAGTGATGTTTAGATTTTATTACAAAGAGATCAGTGCTGTGGCCTTGACGTTCCTGTCTCCCAGCATTGCAGTGCCCCCAGAGTTGGTACCCTATTCCCTCTCCCGGAGCAGAGGGCAGCCCTCCCCACTCCTTATTCAAATCCTTCCTGGCTCCTGGGCCCAGCTCAGGAACTGCACCTGCCAACCTAAGACAGGACCATGATCTTGTTTGCTCTGCTCTCCCTCCCCCTTTCCCAGGGGCAGCATCTCCCCTACTGGGCCCATGGGGTTCTGGGTAAGAACCCACCCCATCCCAGCCAGGCCAATAGCACGTCCCTTTCGTTGCGCTAAACTGCAAAGGTCCTGAAATCTTTCTAAGTAAAGTACGGGAAAGCTGTTTTTCCTCCTTGGTCCCGAGGCTGTGGTTTGTCAGCCCAAAGCTACCAATAGACATGGTCCCCCCTCATGGAAACATGAGGATCGAACAAGACACCAGAACACAGAGAGGAGTGGATGAGAGACGGAGGGAGGATGTCATTCGCGTCGGCCCCAAGGCCAGTTCCAGCCCTGCCTGTCCCACAGTTGAAATGCATAAGCCATCTGTGCTCCCCCTGCCCCTCCCTCCCCACCTCCCTCCCTCTTCTTCTTTCTTTCCTTTTCCTAAACTGGTTCAAGTTGAGACTCTCTCACTAACAAGAAAAAATCCTAAGTAAATATTTGCTCCCAAAGCCTCCTCTGACTCATCCTGTCTTCACTGCTCTTCCCGCCTACAAATAATAGCCACCATCTACGGAGCTTCTGCAGTGTGTCAGACACAGACTAGATCCTACGTACATCACACACACACGCACACGTGTGCACGCGCGAGGCCGGGGCACCTGTGTGACTGTTTCCCACATGTCACAAGTGATGCATCTGTCGTGTACGAATGTGTTACAAGTCTTCATCTCTTACAGCCCACCCTCCCAACTTCCCAGTCCCCCAATGCCTCCTGTCTCAAATGACAGTAGTAGAGAACAGTATTTAGAAGGAAAAATGTAGGTATATATATGCCCAGTGATTTCAGTGAAAACTTTATTTATTTTAAAAATTTCCAGAAAAGGTTAACATGCATGCAAAACCCTTTTCTTATCCCATCAAGAAAAGACTGTAAGTGTGGCCATTCCAGGTTGGTGCAGGGACTTCAGGCAGATGGCAAGGTACCAAAGGCATGCTGGGGTTTCTACCTTAATGAGGGGCCAGTAACAGAATAAGAAACTAAGGCTGAAGGCTAAGACCAAAATCTGTTTCTCCTGTTTAGCTCTTGTGAAAACCGATCCCAGAGGTTAGCTTTCCAAAGTCCTTGGGAATTCTCTGTGATTCTGGACCCTCAACCAGTGTCCTGCCATTGGCCAGGCCCCAATAAATTCTCCCCAAAGCAAGGCCAATGGCCCAAATCACTTCACAGAGGGAACTAGGTTTCTCAGACATGAAACTCTCCCCCAAATAGCACCATCTCCAATAATGTTTTTATTTCCCTCCTGCCACGTCTGGCCCTGTTCCAGGCAAACGTCGTTGCATGAGGAAGGTGGAATGAGAAGCAGCGAGTTGCTAACTGCCATGAAGCACACCTGCATATTGGCCCCTCTCCCCACTTCCCACCTTCTACCTAAATGGGAAATACTCTGTGCAAAGAATCCTCTCCGAACCTAGTAGAAAAGCAAAGTTTGTGTCCATTGGCTTCCTGCTCATCTGAAGTGCTAGTTACTAGCTGTGAAAGTAAGCACAAGCCAACAGGCCTAGGGGCTCAAAGGGTTTTATTTGGACCGGAAAGAAGCTAGGCCGAGAGAGAGCAAGCGTATGGAAGGTGAACAGCCAAGCCTCGGGAAGCGGTGTGACACTTTGGTGGCCTGACAAGGATTTCCAAAATGTCTTGCAATTTCAGCAAAAGCATTAACCATCAGGCTCTATTCTGTCTTTGTTGTCAGACCCAAGAGGCATCGTTCACCATGGCCATGTGGCAGCCCCGAGCCCTGAGGCCCCAGGTCATTTGGAGGGGAGTCTGGAAACTTATACCAGAGCCATACTTTGCCGAGGTGGGGGGTGCTGTGTTTGCCAAGGGCTTCTATCCCGCTTGGCAGGTGCAGGGGTTTCCTTCCTTGGAGATCCTCTGAGCCTGAGGTTATGTCTGGGACATAGGGAAGGAAACTGAGGCTCGAGCCCACCTCGGGACCCTGCATGGATCCTTTCACTCAAGTCAGCGAGTGAAGGGGTCAGTGGACTTGGGGGGATGAGGGTCAGGGCTTCCCCAGGCTCCTCCAGCCCACCCTACCTTCCCAGTAGGCCTGCCATCATCCTCAGGGGCCACCGGCAACCCCACGTGGTCCACACGCAACCCCTCGGGGCCCTCCATTAGCTCCTGGAGCCACCCCTTCAAGGGGCTGGCAGTGAGAAAAGGATAGAGACGTCAGATACGGCACATCCAACCTCCTTTAAAAACAACAACAACAAAAAACAGGTTTTTCATCTCAACTTTTTTCAAGAGAACCTGTTAAGATACCAAAGAGAGTTGTGCTGCTGCCTGAAAACCAGAGAGGTTAGTGCCTCTGAGCAGAACTTTGAAAAAAGGAAAACAAAATATAACTGACATGCTGTGGTTTAAAATACGTACTTGCTCTAGTCTGTGATCAGTTGTGCCTCACTAAATATTTATTTATCTTACTAAATTTTTCATATGGGGGTATCTAAGCAGGGTGCAAAACTCAAAGTAACAAAAAGACATACTGCGATGAGAACGCCCCCCTCCCATCCGATCCCACCCACAGCTCTCTTCCCGGGAAGCAAGTATTGTTGCTAGAGATCCCACATGGCAACAAACATATACTGCTATCAATCTAGCTTTTTTCCAATTAACAGGATGTTCCGGAGTGTGTTTTCTCAGTGCTGACAGAGTGGTTTCACTCTCTGTAACAGATGCAGTAGAATGGATGCACTCAGCCAGTCCCATGATGACGCGGAGGGCATTTGCAGCTGTCTGCTGTCCCGGAATGAATATCCTTGTACCAAAATCACTGGACATATGGGCTATGGTATCTGTAGATAGATACCCGCGTACTTTTGCTTGGTCAGCAGGTATGTGCTTTAAAAAGTTGGGACTATTTATCGCCAAACTGTCCCCTGTAGAAGTTAGTGTTGCTTTTTATGAGCTTATTTATGAGTTGATGTATTATTCATTACCAATCCTTATTTCATATTAGTATTTCATTAGCACTTACAGATAGCTAGATTTTTTTCATAAACAGATTTTGCCAAGGATTGGGAGCTCCGTAAACAGTTAAGTTCCTGTCCCCTGCCCAGCCTGTGATCCTGACAAGGATACTGTCAGGGCCCCTGGGGGTCCCAGATCTTGCCCACCCACTGCGGTACATGCTTTGTAGTAGGCCACGAAGTTTCATTTTTCCACTCATGTAGCAAACATTTATTGTACCACCTCTGTGTGCCAACCCTCGGCTGGAGCTAAGGTCACTGGGATGACCAGGACTTGGACCCTCCCACAGTTAAACTAATACTTAACAACAGTGTGTGATAAGCACCCAAAGAGACTTGGAAGGGGGCACCCACCTCTGCCGGGAGGGTTTCAGATGATTTGGTTACAGAGGTGGTGACTAAAACAAAATAATTACATATGTACATATGTCTGATTATGAAAGCAAACTATGCTTGCTGGGAAATTTTTGATTAAGCAGCAAACCATAAGGAAGGAAATAAAAAATACTCGTGAGCCATCACTCAAAAAACCCCACTGTTAATAGTCTGATCTTTTCCTTTTAACTCTAAATTGCACACACAACTCTGAATGCGGCTTCTCTCACTTACCGTGATATTGTGAGCATTCTCCTCAATCCAGCCTCCCTGGGGAAGCCTACAGGTCTATCCCGAAGACACTGGAAGTGTTGTTTCCCACCCAAGGCTTGCTCTTGAATTTCAGGCCCACGTATCCAGCTGCTGAGGCCAGCTGCCTCTGGCTGTCCCCCAGGCACCTTGAGGTAACTCAAGGCATCCAAACAAACTTACTAGCTTCCCCTCCTCACCCACCCCTGATCCTGCTTCTCCTCTCACCTTTCCCCTGGGGGAGTGGTGCCCCCCTGCCCCCGTCTACCAGCCGGTCACCCTCGGGCACTCAGGCCCAGCCCTCCCACGGCCACGTGCGGAGGGGCACGCACACTATGTCTCTCACATCTCTGCGGCCCACGGCTTGACCTCATTCAGGACCCCAGCATTTCTCCTCTGGCTTATCCTAACCTTCTCCTAATGAGTCCCCTCACCTTGTCCGTCTCCCCCCACCCACCCCCCAACTCCATCCCCAGGCCCCTGGCAGCCAGAGCAATCTACCACATACTAGGGCAATCTCGTCATGTCCTGGCCTAGGAGACTACCAGGATGGCCGCATGTCACTGGGAGAAAGTCCACGCACCTCCCCAGGCTCACCATACCCGTGATAGGGCCCTGTCCACCCTCCAGCCCCACACAGACCCTCTGCTCTGGCCACCTGGAGCTGACCCTGAGTCTTTCCATGTGCCTCTATGGGTCTGCAGTTCTGTTTCCTCTATCCACCCCCAAGCCTTCTGGATAATTCCTACTCAGCCTATAAACTGACTTTTGGTGGCACCTGCTCTGCTAAGCCTCTCTCCAGTGGCTTCTGGTCCCTCTCCTGGGTCAGGCGCCCTCCTCTGTGCCCCCCTGGGGTCCCATGTTGAACCCACATGGCCCTCTTCACACTGCATTGCACCTGCCTGCTTACCTGTCCACCTCCATGCCACGCCTTACACCTGGGTTCACATCCTGGCTCTGGCATTCACCTGCAGTGTGACCTTGGTCAGATTACTTAACCTCTCTAAGCATCAGTTTTCTAATTAAGACAACACAGGTAATAACACTAACAGTACCTCCCTCAACTGGGTGTTGTGAGGATTAAGTGAGGTAACGTGTCCCCATCCTCCCCACCATGTGCCCCGCACGGTGAACCCTCCGTAATGGCTGTTGGTGATTCTTTCATCATTGCCACGGCCACTGCATCCCTGTTAGTTAAAGATGTCACTAGGCTAGGAGGAGCCATAAAAGGAAGGGAACTTTCTCTTCCCCAGGGCATTCGTGGGGGACACGTGAGGAAGAAGTCTCCCTGAGCAGCGGGGCTTCCAGACTTGTTAAGTTAGAAGAACTCTCCATCCATTTTCCTTTTCTTCAAGTGCCTTGTAATGCACATGACCATCCAGTAGGAGGCAGCCTCCCCTGACGCTGCCCCGCTATTTCAGCAGTCTCTATAGACTGTGGTCTTGATTTCACTCCAGCACGTGTTCTCAGAAAGCATGACTAAAATTGGGCATTTTTTCCCCCATTGAAATAAAACAGGGTTGCTGTCGACAGCAAATTGTCTCAGTAAGATACTGTTGGTCCATGATTTGCAGAAGCTATTTTTAAAATAACCCAAATACATGTTACCACATTGCAAGCCACGGAAATTAGCATTGCACGCCCCACCCCCACCCCTGAACTGCGTTACTCATTCACAAGTTTGGAAGGTACAGGGCAGGAAGGTGGAGCTGGAAACAGTCCCTAAAGTTGGTTAGAAAAGGGAGTCTGTTATGGACTGAATGTCTGTTTCCTGCCCCCATTCGTTGGAGCCCTAACCCCACAATGTGACTGGACTTGGAGATGAGGCCTGTGAGGACCTGATAAAGGTTAAGTGAAATTGTAATGGTGGGGCCCCAATTGGATGGGGCTGGTGTCCGTGGAAGAGGAAGAAGAGACACCAGGGCTGGCTCCCCGCCACGCACCACCCACCCACAACCTCATATGAGGATGCACTATGAAGTCACCATCTGCAGGCCAGGGAGAGAGCCTTTACCAGAACCCAGACCTGGCAAGACCTTGACCCTGGATTTCCAGCCCCCAGAACGGGGAGGAAATAAGATTCTGTTATTTAGGCCACCCAGTCTGTGGCTTTTTGTTATGTTTTGAGACAGACACCTATTCAGGGAAGCACTTCCCTTTCTCATATTGTTAGTATTATACCAAACTAGTTATTTTCTTGTTTAAAAAAAAAAACAAAACCACAAGCCCTCACCTCTTGCTAAAGTGTGAAAGGCCTCTCCTCACTCAGCACTTTCCACTCCCTTCCTCACGTCTCTGTTGAATTTGTCATCTCCGGCCCGCACACAGTGCACTGTATGCTGGGAGCGGGCCACAGCTGTCACAGCAAAGACAGGAGAACGGCACGCACTCTGTTTCCTGGTGTTTGTGAAAGTTAGGATGTGTTTTTCTGTGGAAAGGCAAGTGCACCAGCCTGTGAATTGGCAAGTGAACTTGGCTCTGCACCGTCTGCTGCGGGTGCGGTGGGGGGAGCAGCGGTGAACCTGGGGGTTGGGTGTTGTGGTGCTCGGGCAATGAGAGGCGTAGGCTGCACTTCCCTGCAGGGTCGCACAGAGTCTAGAACAAACAGTGTCTCGTCAGAGATCTCCTGATCCAGGGTCTCCCCTCAACCCCAAACCCCCAGCCTCTGCGGCTCCGCTCCCACCCTCAGGAGAAGGCCATGCTTGAGATTAACACTCCCAAGTTCTTGTCAGGACTCACGGCTTGACAGCAGGCTGTCCCAGCAATCCTGAGATGCAACCAGGTGTGCGGACAAACCCTGCTGCTTGGGAGACTCAGTCATGCAGGGTTATGGGAAGATCTTGAGCTTTGGTTCAAAGCCTGATCTGCTGCTTATCAGCTGTGTGATCTTAGAGAAGTTACTCACCCTCTCTGTGCCTCTGCTTTCCTATGTGCAAAATGTGGTCAATAAAGCTCATCTCACAAAGTTTTTGTAAGGATTAAACTACTTAGCTTTCAATCACCTGGTATGGCACCTGACAGGTAGCAATCCTTCATCAGTAGTCACGGCTATTCTAAGGTAGCAGGTGGAGGATGTTTCACTAAAGGGCCAGATAGGAAATGTTTTAGGCTTTGCAGCCATTCAGCCCCTGGCAACTACTCAACTCTTCTGTTTTACAAAGCAGCAGTACATAAAGGAATGGGTGCGGTTGTTTCCAATAAAGCTCTACTTAGAAACAGGTGGAACATAGTTCCAAGGTGATGCCTATTCAGAAGGCAGGACGGTTAAGGGAGGGGAAAGTTGGGGTCAGAGGCCAGGCAGGTCTCTGATGCACAGAGATGTCCATGCAGTGAGGGGAGGGGGCCACATGTCCGTAATGTATTACTGGAAAGGGCTATTACAAGCCAACAGTTCTCAAACTAGGGGCCATACACCATCTGGGAATTTTTCAAGGGGCTTTGGGGGCTGTCTAGGAGTCCCTGAGTTTGTATATGGATTTGTGTATATGCACATGGGCATTTTTCTGGGAAGAGGGTACATAACTTCCTCTATATTATCTCAGGCATCCATGATCCTTAAAAGGTGAAAAACCACTGTGTTAAGCCAAGGGACTCCTCAGACTTCAGTGAAATTCCCTGGGAGACCTCAGGGCCATGACAGATGTGGGAGGAGAGGTCCCCGACAGCCCACAGCTGCTTACAGGCAGATGGGGTCTCCCAGCCTTTCCCCTAGAGGCCTTCCCCTGACCACTGGTTCTCAAAATGGCTCAAGGAGGTTTTCCTGCAGCTCCCTGGCCTCCTTGTTACCAAGACAGCCGAGTGCTCCCCAGCCAACCCCTTGCGGGCCCCCAGGGAGCTCTGTTATTTTCAGTTTCTCTCCCCTCCCCAGACCCGGCAGAACTGGGGGGCAGTTTGATGTGGTGACCAGCTTCCAACCCAGCTGGCTGAGGGGGTGAGGCCCCGAGTCAAGGAAATGCAAGGGGCAGAATGCAGGACAGCCCTGAGGGTGGGGGTCAGATGGGCACTGCCCTACTGGTATGTACTGGAAAAGCTCCTCTCAAACTTGGTTCACCCAGCACCCCAGACCGGGGCAACTCAGCACAGCCCTATGCTGCCACTGCCCCACTGCCACCACCACACTGACCTGCTGGGGACGAGTACCTGCGCACGGATGGTGGCACCCCAGAGATAGGTGCAGATGGCCGGGGTGTGTCTGTTCCGACCCCTCCCTCCCCCAAGACCTACCCTTGACACTAGTGCGTAGGCCTCTCTGACTCATCCCCTCGTGCTTCTGTTGCCTTCGTCCCTGCCTCACTTCCCCCACCTCCCCTCCTGCCCCTGGGGACTGTTCCCCTCAGTGAAGTGTTAGCTTAGAAGCTTTATCTCCTGTTCCATGATTCAGGGGACCCAACCAAGGTGGCTCGTGCCAGAAGTGTCCTGGGAAGCAGCAGGGTTTCTGACCCTCGGGTTCCCCACGACACAGGGCTGTCCCAGACAGTTGGTCACCCTAGAAAGCAGAACCTCAGGGTGAAGTTCTGAAGTTGGTTTGTCCCCAAGTCAGAGGCAGTAAGGTGGCCATGCCAGTGGCCCCAGGTTTCCCCTGTGGTCAGGTAGAGTGAGGGGCAGGGGGAGGGGGACAGGGCAGGCCTCCATCACTGGCCGGGTCTGAGAGCTAACTTGGTTCTGGAAGGGTCTGCACTTTCCCACTGCACCAGCCAACATCAGTCTTCTGGGGTCTGTGCTGACAGTGCTGCCTGCAACCAGAAAAGCCACTGGGGGCCTCTGGGTAGAGAGGGGGTTTTTGAGTCCCTGAGATGAAGGGGTTTGGGCTCAAATCCACCTCTCAGTGAGTCCACTGGGTCCACAGAGCCATGCAGTGGTTATTTCCCTGGTTCCCAGATGTATAACTGGAATGTTTAACCTGCAGTGGATGGAATCTTACATTCGCTTCTTGGTCAGAGTAGACACTTCCAGTGAAGTGAATGCACGTGAGCAGCTGCTTCAGGTTGTTTTCTGCAAACCCCCAGCCAGGCTGTGGGGCCACACTGGAGTGACAAAGACCCCACCCGAGGTCTGCACCCAGGACATGGGGGCCTGGTGGCAGCAGGCTCCCTGAGCTCCACTGGTTCACACGCTGACTCCCTCTTCCCAGGGCAGGCAGGGTTCTACGAGCCGCCTTGGCCACTGAAGTTTGAAACAGACAGAAAGACTCGGGATCCCATTAATTGAGCCAGAGGACAGCTCTTCCCCATCTGGGGCCCATGCCCTCTGGTGGTGCCCAGGCTCCTCAAAGCCTATTCCCATGGCCTCAGGTCTGGTCCTTTCTGCCTGGCCAGAGCCTCTGTGGAACATGTGGGGTCCATTCCAGGTTAGCAAGAATGAGGGGTCCACAAGCTGAGAAGGCCTGGATGCTCCTGGTCCCCTAACTGCAGTGCTGGAGAGGAGCTCCCATCCAGTGAGTGGCCCAGTCCCAGGCAGGAAGGGGGTGGGCAGAGGCGCAGGGGATGAAGGTTCATAGCAGCGTCTTGGTCAGTCTGTGCAACAGGCACAGGAGGCTGAGCAGGGAAACCCCGGGGGGGGACACAGAGGCTGGTGTTTCATGGCCACAGGGGTTGCACATGGATTGGAGGTGATCACAAAGCCCTGAGAGGTAACCACAGCAGAAGGATGGTGAGAAGACAAGGTGACACTCACGCATTCCAGAAAGCCCTTGTTGCGTGACTCTGCTGGTCGATTATTGGCAAAGACAAGGTCTAGAGAAAGATACTGAAGACGGATGGCTGAAAGGAGTGCAGACAAGATGGCAGTAGAGGACCGGGGCCATGAATCCACGTCAGTTCTGAACCCCGAGGGGCGTGTGGGAGATAAGACTGGGCACTGCGAGAACACAGTTGGGGTTCAGAGACCTTTCCAAGGAGGCAACATTTGAGCAGAGATCTAAGCAATGATATCCCTTTTCAGGTTCCCCAGGGAGCAAAGCCTGAGCAGGAGGCTTATTTCCTGCTGCTCTGTCAGAGTGCAAGCCCCACGAAGTGCAGCAGCTTGCTGGATCTCATGGACCACCTTCTGGGAAGCCAGTCAGGCTGCATCCATCAGTGAGGTGGATGGGAAGGAGGAGGGATCCAGTGACCTGTTCCCGTCTCCTGTTGGTGAAAGGTTTGTACTAGGGGCGGGGGGTGGTTTAAAGTGCTCCAGACTCCAAGGTTACACAGGCAGGGTCTGGGCACATCCCAGGGCTCTGGGCTGACAGGGAAGGAAGGGCAGGAAGCAACTCAGGTGAACCTATGTAGACAATGGTTGCAGCCCACAGCCAGTTGTAGTTGTGGGGAACGAACAGGAATGAGATACAGGTGTGAGAATCTGAAGTGAGCATAGTTAACACATGATAACCTGGGGAGAGCAGATCGGACAGAAGGTGCAAAGGCCCTGTGGCTTTTTTGGTACTTCTGTCCTATAATTTTTCAAAATGATAAAGGATGTTATCAACCCGCAGATAAAGAATTCTGAGTTCTGCAAGTGAAGCCGCCAGCAATCCAGAGCTGGGAAAGGCCTGAAGGGAAGTGCATGGTGAATCCTCAATGTGCTGCTGGGGCTCCTGCTCTCAGCTGTCTTCCTCGGCCACCCAGACACATCGGTCCACCAAAACCTCGCTGGGCTGCTACTATGTGCCAAGCCTGGTGCTTAGCACCTGGGACTGGGGCAAAGACAAAAGCTCTCTGTTCTTTAAATGCTTCCCCGGGAGGGAGGAAGACAGACTTGGTTTTGAAATCGGGCAAATTCTGGATCTAAATCCCTGCCTTCCCTCTTGCTACCAGGTCAAAGTGTTTGGTCCCAGCCTCAGCTTCCCTGTTTGTAAAATGGAGGCTACACAGCCTTATTCATGGAGGTGATACAGGGATCAAAGGGGCCTACAGATTCACGCACCCAGGGCCTCACACAGAAAGACCGAGGTTCTCCCCCAGCCCCAGGGGGTGGGGAGCACTTTGTGGCTAATTTTGTGGTCCCTGAGCTACTGTGTAAAAATTTTCGTGGAGAGAGTAGAAAGGAGTAGCTTTGAAGAGTGGTTTTTGTGTTTTTTAAGGTCTTAGCAATTATTTTATAGAGGATTCAAAACTAAAATCCCACATTTGAAGAGTATTTTAAATCCTTTGCTGATTAAAATGTTACTCAATCTGACCCCCATACCCAGGGGGTTGTCAGAGCCCCAAGTGGATCTTCCAGCTTCCAAAGACCCCCACCCCCCATCGTCCACCCCCCAGACACTCCTTGAGGGCTTGGGGTCAGAAGGACCACACGCAGACAGCACCCAGCACCGCGGTCCCCAGGGCCTTTATTCAGGGAGGTACAGAGCGTCTGTAGTCAGTCCGGCAGGCACTGTGCGGGGGTTTGTAACAGCTCAGTTTTCTCCAAAGGTGTGGCGGGGAGAGGGGTTCAGAGGGAAGGAGAACACTCAGGGGAGTCCTCTCCTTCAGCAAAAGGCACTGGCGGGGGTGAGCACCCTGCTTCTTCCCAAGCAAGGGCCTGGGTCATATACACACGGGGGTTGACTGGATGCAGAGAAACTCAAAGCTAAATACAGCTAACAGGGCAAAGAGTCCATGGTGGGGCGTGGGAGGTGGGATGGTGGCCAGGGCTGCATCTGGGTCCTTTCCACCAGCAGGAAAGCAAGTTCAGGAACAAGGCAAAGCTTTTAAAGGAGAAACAGAATCCAGCCTCTCAATCTTAGTGTTTTGTGCAATTAAAAAACCCGACAAAATAAATATAACTTAAAAACTTCTTACATGACACTAAAGGCACATCTGGGACAAGCAGTTGAGAAACCTCCCTCCACTGTTAAGCAGGCTGGACACCAAGCGCCTGGGGCCCAGCAGGGACACGGCTGGAAGGGCACACACTCACCTGTGCGCAGGCACGCCCAGCTCATCCCACCCTCCTGGCACCTGAGCGGCCAGGACCCAAGGAGTCCCTGCCCGGACCGGGCTGGCTGGGGAAGGTTTCAGATCGCCTGGGCAGGGGCTTTGGGAAATCCCATTCCAGGATTGTTCAATGCCGCTCAGACAGAAGGGTGGGGGATAGAGGGGAGAAAGAGAGTAGGTGTGGAGGAGGAGAACCAGCACGGGAAATAGAAAAGTCCCAAGCCCCTAGAATTACCCTACAAGATGCCACTTTCTACCATTCACATATATAATGTAACCCAAAGCAAAGGATTGCCAGTAAGAGGCCCTTTGGGCCCCCTTTACTAAACAAATCGTCTGCATATTAGCACATTGTTTGCAGACAACTGGTGTCTGCTTAAAGTGCTTAGAATGTTTGTTCTCTTAAATCAGTTAGGCTGGTCCCCTGTAATTTTTGTTCATAGCATTGATCTGCTTTAGCAAACTTTTTTCACAGGGTGATTTGGCCAGCCCATAGTGGTAGAACCTTTACATCTGAATTAATGATGTCCCTTCCCCGCAGACAGCTGCAGCAGAGACACCTGGAGTCTCTCCTGCCCCATAAATGACTACAGCTCCCGAGACCCCGAGCTGGCTTTGCCTTCTAAGGTCACGTGCTGTCACAAGATCTCTTGTGCTCAGCAGGGCGGGGGTGTGACCTTTAGCAAGTCAGCCCACACAGGAGCTCATTGCTGTTTTGAACAAGAGCCAGGAAGTTTGAAAGTGATTTCCTTTTTTAAAATCTGTACTTACACATTCTCATGTGTCCCACCCTCCACCCCCACCAACTGTCACTCACCCAGCATGAAAAGGGAAAATGTACGTGTCACATGGGCAAGTTGACAGTTCCCCCAGAGACCCTGGGGTAATGGGGGGCAGCCCAGGAAGCCCTCCCTCTGGACTGGTCCTCCAGGCACACGCACCTGGGGACACACTACCTCCATGTGTCCCTGGAGAAGCTCCCCGCAGAGCAACGGGCCCAGTGCTGCTGGCCTGGCGCCCGGCCGGAGCTCCTCAACTCTGCTCTCCTGTACCCCCAACCGCAAAGGAGAGCACCTGGGCCACAGCTCCAAATGGTCATAGAGCCAGAGTTTTGTTCCTTAGAAGTCACGCAAAATTTACATTCTTCTCAATAATACAGACCTACTTGCTTTACAGTTAAAATAAGGCTTACAGCTGGTTCTCTGTGAATCTTCAAGCAACCAAGACACTCCAGGAGGAGATGCCTGGCACCCATCACATACTCTGGAAGCTGCCCACACCGTGTCTGGGACACAGGCCTAAGTTCCTCAGGCTGTTAAGACTTATTTCAGGGGGAAAATGATGCCAGGAAGCCAGCCTCCTGCTACCTCCCTGCTCAGCGCAGGCCTGAAGCTCTGCCCTGTAATGGCTGAGGACCCTGGACCTCATGGGAGCCCTGGGTGTGCAGCAGGCAGACCGCCTGGCACCAGGAGGTGGGGCAGGTGAGGGGACGGAAGAGAAGTGTCCCCTGCAGGTTCTGTTCTTCCCCTGGGGGCTGCCTGTGCCCTGGCCCACTGCCACCCAGCCCCCAGCACAGCAAGGTGAGGAGCGGGAGGCACAAGCAGCTCTGGGGATTGGGTGGCATCCTTGGAAGCTCAGGTCTGCAGAGTGTCCCTCTGAATCCATGGGCGGAAATCAGAGATGGAGCAACACAGCTCCTGCCTGCCCCCTCCTGGGAAGGCCAGTGTTGGAGAACACAGCCAATTTGGATCTGGACTCCTCCTACTCCTGGGTCTGTCCCAGTGCTGGAGGGTTTCAATCCCGGGTGGGTGGGGTCCCTGGTTTAGCAGCCCTACAAAAGCCACCACAGCATCTCTGGGAGTCCCTGGGCTGCTAAGCAGAGGATACTTGATTCATGGCCTACATGCTGTTCCCAGTGGTTTTGTGCCCCAACTACCAGAAAGGCACCAGGGACCTATTCTTACAGCAACCCTCCCGACCCCCAACCCAGGCTGAGAGGATGGAGCAGAATGAGCTGTGCCCAGCAGTGGCGCTAACAGCACTAGCCACCAGGGGGCAGCAGGCCCCCACAGGTAGCCTGCCCAAAGGCTGAGGGGGCTCATCTACTAGAATCCCCTCTGGAGTCAGGGACCCCACAGCTTCCTGTACCTCCCTCCAGATCTAAACCCAACTGACCTCCCTGCAGGCAGCTGAGCCTGGGTTTGGGCCTCTCTGCTAGCAGGAGATCCTATGGACAAATGCCAAGCCCTTCAATTAGGAAGTAACTAGAAAATCTTATCTCCTCTTCTGCACAGTGTCTTGTAGTGACGTTTGGGAGGGTCAGTTCTGGGGCTCGCACCCAGGTAAAAGTGAAGAAAAAATTCAGAAGGAGGAGGGAAGTAAGAGGGGAGAAGAGGCCAGGACACGGCGAGGTGGGGCGCGGGGCAGCCTCAGGCGAGCGGGGCGTCCGGGCACATTTCCGTCAGGATGTCGATGAGGTTGTTCAGGCCCGAGAGGTAGCCATCCTCCCGGTTCCCTTCCTGCCACGGAACATCGTGCTGCAGGGTCTGGCCCTCAGGCAGGGGTGTGGTTTTTCCAAAGTCGATCATCCACACCTTGGCCTGTTCCTTCTTGTCGTGGATGAAGAGGAGGGAGCTGCCGATGACCTGCAGGGGAGCAGGGGGATGAGACGGGACAGCCCGGGGCCCCCACCCTGCCCTCCACACTGTGCGACCTGGCACTTGAGGGGACTCGGAAAAGCCTGAGGCCTCCGTGAAGTGGTGAGAGCTTTGCCCGCAGCTCTGGCCCCCATTCTCACCTGGGCAGCAAGCAGAGCCCGAGAGTGGCGATGCCAGGGGCAGAGGACGTGGGATCCAGAACCCTGACCACCCTCTGTGTGGTTGGCAGCAGGGAGGAGTCCAGGGTGGCAGACCCCTCCTCTCTGACTCTGCTCTGACCTGCACACTTTCCCTATTTCTAGACCACAGCTAACCATGGGGCTTGCCCCTCCCTTTGGAGATTTTGACTCAAACCTAACACCCCAAGGGGAGATGCCACCCTCCTACCTGTAGAGGGCAGGGGAAAGGACACTGTCCAAAAGACACTCACAGCTCCTGAGGAGGGTGGGCAGTTTTCCAGGTCATCTCTAGCCCCACAGCACACCCCCTGTAAGTCCTGGGCAGACGGGCTCTAAGGCGGGTTCGCGCTCATGGTCTCTGCCGGGGACAGCAGGCGCCAAGCACCCTTCCTGCTCTGGGCCAGATCAGAGCACCTGCATGGGGTAAGGTGCTTTCCCAAATATAAACACATCCCAGAACTGCTGGATCACCGTGTGAGTCCCAGAGGAGACAAGGGGGGATGGGGAGGGGCTGGGGTGCCATTATAGCTCCCAGGGCCTCGGGCAGGACAGGGAAAACCCTCTGGAAAAGCTGAGCCCAGTGAAGGGGCATTCTGTTCCTAGCTGGCCTCTTTCTAGACCTGAGATTTCTGAGTGAGCCTCCAGAAAGAGCACAGCAAAACAATTTTTCAGGAAATTACAGCAAAGTGCTGAAGGAGGGAGCGCAAAGCTGCAGGAGGCAGCCTGGGGCTGCCGAGTGGGCAGCAGTGGGTCCTTCCGTCCACCAGGGGGTCATGGGCGGCCCTACGGCCTGAGTCCTTCCTCCAGAGGAAGCGGGCCGGCTGGAGGAGGCAACGCAGGCTGCACAAAGCTGGGAACACAGAGACTCCAGGATGAGCCAAAGACACCCCAGGGACACTGAGCTTCAGTGAGGATGGAAAAAAGGGCATTTCGAGATCGGCTAGACCCAGCACAGCTACTCAGGGCTGAGCCACGCTGAGCCTCCCCTCCAGACACCTTACACCTTCCTCATGGGTGGCCCTGTCCAGGCACCTCTGTCAGGGCCACCTCATATAGTAGGACATGTGCACCCTGGCCGAGGGATAGGTTCGGGATAAAACCCAAGGGCAAGGCCGGCTGTCTGCCCAGAGAAAGGCGGGCATGTAATCTGCACAATGGTTCTCTGTGGGTCTGGCCTACTGCCTCTGGGGAAGCTCTCCTGCCTGGCGCCCTGGGACCAGCTGTCTCAAATTTCTCCTGCTGGATCCACAGCCCTCTCTGCGGGCAGGGCTTGGCAGAGGCTGCCTCCATACAAGATCGCTCAGGGGCTGCCTTCCTGAGAGAGCTGCTAGTCGGCAGGAAGTGGTGGGATACCTGCTTCACATGCACCAGCTGCAGCAATAACCATTTTAGAGGCTGTAGGTATGTCTGTGTGTGTGTCCGCACATGGGGCTGGGGGCCCTGGGTTCCCCGATGTCAGGATCTTATAAACCCCTCCACAGAACCACAGACAATTCCCAAATCCTCTCTCCCAGCTGTCTCCGTTCCCTGTCTGCTGCCTACTGCCTCTGCAGACAAAGGCAGGAGAAGGCAAAGTTCCAGCAGTACTACTCCCAGAGCAGTACCCAAACACCTGCCTCCCCCTCCTAAAGATCTCCGGGTGGTGATGTGGGGGGCTGCTGGGCTACTCCAGCAGCTCAGAGAACTTCTGCCCTGAGCCCCTTGGGTGCTTGGGACAAGTCCTGCCACCGCCACTTGGTGCGCATGAGCCTCAGTGGCCTGGAGGGAGAGGGAGAAGAAAGAGGGCAACGGCGACAGTCTCAGGCAGGATGGGGAGCCGGACCCAGACGTGCTACGACATGGTTCCTGTGTGGCACAAGGTGCCCGAACTGACGGCCTGCAGGCTGTATGCACCCTAAAAACCCAGGGTTTTCAGAGCAAGCGGGTCTGCCAGCACGGAGGCCGGCCCACAGCTCAGGCAGGCATGCCCGAGGGTCGTGGCCAACCACACGGGGCACTGCTCTCTGCCCACAATGACAAAAGCTTAACACCTACCTCATGGCACTTGAAGAAGGGAGAGACTTCTAGGGTGGCCCGAATGTCCTTCAGTCGGTCCCGGTAGGCGATCTGGGTGGGAAAAGAAAGATGATCAGATTTAAACACTTGGAGGTAGGGGAGGATTTTAAGCCTGATTTGGGTCATTGGAGTCACTGAGTGTCAGTGTGGGAGGGGGCTTCCACCCCGATTATTCCAACCTCCTCATCTAGAAGCAAAGAAACAGGCCCAGAGAAGGCAGGGCAGCTGGGGCCCTGGTCCCAAGCTTCCTCCCCTCCACATGGCTTTGTGACCAGAGGTGCCGGGAGGGACAGTTCCCGAACAGCCTTGCAGCTTCCAGGAGCTCCTCACAGGAAAGTTAAGTCTATTCTGGAATGCTGGCAGTAGAGGCAGCACCCAGAGAGCCTAGTTGCCCTGGTGTGTGTCTTCCTGATAGAAACTTCAGTGCCCTGACTTTTGAAAGGACACACTAAGTAAGAGCTGGAGCCACAAACATCTCTGCCAGGGGCCTCTCCACGGAGCCTCCAGACCCCAGCTTGAGCTGTGCTGGCTCTGGGGGCACCCACCCTCCCCAGGGGCCGCGAGGGAAGCCTGTGGCCCAGGCACATACGGTCCCTCCATGCCCGTGTGCAGCAGCGCCAGCCCGGGGCTCAGCACCAGGAGCAAGCCCTTCTCGCCTAGGCGCGGGAAGACTGCATTCGGCGGCAGGCTTTGCCAAGGAGCAGACACCCTCTCGGGCAGGTGACCCAGGAACCAGAGCCTCAGGTATGGAAGCGTTTGGGTGCATGTCCCATGACCAAAGCCTCAGCTCTTGCCAGGGGCCAAGCGAAGTTTCCCCAGCCGGAAAAGGAGGGGAGGGAGAGTCCCCAGTTCCAGCCAGCGCTGAGGCTCCTTGGAGAAAGGCTGCCTGGGTCCAGCCCTCCCCACTCAGCAGCCTGGGAGGCTGGGCAGAAGAAGGCCCACGTCCCTGCTGTACCCAAGGCTCTGGCTGTCCCAGGGCCCCCTGCACTTGGGGTGTGGAGGCTCAACACACGCTACCTCAGCTGATCCCAGTGGTCAGAGAATCTGTCCAGCCTGCCTGCTGCCACAGTGGAAAATAAAGTCACTTTGTCATAAACTTCTGCCGCCCACACCTCTAGTCTCAGAAAGCCAGTCAGTTCTTTCTGGGGAGGGTGATGTAAATAGCAACCCCCAACTTCCCCAGCACAGTTCCCTCACTTGGTCTCAGCTTGGAAGAGGCCCGGCCGGGCCTAGAAGTGCAGGGACCGGCAGGCGGCCGGCCCACCTGGGTGTGAGTTCCACCTCTGCCCTTTCCTAGCTGCGTGTCCTTGACCTCTCAGTCTCACCATCTGTAAAATAGGGACAAGACTGCCCACCCGCTGCAGGGGGCTGCTGTGAGGATTCGGTGAGCACTGAACACACACTTGGCAGGCAGCGGGTGCTAAAGGCATACAGCAGTGGAAAGGACTGCTCTGAAGAGGGCGGAAATGTTCTCGGGAGCAGACGCTGCTGATTAAGGGAAAGATGTGTGAGTGTTCACCGAGCTTCCCTGTTTACCCCCCGACGGGGCTGATAACCACGCCACTTTCCTTTCACCTTCCAAGCAGAAGTTTGGGGCCAGGGTTTTCTGCGTGGGAACCACGGCTGCCAGCCTGGCTCAGCCTCAGGCTAGGCAAGAGCCTCCAGAGAGGCAGCAGCTACCCCTGCCCGGGGAACATACAGCCAGCCCCTTGGCAGGGGGCACCCGACTCACCAGGATGTTACGGTTTCCTTTAGTGAATTCTCTGAAGGCCTCGGTCACCTGCTCCCTCGTTTTAGTCTTTTTGAAGTCCCGGTTCACAGAGCCGTCTTCTTTCTAAGGAGAATGGCATCCCGTCCAGGAGGGGTCAGCAGAGGGCCCCCAGGCTGGTGCTGGGCTCATCCCCGGGGGTCACCGCGCCAACCTCAGAGCCATGGGCCCCAGCCTGACACCCCGGTGGCCAGGTGCCCATGTGTGGTACAAAGAGGCCGGCGCCGATCTGTCCAGGCACAGGGAGGTCAATTGCATGGGCACAGCAGAGGACAGGCTGCCCTGGCCCTGGCTGAGGAGAACAGAGGGGTGGCACCAGCGTCCCCGGCAGAGTGGAAGGCATTCGGAAGGCCTAGAGGCAGGAGGCGAGCTTGGGCCAAGAATGGAGGTGCGAGGCTGCCGGAGCCCGTCCTGAGTGTCCTGAATGTGAGCAGCAGAGGCTGAGGGAGATGCGTGGGCCTCAGTTGCCACTAGGGGCCTGGGCCCTGGAAACTGGGTGCCTCAAGTTCCCTGCTTTCCAGGGACGCCCTCCCTCCCCACAGACAGGAAAGAGGCGCTCCTTGCCTCAAGTAAGATTCCCTTTGTAATTTAAGGCCTCTTATTTAGGTTCCCCGAGAGCCAAGATATAACACTGCCAGCCCACCCAGCCCAAGAAAAGGCTCCATTTCCTGAGCGCAGTACTACGCCTGCTCCAGGCTGTTCAGGCAGCACACGGGGCTTAGCATTTCTATGAGGACATCTGTTCTTTAAGGACAAAGGGTGAGAAAGGATGAGTCCACTAGGAGCCCCCAGACTTGCGTCTGTGCACCACCAGGGTGAAGACGACCAACAGGCGGGATCCTGGGCAGGAGGAGAGAGCAGAGGGGTAGGTGGACGGCACATCTTGGGCTGGACCTTTCCCACAGGGGTTCTCTGAGGGGGCATTTCCTGGACCAAGGGAGGGAGAGGCTGGTGGAGTGCTGTTGGGGGCAGCTGGCTCCTCTCAGAGCTGGTGGCCCTCAGTCCCAGAAGATGGGCAGACAACGGACAGAGACCAGAAGATCCAGCTTGAGAGGGGAAGAGAGGTAAAGGGAAAAGAAGGTTGTTTCAAACAGATACAGAAAGGAAAAGGAGCACTGGGAGGAGGAGGATGAACATATAATTTGCTTTCACACTAAACGCAAAAAAGAGCGAAAGCCTGATTTCAGAAGACAGGGGAGGGGCAGATGACTTTCTCAGCTCAGAGCTCACAAAGCAGCAGTCCCAGGGGAAGGTGAAAACTTTCCCCCACTCAAAACCATTGGCAGCGAGGCACTGCCTGCAGAAACTTCCACCCAATGCCATCTGCGAGGAGGCTGCGGGAGCCGCTCTGGCCTCGCTCGCTTATGAGTCAGGGCTCCGCGCTGCCCAACTCTGACTCCAGGGCTGGCCAACGCGGGCCAAGAATGGACAGAGAATGGAAACCCAGGAAGGCTCTAGGACTGCCCTCCGCTCAGGATGGACGGCTGCCTGAGACCGCGGGGGCCGGTGCCTGCAACCTCGCTCCTTGGGGTGAAGCACATGTCTGAGCCTGCTTTCAAATCTACCAGCAGAGGAGGCGTGGATACAGGGAGAGCATCCCCAGGCCCTTCTCGGGAGAGTGAAGGGGAAAGAAAAGAGAATGAGGTGGCCCAGAAGTTGGAGGTGGCCTCAGTGCAGAGGTGTCTGGCGACCTGGAGGAGCAGTGCCTAGTCCCACCTGTCCAGGGAAGATGGCGCGAATGTCAAAGGCAGCCAGCATGCTCCCTCCCTTGCCTGCATCTCATTGTCAGTCCTGATTTTCTGCTCATGGGCAGAACAAGGCAGCGCCTAGCACTGGCATCCAGTGAGCTGGCTCCTGGGTGGGTTCTCAGTGCCGGGCATGGTCTAGGGTAAATGTAGGGTTCCTGGCAGAGGACTCATCACTGGGCAGGGCTAGAAACCATCCCTGCTTCTGGGCCCCAGGCCCCTACATGGTCATCCCACCCAGACCCAGACCAAGGAGTAGGCCAGTTTCCCCAAATATCTGTCTCTGAGGCTGGCTGCCCACACCCTGGGCCTGTGCAGAGAGGAATCTTACCACCTCTGAAGGGTCCTGAGAGCAGCCAGGACCCCAGGGGTGGATGCTGGTGGGGCCCCCCAAACCCAATGACTTCCCCATCCAGGAGCTGGGCACTCAGGCCACACCTGGCTGTCCTCACCTTAATGCCCTCGATCCTGAACCCCAGGGTGGCCGTGGAGCTGATGGTCTCCCTCCACTGCATGTACCGCGGCTTGGTCACGGCCCGCTGGGCTTTCTCCTCCTCGGTTGGGGCCTCAGGGTCCACCTCAATCATCTTCTGATACATATCCTTCCGGAGGCTGGGCTTCTTGCGGGCCTTGGTGAGCTCCTCCTCCAGGTAGGTCCTGAGAGGGAGGGGAGGCCATGTGAGGGCTGTGGGCTGGACCTCAGCCCCCTGGTGCCTTGCCTGAGGACTGCTGTCAACGTAGTCAAGTCAGGCTCATCCAGGATGGGCACATGCTTGGTTGGACCGGGCCTGGCTCTTGACTGAGAACAAAGCAGCGTGGCCCAATGGGAGCAACCTCCTTCCAAGACTACTGACAAAGCCCAAGGAGCTCTTCCTTCAGGGGCCAGCAGAAGAGGTAGGAGGAGGCAGGGCAGCTTGGTGGCTTGTCCTTCTGTCCCTCCCCTCATCCTGCTGGGGTGAGGGTGGGAGAGGGGGCTGAGGGCAGCATCCACTCAGGGTGACAGCTGTGCCCCCGTGGCTGCCTGGGACCCTCCCTCAAAGCAAGGGCTTTGGAAGCTAGCACCTGTGTGGGTCGGGAAGCGTGTTCTGTCCCCACCCCACCCATCTCCCCAGTGTTGCAGCAGCCTGAAGGCTCTCACCAAAGAGGGGACACCTTGTTGAGAACAAAGGTCAGGGGCCTCTGAAGGGGCCAGTGTTGGAGGGCAAAACCCATAACGTGCCCGTCTCTTCCTGCCCCTTTCCTGAGACACCAGGATTCAAGAGAATGCAGTCAATGAAACCGTTCACCGCCCTGCCCTCTGCACAGGCAGGCCCGGCCTGCAGGATGAACTGACCAGAGTCCCCTAGAAACTGGCGGAGGAAACAGGGATGGGGACAGTACAGGATCTGAGCAGCCTGAGACAATTCCTGGCCCCAGGCTGCCTCCTTGACCCCCATCGCCAAAAGAGGGGTGAGTCCCCACTGCTGCACATCACAAACGCCCACCCTCTCCCTTACTTCTCCTTTAAATTTCCCTTCTCCCCCTACAACCGGCTTAGCTGCTGCCTGTGATCCTTCCTGAAACAGAAATCTGCAGTGTCAGTTGAGCAGAGGGAAGTTTTCTCCCGGGGCCTGCGTGGGTGGAAGTTGTGACAACCAGCCTGGCCTCCACTCTCCCCTATCTGTCTCTGGGGCCTGACTCCATCGCATCCCACCACACCTCCAACCTGCCGGTTTGGGATCCAGAACAGACTGAACTTCAAATCCATGATGCCCTTAAAAGATAAGCTTCCAGAAACCACTGGACCAACTCTTCCAAGAAAAAAGCAAATCCTTGGGTGTGAACTTAAGCCTGGTCATTTAGGACCTTCCAGGGGTGATGAAGACCATAAGGAGGTGGTCTGCCCTTGGTCGTACCCTTGCACGCACACCCACGTACACACATGTGTATGCACACGCTACTATATGCATGTTGCACCCACACATACATGTACACACACTACTGTGCGTGCAGAGCCAGGCCAGAGAGGATGAGAGCTTCAGGGTAGAGGCTGTGAGGCAGGAGGCTTTTGCATGTGTGTTATTTGTTCGTGTGCTGTGTGGCTGGGGAAGGGGCTGCCACCCCAAATGCTCCTAAGTGCACTGCAGGGGACTGCAGGGTGGTGGGTGGCTGCACCTCTGTAAAGAGCTCTCAGTATCTCCTTAAACAGGAAGCAGGCCTTGCTGTCAAATCCCTTCCAACACAGGGCATTCTCCAAAAAGGGCCCCCGCAGCTCAATCTGGGCAGAGTTGCTCAATCTTGGGAGAGGAAAGGGGTTGGGCAGAGATGCCTATGGGGTCACCAGCCAGATGGTGGGGCCAGGGGTCCACTGGGACACAAGCCACAAAGTCTCTCCATAAAGACCCAGCACTGGCCCAGCCCACACCCACCCCAGCATGAAGGCCAAACCTTGTCACATGGGGGGTGAAGCCTGCTGGGTGAAGCCACAAGACCAAGAAAAGGGAGTGTTCCTCTAGGGAAGGCAGCCAGCCAGCCTACAGGGAACCAACATGTGGCACACCAAAGTCACCCACTTCCCACCACATCTTCTCCAACCTCTTCCAAAAGGGCAGAGGTGCTACAGACAATTCTGGTCTCCACCCACCAGCCCCTGGTCCAGATGTCAGGAAGACACTTCTGATTCTCCAAGGAAGGTCACATAACACATGGATTTGCAGGGTCAGGTCTAAGGAAACTCCCAGAGCAAGGTGAGCATAGGTCCGTGAACTGGGGTTCCCAAGACACCCCTAGTTATGACATTACTGTGCCTGCATCACCTTTTCCTCAAGCCCCACCATGGCCGAGACGGGGTCTGCTGATCAGCCCTTCCACCACTGCGATGAGTCTAAACCCCTCCTGCTGGGAACTCAGTGATTGTGGGGCCCTTGGCTCTGACGTCCTCCCTCTGGCCGTCCTCCCTCTGGCCAGCACGGAGTCCCCAGGAAGCACCCAACTGCAGCCCAGGCTCGATCTACCTGGTGCAGACGTGGGCTGTGCAGCTGCCTGGCAGTGTGCCCTGGTGAGTCCCTTAACCTCTGGTGTCAAAGTCCTCCAGCTCAGACTAGACTATGGCCCATCTGCCAGGGTGGCCGTAAGGAGCACCCAGCACTCAGAGCGTAGAAGGGCCCATCCTCAGGTCCTGTGAGACAGGGACGGCGGGGCTGGGGTGAGACCTACCTCTTTCCCTCCACCCAGGATCCTCACCCACCCATTCCCTCAGCCTCCAGGCCCTGCCCAGGACTGGGTTAAACCTGTCCCAGCTTTGCTGGTCACTCTGGGTCTCTCCTGAGAGCCCTGGGGTGCAGTGGGACAGAGGCTGCAGGTGACAGGGGATTAAGGACAGCCTTGGTAAGGGGGGGCTCCTATCCCCAGCAGACTCCCAGGAGCAGACAGGCACAGGGAGCAGCGTTTCAGGACTGACTGGCCATGCGTTCTTCCCACAGGGTGTGCTTTCTTGTCCATGGTCTGAGCGAATACCAATCAGAACATTTATGTGTCTCCCCTGGAAAGGGCTCATCCTGCTGCACCCGCGAGGGCCTTCCAGGGACAGAAATAAGACTCTGGGGAAGAGCCGTGCCCAGGTGGTGGCTGGAGGGACATTCTGTCTCCACTCTGTGGGTTGGAGATGGTGAGAGCCCTGGATAGAGAGAGAGGGAGGCTGGGGACAGTGCCAGAGCTAAGAGTAGGACCTATACTTCCCCACCCCTTCGTCCTTGCCCTGCAGGCAATGCCAGGAAACATAGTGGGGCAGCCTGCAGGGTGTGATTTTATGACACAGCTCCCAGGAGGAATGAGGAGGGAAGGAAAACTGACTGGCTTGGCCTGCTTCTCTCTTGACCGCTGTCTCTCTTGAACATACACACATATATTCACACATACTCCTCTTTCTCCATCTCCTCTTAGAAGAAATTAAACTGTTTAAACCATCCAGAGCAAATGCAGGCTCTAACTCTGAGCTCTGTTTCTCGGAGCCTGGTCTCCCCCGTAAGCGGCGGGCTGGGAGGGAGAAGGCCAGCATCTGGCCGTCCATCTGGGCACCAGCAGCCAGGCAGCGATCTTAGGCCTTAGAGAACTTCACTGTCCCCTGTCCCACAGGGAAGAAGGAGCTACTCCGTGACTCTTGAGATGAAGGACAGAGCCTTAGGGGGACCCAATTCCACACACGGGCCCATGGACCTCTCCAGCCTCTGGGCCCTGCCCTGGGCCTGGGAGTACGCAGCCGTCAAGCTGGGGCCACCCCCAGCACCAGTCCAGAATGCAGGTGAGCCAGTACCTGTGGTCAGGGCCTCTCGTGCGCCTGGATTCCCTCCTCCGTTATACTCTTATGACAGGCAAAGGCCTTTTTTGGCAAACCAACATGATCTACTAACCAGCTTCCTCTTCCCACTCACTGGCTGGGTGGGGATGTGGGGGTGGGAGGCGTGGGATGAGAAGTCTCCCCCACCCTGCTGCCCCCCAGCAAGCCCACCTGACCTGGTGGGTCTCTCTGCCCTCTCCCTGGGGAGGCTCTGCTCCCACCCATTCTGGCCCCACCAGCTATTGGCTCCTGCCCCACCCCAGCTCACCAGAGAAGGGAAGGGGCCGTCGTGGGCAAAGCCAGCATCCCTGTCCCCTCTGCACATATGTGAGATGACCTGGGTGGAGTCCAACCAGCCCCCTAGCCTGGCCTTGCACACACGAGGCCTCAGAAACAGCCCAGAAAGCTTGGCCTCCTGGAAGCCTTGGATGCCGTACCCGGCACCTGCCGCCTGGCCGGGCTGGGTGCTGAGGAGCGAGTGTGCTCTGTCCGAGGAGCCTGACTCACCTGATGCCCATCTTGCAGTCCATCACACAGGGCGAGTCGAAGTCGGCCAGCAGGTCATCCATCTGGTTGTAGCGCTCCCCGTCCTTCACCACGTCCCCGTGGTAGGCAGGCACGAAGGGCTTCAGCACGTCAGCCATCAGCCGGTCCAGGCAGCGCTGTTCCGACTCACAGTGCTTCTTCAGAATCCTGCCGTTGGCAGCTGCCTTGAAGCTCCCTGCAGAGCAAGGTGGAAGGAGGCCCTGGGTCCCCAGCCTTGGCCCTCCCTGCTCTGACCACCCCTTGGCCCTCCATCTCAGTGCCCCGGCCTCTCGGGGAGGCTGTGGGGCTTGCCAACCACAGGGCTGAAGGGGTGCCCACGTCCCTGCTGGTGGACTGAGCCCTTTAAGGGGAGTGGGTACAAGTCCCAGTCCCCTCAGTCCCTGACAGCAACTCAGGGTTCCCTGACCTCCCAGACCCCAGGCTCCTCCTCTGAAGATGGAGGCACTCCAGTGCTCACTGTTGGAGAGTGGGCAGGGCTAAGTGAGAGGTCTGTGCCAGGACCGATTCACCCATCTCTGTGTGACTACTGTCCCCCAACCCCACTGTCAACCCTGCTTCTTAGCCACGAAGTTGTCTCTGGTCTCAGTAGAGGAGAAGTCCTGATAGGACCAGATTTAGTGCCAGAACAGGGAGATGGGCTGAGAAGTGGGGATCCGAGGCTCGGCCCATCTGGGCACCACACCCTCAGGTAAGTAATGAGAAGGGTGTCCATCCACCTGCCTTAGGCTGAGCCACTGTGGTTGAGGATATAAAAGAAATGTCAGACCCTGTGCTAGCCTAAACTCATGAAGGCCAAGTCCATGGGCGGCCACTGAAATGCCCCCGAGGATGATGCATAACAAAGGGCCACCAAGAGGGGGCTAGACAGCCCTAGATGTCCCTCCTCTCGTCACTGAGGGGCCACCTGGAGACTCATGGCTAGCCCAGGGCCTGGCCACTGCATCCAGCACTCCACACTGCCTTATACTCATGGAGTGACCCGCCCGCATCACCCGCCAGCTATGGGTTCCTTCGGGGCAGATGCTACATCTCCATCAGCGCTGTCACCCTGAGGAACACAGTGATGCAGGCATACGACAGGCACCAGTGAAGCACTTCATCACTTCCAGGGTGACAAAGGGTGGGCAAGCTAAAAAGATGGGTGTTTTCATCTGTTTTATTGAGTTAAACTGGAAGAGAGACTGAGAGAAAGAAAGAGACTGAAAGAGATAGACACCAGATGGGGGCTTGTGTGTGTTTGGGGCAGAGGTGGCACAGACTATGCGGAGGACGGTCGTCCGTGTGCATTTTCAAGGCAGTGTTAAGGCCCCATCCCTCAAGTGCAGCCTTGACTGCACACCGCAAAGTCTCTCAGAGAGCACCTGTACAGACGCTTCATCCCCACGAGCGTCTAGGGCCAGGCCTGCCCGCCACGTATGCTGGACACCCCCACCAAGGAGCCGGACATCCCGTCGGAGAGTCCGGGAGTGCTGCGGCTACCTGCATGTCCTGCCAGCTGGATCCAGGGGTACTTCTTCTTGAAGGACATGACAAAGGGAGACCAGTGCACCATGTTTTTTATTTTCCTCCATGATTTGCTCTAGAAACAAGCAAATGAAAAGCTCTACATTAGAAACAGAACTACTACTTTCCGGTTAAGATGAATGCAAAACAAGGTAACCCGCTGCCTGTGGCCACAGGATGAGAGGTGAGTGTCATGCCCACAGCTCAGGCATCCTTGGTGCTCCGAGGACCTCACTGCCATCACCTATGTCGGATACATCTGTGGGCTTTGCCTGTTCTACAGACAGGCCGAGCAAAACTCCCAGAATCAAGGGGACGAGGATCTGACAGGCTCTGGGAACCAAGAAAGGGGACAGTGTTCTCAGTCCAGGGTTGACCCCATCCCACACCACTTCCCCATCAGGGGACAGCTAAACCCACGCTGCCCTTCTGCATGCCCTGTCTCGGGGCCTCAGTTTCCTCATCTGCCTAGGGAGGGACAGACAGCTGGTCCCCCAAGCTCTTTAGACTGGTGGCCACTCCAGGACCCTGGAAAATGACCTCTCGCATCCCAACAGCAAGGGCCCCTCAGAGGAAGACGAGAGCAGCCACAGTCACCCAGCCACAGTGTGTCATTTCACATGGTATCTGCAGGCATGGTGGCAACAGACGCACCTCTTGCCTGCGAGTGGTTTGAGGAGACGTAGCAGGGAGTTCCCCGGGGACAGCAGTGCCTCCAAGACTCTGGTGTACCCAGGGGTGAGCAAACCACAGGTCTATCTCTCCACTGTACTTCTTCTCAGGATGTTTCTTAAGTAAAAACTGTGTCTGTGTGTGTATGTGTGTGTGTGTGCGTCTGTGTGTGTGTGTCTGTGTCTGTGTGTGTCTGTATGTGTGTGTCTGCATATGTGTGTGTGTCTGCGTTGAATGTGTATGTATGTGTCTGTGTGTGTGTGCGCACACAGGAGGGGCTCCTTAGGCAGAAAGGAGAACTGATATTATTTATTGAGCATCTTCTTATTTTATTTTCACAACAAGCATGCAAGGCAGTTATTGTTACTTCCATTTGCAGAATCAGAGCCTCAGACAAGTTTAAGTGCTAAAGCTGCATTTAAACCCTCACCTACATGACTACTTTAAAAAAATTCTTTTTACCCCCAGTAATAAGCATTTCTCTAGAAAAAAAAAAATCCCTAAGTTAACTTTAATAAGAACGGGCTGTGGAGATGAAGATCGAATGTCCCCAAACGCAAGCCCCTGAAGAGGGTGATGAGAAGTTGAACTGAGAAGCATTTCAAGTTCCTGAGAAGCGGATCCCTGACCAGCGAAACCTGAGGGAGTAAAACCTCCAGGTTCTGCTCTGGGAAGGAGGAGCCGGGAATTCCGCAGAAGAGGGAGGTGAGGAGTGGCCCTGCCTGGACAGGGGACCCCTGGGAAGGCGGCTCCTCATTCCCTGTCCCTCAGCGCCCGCCACAGCCACCCTGGGGATGCTGGGCGGACTCCAGCTGTTGGAACCCAAGGTTAAATCAGCCTCCCTTGTTTTTTTCCTCTCTGCTGAGACTCAGCTGCTTCTGTCATCAGGTTTTCAAGTTCAAATCTGCTTAAGAAGAAGAATTCTTCCCCACCGAACCTGGCAACATTTACCCCATCCCAGAAACCCTCACTCTACCGCCAAGACCTAGTCTATCCCAAGCGAGGACAATGCTCTGCCAGGCCACGTGACAAGGCCAGCCTCACCGACAACAGAGTTTTTCCAAGATCGTTCTGATGGAGATCACCAAAGAAGGCTACGGAAGGCCAGCATTCCTTATCCAAGCACCTGGAAGGCTGCATAAATACGCAGGGCAGACGATGCGTGAAAGCAGCAATGGGAAAACCTAATTACATGACATGACCAAGTGGTGGCTGTCCGACTGATGGGGAGGACATTAAGGTGGGTCCAGAAGAAAAGTGCACAGCCCATCACCACCTGCTGACCACGCCCCTGCAACAGAGCTCAGAGGGGACGAGGGTCTGACAGGTCCAGAGCAGAGTGGGAGGAGGGGGAGGGCAGTGTTCTCAGTCCAGGGTTGACCCCATCCCACGCCACTTCCCCATCAGGGGACAGCTAAACCCACACTACCCTTCTGTGTACCCCATCTCAGGGCCTCAGATTCCTCATCTGTCTAGGGAGGGATGGACAGCTAGTCCACTATATGGACTGGTAGACACTCCAGGACCCTGGAAAATGACCTCTCGCATCCCAACAGCAAGGGCCCCTCAGAGGAAGATGAGAGAGGCCACAGTCACCCAGCCGCAGCATGTCATTTCACATGGTATCTGCAGATGTGGTGGCAACAGAGGACCCAGGGAGGTCAGGTCCTGCTGCTGGGGGAAGGGGATGGTAAGGGGGATGCAAAGACTGATGCCTGCTGGGAAGGAAGGCCGTAGCAGAGGCTGCACCACAGGGGCAATTTGGGGGCAGACTCAAGGAAGAAGGAGAAACCTACTGCAGGCAGCAGGGCCTGTGGGAACAGAGGCCTGGGACTGGGATTTGGAGCAGGTGGGGCCAGATCTGCTGGGAACAGGAGCTGGAAGCAATGGGAGGTCAGGGTGAGCAGATAAGGCGGGCTCTGGATGCCAGGCAGAGAAACCTGGGCTCTGGGCATCGTGGTGTGGGGAAGGCAGGCCAACCTGGGCCTGGATCCTGGGTGTCCGCTCATCAGTGACAGGCCTGGGACAAGTTCCTGACCCTCCTTGAGGCCCTATTATCTTACCTGTAAAATGGGAATAACATGAAGATTTCTTTGATCCTAGAAGGTAAAGCCATCAGAATACCACGGTCACTGGGGTGTATGTGGAAGTCTTAGTGGGCTGTGGTCAAGGGTGGTGTCCCTGAAGTTCCCCCAGGGACAGTCAGTCTGGAGTTAAGTGGAGGTGTTTCCGTGGTTTCTAAAGAATAAAGGCCACAGTCTGGGGCTGGGCCAGACCCACCCAGTTGGGATGTAGCTCTCTGGAGACCCATGGGGACACACTGGGCAGTGGACCTGGGACCCAGGAGGCAGGAGGCAACAGACACTGGGTGAGAACAGTGAGGCCTGAGCCCAGCACGGGTGCTTGGGCTGTGAAACCTCTCATTCCCAGACCACACATCAGGGGTCCAGGATGGAGATGAGTACTCCAGGGTGGGGGGGTCCTCTGGCGGCTCGCAGGATCCAAGAGCCTCCCAACATCGCTGAGCTCCGAGCGAACGGGGCATTTTTTTGTGCAGCTTCTCCTTTCCCCACCTCCTCCACGAGGAAGTACTTCTTCAACATAAAAATGGGCCCCACATGGCCAGGGCCAGAAAGTCCTCCCCTTCCAAGGTAGAATATTCCACTGGCGCATGTTTGCACACCAGGGGATTTCTCGCCTGTGCTGGCAGCAGCACGCAGGGGATTTTCCTGTGGTTTTTAAATAGCAACACCCAGGCGGTGCTGAACATTAAACAGAAAAGCAGGTCCAGGTCCAAGTCCAGGCCCAGGAAAAAAGGCGAAAGGGTGACCACTGCTCCCCACCCCCAGCCCATAGGAGCAGAAAGAACGAAAGGGAGGGTGAGAGGGGATGATGGAGAATCGATTTCCTCACAATGCCCGGCAGATCACAGCACCCATTCAGGAAACACCTACTCTAGGCGGAAGCTGCTTTCCAGGTGGTGGATTCCAGAGGGCAGGCTGGGCCACTAGTCTCCCTCCAAGCCCCTCGCTGGAGGAAGCCACAGTCCTCAAAGTGGATGCCAGGCCTCTTCCCCTGCCTAAGACAGGTGACGAGGCAAGAAAGGAGGGCAGCCTGACAAGCTGGAGGAATTCCATCCAGAGGAACTTAGCACCTTTTCCCTCCTGGGAGATTTTCAAGAGCCTCAATCACTTCTCTGAAAGCTGATCAGTCTTGGGTCTCTAACTTCTTGAGCTGAGCTTTGTCAAACAGGCAGCTCTCAGATGCCTTGAACACTGTGAGGCGAAGGGCACCTGCTCCCTCCCCCGGGGCAGCGCTGGCTGCCTACTGATTTCACTGGCCAGGTTCTCTCATCACCTCCCGATCACCAGGGCCATCTGGACACCCTCAGCTGACCCTTTCTGGAATGCCCCCAAAGCTCCACATGCCTGAAAGGACCCCTGGCCTCTCTGGGCCGCAGGGTCCTCACAAGAGTCAGCAGCTGACTCCAGCAAGCTCTACTCTTGACACGTTACTTACTGACACACAGGGGACCGGCCTACCTAACAGATAAGCTGGGGTGCTCTTCCTAAGACTGCTGAGCATCTCCCTGCAGGCTGGTGTCATTCTGTCATCTCCCTGGGAGCTGGGAGGGCACATTTCCCTAGATGTGCAACAGGAAGGCCAGCCCACCACCCCCAGCCCCCCTGCATCAGCACTGGGCCTGGAGTGTGTATTCATGACTCTTAACACATATGGGCTCTCAAATGTGACAGGAGCTGACCAGGTGCTTTACAACCTCATTTCTCATCTTCGAACAACCTGATGGTAGACAGGAGTATGGTCTCTGTAAGATGAAGAATCTTGTTAAGTTGAGTTGCTTCCTCAAAGTCATTCCATTCTCCTCCCTGCCAGCAGATGCCAGCTCACACTGGGAACCTCAAACTGATTCACCAAATGCTATGCCCATCAACAAGCAGGGCCCCTGTCCATGAGCACTCCTTCCAGCCCAGAGCACGCCAGACGAGGTGACAGAGACAGAGGACTGGGCAGGAAGGACACAGAGATTTCTTCAAGGCAGTTCCCCTGGGCGGCCAGGGCACTGGCTGCTCCTTAGCGGAGGAGCCCAGAGCTTTGGGAAGATACTGAATAGTTGGCCACCAAAACCCCAGACAGGTCCCATCCCGGGGCTGGGCAGGTGCCACTTCCAGCTTAGCTGGTGACACAAGGCTCTCCCATGAGTCAGATCAGATCAGCTAAACACTCTTACACTGTGGCTGGAACTCTGCACTTGGGATAGTCTTAGGAGTACTTCAAGGGAAAGGAAACCCCATAAAGCTGATTATCTGTTGAGCAGGGAAGGGGCCACAGGGTGGGCTGGAGACACAGAGCTTTCATCTTTGTTCTGGGTTAAGCCAACTGCAGACCAGAAGTGAGGTTTTTCAGGTAACACCTTGGGTTTATGGGCTTGGATGACCCAGCTACACAAATCCCTAGATGACTGAACTCCTGCACTAGTTTTGGTTTTGCTGTTTCCTACCTGAGTGCAGGGCAGTGCCCTCTGTCTGTAACAGGTGGGGTCTTGTTCTCTATTCTGGCTGCACAGGGAAGGGTAGGACCCCAGTTCATTCAGAGTTTAGAAGGATCAGAAAATAGCCAGACCCAGTGGCGAGGTGGGAGCTGGTCCTTTAAGGCTTAGAGTGGCTGGAAGGGTCTGGTGCTCTGAAGCTGCTCTGGGCAGTTCCCTCCCTTTGTACCTGACTTGACAGGAGCTAAAATATTCAGAGAATGTGGAGAGAGGCTTTAGTAGGAGGGAAAAAAACTTAATAGCAACAAAACCCCAACCCTCTTCATGCTTGAGGTGACAGAAGTCCCCGGGAGATGGAGTTTCAGAACCTGGCAAACACCAGCCACAGGCAGCGGGTCTCAGCGGCTCAGGCTCCACCCACCCTGCACAACCTGTGGGTGGGAACCGGTGCCTTTGGGAGGCTCAGGGCGGAACACATTCCGCCTCACTTTTCCCTCCTCCTCTTTGCCCAAAGACCTCTGGAATCACAGCAGGTATGAATCTCTTCCCTGAAGGCCAGTACTGATGTGGGGTGACCCCTCCACTCGGCATGTGGAGCCTCAGAGCACACAGGGCAGCCCTGGGAGGAAGGCATCTCTTCACGTGCCTCTGGCCTGGACTCGAGTCACCCAGAGCCCTTGAGAGCCCAGCTCAGAAACAATCCACCCGCCAGGAGGGCTGCCAGGGCCCAGGCTGGGCCCCAAGGGGAAGACTGGGCAGCATCTCTGATTCTGAGTGTTTATCTAAACCAGACACCAAGTCTCCCCGTGATGCTAATGGCTCCTGGGTAAACGCCACCCTCCGGCTGGTTCCCTGAGTCAGGCATCCACACTCATACTGCAGGGAACACTGCCTTTATTAAACAAATAAAAAAGGCTAACTGAGATGACCTCAAAGCCAGGCCTTTGTCTTCCATCACACAGGCAAAAAGGACTGGTGGAAGAGGAGGAGAAAGCAGAGAAGGAGGGGGAGGAGGAAGGGAAGAAGGAGGGGGAGGAGGAAGGGAAGAAGGAGGAAGGCGGAGAATCAGGGACCCAGAGCCTGGGCTGGGGAATGAGGGGCCTCCAGCCGACCCACTCACAGGACGCTTTCACTACTGTCAGGATCAGCTGCATAATATACGGGGCCCAGTGCAAAATTAAAATGTGGGCCTCTTGTCCAAAACTTGGTAAGAATGCCAGGATGGGGACAGCAGGAGCCCACACCAAGTGTGGGCCCCTTCAAGGGCCTTGGTGACTGCATGGCTCTCACCCCCAGGAAACGGGCCCTGACTCCTGGGGTGGAAAAGAGCCCTGCTGTTTGGTGGTGGCAGGTGACCCTGGGCCTGCAGGGCCTTCTGGTTCCTGACCTGCGACCTCTCTGCCAATGACCACTGACTTGGGGGAGGGGAGGGCCAGAGGTGGCAAGTGCCTGAGGCTTTCCTTGGGGGTGTGTCCAGCAGCACCCTGAAAACTGCAGGAGGAGCAAAGATGGTCACCAGCCCTGTGCCCTCCACTCATCCACCCTCTGCATGTTCTTCAGGGTCTGGCCATGCTCTCTCCTCACTGGCGGCCTCCTTCTCACCCTCTGAGGGGAGAGTGGGCCCCGAGGTGGTGTCTGAGTAGCAGCCCAGTTTCCCCACAGGAGGGCGAGCTGCCCAGGGCCAACCCCGTCCTCTCCTCAGCTCAGCCCACAGTGCCCTCTGGGGCCCGCTTCCTGTCTCCTGTCTAGCCACTGCCTTTCCCTCCAAACCAATGTTGTGCTTCTGCACACAATTTGGGATGGGTAGAGGAAGAAAGGGTAGTGACGTGGGGGCTGTAGGATGTCCAGAGGGGCTAGTGCCCCTCTCCTGCCCACATGTGGAGGTGTTTGCAGCTCACTGAACACAGGTTCTCTCAGGCCTGTGAGGTTCTGCAGGCATCTCCGGGCCCCATCTATCCTTCCCCACCAACCCTCAGACACTGCAAGGGTGACACTTTCTGCCATCAGGAATTTTTCACAATAATGTGTACAGAGAACAAGGACTCAGCTAAGCCTACCTAGGCTGCTCAGATGCCCCTTTCCCCGGAAGCCCTTCCTCTGCTTCAGCTGTCCCTCCTGGGTACCCTGCGTCCCAGTTCTCACCTCCCAAGAGCCAGACCCCCAGCACCTGCCCCACCAGGCACTCAGCATACCCTTGCTGGGGTCCCTGAGAGGCCACCTCTGCCAGCTGGGCCTGCAGGCCGGGCCGAGCCGAGCCGAGCCTCACATGGTTCAGGTGGAGGGAGAGCCTCCGGAAGCAAGCTGGAGCTTCCAGGCCTGCGCAGGCTCTGCTCCTCACCCGTCAGCCACAGCAATGCCTGGACTGTCTCAGAGAAGCTGGCCTCCTGAAGACAGTTACTCACAATCCCACTTTACCCCAAGGCAGCCGGCCCTTCCTGCAGCTTCCCTTCCCGCTGACTTTGCCAGGCCTGCCGCTGTTTCACCGCCCTGCCGATCAAGGCTGGAGCGACACACTCTTCCCCCTCTGTCTGAAGCCTGTCTGAAATCCTCTGCCTCCGAGCTGAGTGCTAGATTTCATTTCCAGAAGACAGCACACAAAATGGAGCCCAATTCAGGTTCTGGAGTTAGAATGATCCCTTTCTCTGCCACTTCCCAGCTGCATCTGTGAGCGAGCCTTTGAACCTGTCCCCCACCTCAGTGTTCTCATCTGTAAACTGGGCACCGCAACATCACACATGCACTACCCGCCCCGACAGGTTACAGAAAGGATGGATGAGGTGGCAATACATGTACACGGGTGCTCTGTATACTTCATGGGACAGGCGAACCTCAGATGTTCACTTTGTTTTCACTTCTGTCTGTTCTTTTTTTTGTTCTTTTTTAATTGAAATAGTTTTCTCCTCCAAGGTACAGGAGACTGGCAAAAATCCACTGCGCATTTCCAGAGGGTCAATTACTGCCAGTGGCAAGAAGATGAGCTAATTGTGTGATTAAATGCTTACAAAGCTGCCCCTTGGATGTTCACGGCAGCTGGGAACCCGCGGGGCGGCTCCTGAGGCCCCCAAGCTCTGTGACTCAGGGAGAGCAGAGCCAGTCAGCGCCCAGGTGTCTCCACACCAGTTTCTGGTTCAGAAGTTCACTCACGTTGCCAAAAGGAGAAAGAAGAGCTTACCAAATCACCCCATCTCACATATGTGGAACTCTGCTAGACACCAATGAAGAACAGTACTTCAGGGGTAAAAAGCGAGCTTGCTGAACACATTTTCTTTTTTAAAGGGGGTTTACACACTCTTCTTAACCCCTTTTCCACCTGAGCTGTTCCCCCAATATTCTGTTCTTTCCTCCAGTACTTACCTTTGTACTTAAATAGATCACTTGGCTAACTTTTATTTGTAGATAACCAGAAAGAGTCTCCTCTATTTTTCTGAGTAAAAGAAATGAGGCGAAATCTCTAAAATACCAGAAAAGGGAAATTATCTCTGGACCCTCTGACTCTCGAAAACAATATTGCCAGAATCCTTTGCTTTGCTGCACACGCGTGCATGTGTGTATGCAGGTGTGTATGTGTGTTGGTTAGTGGTAATAACCTGGCTTAACCAGGGAAAAAGGCAGAAAAATCACATATTAAACACTTAACACGCACTAGGTACTATGCTAATATTTCATGTAATCCTCACTCACAACACCGATATAGTTATCTCCATTCTGCAAATGATGAAACATGTTCAGAGAGGTTAAGTAACTTGCCCAAGGTCACACAGCTTCCTGCTTTGCTCTGAGGATTGTGTTTTGTTTCAGCCATTGGGATAACTAGGCCCCCATCATCTCTCCCTCAGGTAAAAAATAGCCTCAGACAAACAGCAAGTGCTTTGTCAACAGAGTAACCATTCAGATGGGGAGGCCTGAATAAAGACCTGCCTTGCCTTCCTTCCAAGTGGTTCCCACAACAGCTTCACTGACACACAGTTCAAGGAGGCACACTAACAAAGCACTGGAAGTGGGAGAAGACACTCCTGCCTGGGAAGGTTCGTTCTGTGTCAGTGCCTTTGTTCTGCTCTTGCAGAAGTCTGAGCAAAAGGCATTGAGTTGTCCATGTTTGGGAAAAATGTGTTTTTTCCTTCCTTTTTCTCCTTTTGGTCTTTCTAAAAAAGCAGTTAGGGTTTCCCTAGTAATCATTCTTTCCTTTGCTGGGGGAAGGCCTGGTGCTTCTCCCAGGAGGCCGAGCCACAGCCGGCCAGCTTTGTTCATTGTACTTGCCCCGGCAGAGCGCGCCTGTGACAGCAGCTGCGTGCAAGCCCAGGCAGGTAGGGGCCCCTGGCTCAGCAGCTCGGCCCGGGAGCCCCGGTCAGAAACCTGGCTGGGGCCGAAGGCGAAACCTGCCCCTGCCAAGAGTGCGCTGGGAGCCTGGAGGGGAGGGGGGAAGGCCTTTCAAAACCAAGACACCGAGGATCGGAAAAATTAAGCCCAAGGACTTGGCAGGGCAGGTAGCTCTGGGCTAAAAATAAGAATCTGGATTTTAAGACTAACCATCTTCTCCCTTTAACAAAGAAGAAAACTCTCCTAAAAGCCAAATGCAAAAACACTTTTTGAGAAAGACCAGAGTAAACGTTGAATTTAAACACTACCCCCCCCCCATGTGATGTCCCCACAAGTTGGGTGGTTCAGAATACCTTCCACAGAGTCTATGGCTGAGCGCGGCATCTCCTCACCTGTGCTGTAGAGAACCTACCGGCTGGGAGTGGTGGGATGGGTGAGGTACCCACCCCCCAGGATCAACAGCTGGTCCAGAGCAGGAGGAGAATGGTGGATCCCCACCTTCCCCTGTGGTCCGGAACCCTTGGCTCCTGCAGGTGTGGGAGGCAGGAACCGGCTCTATTCTCAGGGTGAGAGCTCTGTCCTCTCCACTTCTGATCGGATCAGAGGGCTGCTCTGCTCCGGGTTGGGAGGGTAGGACCTGGTCAGGACCTGGAGCTCCTGTTCAAAAATGGGAGCTCTTGATGCAAGCATTCAGCTCGGGCTGACCCTTCCTGAGGGATGCCACCTTGGTCAGTCAACTCCTAGCAGCATCTTCTGGCCCAAGCCAGGAAAACCTGTGTGATAGCCCAGCTGTCCCTCTCCTAATCAGCTGTCTTCTTCCTATTGCGACTAGAGCCCCGTTTCTAGGAAAAGGGGAGCACCCAGCCTTGCACACGGGGGTCTTCCCTCATGGCCACGCTCCCTCCCCCACCATCATCCAGAATCCCTGCCAGAGGAGGCTTCTGGCAAGGGCGGGGGCCAACCAATGCTCCCTGACCACCTACAGGCGGGAATGAGGCCCCACCAGGGACACAGGGCTGGCCCAGGTACCTTCCTGCTCTCCTTCCCCATGCTCACTCTCTCAGGTGCCCTCCCTGATCCAGCAGGACTGGCCATCTTCTTGTCCCAAGCCTGCCCCACCCCCAGGTCCCTGCTCATGCAGGTGCTCTGCCTGCAGTCTTCTCCCTCCTCCTTTCCTTGGACCCACATCCCACCTATTCCTCCAGCTGATGGCACTGGAATTTGTGAGCTGGCCCTACCCTCTCCATAAAGCTGAGTCTCAGACCCGCCACATGCCATTCCTGGAATCCTCCCCATCGTAGGATAGGGTTTGAGAGCTTCGTGATTCTTGTGTCTTGTATTGTGTTTCCCATCAAAGGGTGAGCTTCTTAAGAACTGGGAATTCGTCCTAACATTGCTGTATGCCTCCCACTGGACACACAGTGGAAGGCCAATGCTACCAGTCCTGTGACCTGTAAGAAAATTTCCTAGGCTCCACAAACAGCAGAGGCTCAGGCCCTGCTGCATCCCATCTCCTAGAAGTTGAAATACACCTAAACCAGCTCATACCTCTTTATGCTCACCTGCTCAAGTCTGGAGTTTTCCAGAGACATCTCCAGGTGGCCTATTTGTGGGGATGTTCTGTTCAGTCTCCCTGGGGTTCTCTCACTCCACCAGACCCCAGGGACCTTTTCACATGCACACGTGAGGGCTTGGAAGATGCTCTTTCACTCCGGTTAGTCAACCCAGCAAGGAAAGCACTACCACTAATGACTGTTCCAGATCTACCCTCCTTCCCTCTTCCTAACTCTACAGGAGCTGGCAACAAAGGGGCTCACGATCTTGCCAAACCAGCCTTTTTTTGGGTTACCCGAGAATGGAGGTATCCTTCACCCAAAATGGAAATGCTCCTAATACTCCCTACCAGGCAGGGCCTGGGGAATGCTCCATCTCTCATGTAGAAGGTCACTGACTTGGCTCCTCCTGCCTTCTCCCTCCTGGATTCCATCCTCTTAAGAACTAAAAATAATGGAGCACTAGAGGAAAGAGGCGAGAGATGGGAAGCAGCTGAAAGCGTAGGAAATGCTTTGGTGCACAGAGGCCTAGCATACCTCTCAGGCCGCCAGGGGCCTGCTGGGGCTGCGGGAGCAGAGGCTGGGGGAGCCAACAATAGGAGGAAACAGGGAGTGGCCAGGGGGCCAGGGAAGAGCCCTGGGGGTGGGGGCTGGCAGCCTCTAGCAGCTGACTTCCTAATGGACCAAGCTCACAAGACAGAAAGGCTCAGCCTTTCCTCTGGGAAAGGGCATCCGGGGCTCTGTCCAGCTAGTGGGGCCGCCCTTGCGACACACACCAGGTCCCTTCCCTCCCTGTGCCTCATCCACCCCTCCCCAGAGATTTTATTTTTACTTTGGTTAAAATGCAAAAAAACAAGGCCAAGTTACAGAGGGTGGAAATTTACTGAAGATCTTACTGGTCAGCGGACAATTGGCACTGAAGGCCTGGGACCGTTGAGCACCACCCACCACGGGCCCCTCCTTCACAGGGGCCAGTCAGGACACTGGCCCCATGCCCATCCCCAGCCCCAACACACCTCCTCCAGTTTCCCTGGCCGGAGTGGCTCAGGGTGCTCAATCCCTCCTTCTTAGCACCGAGACAAGATGGAGGGCCAGGCAGGCAGTAGCATGGAGCCCACAGCATGTGAACTGTTCTAGGAACAGTAATAAACAGGTGATGAGTCTTGAGTGCTTACCAGAGCCAGATACAATGCTAAGTGCTAAGTATGCATGACACGAAGATCTCAACTTATCACATAGGTCATCTCATTATCCCATTTGACAGATGGGGACACCAAGGCACAGAGGGATTAAACAACTTGCCCAAAGTTCTAAAGACAGTAAGTGGCAAAGCCGAGATTTGACCCCAGACAGTCTGGCTCCGGGGTCCAATCTCTTTATCACTCTGCTAGGCTACCTCATTGGGAATTTATAACATGTAACTTTATAAACCCAGATTTAGATCCTGTTATTCCTGGCTAGTGGGATTAGGCAAGTTAGCAAACCTCTCTGAGTTTCTTCAGTTTCCTCATTATCTGTAAAATGGGAATACCATCTATCCTGCAGGGTGGTTTCAGGATTAAAGTCTCTCTGAGCAGCACCTGCTACACACACAGAAGCCCTCAGTAGAGGTGAGTACTGCATACCCCTCATGTGTTCAGTCTGATCTGTCACCCCCTGAGGACAGGAGCCTGTCTGTGGGATGAAACACGTGGGAGGGGGCTCTGCACTGGTTCTGCAGAATTAGCAGCCTGGTCTGATCACCTCCTCCTCTGTCCCAGCTGTTGCCCTTGAATCCCACTTTTCCAAGAGGGAAAGGAAAGGCCACAGCTGGCAGGCAGTGGGTCTCCAACAACGGGATTAATTCTCACCATAAAAACAACCCTGGAAGAGTTTGGGGCTGGCTTTAAACAGCATCGTTCTGGGAGTCCAGAATGCCCGGGAGACACTTCTAGGACGGGTGAGAAAGGCAGCTTGTGAGCAGGCAGCCTCGCATAGAAGCCACCAGCAGCTCTTCTATTTCCTGCAGACCCTCCCCTCCCACCCCAGGCCTCCCCAAGGGACTTATGGTCGGAAAGAAGTAATTCTGCTGGTTCCCAGGAAGTCTGACCAGGCAACAGGATCCGGGCAGCTCCGCCAGGTGGCCCATGTGGAAACAGACTTCTTTATCCCCTGCTGGAAGATAACATTTAAAAAGCCAGAAATCTGAAAGGAAGTTTTCTGCAAAACGTGGAAGAATCTAAAATGGCCTCTTCTCTGCCTCCAGCTCTCAAGCACAGCCCTGCTTGTGGAAACAATTTCTCCTGTGCCAGCAGCTCTTGTAGTTTCTCAGACATGCCCTGAGATTAAAAATTTTCTGGTTATAAATTTAAGAACCTGAGGGACAAGATTTCCTTAACCTCCAGCTTGTTAAAAGTTTACTTCTCTAGGCCAAGAACATTCACAGACAAATACTACCTTTTAAGTAGTTTCTAAGAACCCAGAAAGCACTTGTAAAAGATCTGGTAAGGGGGCTACTCTGGACTAACTCCAAAGTCAGATTTTAGGGGAACTCCCACGTAAGGAATCTCTAACAAGGAAATTCTTCAGGAAAAGCTTGAATAGTACATGAGAATTTACAAGCAGTATCAAATATTTAGCTATATTTAGAAAATACTCCCCAGCAAGATACACTGGTGCAATTCATATTTCTGACAGATGACACGGATTTGCCTGTGGCTCAGAGGCGCTTGGCAAATGGGAACGCAGACTTGCAGAGAAGATCAGAAACTGAGCCGCTACAGCCCTGCCCACCAGAGGCTGATGCACAGCCCTGACTTGGGCTCTGAGTCACCCAGCTTCCCTCTCCCGACCAGGGCTGTTCAGGGCAGAGGCCTGTCTCAGAGAGGCGGTCATGCATCTGTTCACGTGTAGACTGCTGGAGGCACAGGAAATGGGGTTGCCAGAAAGACATACCAGTGAACCCCCATGCATGAGCAAGACTTGTCAGCTCTCAGAATGCAGCTGTCCCCAGGGTCATCCTGACGTCTGTGTCGGTATGTGTGATTTTCATAAACAGACTGACTCATCGCCCTTCCCCGGGCATCTCTGTCAATTGGGGCCCGAGTGCTTACTTAGCACTTTCCCATGTAGCAGGAGCCTCCCAGGGCCCCAGGAGGCGGGCAATGGACTCCCCTCTCATTCCCAGAGAAGCACAAAGGGGCCGAGGGGCCCAGCCAGGCTTGTGTCCCAACCAGGGGGCAGACCTGGGGGTACTGCCCCAACTCCTACCCCTGGCAGCCTGCATACCCAACTGCAGCGGCGGGGGGTGTCTCCCATACAGTGGAAGCAAGACATCCCACAACTACTCCCTTCACTTTTCTTTGGCTTTAGGCTCCAACGAATTAACATTTATTTTACATTGAGGTATTTTACAGCAGCTCTTGGGATAATTACAGATGGGCCGGATCTTCATAACACTGTGGTGGGCAATCTATCTCCTAGGTTAGAGATGGGGCAAAGAAGGCTTCCAATCCCTCCCATCTTCTCTCTCAGATTTACAGAGAAGTAACCAACAAACCTAGCACCAGCATCTGTGAATGGACGGCAGATAGGTTTTCTATCCAAGGTACACACCACCCTCTGCCTCAAAGCCTGACCCACGCCAGTCCCCCTCTTGCCTGCAAAGCTTACGGAATGCTTCTGGTTCTCTTAGATGCATTTCATGTCCTCCCTACTGAGTCAGGGGAAATGAAACATCACTGAGAGATGCAAGTGGGTTATCTAAAAAATATATTCTGGAATAGCAGGGCCTGAGGATGGGCTTGATGACTTAAGTCCTTCCAGCCAGTGGCCCCAAACCAAGGGAACTAGAGACCCTTGGAGGACTGGGCTGCTCAAGGCAGACTGGGTTTAGGTCTCACCAAGCTCCGGGCCTCTGGGCACAGGGAAAAGGCACGAGTTGAGGAGTGCCTTGTCTGCCAACCTGTGACAACAGCAAACCTCCTTTGCGATGTCCGCCTGCCATGTGCCGGGTGATATGTGCGTCCCAATGGGAGTCCGAGAGTGGCGGCTGAGCTGGGAGCCTGGATGAGGTGTGAGAGCTGCTCTCCTGGGTGAACAGAGCAGCAGGGACTCTGTCCGAGAGATAAGGACTCCGGAGTCTCATGGGGACCACAGCCCTGCTGCAGGCTCCGCCTCCACCCCCAGGTCTCTGGGGACGGCCCCCATTTAGGAACTGCAACATCACTTCTAGGGAACAGAACCAGCTGGCTGATTAATTCCCCTCAACTTTCAATGCTATTATTAGGGCACATCTGTCTCTGAGTGAGGTCATCAAGGAAAAACACAAATGAAGAAAAAAATATTTTCAAGCCGTCATCATTTCAATCTTTGGAAAAGGAAGCGAGATGATAAACTGCCAAAGAACCCCAGAATTCAGGGTGACCAGAGAGGAAAACGGAAAGTATTTGCCCTGGGAATGCAAGCAGCCGAGCTATGTACACAGCGCTTGGCCAGCATGACGCGGACAGAGGAACCAGCAGCTCCCCAGGCCATCTCCTCTTCCTCACTTCCCAAACTTACTTCTCTCTTGCCCTTTGCAGGGAAGTCCGTCCATGAAGTTCCCCCTCAACCCGGAATCAGACCCAGAGGAAAGCCACTGAGTGACCAGATGATGCAGGGCAGAGGTTCCAGCCAGGGGCCAGCAGACTCATTTTCTTTGGCAACAATTTTTTTGTTGTTGTTCTAAATTAGTTGTTGTTATAAATTAAATCAGGACATTTCACACAAAAATCCAAATTTCCCACTTTCTTTGAAATAGTGGGCCCACATTCCTGGTGGCATCCGTTTGTGGTCTGGAGCTAAGCCACACACCTTGAGATAGGCCTTCCCTCCCCCATCACCAGGCCCTGTTCATACACCTGGCCCCCAACGGCATCCCAACTGAGCCCCTGGATTAGAGAAAGGAGGGCCAAGGACGGCTTTAGGAACTCGACTGCTGGTAAGCAGGCTACTCACTGCCCTGTAACGTGGTCAAATCACCTACTTCCCTGCAGACAGAACGTGCACAGCATCACCCCTGCCTCTAAGACTATAGGGAGGATGATGTGGGGAAACAAGGAGAGTGCTCTGAACACCTACCCACACCATATACAAGGTTAAGACATGGCCATTCGGGTCTAAAGGATAAAATAAAATTCCCAAAGAAAGTTGGCTTCTGATTAGATTAGTAGCTGGGGATGCAGAGGCAAGAGGTGGCTCGGTGGTCGCCTGCGGGAGCTGGAATAGAACCCAGAATGACTTCTGAACTGCCCACCGGGCAGGCTGGTCCTGCCTGCTCACTAGAGAGGTGGGACATCACTCGGTCACAGCCGAATAGAATAGGCCCTGACGGGCCTCTAAATTGGCAGGATTTAGAACTGGGAGTGCCTTTAGGATTGTCAGTCGTGGCCCAGTCTTGGAGAGGAGACACTCACCATGGCATCTGAGGTGGGCCAGAAGCCTAACACATCTTGGCCATGAAACTTAACACTCAAAATGCTAGGGAAAAACCAGAGGGTCCCAGAACCTCTGAGTACTTCGCAGGGCAGTCACCAATTGCACTTCAAGGGTGCACCCATACCAGACTCAAAGCCCCTGCCCATCTTCTCTCTTCCCCCCAAAATCTGCCGAAAATGAGAAAGAAATGACAGAAATGCCTCACAGACAAGGAGAGAATTAAGTGATAAATGCCCCCATCGCACATCCACCCTAAAGTCTTCCTGAAGGCAAGGCAAGAGGGCACGGGCTTTCTGCAGGGAGGGCTGGGGACAGAGCAGCCGTGAAACAAGAACAGGGAGCACGAGATGGGCTCCCGTGGGACGTGGTGCCTGTGGCCCGTGGCTCGGGGAGGCAGTGATGACTGACCGGGCTGCCCAACAGGGCACCTCCCACAAAGCCAGAGGCACTCAGGGCAGAGCCTAAGTGCTCAATGCTCTTGGGATTATCTGCTCCCTAGCAGAGCATCCAGAGCCCCATGGCTTGTCATCACACTCAACTGGTTTCCTGGTGGCCAGGAGCCTGAGGGGCTCTGGGCAGAGCGCGCAAGTGCGGAGTCAACACCGACACCCAGACTTCTGGCCCTGCCCAGCAGGCCTGATAGGATCGTGCTGAGCTCATGAGGATCACAAACTATGTGGGAGACCCTGGGATCTCCCTTCGGGGGAGCTAAGGAGACTCTGGCACGGTGTTTCCAGGACATCCAGCAGATCGCCAAAGCCCCTGATTCTACCACCCTGACAACTCCCCCACCCTTATCCGCACCACCTCTTGCTTCTCCTTTCTCTCCTGGATTAGGACAGCCTTCCCTTTCTCCAGGTGTCCCATCCTGCACCTCCGCCTTAGAGATCTTTCTGAAAGGTAAAGCGCATCATGCCAATTCCAGCAGATCCCTCCCTTGCTTTAAACCTTCAGTAGCTTCCCCAAAGCCTTCAGGACTAAGACCAAACTCCTTCAGACAGACTCTCAAGGGCTCCTGCCAGGCCATGCCCCTTCAACCTGTCTGCTGAAGAAAACCTGACCTCTTCGCCAAAACACATCATGCTGCTTCTTGCTCCCAGGCCTCCTGTGTTGTTCCCTCTGGCTGGATAGCCCTCCTGAAAACCTGCCCAGAAAACTCTTCTCCATTCTCTGAAACCATCTCAGTTATCACCTCCTCCTCACCCTTCCCCGGACCCCACTTCCCCTTGCCCAATGCATGAAAAAGCTCATCGCTTCCTCCTCTGCAGAACTGTTCCTCCATACCTTGCACATTCACACTCCCTCCCCTTACAACATATTCAAATCATCTGGTTGGACCACGGGTGTCACCCCTACTGCAGTGAGCATTCCTTGAGGGCAGCGAAGAGCTGAATCCCTAGGCCCAAGCATCCTCCTTTCCCAGGATCAGAAAAAAAAAAACGCTAAATGGCTGGGAGTCCCCTAGATTCAGAGCCTGGTTGGGAAGGCAGGAGGAAGTCTCGCCCAGAATCCTCAGCCACCCCTGTAGAGCCTGGCTTAAGGCTGGGATTCCTGAACCCGGAAGGGGAGCCTCTCACACACGTAGAGGTCAGGAACCAGAGGCAGTAGCCTCTGAGGCTCTACATGAGGTTCTGCCACCAGGGCCAGCCCCTCAGGGAGAGAGGCAGACAGGGACAGCCCCAGAACCAGGACTCAGGCAGGTAACCCTGGGTGGGCTCCCTGGACTCCCTGGTCAGATGCTGGCCTGGCCACGGGCTTGGACACATGAGGAAGGCAGAGCTCCCAAGCACCTTGTGTGATGCTCTGAACATTGGAGCAAGAAGCGGCTGGAGTTCAGATCACTCGGCCCAGATTCATCATCGCAGAGAATACTCAGAGGGGAAGGGACTCGCCCAGATCATATGCTCAGCAGAGAATTCAGGTCTCCCCACACCGAGGCCACTGCAGGTTCCACAAACATGTCTCCTCCTTTGTCAGCCCTCCTCTCTCCAGACAGGTCTGTCCTTACTGAGAGCGCATAGTCCAGCCGCGCTCTCTCCATGCCCCAGCCCCCTGCTCCCCATTCCCTGACTTTTCTGACCAAAACAGCCTCCCCTCATCTCTCCTGTCTGTGAAATCCGAAATCCGGTGGCCCCTGCTGCTTATTTCTCTCTTGTTTTGCCCTCTACCACCCAGGATAATTTGTACCACTCAAATTCAGCAACACTTACCAACCGTCTATACTATGTCTTAGTTTCAGTGCTGTCTTGGGAAGCCCACAGTCCACTGAGGGGGAGAAGCATGGGCCTAAAATACTACAACAGAGGGTAGAAAATGTCTGTGACTTTATAGAGGCACAGATTCTGGGCTACAGGAAGCTCGCTTCTTTGGGAGACAGGGGAAATAAATTAGAGAAGCTTCAGGTAAAAGGCATTTAAGCTAAATCTTAAAAGATGAGCATGATGAGTAGCCTGTGTGTGTGCGTGTGCGTGTGTGTATCTGAGCAGTGGGGGTAGGATTTCAGCCCTGAGAAAAGCAAGAGCAAAAGCAGATACACATACAGAACAGCAAACAGCTCAGCTCAGCACCAAGGCTGGGCAAGGCGAGCAGTTTGCCTCAGAGGCAAGCAACTGAGGGCTGTCTGCAGGGAATTTACAGCAATAATAAAATTGATCAGCTTTTTATTACCACCACAAGCTGGCAATTCTGATTGAAGACACTCCTACCTAACATTTTGTCTAATTCCTTCAAGTCTCATGTAATTTTAAACAGTCGCTTGCTGTTTAATTTTAGCAGCATACGTAAGCTTCAAATTCAGACTTATTCCTTACCTTTAATCAATTTATTGCATTCTACACAGAAGTTAATTCAGAGAACTCACAGTTATAAAGCCAGCCCCAACACACACGGAGACGCAGCTACACGTTTCAAGAACAAGTTCACAGAATTCAGAATCATTTGAGCACAAATATGCAAATGAGGTGAGTTTTTATGAAGCCTGACAAAGTTACACAAGACTCAAAAGTAGAAGCTGTAATGTTATTATTCATTGCAGCTAGAGACCAATATGTAAGTGCAAATTTTCCCTTTTTCTAAAACAGGCATTGATGTATTTAAGTATTAAATCCACTCCCTACACCTCCCCCTTGCCACGCACACACACTTTTTATTTACTGGCAAGATCATATACACAAAATCCAATAACAGAAAAGTTACACTGTCTGTAATTCTTTTCCAGCCATTTTCATTATTTGTTTTATTTCTTAATTATTACTGAAAATAATTTTGTCATACAGATGAGTGTTTTCTTAAAAAAATCCACGCCAGGTGCCAAATATGCCAGATATGCCACTGGTTCAGCTTCCTGACAAGAGGGTTCAAGAGGACAACAGAAGGTGAGGCTTTGGGAAAGGGGAACCAAGCCAAGATTACCAAGGCCTTGATGGCCTGGCTAATGAACCTGGACTAGCGTCTCTAGAGAAATGGGTAGAAATGACAGAAGAAATTACCAAGAGGTTTGACTATCCAAAATGTAACACGTCTAAGTATTAAAGGCAAAGAAACCTCCAAACCAAAGTAAAAGTCACATGAACTAGAGAAAATATTCTACAGACTACATTATAGTAGAAGGGCTAACACATTTTGAACATAAAGAACTCAAATAAGTGGGTGAAAAAAGCCTCTAAGATGCCAATAGATAAATTAACACTATATGGTTTCCCGACTAAATTCGCAAAAATCAGAAAAATCATCAATACAAGTGCTTGTGAGGAGCAGGCCAGGGTGGAAAGCGTGCTCGTGCGCTGCTGAATGAAGGCATCCCAAGTGCACACAACCCTTGGTGGAAATGAGCCCAGGAACAGGTTTCAAAGGCCACAAAAAAATGTCTGAGTCTTTCAGTAGCTATTTTACTTCTGGAAATCTACTTAAGGAAATACTCTAAAATATGGAAAAAATTACAAGCACAAAGATGTTAATTAGGCCATTGTTTAGTTAACAATAGCATTGAAAATAACCCAAGATCCAACAATAGAGCAATGATTAAATAAACTGGGGGCACATCCTTGGGATTGATCATTCAGTCCTGAACAATAAGAGTTAGAAGGAAACATGGAAATTTTGGTACAACATTAAATGAGGGGAAAAAAGCAGGACAGTCTATAAAGAAGGTACATATTTAAAAGGCTGGGAGGAAATATACCAATTTATATGAATAGCTGTATTGGTATGCATTCTGCATATTAAGTTTATACTGACTTCCATAAAACTGTTTAACCCTTTGCTCTGATTTCTTAGCTCTCTATTATATTCTATTGTACTGCATACAAGTTTGGAAGCATCCTCAAATCCTTTTATATGTAAGTTAACCAATTAATAATCAACAGAATCAATATATTTAGCTATGATGATAGGGTTATGATGATAGACATCTTTTTGCTTTATTTTCAGAATCTCTTAATGTGGTTAGTTTGCTTTTACAATTTTTAAAAATGCACAGATCACACACACACACACACACACACACACACACACACACACACACACACAAGACAGGTGACATGAGTAAATTGCTGCCATATCTCCTCCAGCATCTTCAGTGCTTCCCCCTGCACTGGATCTGAGAAACCTCCAAACACCCCTTCATCTGAGGGAGAAACAGCCCCTCTTCCCCTCGGTGTAGGCTCCTCAAGGTTGGGACCAAACACTGCTCCCTCACTGGGACTCTGTGGGACTCCGGAAGTCCAGGAACATCAGTGGAGGGTAAAAGCTAGGAACACACGGCCTTCCTGATGCTCAAAGAGCACAGGCAAGAACAGGCGTGGTGAAGAGAATTATGTGTGAAACCCTCCCACAGAGAAGAGATCAAAATGCACACACAGGGCGGTGAGATTCATCTTTGTACCTCTTGCTACAACCACGACGCTCAGTCGAGAGCACTGCTGGTGGATGAATTTCTTCCCTCACTGTTGGACAAATATTTATAGAGTTCCTACCACATGTGTCCAAGTGGAAAAAGGCATAAATGTATATATAGTGCATCATATAAATCAAAACCCAGTACATCGGATGGCAGCAAATGTTTTGAAGAAAGACAAAGCAAGGTGGAGGAAAGGGTGTGGCCGAGGGCAGGGGAGGGTGTGTTATCTCAGCTGGGCGGCTGGGGGAAGGCCTTCCTGTAGGAATTGAGCAGCTGAGCCAGACACACGTCCAGGTCCCGGTCAAGGGGACAGCCAAGTACAAAGGCCCGAGACAGGGCACGCTGGGTAGGTTCAAAGGTGGGCAAAAGCAGCAAAGTGGCCGAACGGAGTGAGCAGAGCAGGGCATGGAATGAAACCAGAGCCACTCAGGCAGAGCTCTTGAAGCTGCATTTAGGGTCTTGGATTTTAGTGGTGAGATGGGAAGGCATGTGAGGGTTCTGAGGGAGGAGGATCATAATCAGGCTGGGTTTTTAAAAGGATCCCTCAACCTGTATGAAGGAAAGGTGGATCTGGGGAACAGAAATCAGGGAAGAAAAGGTGAAAACAAGAGAGATCAGTTTTGAGGCTGTTGTAATCATCCAGGTAAGCAAGGAAAATGGATTAAAAAAAAACAACAGCTCTAAGCTTTGGCTCATGACTGTCTCTGGGTGTGAGAGCACAGCTCCTTACACGCCCACTCTAACCTGGAGGCCAGATTCCTGTTCACAGAAGGCACCTCAGCCCTCGGGAATGTGAAGGAATCTTGTGCCAGAGATAGCCTTGTGCCTCGGTGGGAGGAGGGGCCTAGAAGGAATTCCAGGTTTGATAAGGGGGTGCAATAATCCCACTCTCTTCAGACTGCAGCCTCTAAGTGAGGTGTGAACCTGGGCAGACAAACAAGAAGAAGGTCCCAGGTACAAAGCCCCCACGCACTTGGTTTCCGCACCCCAATTCCAGTTCTTAAAAACACCTGCCACACTCAGAACACTGGCCCTTCCTAATCAGAATCCTGTTTCTGACAAATGGGGACCATGCTTTAAACTAAGTGTACCAAGTGTCTGACAAGGATGCTCTTCTAGATATTCCCATCTTAAACAAGGATGCATTGATGCATTTGAGAAATTGTGGAATTAGATTCTGTCTTGCTTAGGGGTGGGGATAATTTAAGAATTTAAGGAAGGCCAACACAGAGGCCTACATTGGTCTAAAGACGATCATAGCAACCAATGGTAGTACCAGTAACCAGTTCAGCCAACTCTCAACCTGTAGCCAGTCTCCACTCTTACCTATTAGGGGATCCTCCTAAATTCTCTAGATGTATGGAAATCTTTGCTAGATCTTCTGGAGCCTATAGATACGGAGCACAGAGTATAGCACAGCTATAGACAGATACATAAGACATCACATATCTCAGATGTAGGTCATATATTTCTATTTCTTGGCCTTTCAGCTTTATTATCTATCTGCACAAAGTGGGAAATGTTACAAGCCTGTTCGCAATTTAAGTGTCTCTATGTGGACTGTCCTGCAAACCTGCCAGAGTTGCAGGAAGCTCCCGCTTATTCTGCGGGGAGATCTCCTCCAGACAGGCTCAGAGATCTGCTCTTTTATTGTTCTATTTAATAATGCATCAAGATGAACACACAGAGTGGCTTTACTTTTCTCCCCTTCTTTGGCTCAGTCACAGCATAACTGGAGGACAGAATCAGGAAGTTTTACAGCCCCTGTGCACCTCAAACTCCTCCACTTTCCACTCGATCTCAGTTGTCACCCTCCAAAGTTAGGGGTGATCAGCCCTACATCACAAGCATTTTCTGGTTATAGAATTCTGTGGTCTTGAGGCTCTAAGAAAAACTGGGGTGGATTCCAAAGTTCTTAACCCAACACCAGCAACTGCAAATATTTTAAAGTATTAAAGTGTTTTTTAAATATCTAAAATTAACAGCCTCTCTTTAAACATTTTACTCCTCCTTTACTGATCTTCTCCTTATATGCCCCACCCCCTTTTAATTTCTCTAGAATCCCTATTTGCTTTTTTGTGGTCATTACCTAACCACCCAGTCCTGCTCTGCAACCCTTGCCACTTTCAAAAGAACCACTGCAGGGTCTATTCTCTACCATTCCTAAGGACTGCCCACTGAGTCTGCAACCGTGATACAGTGACACCCCCCCACCCCCCGCCCCACGCGCCTGCCCTCCATAATTAACGGCTCCACAGTCCTACTAAGTTGACTCCAACCCAGTTCCCTCCAAAATAAAGCAGGATGACAAACACCTCAACCTGCATCTGACCTATGTCAAGGCCACTGAAAACCCTACACCCAAGAGGAAGGAGATCTATCCTTCAGAGCCCTGTGTGTGTAAAGACAAGAGGAAAAAAAGGAACCCAATGAGGCACTCAAAAGGGAATACTCTGCTGTAACTGGTGTTTACCATGTTCCACTGGGTGCTGAGGAGGAAGTGGTTACTATAACCCCAAGGGGGAAACACTCGCTTGAAACAGGAAAATGGAACTCTTACTACTTTCCACTAGCAGCATGCAAGAAGCCAACCCCACTTGGAAATGCTTGCACAAGCACTCTCCAGAGCGGAGTGTCAAAGATTCAGTCCTGTTACCTCAAACCCTAAAAAAGCACAGATCAGGACCCAGAGACAGGTCCATTTTTTTTTTTCCAGAAACATCTCAGCACTGGAAAAATTATCATGATCACTTCCCTTCCCTCTAAGCAGACTGATGGCCAGGAGCCCCCTGGGAGGGCTGAGGGAAGGACAAAGGGGAAGATGGCTGGATGGTGGATTGGAAAGAACACTAAAATAAGCAGAGGTCAGAAGACCTGGGTTTAGTCCCAGCTCTGCCATTTACTAGCTGTGGAACCTTGGGCAAATTACTCCTCCTCCCTGCAGCTCGGTGTCTACTTCCCCTATAAAACGGGGATGTGATGAACTGCTCTGCTTATATCCTTCGTGGTCATGAGACTGACACGGAATAAGGCATAAAGATGAAGATTCTCTGGACACCCCACTGTGCTGTGCCGATGCAGGCTGTTACCATCAACAAGGCTGACATCTTCACAAAGCCTTCTTGAGCGCTGACCTCTGGCTCCTCCAATTCATCCCCTCAGCTACATTTCCACTTGAGTACTGCTCCCAATTCATCCTCCTGAGCCTTATTTACTATTCTGCCCACAGTTCTGCAGAATTTCGGTAGAATATCCTGCAGAGTCTGGTCAGAGGGGCCTCAGCAAGAGTAGATAGAAGTGGGGAGAAATAAACAAAACTATCTGGCCATGGGGCTCGTGCTCCCACGTTCTCTACAACCCATCCAAAGACAAAGACGTCACCCTCAATGGCTAATTTGCCTGCTTAGAGGGTCAGAGTGGCTCTAGTTCTGAGTCATATTTTCCATTTATTAAAATGAACATCTGGCTGCTGCCTGATGCCTTTTGCATGCAGTCTTTTAACTTACAATTACTTGCAAGGTAATTCTGATGTGTAAAGCAATGCAGAAAGAAGAATCATGGACACCCCCATGCTAATCCACGCCGCTGTGCACCTTGCAAAAGCAGGCTAGGGCTGGCACAGTGAAACCCAGCCATCTTGGTTTCAGTCTCACATGCAAATTCTAACAAAGAAAAGCCACAAGCAGCAGGTCTACATATACTCATAAAGAAGAACTGTGACTTAATTTAATCCAAGAATCACCCCCTCCCCCATCTTGGGTCCCAGGAACCATCCTGCTGTTTCATCTCAAGTGGGAGGCAGGACAGTTAAGGAAAGCCTGAGTTCCAGCTCTCTCTCTGCCTCCATGTGACCTTGAGCAGGCAGCTCAACCTTCCAAAACCATGGCTTCCTCATCTGTGAAACAGGGATAATAACAAGACAAGCCCTGCCCTGCTCCCAAGGTTATTGTGACAACCAAGTGAGAAAACAGATGTGAAAGTGCTTTGTAAACCACAAAACATCATCCCAGTGCAAGGTATTATCTAGCAGAAGTGCATTGAGAATAACCCATATATCTGGAAGTGTTTTATTTAATCCATTAATAAACATATATCCTACCTTGATTTAAAAAGAATTTAAGGTAGCTGTTCAGAGAGGTGCTTAAACAATTTCTAAAAAAGTTTATATAAGCAAGTTATAAAAACTACTCACTGACCTGGGTAGCAGGCTTTTGATTTTGTTTTGTTTTGTTTTGTTTTTAGGAAACCTGTAGTTCTTTTACTTTTCTTCTTTCATTCTGATTTCTGCTTTAGAGCCATGAAAAGCATACCATGTTGCCTTTTAGGTAGAATTATGCAGTGTAGCCTCCTCACACTTAACCACCCGCACCCCTCCCTCCATGTTTCCACTTCTTCCCCAGCACCTGGCACAGCAACTTGGCCAAACCTGCAAAACCTCCCTTCCCAGCCCCCAGCTGGGTTGGAAGCCTACGGCTATTTGAAAGTTTGCTTTTTCTAAGATCTCCAGGCCAAAGGCATCCCCATCACCCTTTCCAGGAGGGTGTTGCCCTCAGGGAGAGACAGCAGGAGTTTCCAGGACACACAAAGGCTTATTCTGCTCATAAAGGGTATTTACCAAGTCAGCCACGCAAGTTTGCCAGGATCCCGGTTAAAGAGTGGAGCTGGGACAGCCTCCTGAATGCACTGCCTGGCAGATTTACCCCTCTATTATTAGCACCCAGGCTGGATGCCACCTGGCTGGGAAGAGACCTGTGCATCAAGGTGGAAAAGGTAGGAAGAGGTGTGTGTGCACGAGAGAAGCTGTTTGAGGTTGGGGGAGAGGGTAGTAGTTTAAAGCAGTCTCCTTTCTCCTCAGTTCTCTAGCCTCATCTGACTCTCAGACAAGCCAGGCCTCAGGATCTGAAGGCCTGGAACTCAGACCCAGACTCACCCTGGCTGTGGCTCAAGGTGGGGGAGGCGAGCCTGGCTGGGAGTCACCAGCAGCCACTGCCTACTCCACTGAGCTCTGGGCTGTGCCAGAGGTTGCAAGACTGAGGAGCTTGGAGAAACAAAGTGCACGGTGAAGCTGGCAGGCCCCTCATTCCACGGCAAAAATGCAACTCACCGCAGCCCTCGGGTACGTAAGTTCCCATCACACAACACATCTATAAAGAGCATCTTCTATATACATCATGCTCAGTCCTTCACAAAGTGGGGCGTCATGCTGGCATCACAGACAAGAAGACAACCTTGGAGGGGCTGAATACCTGCCCAGGAGAATAAAGTGACTAACGCTGATCAAGAGGGAGGGAGTGAAGGGGGAAACGATTAACTTCACTTTTCTACATCTTCTAATAATGTATTATTCTACTCGTACAGGTATTTCACTTGTATTATCTCGTGTGCTATTATCAAGCTTGTATGGGCATTACTTGAATAGTCTGAAAAGCATCAAATGAAGGAATTTTTTTAAAAGGTATGTTGCCAGTCAGTGCTGGGGTCTGTATTTTAACAGATTTTTCCACGTCCAGGATATGCTCTCTAACAACATCTACACTTGTCCAAACCCAAACCAGGACATGGAGGCTGACAAAGATTATTTTTCTAACACTGTTTATATGAAAATTTTTATGAAAGAGCCAGATACTAAATGACAATTTGTAATTAAACATAACCAAAATGACCCATGGAAAAGAAAATAAAATGACACGAAATGAAAACTGGCTGCCATACAAACTGAAGACAGGGAACCAAGGAACCACTAGGAACCAAGGCTTCTTCCTAGTGTTGCAAGACCTTAGGAGAGAAACAAATGAAATCCCTGCTGGTTGCAGACCTCTTATAGGACACTGCCACACAAAGAAAAGGGCCGAGCCCCCGTAGGAAACCAATGAGTCTAGTCTAGTGGTTAGAAACATGATCTCTGGAGCCAGGCTAAGTATGAATTCTGGCTCTGCCACTCACTAGCTGTATGGCTTCAGGCAATCTTGTCTGTGCCTCATCCATTTCCTCATCTGTAAAATGGGCTTGGGACACTGTGAGATAGCATTAAATGCTCTCTAGGTGTTCATTTTTATTATCATTAATAATAATCTCTCAGTCAGAGAGATACAGGGTGAATTATCTATTTCCAAAAGAGCCAAGCTAGAGTAAGGCGTTGGTCAGATTTTTACATGGTCTTGACAACACTGTCCGCAACAGGCATACTCTAGGTTGCTTGCAGGAAGGAGGTTTCCTATGTGATGAGCAAGGCCTCCCAGGAAGTGACAGCAGGTGTCAGTTAATTCTCCCAGCAAGAGAAACAGGGCAGGCACAGCAGGAAGAAGAGCATCCCCAAGGGGCAGGACCCAGAATGGGTGCTAGGAATGGGGGAAGGGAGAACAGTGGCAGCCAGGAGACCGACCAGCAGAAGGCATACAGCTATCAGGACTCAGGCTAGATGAGTTTGGGGCCTACTTCTCCATAGACTGGTCCATGTGTCCCAAAAAATGAGTGCCTCTCTAAGACAGAGTCCTCTGTCTATCTAGCTATCTCCTGGCTGGTGTTTTCTTCCAATAGGGACAGCATCTATTTAGAATTTTAGAAAATGTCACTTTATTTCCATTTGAAAAAAGAAATTAGAATGTATGAAAATTCCAAAGAAAATTGTCCCTTTCTAATGTGACTGCCTATTTCCCCTCTACCCTTCTCTGAAAATGAGTTCTCATACTCCATGCTCTTTGGAGTTTGGGGAGGGGCCTAAACTGGAAGGCAGAATGAGAACGCTGGATTCTTCTGGTCCCAGATTTGCATAGAATTTAGCAACCCCAAGCCAGTCAGTTCTGAGTTTCAGTCCACAAAACGGAAGGATTAAACCACATAAACTCAAAAATAATAGCTGGCTCTGAAATTCCGTGATCTTGGGATAATCTAAAAAAAGGCTGAACTGTGGTTTACTGACCTGCGTTAATATTCTGCTTTCCCTTTTGAAGTGGTTTTTAAGCGAAAAAGCAAATAAGAGAATGGAAATTTTCTTTCTTATCAGAGTAACCCAAAAGAGTATACTTAAAATTGCATTTTCACAATACGAAATCAACTTTCTTAAATGCTTAAAAATGTCTAACAAGGTGAGTATAGGTGATTTTCATTTCTTTATAGTTTCCTGGGTTTATCCAATTGTCTACAATGGACGTATAACATTTTAAATAAACGTAAAAGTTATTGCTCTAAATTAGGTTTTTCTGGAGAGAGGGTTAAGAAGAATCTGACTTCAGAAATCCCCCTCTTCCCCAGTGTCAACTGCCCTCACACCCAACCAAGCAGAAACCAGAGTGTTAAAGCGATGCCACGCGTGGGAGAAAGGGAAATGCGAAAAGCCCCCAAAACCTTACTGCTTTTCTGTTGATATTGACACGTCAGCCCCGCATCTGCGCCTCTGACCTGCTTGCGGAGACCACCTCCAAACCTAACACAGATCTCTGAGCAGGTAATCACCTCAAGAACCAGCCCCAGACACTGCAGGGGGTTGAAAGTTAGTCCATAAGTCGAAGGGCCTAGCCACCCAGCCTCGCGGCGACCACGTGACGCGCCCCGCCCCCGTCTCGCCGAGCCGCAGCGCTGGAGGGCAGGGCGCGGGAGAACGGAGGCGGAGCGCATCGACCCCCGCAGTGGGCGCTCGGAGCCGCCCAAGTCTGCGCGACCCCGAAAGAGCGCCACGCTTCTAGAAATTTAACTCGCATTCCTTGAGATTTGAAAGGCAGCATCAGAGGTTCTTAATCCCTTTTGACAGCGAAGTGGAAGGCAGGAAAGCCCGAGGGCAGTTGAACACCGGCCGCAGGAACGGAAACTCTTCCCCTAAAGAGATAAAGGCTGAAATGTTTCAGGGTCCTTGTCTAAGAACAGCCGGTGGACGAGTTAGTGGACGGGTAACTTTACCGTGATTAATTGTATTCAGTTATCCACCATTTTTATTAAAAGGGAAAACAAAATCTCACAATTTGGGGAGGAAGCAAAAAGGGGGCCCAGGCTTTTCAGCTTAGTAGGACTGCAACTCACGCGGAAGAAAAGTCAGATCAAGGGACCTAAGCCAGGAACTGTTGTCCAAGAGACACTCACAATACCTTCTCTTACCAGAGGGATGTATGCTCTCCTCTTGCCTTGAAGCTCTTTGGGCACAAGAGAGCTAGCCTGTCCCTGGGATAAACGGGGAAATGTTCTTCCTCATGCTGGGTGAATGCAAGAGCAAACCGCGAACCAGCACGCATTTATCTTATGAATAAGCTAGGTGGTGTGTTTCTTCATATGTTGAGTAAAAGTCCCCAAATAGGAGATGCTTAGCATGTGAGGTGAAGTCACTGCCCCTGACAGTCCCTTGAGAGGCACTGTCCTCCGAAACCAAAATTCAACAGGGATGGCAAAATTATTAGTGCTATCTCTGCTGGCCTTTCAGCTCTGCACTTTGGTCAGAATATTAACCATCGGCTCCATACCACGTCATACCCACCATCCAGTGAAAAGCTCTAACACCGGGTAGTGGGCTGCTGCCAGTTCCCAGGGAAAAGCCAGATGGCTTCTTTCTTCCCGGCCTGTGGACAACACTCCTGCCTAGACCAACCCCCTTATGCTCTTGAGAGGTTTTACTTCACTCACCATTGGGTTGACCAGCAAGTTTATTACTGCAGAGCAGCAGACACCCCCATCTTTAAAATGGGGCAGAGGAAGAAAGGGAAAGAATTCATATGCATTGCGTGTGCACTCTGTGCCTGGCCCCATGCGACAGAGACTGTGTCCAACCTCTCAGTCCTCACAGCCACCCTGGAAGGGGCACAGGGTTGGTAAGTTGTGATAGAAAATAGAAAGAAATTGTGATAAATCCAGAGCCAGATCTAACCCAGGCTTGGCAGCTGTCGGGCTGCCTTCCTGCAATTGCCTGGGGCACCTACATCAAGGTAGAAGATTTGATTTAAAAATTAAATATAGTCTTTTATTTTAAAACCCAATTTGCATATTTTTGCATTGTACAGATCTGGATCTGTGCTTATCTTTTCCCACCTGCAACAACATTTACATGCCTCAGCCTGAGCACTGAAAAAGGGAGCAAATGCAGGTCTCCTAGCTGGCCATCTTTTTGGCATCTCTGCAGAACACAACTTTTTCTCACTGCCCACCTTGAAAACAAAACACCCACATTCCAGCATCTGTCTCTGAAAAGCCCAGGCCAGGAATTCAGATGCTGCTTACAGGCTGACTGACTCCATCAAATAAAAAGTCAGCCTATCTGGAAAGAGTATAGCAGCCATGGATGTGGGCCACCTAAAGGGCTGGCTGAAGAACTTCTCGGCAACCTGAAGGATGTCAGGCAGCTGCCACCATCTCATCTCCATTACCCAAAGGAGTATCGCCAGCTGGATGCTTGGTGGGATAGTGCAGTGGTCCTTATCCTTGGCTGAACAGCATCACCTGAGAGCTTTACAACCACTGTTGCCTGGGTCCTACTCTCAGAGTCTGATTTACTTGGTTTGGACTTGCAGTCTGGCATAGGGATTGGTTAAAGCTCCCATATGTGTCCAATGGGCAGCCTGGAGAAGAATCGGTGGGCTAGTGTTTGATCATAGTGGTGCCAAAGAGCTGTGAAAATGGAAGTAACATTCAACAAGCCATTCAGGGTTCTTAAGGACTTCTGTTGACTGACAGTGAAAGGCAAGGTGGCAAAGTAAAGGTTTTGGAGCTGAGCCAGCAGAAACCTGAATCCTGGCTGCAGTACTCTGCCTACTGTGTGTCCTAGGTAAACCACTTAATGGTTCTGAGCCTTAGTTTCTTCATCTATAAAATGGGGGTGATACTACTACTTCCCTCACAGGGCTGTTGTAAGAACTAGCTGTACCAGGACACTGCCTGGCACATGCTGGTCCTCAGCAGATGATGCCTATGACTGTTAACAAACAAACTGCACCTGGGATTAACTCACACTTAGTATTCATAACTCTTTGGGGAGGAGCTTTATGAAGCTAGGAGTGGCGTGGGAATCAGGCAGGGCAGTGCTCCAGGCCTCCAGGACACCTCCCGCTTTGGTTCCCCACCTCCAGTCCCCTTTTCACTTCCAAGTTCAGCCTCAGGAAGAGGTGTATATTTAGGGGGAGAGTCCAAATGCGTTTGGCCATCAGCCTGGATTGTGTCACCCTGAATTGTGTCACCCAAAGCAGCTCTGCCCAAGACAGGTCTATCCACCCAAGGACCCACGTCTCCCCTCTCCCTCCCCCCTCCCACCTGACACCAGGACACTCTCAGGGAAGCCAGGCCCAGGGTGGGCAGCCACAGCACTGCAACCTGTCACCTGCTCGGTACAAACGTGTGCAGACCTAGGTGGAAGAGACAGACCTTGGGAATCTGTGGCAGGTGTCTCAAGGCCGAGAGGATGGGGGAATCCCAACTCTGGAACAACAGTTCCCTATTCATGCTCTGAGTACCCGAGCATAAAAGACCCTGCTGCCGACACAATTATTTCCCCTTTCCTTCTCTCCTCCCTCCACATCCATACAGCTGATGGAACACTACAGCTGATGGAACACTTTTGCTTACATTATGTCATATGATGCTCAAAACAGCCCTGTGAGGCAAGTGATGGCAGGGACTAAATTACCCGGATTCACCAATAAGAAAGCAGAAGCTCAGCAGATCCCAGGACTTGAATCTGAGTCTGTGTACCAAGAACCCATTTCTTTCCACCATGTTATGCCCCTTGTCCCTACCTATTTCAAAATCCCTCCTACGTGCTCTGCAGTATAACCCAACTGTGAAGCAGAGTGGGTGAGGAGAGGTGATTGGTTTCATTTTCAATTCTAAAACTGTGAGTTTGGGCAACATGTCATTCCCTCTTTTCTATGCCTCTCTCCTGTCCTCGTGTGAGGAATGGCAAAGCCACCTACCCAAGGCCAGATTAAAGGAGGACAGAAAAACCAACCACCAAGCCCCTTACAAGATCTATGCCCCACAGCAGAGCTGTCATCTTACCAAACCTCGTTTTAAAAAACTAAGGAAATGAGGATAGCGCAAGGTATTTTGCAGAGAGTTTATTAGTTGCTGGTTCAAAGCAGGAAATGTTAAGTTCCCACCAAAGAAAGCACAGATATCCTACTGATTCCTCAAGGTGTGCTCCGTATTGACAAAACATCTGGCCCTCTGCGTCTCAGGGAAATGTCCAACACAAAGAGTAAATGCACTTGAATTAGTAGAAAAACAGCCCCTTTACAGCACCCAGTTCTCACCGACAGAATTTTTTCTCCCTTAGCATGAAGAACTGATGTTGAGGCTATAGGAACAAAACCCAGGGGGATGAAACGGGACCAGCACAAGTATTACCAGAAGGGAAAGTGGGAGAGGCGCAGATTCGCCCCCAAAGAACTCAGAGCCGGAGAAACTCTCGCCCATCTGTCACCAAGCCCTCTCCAGCCCGCCTGCCTGGCCCAAGGCTTCCAGAAGGAGATGAGCAGCCAGATCCTACCAACCTCTCTCAAAAGCCTATGTGGAATGCCTACATTTGCATTCACAGCACAGCCCTCTGTCAGTGAGCAGGGAGAGGTGGAGAAAAGATAGCACTTTTTTTTTAAACTAAAAAGGGACAGTCACAGGTATGGTTCATACAAACCCAAAATCGTACTTGTCCCCCACCTGGGATCTCTAAGAGCCCTTGTCCTTGGGCAGAAACTCCTTCCACAGTGGAGGAAGCCAGTGAAAGCCCGGGGGTAGGGAGTGGTCAGTTACAGGCTACAAATGAATGCATTCAGGGGTATCACCTGCTCTTCAGGGAGAATCCAGACGGTATGTGCAGTCAGTCACATCTACAGATAAGAAAACCCAGGCACGGGGCCTAAACCACTTGCCCAGAGGGACACAGGTGGGTTAGAGGCCACTGTGCTGTCCTTTCCATCATGGTACCCTGCCGCTGGCCCTCTACTGCTGGCACCACGGGTCAGCATTCTTGGGGCAGCAGAATATAGATTCACAGGTCCATTGAAACCGAGGTGGGGAATGAAGGAGGGGACCTTCCATGCATCAGGAGGGAACAGTCCTTCAACGGGAACAATACAGAGAGGCATCCACAAGTCCCTGCCCAGAGCTGCCTCTCTACACCTGGATGTGTTGATGCTGTTTTCAAAACTCGATGTGTCTGCTTATCATCTACAGGATATTTTAATTTCCTGAGAGTGTGGCACGTCAAAATTCAGCTCCCGCTGAGCTCAGGATTCAGTGGTACAGACACTCGAGCTTGTCCCCACCCCTGCCCCTCAGTCCTGGTGTCACTCGCCCAACTCACCATTTCCTGGTCCCGCCACGTTCTCTCAAGTCTCTTGGCTGTTGGATCTTTTGCCATGGAATCTTCCTTCCTTCCCTGTCCAGCCACTGATGTCCAGATCACCAGTGAAGACGTGGCTCCACTGTCCCCGTGCCCGGGAAGCCTTCACAGATTGCTCTGTGCTGGAGGCTTCCCAGCGTGCCCCATGGCCCTGCCCCTGCCCCTCCCAGGCACCATGATCTGATTTGATTGCACTTCTGTGACCAGCTACACCTCTGGCTCATCTGGAGCAGGCACTGGCTCTCGCTCAGCTGGAATGTTTAGTATGTAACAGGTGTTCAGTTCAGTGTTTATAAAATGAACTAATGAAAAGTCCAAACACACCGCAGAGGGGAAAAAATGCCCCTTCTTGATTATAAAGCTCTAGATCTGGGGAAGTGAAGTGGCTTGCTTCTAAGTGCAAGGAGGGCAGTGGACTGATGGGCAGTATTCAGGAAGAGGCTTTCCCCTGCAAATAAATGTGGAGCAACGTGGGAGCTGATGATGGGTGCGGGCAGCTGGGCAAAGAGTCAGGGGAGGATAAAGATACCCATCCCAGATTAACAGGGCAAGCAGGCACAGGGAAGAGAATAGCTCGTCCAGCATGGCAAATAAGGCCCAAGTGCAGGACTCCCAGGGAACTTCAGGAGAACCCAAGGGAAAGCCATGTGGGCCAGAAGGCTTCCCAACAGGTTTTGTCTGCTGTAATGAGGCAGCTGGTGGTGGGTGAGCAAGGGGTAGGCCACAGATGCACCTGCCGTTGGATCAGCAGCAAGGCTCTGGCTGGTTGGAGAATGTCTCCAATTCCTTAGCCACCCAGTGGGCCTAATTTCACTGCTGGGCATTCCTAGTATTGACTGATGAGGAGGTCATGGTTAGTTACCAACGGATGGGGAAAGAGTCCCTCGGGTTCACAGAGATACCCTTCTTGGACTTGGGTCCCCTCCAGCATTCTGCAGCCCAGAGCTGGGGGTCCACCTTGGGCTTTGGGAAAATGGGGGAAATTCAAAAAGGATCAGATCATTCAAGCCTCCTTGAGCCCAGTGGGAAAACACAAAGCTCCAGAACTGGCTCTCCCCAGCCCCTGAGGGGCCCAGCCTCCTCCAGCCTGTGCTGTGAACGCCCTGCACCCAGCACAGACCAACCCAGCACTAAAAGGGCACTCCCGGCCACGTGTCTCCTGCCCACACAGGGTTTCTTTCTGAAAGGTAGTATTAGCGATGAACGATGTTGGAAAAGGGCACCCAAAGGGTGTATTCCAGTCTTCCTAAGGATTGTTCTGTGTGGGAAATATGGACTGGCCGCCATGCCCAGGGGCTACTTGTGGCTGGTTTATGGCAATGGGAGGGGCTGGAGCAGAGCTCGATGTGCAGAAGTGCTCGTGGGGAAAGAAAAGGTGCTGCTCAGGAGGCTCTGGCCGCGTGACAACAAAATCCCCCTGGAGGGCCAGCCTGGCTGGTTGTGGCCTGGACCTCCAGGGAGTGCTGAAACCTTGGACCGACTCTCGCCTCACTGGTCATCTGCTGCCTTGGGTTTCCAGTTTTGTAGTAGGTGAGCGAAAAGGAATACCTAAAAAAGGCATCTTACTATAGCGTCATTTACACGTGGGCTGAAGTAAGTGCAGGGTGGAGCAAAGTAAACACTGGTCAAGACGGGAAGGCAGAAATAGGGGCATAGGAATAGGAAATAGGAATGCTGCCAAATATTTAGCCCATGACATACAGAGCCATAAATTATTGTGAAGAGAACTCTTTCAGAGTCATGAGTCTACAGGTCCTATCCTTGGATGGAAACAAAAACCTCACCCACTGCCCACATTGAGCTGCCAAAAGTAGGCCTCAAAAAGGGCCACCGAGGGTGTTAGCTGCCATCGGCCATGGCCCATGTCCCCCCAGCTCCCTGGTTTCTGTTCTCCAGTTCAGGGGCCAGCCTGGGAAACAGACTCTGCCATCTGTCCCCGGGAACAGCTTCCTTCATTGTAAAGGAACGTGAGCGAGCTTTGAGACAAAGCCCGCTGCTGGCCTTGCCAACTTAAAGGCAGTGACACTGAGGAGTTCCCTGAAATCCTGGTCCCAGTAGCTCTGCTCACCTGGAGACACAGTGCCTCTCACCCTCCTGCAGCCCCACCTGGAGCAGAGATGGCCCAGCAGACACCAACCAGGCTTGGGCACCATGATTGCTCCTCACTTTGAAGGGCCCCTTATATGCAGCCCTCTGCTCGAGGCAATGGAGGCTCAGGTCAAAAGACATCATCCCACAGGTCCTCAAGGAGCTGACTGGCTCCCACAGGCATCTGGGGAGCGGGGAGAGCTGCTCCTGTGAACCAGGACCAGACAAGGGTATCTGCCACAGCCTTTCCCCCGTTTTTGTTTTTGTTTTTTTCCAACAAGAATTAGGAGCAAGCACCCAATCTCCCCAAGTTTTCCTTAGGATAAATAGATCAAAATTGGAAGCATGCCAAGTCCAAGGCAAGGAGAAAAAACAAAACAAAACAAAACAAAACTGGGCTTAACCCTTCTGATAGGCTGAGCACCAATTCTGAGTCACTCTGAAATGACAAAACGGGCTGGGGGTATTACCGTAAAGAAGATCCCTGCTGCTCTGAGGGTCCCAGAGAAAAAGTGTAGCTCGCATCTTGTTACCAAAGCCCCCGAGGTGACAGGTGGTGTGCTGAGCAGAGTTACTCCTGGAGACCCAGAATGTAAACCCCCGACTCTGCCAGGGCAGTGCCATCTGTTTCGGGTCTCCTATAAGACAAAAAGAAGAGCCACCCCCATCCTGCTGTATTTGGCATCAGGTAACAGCAAGGCCATGAGGAGAAAAGAGCAAAGGAGGTCTCCATCATCAAAGCAACCCTGATGGCAAAGCCATGCCACTTGGCCCAGTGCCAACAGAGCCCATCACAATTTGCAGGCTGCTTGGGGCCACCTGACCTCAGGGCTGGGGCAAACATTCCCAGGTGTGGGAGCAGCCTGTCCAGGCCAGGACAGAGCTTTTCTGCTAGAACTTTCTCTTCTGCCTTCCATCCAGCATTGGGAACCCCACTAACAATCCTTGCACCCTCCTCCCTGCCCGAGCCACAAACTACGCACAGAGGCTGCTATGATTCACTGGTCAAACTAAAGACAGACACCCTTGGGTGGGGGTCTGAAAAGAATGACTTGAACCCTCTTTGCTTCTGTCACCAACCCTTCAGTCCCTGCCCCCAACACACAAGCCTACCCACTGTACTGACATCCGGCTTCCATGCCACCAGCTGGGGACGGACTGAGTTTGTTCTCCAGCCTCTTCAGGGTATTTAGTGACTCTTGATCCAAACAGCTCTCTCCAAGGAGAGATGTTTAGCTTTAGGAAAATACCTAAAGCCATTGGGATATGTTTTCTTGCCAAGACACCTGACAACTGGCCTATTTTTAAAGTCCCAACCAATAATCTTTGAAACGCACTCTACACACAGACGAGGAGGCGACCAAAAAAGCAATGAGACCACGATTAGACTCTCGGTCTTTCCGTCAAGCCAGAATCTCCTCATCCAAATAAAAACTATTTTCTTTGAAGTGGTCTCTTTAGGAGGCCCTGCCTTCATTCCACTGGTGCTGTGTTTGTTCAGAACACTTTCGGAAAGTCCTGTTGTAGAACAGCCTTTGTTTCGCATACGGCCCAGTATAATGTTAAGGAGCACTGAACTAGCCTCCCTCCGCTGCTCTGAGCCAGGCACTGTTTAGGCCCTGAGGGCCATACAGGTAAATAAAACAAGGCCTCTCCCAGCCAAGTGCTCACTATCTGGTGGAGAAGGGAGGAGAAGGGGAACAAAGATTTTTAGGGGGATGCATACCATAAACCAGGGACTGGGCTAACAGTTTTTTGATGTGTTGCCTTTAATACGCACCCTCACCCCACCCCCACCAAGAAATTAATCATCTTAAATGCAAAGACTGAGACTCAGAGGTTCAATGATTGAGCCAAAGTCACACGACCCAGGAATTACAGGACAGGTGCTGGCCCCGGGGCTGCCTGGCTCCAGGGATCCCGGGATGGACCCCTCACCACTGCAGCAGTAAACAGGTCATCCTCGGACAGGAGGTGAGGTGGGGCTGGTTGGAGCAGCTGCTCAGAGCAGTGAAACCCGATCTGGGTGCCCAGGACCCAGGGGAGGAGCCTGCCACGTGTGTCTCCTCTTGCGTCAAGAACTGGCCTCGCACACGCCTACTGTTTATCCTTTCATCAGGAGTTTTTGACAAGCCAGGTGGGCAGGGAGAGTTTCTCCAGATATAAAACAGGACCTTTATACCCTAACTGTTTACATAAGTGTAGACAGACAGACGGACACTCAGACACACTCAGACATGCTTCGCTTGCTCATACAGAGAACCATGCTACTTGTCTACCTCACAAGGCGGCAGAGAACACAAGCCTTCATCTCAACATGTCAAAACTAGTTTCTTACAACAGCCAAAAGGTGGAAACAACCCAAGTGTCCATCGATGGATGAATGCATGAACAAGATGTGCTATACACAGACAATGGAATATTATTCAGCTGTAAAAAGGAAGGAAATCTGACACGTGGATGAACTTTGAAGACATGCTGCTAAGTGAAATAAGTCAGTCACAAAAAGACAAATGCTACATGATTCCACTGATGTGAGGGACCTAGGGTGGTCCAATTCATGTAGACAGACAGTAGAATGGAGGTGGCTGGGGGCTGGGAGGGAGAAATGGGGAGTTAGTATTTAATGGTACAGAGTTTCAGTTTGGGAAGATGAGTAACTTTTGGAGGTGGATGGTGGTGTTGGTTACACAACAATGTGAATGTACTTAAGGCCACAGAAAAACACACTTAAAAATGGTTAAAATCGTAAATTTTATGTTATGTATATTTTACAATTTAAAAAACTTTTATTGAAGTATAGTTGATTTACAGTGTTGTGCTAGTTTTAGGTATACAGTAAAGTGACTCAGTTTTATATATATATATATACACAAATACACACACACACACACATATATATATACACATACACACACATATATATATTCTTTTTCATATTCTTTTTCATTATAGGTTATTACATACTGCAATTTTTTTAAAAACCAGTTTATTCTCTTTGGGGGTAAGGATACATATTCTTTTCCTCAAACTAACCATAGATGCGTTCATAAGATCAGTTTCTTCTATTCTCTTCCCAACCTGAGGCCATACGTCTTCCAATGACCGTGGCAGGAGGCAGGCGGTGGCCAAATACAGTAAGAAGACACTCTAAAATCAGCCTTAGCAAATTCCCCCAAATACATATAAATGCCTTAGCCCGAGCCTGAATAAACGGGAGGAAAGGGAAGACACAGAATTAGCAGACACACACTCCCCCCCAATTTGCAAAACAGTGTTTTGGCTCATGCATTTGCCCAAAATAGAGCAGAGCAAATAATTTTAATGCAGGAACAATGAAGAGACACTTCTGGTAATAAAATTGATACCTTAAGGAAAACTTTGTTCTCTGACCAATTTCAACTTTTCCTATAAATAATACTGCTGCAGTGCCCAAGAGTCTGTCCTGTCACTGCAACAGCTGTGCACGATGCTTCCAATTTTTCCTTCTGTGTGGCCTCCACCTCTCCCCATCGAGTCATTGTACGTGATGGGTTCAATTGTAAATGACTCGAAGCTAAAAACACAAAAGAGCTCTGGGAGCAGCACCAGATTGTATCAGCCTTAATCCCGAAGGTTTCAGTGGGTTCTCAGAGGCCCCCTAGACCCCCCTCCCTGAGTCCACAGCAAGAACTCTCTATTCTCAGCTCCCAGGTACCAGCTGAAGCCCAAATGGGTGACCTATGAAGGGCCAGTAATGAAACATAACAGCTCGAGGAAAACATGAATAAAAGCCTGGGAGGGAATCAGTAATTATCAAGGGCCTACTGTGTGCAAGGTACTGACTCATTTTTCATGAGCCTTCACAACACTACAGTTGTCCAGTTTAATAAAGAAGAAATTCAACACTCAGGAGCAGAGCTAGAATTCAACTCTAAGTCATCTGACTCCAAGTTTACTCTCTTTCCATCACACTAGGCTGCCTCTCAGAATGACTTTTTCTTCTCCTTCTCCTCCTCCTTCTTCTTTTTTTAATCTCACTTGCTTGGCTTCTAAACTTTCCCATTTTCTGTAGGCCCCAGTCCAGCCCAACTTTCCATTTGAGTAAAAAGAACATCATCCCAGCTGCTATGTCCCAAGTCACATGAAATGGCAGGAAGAGAGTTCATAAACACAAGTCCAAAAGCCTCTTTAAATAAATAGGAAAGTGGAAACCATTTTTAAAGGGGTAAGCTTCTAAAGAAAGCACCCCCATCCCACAATCCTGGAATCTCACCAGAAAGCAGGGCTGACCCTCACCCAACCCTGCCACAGAGGAGCTGAGGCTGACCATGGCCTTCAAGGCCCACGCCCTCCTCCAGAGAGCCTGGGGGTCTGGGCCATATGCGTGTGGGCTGTTTCTGAGCCACCACTGTAAGGGAAAGTCATATCAAACCACCACCCGGCTTACACCGAAGAAAGAGCTGGAGGGTGCATGGCGTTTCAGAATCTTAGCCTCCACATGCAGAACTGTTAATGCCCAGAAGATAAATACTTCTAGGAGCATGCCAGCTTCTTTAAGAAAAAGAAAGTGAGGAGGGTATAGCTCAGTGGTAGAGAGCATTCTTAGCATGCACGAGGTCCTGGGTTCAATCCCCAGTACCTCCATTAAAAAAAAGAAAGAAAGAGGAGAAAGGCCAACTCTCATGCAACAATACTACTTTGTGGAAGTTATTTCTGCCAATGTGAACGCTGTTTCTCATCTCTCCTTTTCTTCTATTCCTAACATGCACCAACAACCAGCAGGCAATAAAATCTCAACATCTGGCCCTAAGACCATGGCTTTAGACCCTCGGCCCTGGGAGCTGCTTCAGTCCCAACTGTCACAGAGCTCACTGGTCAGGGAACAAAGCAGGCACTTCAATCCAATTTACTGCTTTTGTCCAGGGACCAAGGGGCCCTTCAAGGCAGCACTGTTACAACAGACCCTCTGATTAACCGCTGTGAGCAGACAATGCAGAACCCTGCTTTCCCAGAAGCTGCACGAAAGTTACCGCTGAAAATAGGGAGGACCAGAAGCCCAAAAGCAGAGCATGGAAGACACTGAGCTAAGATTGCCTCGGGCTTCTGGAAGCAGTTGCGCACCTCCATCACCCCCTTCCTTTTCCTGGCTAGTCTAAACCGAACCCCATCAAGCAATGCTGAGAACCTCTTTACACACAGAGATTTGGGAAACCCTTGTCTAAGAGTCATGGTTTTGAACTTAATTTCTAGATTTTAGAACCACTTCCTATATGGGTCTAGAGACCACTGCCTGCTGCTCACCCAACCTTTTAAATTGTGACCCTTTGTGAGCAACTGAATTTACAGCATGTCCCAGTATATATATATATCACACACACACACATACACACACAACTGAAAACAGAAGTTTCACAAAACAGTACTTACTATGGCTTTGTATGATGCACTCTGGTGTTTCTATTCTAGTCTATTATATTCTATTTCATTAAAACATGTTGGGTGTGACCATCTATACTGACCTCCTTCAGGATGACGATCTGTAGTTTTAAAACCACTGTAGTTTGTAGGAGGCAGTCCTACCCTTCTACGTGAACATCACAGGCTGACACCATGGATCACACAGAAAGTATACTTCAGGGGGTTGATTTGTATCTTATTCTCCTTTCCTGGGTAGCTCAAATTTCCCCATAGAGCCTCACGCTGGTGCTTTTAAGAGAATTCAAGTTATTCAAGAGCCCCCACCACAGAGGGTTCTCCAAGCACACTCTGCTTACTATCCCTGTCTTCAGGGACAGGCCTAAAAGAACTCAACTATGTGTTCACAGAACCGTTGCTCGTAACCTTTAAGACAGCACAGAGAATATGAGAAGGTTCAGAGGACTAAAGACAGGTCAATATTTGCCTAATGTTTTGCCAACTTGGATTCTGGAAGCTTCCGACTGGCAAACATAGGGCTGGATTATAGAACAAGTGATTTGTGAACATTTACAGAGAAAAGTAGAAACTGCTAACAGTCTAATGGGTTCAGGAGGAAAAAAATTTCAACCAGTCACTCTCATTTCTTCTTTTGATGCTGATTCTCGTGGAAGAATGCCACAGAGAATGTGTTGGGATCTCATCAAGCTGCATGAAAAGCCAGGGATATCAAATCTGCACCAGAGTGCGGCTGAATAGTTTTGAAGCTGTCTGAACTACATCCTGGAGGTTATTGACCACAGATCTTTAGGAACCCTGAGGGAGGCTTCTATTAGGAGCCCAGAGGGTTTCTTCCTGAGGCTAATCCTAGACAACGACTTCTTTAGTTGGTGACTACACCAGGACTGATTGGTCTGGAGTGCCCTCAAACATAACTGAGAAATGGATGAGCTGGATACTCACCGTGCACATCATAGCTTCATCAAGTACTTTTACACACCTCGCCTCGTTTGAGTCTTCCAAGTCAGGGAGCCTGGCATCACGACACTCATTTTGTAGTTGAAGAAACTCAGACTCAGTCATTGGGGTTTCTCAACTGCTGCCATGCTGACATTCTGGATGGAGTAATTCTTTGCTCTGCTGTGCACTGTAGGATGTTGAGCCGATTGCTGACCTCTGCCCACAAAACACAACTATTGTCCCCCCTTAGAGCTGTGACAGACAAAAATGTCTCTAGCTCCAGAGTTAAAATGTTGCCAGGTCTGTATTTGAATTGAAGTCTCCTCATTCTTCCTACCCTCTCAAAAAGCTGGGAGGGATAGTGAATATGATCAATCACAGAAATCAAGTGTCAGAATTATCTTGAATGAAATGCTAGGCCAAAATCAATCATAAAAGAGAACGAAGGTCCATATTTTGGGGTAAAAGACATCCACTGTGCAGTGAGGCTGGTGCTGGTTTAAGAGCAGGTATATCTGGCAGACTGGGGACCAGGCTCACAAGCTTGTGAGCAGCAGTGCATGCGTCTCCCACTCTCCACCAAGCCCTGCCATCCTCTCTCCCCTCCTCACCCACCATAGTGAACCCTGAGACACTGCAGAGCCCCAAACTTCCCTGGAGAACCCGCCTCCACCCCAACCTTTCCCAGCTCTTCTGAGGAGCCCAGTGTGCAGTCAAGATGGCAAGAAGGAAAGAAAGTGAGAGGATGGGAAGGAGAAGAGGAGGAAGAGAACGGAGAAACCACAGCAAGGCCCTCACCACCCCTGTGAACCCCTGCTGTGATACGGGAGCATCACAGGAGGATGAGGCAGAAGAGAGGGAGGGGGGAGAGGGAGAAAGGGACAGAGGCCCAGGAACAGGGAGAAGGGAAGAGAAAAAAGCAGAGCGAGGGAAAGACTGATGTCCCCCAGGCTCCTCCTCAGCCCTCCTTCTGTCATTCCCACTTTCATTCTTCCTCGTCCCTCCAGCTCCTGCCTGCCCCTCACCCAGGATGCCCAGCTTTGACCATTACTCACTCACTAATGCCCCTACTTGGGAGTCTTTGGAATTCAATACACTTGGTTAAAATCCTGGTTTACCAATTTCTAGCTTTGTGATTTGGGCCATTTATTTAATCCCTCTAAGCCTCAGTCTCCATATCTGTGAAATGGGGTAATAGTTTTGCTCACAATTCTGCTATAGGATTAAATGAGAATTAAACTGGCACACAGAAAGAGCTCTCGGTAGCTAGAATTACATGTAACTGACAACCCTGAAGGATAACTAGTAACCTTATTCTACTGCCCTGAATGCCAGCTCCTATCTCTGACGAGGCCACAGCTAGGAGAGGAAACGGTGGCAGGCCAGGCCCTGTACTTCCTCATCTGTTTCCTGAGGACACCGTCTTCCAGTTGAAGTATGAACTGCCCTTGTTTCTCCTGGTCCCTTCAGAGACAAAATGGCCACTAAGATGACTGACTTTCTGCAGAGAAGTCACTGCTGGCATGAGCAATGAGAAAAACAACAACGCAATACCTTAACATCCAGCAAGGGCTCTGCATATTTTCTAAGTGCTTCATCACATTTAATAAGGCCACAGAATCTCAGAACTGAGACACTGCAGAGAGGATGTGGTCCCCCTTGCAGGGATGGCAGGGGGCTCCATGCAACCCATTCCCACTCTCAGGAGACGTCCCCAGCACGGGTCACACTCAGGGATGCCAGCTTCCTACCAGAAGAACAGATACGGTGGCCCTAATGAAAAAGAGGACATGCCCTGGTGTTCATTCATCCAGCCGTCTTGGGAACAAATCATACCAGCAACCATGAAACAAACTAGTTCACTTTAATGCAGAGCTGTAACTATCTGAGAATAATACCATGTGGTTCACCAGACCAGAAAACACAGGCAAGCGTCGACTACAAGTTGGTAGGTCCATGAGGAAATCCACTGATTCAGGCTACGTGCCTGTCGCAACTTGGTTAACCTTTCGGCATCTGTTTCCTTGTCTGAGAGATGGCGGAAATAATTGTTGTGAGGCTTGATGGAGGCGTGACGCATGTAAGGGCACGGTGCGGTGTTTGGCAAATATTCAACAAAGGTTAAGTTTCTTTCCCCTTTCTCCACCAATAAGTAAATCTGAAAATATCACAAACACACAGTGCAGAAAACATGAGAAATGGAATCTCCCCCTTGGAGACGAGCGAGCTCAGCACAGCAAACAGAGCTCTGGCACCAGCCAGGAAGGGCCCTGGCTCCTCTTCTCGGCACCCCCGCTGCCCGGACGTCAGGTGGGAGATCTCTTTGTGCCGGATTCTCCAACTCTGCAAACAGCAAACTCTACAAAGAGCTGACCATTTCCATGCCGAGGGAGAAGCTGAAATCGAATACATCCCACAAGAAAATGGGCTTCTGACCAGCAATCTGACCAGCACTCAGTCAACTTGTGGGGCTAGAGATGGGGGTGATTACGGGGGAAGACACAGGCAGCCCAGCCCAGATGGCATGAGTGAAAGATACAGAGATCTCGGTTCCTCCGCACAGAACCCTGGACTCTCCCAGAGACAGCTTCCCTACTCGTGCCCCAGGCCAGGGCCCTCAGCTAGGGTTAGCTGGTGTCTCCTGGGAGACCTCACAGAGATGGGTGTAGGTCGGAGGGATTAGGACCCAGGGGCCATAGGCTCCCAAGCCTCCCTTCTCCAAGCCAAGCACTCAAGGGGAAAAATAACTGCCAAAATCCAGTCACAAAGGGAAGGCAGAATTAGGTGATGTAGCCAGTCCTCTGCTGCACATTATCCCCTGAGGTGGCTTTCCACATGCACAAAGGCTGAAGCGTCTGCTCAGAGATCATTCCAGGAAAGGGTCCAGGCAGGGGGGCCAAGAGAAGCCAGCAACACAGGTGCCTTTACTTCCGGATGTAAGGGCCCCAGAGAGGAGTGAACACCCTCTCAGGGCAGCACTAGTCACAGCCACCAGACCCACAGGCAGGTCTGTCGCACTGTGCTCTCCAGACAGATGATGAAGCACGGCCCCGTGACAGGACAGCACCGCAGGCTGCAAGGCAGCTTTGGGTTTGTCTGTCCAACTGGTTCAAATTTCGTTTTCTGTCCCCTAAATGTCACAGGTGTGACTGTCAAGGGGCCAAGGGGAATTACCCACATTGGACAGTTTCCTAAGGGCAGCAGCAGCTCTGTTGGATTTCTCTCTGTTTCCACAGAACCTAGCACAGTGCCTGGCATAGGGCGGATGTTCTGGAAATCTCTGTTGATGTCAAAGATGAGAAAGGTCACTGACTTGCTAAGGCCTCTAAAGCGGCAGATACAGCTCATTTCTAGACCGAACAGGGCTGACCTTAAGGCAGAGGAGCAGGATGAGTGACACTGAATGCATGGGTGATGAGAAGCCTCTCTCAACCCAGAGTGTGGATGCTCTGAGCCAATCAGAGGATGAGCGCCTTTCAGACTTATAAGGCTGGAAAGTGTATGCCTTTTCATTTCATTTTGCCTCTCCCCAGACCCTGATCAGGGCCCAGTGAAACCACGCCGGGCAGGACAGAGGCCAGGGAACAGGTACTGTTCACTGACATTTGAATGGGTCGTAACTCCCTATCTCCAGCAGCTGGAGAAGAACAGAAAAGAAAGACTCCTCCTGCAGGAGGCCAATCCTAAGCATGTAGGAAGAGGAGAGGCAGCATCTGCAGCAGGTAATGGAAGGCTGCATCCCCGTGGGGCATCCCTCTCCCTGCCAGGCCACTGAGCTAGAGTTCAGCCCTGCACCTCGCTTTTCCTCCTGCTGACTCAGAACTCGCAGGTCTGCTGATGGTCTCCAGGAAGAACCCTGGGCAGCACCAGCTCTGCTATTCTGGTCATTTCTCAGGCTGGTGCCCTCTCCAGCCTGGTGCACTTATTTGCCTCAAATTAAGATGGTTGAACCTGGCAGCTCAAGAAAGAGCTGGAAAACCAGTATCAAACCAGGGTCATCTGGAAACTCTAAAAAAACTGCTGGGGAGGGTTCAGGGAGGAGCTGATGGGCAAGGACAATGCCTTATGTTTTCCTCGGGTTCCTTGAACTCTCCGTGGCCCTCTGGCCTCCTCTCACTCCCACCATCTCCCATAAAGAACAGCCTTGGCTTTCTAACACATTGATATAATAAGGACCTATCTAACACATAGATAATAAGACCAAGAGAGAGGGAAAGGTCTCAGCCAAAAGGAAAGTGTTCAGTGAGCTGTTTCTTCAGTAGGAAAGCTGAATAAGTGGCCTCTTGGTCACAGTGGCTCTGTGACAAAGTATGGAAAGTACACGGATGGGACTCTTGGAGGATGACCTCTGCTGACAACACCGACTCCCTGGTCTAACAGCCCGTACTGAGAGGCAGGGTGGAGCAGAGCGGTTAAGAGCCCAGACTCGAGGAGTCAGGCTCTGCCTGTGCTCATATACTAGAATTTTCTCTGACACCTGAGGAGTTACTTAACCTGTGTCTCGGTTTCGTCATCTGCAAAATAGATATATTAACAGCCTGACCACACAGGGCCATTATGAGGATTAAATAAGCCAAGCTATTTTAAGCATCTAGAACAATGCCTGGCACATATTAAGCCCTCAATAGGTAGTCATTATCATCCTTAGCATCAGCTTTCTGAGAGCAGTCCTTACTCAGATGTTCCCCATTCGCTTCCAGGACAGCACAGCCTCGTCCGTTTACAACAAAACCAAAAACAATTAGTACCATTTACCAGGTAGGCATCACAGGGACTCACATCGCTCAGTCCCCTCATAAACCCAATCCAGAAAGGATTTTCACAGAAGATAAGTATCTTGCCTAACATGATACCAGTAACTGGCCAGGCTGGGATTGAAACTCAGCCTCTGACTCCAGAGCCTGCCTGTTCTTCCCACAAGCTACACTGCCTGACTGCTGAACACCACCTTCTCTGTACAGAGCCAGACAGCAGGGAGCAGAAGCCCAAACAGAAGTCAAGCAAGAGAGAGGTAGAGAATACAAAAAGAGACGCTGGGGACCTCAGAAGAAACTCACTATCTTGTAAAGGCCTGTGTCTTTTTCTGGGCCTAGGTTTGTCATCATTTGCAGCTTTCCCTTTGACTCTGGATGTTAGATTACACAGGGCCGGACACAGCGGCATCAGTTCTTCATATGAACACACTTCCAAGAACTTCAGATGCTCTTGGTGCTCTAATCAGAAGCCAGCCACGCAGGGTCTGTGAGCTGCAGGTGAGGAGGCTCCCTGCTCAATCAGCTGGAACTCCTGCTTTTGGAAGGACCATTTCTACAGAACATAAAGTGCAATCCCAACAGGAGAATTCCTGTTAGGCTCTGAGGGCTCTAATTTCTTTTAACAACAGTCCTAAAAAAATTGATGCTCCCTGTTTTCTCCAAGGACCTCATCTCTTAAGCGACACAGACAGGTGGAGACCTGCTCAGTAAGCTGACAGCATGGCAGGGAGAGGAGAGGGGGTTTTCCCACTGCTGCCTGGGCCCGAAGTGAGCACACTTCAGGGGAACTCACTAGCCCACCTGGTTACGATGATAGGACTCCCTGTCAGGAACTGAATCCTTCTCACTGACCATGCATCAGCGTCATGAACAACCTTTAATTCTGCAGAACAACCAGTACCAAATAGCCATTTCCTGCTCACCAATTGCTCCCTTATCAGAAATCTTCCTCCTCCTTCCTCTAACACCCATGCACACAGAGAGGATCAGAAAAGGCAGGAAATGCTTGCCTAAGACCAGAGAAAATACCAAAGAACAGAGACAAGAAAACTGCATCAGGTATTTTTTGAGCAGGGCAACTATTTCCCCAACAGAAAGATCGGCTTGAGGCTCCCCCTCTCCCCTGTCTCATTACAGCTAGGTCCTGAGAAAGAATTACCTTCTGCTGGGCTGCCCGTGCTCTTCCTAGGGCCTCACTGTACCTCAGCTAAAAAGGCAGGAAACAATGGCACTGTGCCTGGAGAGAGGTGAGCTGAGGTGACTACACTTGCCCAGTTAAGAGCATGGATTTAATTCAATCATTTGGCTCTAAGAAGCCCATACAACAGTCTCTTTACTGGGCAGCTGGTAATGTGGATCCATTAACAGGGTGCCTTTCCAGCTCATCAGTCTAGAACTCTCTAAGACTAGAGTGGGGTAAGAACAGGGAAATCCAGAGCCAGGGAAACCTGGAGCCCAGCGTTAAGGGCAAGAAAGTAAATTCAAGGAAAATCTGTCACCAGGGGCCAACAAATATTGTATTTCAAAGGGGTTTCTTTAGCCCTGGGTATTTTTTTGTACTTATTTATATAACTGTTCCTTGCCCCAGCTTCCCCCAATCTCAAGAAAACAGGACTTAGAATAATTTTATTCCTAATTAAACATTTTTTCTCCAGTAGATAATCTACATTGACCCTATCAAGGGAAAATCTGAGCTGGTGTAACTGCAGGAGGTGGTTTATTTTCACAACAGTAAAATATCTAAACCAAATATGCCCTGTGTTTCAGCAGCTTAAACACTGAGGTCTGACAAGGACCCGAGATTCCACTTCGCTTGCCAAGGGCTAAGTGTGTATGTTTAAGTAGGAGAACGTGATCATTAAGATAAATGAGAGTGTCTGAGTAGGTGAAGGGGAAAGAGGTGCAGATACTGCTAGGAAAATGAGATTGCACACAAAGTCCTATGGCCTAAGCATGAGAAAAAGCGAGGGCTAGCACCCTGGGTGTGAAGGGCTGAGCCTCCCCAGAAACAGCGAAGCCTGCAAGGGGTACCCAGGGGACTCGGGGGACCCGCCTGACTTCATTTCTCACTCGACCTGTTCACAATTAACCGACAGAGCGGCGGGCCTTCCGCCCTCCGCTCCGGCACTATCGGCCCTGTCAGGGAGGTCGCAGGAGAGCCGGCTCTCTGAAGGGCCTGGCCTGCCCGCGGTTTCCCCCCCGCGCCGCGGCCCCCGACCCCCACAGCTCGGGCGCCTCCCGCGCGCCCCTCCCGCCGCCCACGCGCGGAAGCTCGCGGCCGGGAAGGGGGCGCCGCCTCCCGGCATGCTCGGCGGCGGGGCGCGCGCCCGCGGCGGTCACGTGACGGGGGGGCCGGCCCGCGCTTCTCCCCGCAGCCGCCGCGGGGAAGGTGGTCGGAGACCCTCTCCCGCGGGCTTGTTTGGTGGGGAAGACCGGGGGCCCCCGCGGCACCTTGTTTCGGAAGGAATCCCAGCGCACCCATTTGCCAGCTCCGTGGTCTTGGGAGAATTTATCGAAGTCTCGGTTTCTGCATTTGTAAAACCGGTAGAATAGCTCTTTTGTAGGGATTTTGTGAGAACCGAAAAGGACTAGCTAGGTCTGCTGACCTAATTTATTAAGAGTTAGCAATAACTTGTAATTGGTATTTTATGGCATGCCAGATATTTCTGAAGTGTTTGTATTTATACTACTCATTAGTCAAACAGCCCTGGTTTTTCACACCGCCAAGTATGTTGAGTTCAGCCTAGGCTGAATTAATCAAACTTAACCTGCTCTAATGTCTTCCCCCATCCCTCTCACCCCTCAGGAGCAACAGCTTTCGGTCTCACTATTAGTTAACTTTGTGCAAGGACTGATACCCGAAAAACAAACAAAAACCTTAATTTCTTCAGAAAACACTGTGCCCAACTCCACGGACAGTTTGTGAAGGGTTTGTATCCCAAACCATCAGACCTGAGCTTTATTTCCCTAGACCTCAAACACTGAGGGGGGTCAGACTCTAACACTATTTGCTCAGACCTCAAAACTTTTGATAGTTCAATCTTAGGCTGAATTCAGTAGACTTTGGAGTATAAAAAACAGAGGCTGCTTAGCTAAGTTTAGAGTGGAATAAACATTAACAGTACAAGCTCTTAAGAAAAATCTATTTAGCATGCCATAAAATATCAGTTACAAATTATTAACTATTATTAAGTTAGATCCTCAGTGTAATTGCACATGACCAAGAAAGTAATAAAATGACTTATCTTTTTAAAAATCATTACCTAGACTAGGCACCTCCCACCACACCCCGCAACTGGTCAAAGTTTTGAGAATTTCCTGTATTAAATTTGTGTGTGATGATGAAAATGTATGAGACTGAAGAAGACCCAGCTAGTTTCTTTCCTGGGTCATTATGAAGAATTGAACTGAACAGGCAACAGTGAAAATTGTCTTTGGGGGATTTTCTGGGGAATGTAACATTTTCTCACTCTGGAGAAACAAACGAAAGACCTTGACAAAAGCACTGGAGATAAAAATGACATGGAGAAAGAGAGTTTACAGCGGCTTGAAACAAAGCAGTGCATCGTTCTGGCAACTTTACAGCCAGGCTTTTTTCAGGGATCACTGGCTACTTAAACAGTAAGTGATGGACATTCAACAAATGCAGTGCCCAATCTAGGAGTAAGAGGCTTGCACCCTGCAGCTGATACGGGAAAACCTGTGACTTCACATAACGTCAACTTTATTTGAAATCTTGAGCTGGAATGAACTTTCTTAAAGTTGTAGGCTCCTTTGCACTGTGAAAAGAACTCATGAAACTTAGAACTGGAAGGGAGAACTACTGGCAAAATTGTTTGTTTGCTTTTAAGAAGAAACACAGCATTGCTTCTGCTTGGTTAGCGATGCTACACGTTCAGAGGTGAGTTCCAGAATCGGCAGGAAACTAGAAGAGCACCAGTAACTATGGGAGAACCAGATCCATAGGTACCCCACACTCAGGCCACTCTCCCACACAGCAAAATCACCCTAAAATGTTGTGAAATATTTATGGCCTAATTCTTTTATCATTTGCCCCACATTTTACAGAAAGGTTCTGGTGGCCAGAGGGAGGGAAGAGATTCTAGAGACATAAAATCAGGGTTAAAGATTCTGATTCGCTCCCTCTTGCCCCAAGCCCTGTCAACTTCCTGGACTGAATCCAAACACTAAGAAGCAGCTGTGTGCACATATGAGCGCAAAGGCCTCCAACCTCCAACCAGAAAGACTTGGATCTGTGAATGCCCCCATCCCACTGCAGAAGGCTGGGCTGGCTGGGACAGCTGGAGGCTGTGGGCATCTCCCCTCCAGCTAATAACAAATTACCCTGGGAGTTTTCGCTTGACCCCTGAGAACAGATCTTTGAGGCCTGAGCTTCCTTTCAGACAGGTCATTTGAGGAATTAGAAAAGTCCCTGGGAACTGAAGCAAAGCCTCTTAACCAAGCAAGCCCAGAGGTGCTGGGAAAGCACTCTCTGACCAACCAGAAGAAATTTTTCTCCCTCTCTTCCAACTCCCAAGGACCCATCTGCTCACAAAAACATAAACGCAACCGGCCGATTCTCTCATGTTGCAAGCTGCTAAAGGCTAACGGTCAACAGGCAAAGTCTAACAGCTGCTGGGGGTTGCCAGGAACATCTGGGCAGATGTTCCACTCTCCCTGTTCCTGTAATGTAAATATCAAACAGCATTAGGAACCCACCTCCACCCCACAAACCTGAAAAATTTCAGTAGTTTCAGAGACAGCGTAACATTTTTAAAAAATAAGATACAGGAAAAGAAATCACGAACTCAACCCTGGAAAATAACAACACAACACAAAACAAAACCAGAAAAAACCTGATAGTGAAATCTTTTGGGCTGGACAGTCGCTTCCTCCCAGTAACTACAAGAGGCTCCCTTTTGCCCATTTCCAATCCCAAGTTCTTGATTGGAAACTTTCTAAAACTTGGGCTTTCTGAGCTAAAAAGGGACCTTAGAGATCAATAAATCTTTGGGTTCTAAACCTGTAGACTGTGCACTGAAGGTGAGACGGCTTTCTAGCTATAAATGTTCTGAAAGAGCATGCAAAATGGTTTGTGAAATGTGCACTTCTTCAGGGAGAGAGTGGACTGCTTTCAGCCACCTTCCAAAAGGCACTAAGACTCAAAAGGGGTTAAAACCACTGATCTGGTCCAACTCTTGGATTTCAGAGATGAGGCCCAGAAACTCAACTGAGTGTTCTGGGTGACAGAGCAAATTACATGCCACCTTCTAAAGCTGGCTGGGCCCGTGGGAGGGGAGGAAGACACCGCATGTGCTAACAGGCTCTTTCCCCTTTCTAATTACAAGGATTCCATGAAGTCTCCCGCCGCCACTCTGTCTGGCTTTCTGGGCCTGCGTGTGTCGGTCACTACTCTGTTGCCAAGGTGTACAGATGGCCAGTGGGCTGGGGGTGGCTACATGGGGCCAGCTGCCAGCTACCTAACCACCCAGCCACCAGCTTTCCACCAAACTGCTTCCTGAGAGTTCAAAAAGGGATTTTCAAAAAAATCTCAGTCTTTACGGGATGAGGCAAAGTTCAGTCCTCTAAAGACCCATCTCAAGGGTTGGCTGCATAATAAAAATTATTAAATACCATTGCCCTCAAGTACCAGGTGGTCCTATTTCCAGGCCAGGACAATTAAGAACAGTTTCACAAGGGGGAAGAAAAGGATCTATTAGACTAAGTCAGAATGAAACGCTGTTGCAAAATAAAGCATGATTTTAAGAGAAAACCACAGAATAGAAAAATATTTGTAAGTAACATCACTGAGTGCTTACTATATAAAAATGCTATCAACATGGGCCATTGATACTGCAATTCAGTTACCCGTTGCTCAATGGGGATAAGCAGGCAGTTTGCACACGAGTGATTAAAGGCCATCATCACAGGGAAACACGTAGAGTCTCACTTTAAAACTAAAGATCACAAATTAGAACCTTATGAGGCAATGAAACAATACCAAACTAGAAGGAAACCCCAATGGTGGGAGAGAAGCCGGAGTGCCCAGATCTTGCAGATGACCATGCGACTGGGTCAGTCTTTCCAGAAGGTAAGGTGGGAAGATGACACGGCCATTCGTTCTTCTTGGGCTCTGACCGACAATACCACTGAGACAAACATTTCCCAAGTTAGTAACCAAAGGGAGTAGAGAAAGGGTAATTTTTACGAAAATGCTCATTGCTACATATAGCAACAGCTACAGAAAAGGCATTAACCATGTAAATGACGCAGTGGTTGACAGCTCAGGCTCAGGAGTCAGGCTGCAGAATATTTCCAGATAATCTGTGCCTCAGTTTCCTCACCTGAAAATGGGTTGCTATTAAGTAAAGTCATCCATGGAAAACACTTAAAACACTGCCTGGCATATAGTACGTACTAGATAAAAGGTAGGTGCTATTATTATTATATATTCACTTAAAATGACAAGCAGATGACCCCATGTCAATTCATGAAAATGAAAATGTGAGATGATGTTAAAATGATAAAATCAATAGATAAAATGAATATAATCAGATTACAATTACGTAAAACAAAGTTATGCAGTTTATCAAAGTACACTTGGAAAGAGTTATAAATCATTCATTTGGTCATAGTTATCATTAGATTCTTCCCCTGGAATGTTTATGTTAAAAATCAAAAAGAACAAAGAGAGGGGGAAGGTAGAGCTCAAGTGGTAGAGCTCAAGCTTAGCAAGCACAAAGGCCTTCGATCCCCAGTGCCTCCTCTAAAAATAAATAACCTCCCACCCAAAATAAATGAATAACTTTTAAAAAGAACAAAGAACACTGCCTCAAACGCTTCATAGGATGAGCTAAGGAACACAGCGAGGGACCTAATATTGTTTGCCCCTAAGGAACCCAGGAAAATGTGTGTATTCCAGGAGTAAACATCTTACTCATTGCTTTAAGTCACTCCCCCTCCAGAGGCTGACTGGGGTACAGACTTGTGAGACATTCTGATCAATGAAACGCAGGGGATATCTGCTGGCTGTCTTCTGAGCAAGATGCTGAGACATAAGGAAGAGTCATCCCCCTCTTCCCTCCACAGGATGTTATCGTGTCCATGTGGGACACCTGGACTTGCAGCAGCTGTCCTGCCACCGGAGGAGAGAGGCAAGAACCTGCTGTGAGGACGGGGCGGAGAGATGCAAAGGACTTGAGTGACTCTAATGCTGTAATGAATTACCCAACGCTGCAGCTCTGCTGGGACTTATTAATTAAGGTGAAATAAGATATTTTCCTTATTGTTCAAGCCAGCAGAGCTGCAGTTTGATGTTACAGGCAGCAAGTACATCCTAACCAATGTGGCTGGGAGCCTGAGCAGCCTTTTGACAGAGCCTGGCAGGCCCCTCAAAGCCCTGGGCCCCGTGGATTCTGCCAGGACGCCTCACCGTAGCCCATCTGGGGAGCGAGCCCTAGGGAGGTGGAAGAAGAACAGGCCCTGCTTTTCCATCCCCATCGTACAAAAGAGGCTTAAGGACAACTCCAGATGGCACAGCAAGCAAGTGACAGCCCTGGGCAGCAGAGCCCCCCATGTCTGGCCCCTTTAGAGGGGACCTCTAGAGGCTTCCTGCTCCAGCTCACATTTCTGGATTCACACATGTCACAAAGGCAAAACTGCCCTCTGGACAAAACTGTCCTCTGGAGTAGGGCTGCCAGAAAAATTACAGGATGCCCCATTAAGTTTAAGTCAGATCAAGACTAAGTACCTTTCTAGTATAAGCACGTCCCGTATGTGAGGCCTCCGTGCCTCTGCTCCAGCTCTCTCACGTCTCTGCCAGGCACCAGACTAGAAACAAAGGTTTGCACGCTGGAAGTGGAACTGACCTCCCCACCCCCTGCCCATTGTCTGGACTGCTGTGGTTTTCTCTTAAAATCATGCTTTATTTTGCAACAGCGTTTCATTCTGACTTAGTCTAATAGATCCTTTTCTTCCCCCTTGTGAAACTGTTCTTAATTGTCCTGGCCTGGAAATAGGACCACCTGGTACTTGAGGGCAATGGTATTTAATAATTTTTATTATGCAGCCAACCCTTGAGATGGGTCTTTAGAGGACTGAACTTTGCCTCATCCCGTAAAGACTGAGATTTTTTTGAAAATCCCTTTTTGAACTCTCAGGAAGCAGTTTGGTGGAAAGCTGGTGGCTGGGTGGTTAGGTAGCTGGCAGCTGGCCCCATGTAGCCACCCCCAGCCCACTGGCCTCCAAGGTAGGAGGATGGCCAGTGTCTGGCCTCACGAAGTCTCCGATGAGTCTAGGAAAGTCTGATGTGCTCTTCATAGTAACAGACAAAACGTGGCTGACACTTAAAACGTATGGGTGGGGCAGGCATCACTGTGGTCCTGGGAGGTTTGGAAACTATGCAGCAGACTGTGGGAGCAGCTGAGGGGGCACAGTGACTCCTGACGTCCAACTTCCCCCAAGAAGCACTTCTTCAATGAAGGAAAAAAGATGGTATCTCTCTGAGCCTACCCTGTCCAAGTATGACCCCCCTGACTCTGGCCCGTCCACGGTCTATAGACTTCCCTTATCTGTGGTCACGTCGGCTGCAGTCTTTCTCCAGGAGGCCATGTCTTACAGCACAGTCCTCCAGGGCCAAGGACAAGGTCTGTTTAATTTGCTTGGTGTGGCACTAGCTACAGCTGCTCACAACAGTCCCTTAATAAAGTTTGCCGATGGCAGCGGAGCCTCGTTTCCTGGAACCAGGCTTTATGGTGCCTGCCTTGTATCCCTACAGGGTCCTGCCCAGGGCCAGCACTGGCCCAGAACTAGTACGTACTAAGTAACAGCTCACTGACTAAGGAAGATGCAACCATCTAGCTAAAAACTCCAGCCACGTTCCAGCGACAGATAAGATTTCCCTTCCCCACCCCCCATCTCCCCTTTTCCCTGGTTTGCTCTCTCCTGTAGAAGGTGCTGTGCCAACAGGTATCATTGGAGAAGTCTGGGGCTAGTGACTATGACCTTCAGAAGGACAGAAGGGAGAGAAAACATGGAATCTCCTACATTCACTGTGATCTCTCTTAATTACTTATCTTTTTCCTTTCCAGAAACAGGAAGGAAAACTAAACAGAAATTACAAGTAAAAATACTATGTAATTTTCAGGACCCAGTGCAAAGTGAAAAGGGCAGCACTTCTTGTTCAACAAGTGGGAGGGGCCACGAAAGGTAGTAAAATATAAACTTTTTTTTCTTTTTTCCACAATCTCTCTCTACCTGATGTAGTGTTGATTCTTTGCTGTTTAACATCTCTGGGCTGGTCCAGACCCTCAAGGGGCCCAGGGGCCTTGTCCTGGGACTCTGGCCATCCGAGGGGGCTGCCAGGTCCCCTCCCACCAGTCACCAGGTCATGGGCAGGGATTCTCCTCTTCCCACAGGCCCGTCTGCCCCAGGATGGGAACACCCCAAGGGATGACAACCTCCATGTGAGACATGCTTGATGCCCGGATGGGGAGTGAGTGCAAGGCTGGGCCCACTGAGCTGCCTGCTTTGTGGCCCTGATAGCCCGGGGTGGGGATAGCCACCATGCCCCACCTTGCAACACCACTAGCACAGATCCTGGCCCTCCCTGAGCCCTCCCCTAGGCCCTTGATGGGACGTCAGCAATTGCCGGGGGTGGGGAGAAGAGGTGGGGGTGGGGGACTCACGCTCCATTATCTCACTGAATTTCATTTACAAATCACGACTCAGAGATAGAATTATTAAGAAGTTCAAGACAGTGACTGCAGAGCATTAAACCCAAGGGTGGGGCCCATGGAGGGAGCGTGGGAGTCCCTGTGTAACTGCACTGGTCACACACCCCTGAAGCCAGCTCTGAGGTAATAGTGCTGATTAAGAGAAGGAATGAAACAAAGGAAAACAGACACAAAAGAGTCTCCAACTAGCTGAGGGTGCCCGATGCTCACAAATAGGATGAAAAATTAAACTTTATCACTTCACAAGAAATTAGGCTCACACCCTGCCCAAGCTAGTAAGAGATTTCTCAGCCTAACACCCCACCCACCCATCTTCTCCCTCCTCCAAAATCCTTTGGCTCCACTTGCTGTCCTCTTGAGATTCTGCCAAAGTAAATAACTCTGTGCAGTGGTTCCTAACCAGAAACGGCACCTGCCCCGGCCCTGGGGGGGGGGGGTGTCTGCAAGGGGGGAGGGGTGCACCGTGGGCGGGAGGGGCAACTACTGGCAAATAGTGCCCACGGGCCAAAGATACTAGGTGACCCACAGTGTGCTGGGCAGCTCCAAACGATGAGACCAATCCTACCCAGCAAGCCAGTCATGCCCCATTTAGAAAAACCACGCAAGGAAATTTCGAGTCACCGCAGCTTCAGTGGAAACCTGCCCATCCGGTCCTCCTCTCCTTTGTCACAGAGGCAACAACAGAAATCCCTCAAGAGTCCTGCCCGTTGTCTCAGGTCTGAGCTGAACCTACTGGAGTGTCTGCCAGTACTTAGCATCCCTCACCTACCAGTCCCATCCCTGGCCCTGAGGCCCCACGTTAAAGGCAAGAAAAAGAAACAGGGGTTTCACTGCAGGCTGGGGCCATGTTGGTCCCCACCTCAGTGAGGGAGCGCTGGAGTGTGAGGCTGGTCATTCTTCTAGACGTCCTTCATTCCCCTCCTCCCTCCCCAGCAAGCCCCACAACAGGCCGCCCTGGGAGTAGGTCCCGTGGCCACCAGGGGCTGGGAGGAGGGCTTCAGGAAATCTCCCTGCGGTGGCTACCGTGAGCCTCCAGGGTGGAAACTTAGCAAGAGTGAGATAATCGCCGGGTTTTATATATAGCACCTGTGTCTTCCGGAGACCTCAGAGCGGGTAAGAGCAGGTTTCACCACCTTCCACCACCCTAGGGGTGGGCAGAGCTCAATGGGAAGCAGCCTTTCTCAGAGCCCTGCTGGGAACTGTGGAGCCCTTGTGGGGCCCTTGTGAGGCCTACAGCAGTCTGGGTCCCCAGCCCTGCTGGTCACCGTGGGCACAGTGCCAGTCCCAGGATGAATGAAGGGTGAGCAGGTGTTCACAGCCTCCAAAACCACATGGGCAACTGAGGAAGAAGGTGAAGGCAGCTGAGCCCTCTGCCCAAACAGAGTCCCTGAGCCTGTGCATTTGTAAACAGGTCCTGCTCAGCAGCCCGCAACACACCCATTTTACAGCTGAGAAAAAGGTGCTGAAGGGACAGTGGAGGGAGTACTAGCCTGGGAAGAGGGAGAGCTGGCCTGGCCCTGGCCCCGCACTCAGCAGGCCCACCTGCCTGCCAGGCCCAGGAGCTGTAGGGCTCCTTCTGGGCTTACACTGTCTGGTCCTGCATAGCCTGCTTGAAGGACACTGCTGGCCCTGATACCTTCAAAGTAAGAAAGAACAGTGCCAGCTGAGGGGGGGTGACAATGTCAGGGAGGCAATGTCACGGTGCATCACAGAGCGCCCTGGGCTATCTGCCGAGGGAGGAAACCCACACAACCTAGGTTAGGCAGCTGTCAGCAGACCACAGGGTGGCCCACTACACCCCCTCACCGCACACCCTCCACTGCAGCCCTCCTTCAGGCACAGCATGCCCACGCCCACCTATGGCCACCTGTACACATGTATACACTCGTACACACAGGTACTCCAGCAAGACCCCAGAGATGAGGAGACTCTGGGCCTGGCTGGTTGTTCTCAGCTCTTCTGGCTGCTGGAGCCCCTACTCCCAAGTTCCCAGACTGTGACTAAATCAGTCTCCCTGTGAGTCGATGCCTGTGTCCCCCACACTCCCACCCCCCAATTTCTGCCCACCTCACTTGCCCTGGCTCCCACACTACATGGTGAGAACAGTTCAGAAACAGAGTAGAAACCAAGTTTGGAGAGAGCGATTCACTGGGGAGGGAAGTGGCCAACAACTGCTATTTTTATTTCTATTTTTCTAAGACCTCTGTGCCCCCTCTGCTGAGGGGTGACAAGGACTGCATCCTCCCCACAGGTTTCCGGTTTTATCCCATTTTAGATCCATGGCAGTCGGCCTCTGTCTCTATCTCCTCGCCCCAGGGCCTGGAACGGGGCGGCGGTCTGAGTGAGTTTCCAACAAGGAAAATGCTCCTGGGTTATTTATAAGGAGCTTGCTTTCTAAAAGCATCCCAAATGCTCTCAGTGGCTCCTGCTCACGTCCAGTGCTTCCTTCCCTCTCAGAAAAGCCCCGTAAGTTTATAGTTCACGAGGGCTGCCATCTTGCTACTTGGCTTGGGCTTAAAAGCCGTTCTCTTTACTACAGGAACAGCCAGAGAGGGCATTCCAGGTGTCAAGGTAACTACCAGGGTCCTGAACAACTACTCCCACCTCCATCACACAACCCACTGCATCCAGGCCATATTCACTTGAATCCTTTCTCCCACTCCCACCCACAACATCCTAACTCTAAAATGAGGGCCTTTGACCTGGTCCTAACCTACAAGGACCTCTCTGACTTATTCAGAGAATTAAAATCTTTTGGAATCTTGATAATCTAATTTTCTCTTTTTGCTCAGCAATTTCACACAAGGTTTGACAATAAGCCATTTTTTTAAAGCCAAGCTAGGAGACCCTCAAAGAGACGATGAGTTCTCCATCCTGGTCCATCACGGTCCAGACTCTAGGCCCATAGACCACACATCCCAGGTGTGGGCCTTTGACATCTGTGGCAGACATCAGTGCTTTCTCCCAAACATCTCCAGTTCTTCTCTAGGGCACATGGTAGGACTTGAATCCCCTGCCCCCTTAAAATTAAGTGAGGACAAGACTTGCTTGGCCAATTAAAAATGAGCAGAAGTGATACATGCAGCTCTGGGCTGAAGCTTTATGAGCCAGTACATGATGCACCACTTTCTCAGTCCCTCTGCCCTGGTGACCAGCAGTGCTCCAGATGGTGACTGCACCATCAGCCTGGGTCACAGAGGAAGGACAACACATAGCAGAGCCCACAGCTGACCAATCTCAGGTATGTAGCAGGAGCAAGAAACAAACCTTCGTTGTTTTAAGCTGCTGACTGTGGGGCTGTTTGTTACTGCAACAAAACCTAGCTTATCCTAATACAACATCTTTGATTGAAAGTAAGTATTACATAACTGCTGTGAACCCACTTTGCTGCTAAGGAAACAAGAAAATGGCAATAGAGAGGGAAGTGAAGGGTCCAGAGTGAACTGTCTGTCATCCTTAAACCTGCACTGTTTTCTCATGCTTTTGTGCATGTGGGTCCTTCTACTCTGAACATCCTTTCACTTTCTCTGCCTAAGTGAATCCCTCCAAAATTGAACTCAAAACAGCATCACCTGGAAGATTTCTCTTCCCAACAACCCCAGGTAGAGTGGCATTTGTCCTCTGCTTCCAACAGGACTCTGAATGGACTTATCCTCTAAACACATGGATACTGTGCTCAGCACCTATTACCTGGGAAGGCAGTATAGAGTTGTGGTCACCAGGACAAGCTTTACAGCAGTGGTCTTCAACCAGAGGTAATCTGACCCTCAGGGGACATTGGCAATGTTTGAAGACATTTTTGGTTGTCACAACCTGGGGGAGGTGCTACTGGTCACGAATGCTGTTAAACACCCTGCAGTGCACATAACAGTCCCCCAAACAAACAAAAAAAAATATCTGGCCTAAAATGTCAATAGTGCCAAAGTTGAGAAAATCTATTCTAGAGTAATAATGTCTGGACTCATACTCTGACTCCTATATTACTATGGTTTGAGGCACATCACTTAACTCCTCATTCAGTGCCTAACACATAACGTATAATAGATGTCAGGTTATTGCAATTTGCCTCCTCAATTGAACTGAAAATTTCTAGAGGGTGGGGACTAAGCTTTACTAATATACAGATCCCTGCCTGCCAGCATAACTTTGATACAGTCAGCACACAAAAAATGTTTCCAGATTGTATGAGAAAAGTTAGTTCACCCTTCCTTGAAAGTTAGCTAGTCGCAAATAGTAGCCAAAACCTTCTGCCTGGTCCCAAGAAGACAAAGTCTGTGCACTTAGCAAAACCTCTACTGGTTTTAGTGTCAACTATTTTATTACTTCTAGTTCACTGCAATGTATTAATGCAAATATAATATCACTCATTGACCAGAATATTTAGGAAATGAGATCAACACACACACCATCCTGGAAGAATGCAAGTTCATGGGAAATAAATTTTATAACAGTGATGCTATCTGGAGAAGTGACTGAATCAAAATGAACTACTCACCAATAGCCATAATACATTTTATTTATTCAACGTGAAACCAAGTGCAAATATCAAATTTTAATTTGAACCAGGAATGTAACAAGAGGTTTCTTTCTTTCAACTCTATTGAACAAGTTCAAACCAGAAATAAATCTAGGTTTTCAAAAAGTACCGAAGCAGAAAAGTATTCTGAACCAAACCATTATGTGATTCAGCTCTATCTTTGGTCTTGGGCCCAATCAAATGACCACGAAAATGTGCTGGAATATTCTAGTGGGCCATGGAATCATGTGGAAAGCCTGTGACCATCTACCTTCAGGAGACTGTCTCTACTGCCCGGGCTCAAAGGACCCATGTAAAACTCCTCTGTTCATTTTCCCAAAGTCCTCTAAGCCCACATGGAAAACAATTCCTTCTTTGTGACAGATTGTACAAACGCACCAAAGGAGATTCTGCAAATAGTATATACTTCATTATACCAAGGGAGAAAACAACCAGGCCTTGAAATTGAAATTGAAGGCCAAAGGATGCTTATCTTATGCGCTGTGAATTCCCACATACATCATTAGGCAGAAAAACAAAAATAAATACATTCTCAAGCAGATGTCATCTACCCTGCTTCCCAGTGGACGCCAAACTTTCCAGCAGGTCCTCAAATGGGTGGCAGTCCCATCAACAGTCAGGACCACTTCCTGCCTGACACAGGAGGCAAAAAGCAAACAAATCAACAACACTGCCAAGCAGCCTAGGGTGAAAGGGTGCGGTGCAGGCTGGTTTTAAGGAGAAAAATTACTTCCCGTCGCCACTGTTTTTAGCAGTTTTAAATTATACACACACACTTTTCTTTTTCTGTTGTTGAATTAACATAAAAAGGGAAGCATTTCTGGGACCTTCAGTATGACCATATTGCAAAACTAAACCACACAGCACAGGCCCTGCTGGGCCATGGGCCTTCCAGGAGGCCCAGAGGGAGACCAGGGGAGGAGGGGGCATGGAGACACCCAACATCTCTTCCTTTGTTTTTCCTTTTACTTCCAGGCCCAACAACACCTTTCCTTAAATACAGCACCCATGAGTCAGCCTCGGTGGGATCCTGACGAGACAGAGCTGGGAGAGGGATGAGTGTGGGTGGGGGCGCCCCGGGCCTCCTGCACACCACGGTCCCACCGGGAAGGTGGCTGCTCTGGGTCACCACACAATTTGGGGGCAGGAAGGGACCTCAGAGATGACCAAGCAACCTCACCTGAAGCCCTGCAAGGGGAATCTCACACAAGGGAGGGGGAATCGACGCCCAAGGATTTTGACCCTGTCCATGTTTTCACAGTACCCCTGTGGAATTTTTTTTCCTAAGCCAGATCATTTCACGGGAGAAGATATACAGATAGCAAATAAGCACATGGAAAGATGTTCAACACCATTCGGAAAAACAAATAAAACCCCAGCGAAACGGTCCACATTGCTATCAGAGTGGCTAAAATAAAAAATAGTAACACCATCACTTGCTGGTAAGAATGCAGAGAAAGTGGACCACTCATACATCGCTGGAGGGAATGTACAATGGTGCAGACACTCTGGAAACAGTTTGGCAGTTTCTTAAAATACTAAATACACTTACATGTGGAATCTAAATAAAAGACATAAATGAACTTATTTACAAAACAGAAACAGACTCACAAACATAGAACACAAACAAACATGGTTACCAGGGGGGAAGTGTGGGTATGGAGGGATAAACTGGGAGTTCGAGATTTGCAGATATTAACTACTATATATAAAATCAATAAACAACAAGTTTCTACTATACAGCACAGGGACCCTATTCAATATCTTGTAATAACCTATAATGAAAAAGAGTATGAAAAGAAATATATGTATATATATGTATGACTAAAACATTATTCTGTACACCAGAAATTGACACAGCATTGTAAACTGACTATACCTCAATAAAAAATTAATTAATAAAAAGCAAAAAACACTAAATAAATATACAAAAGCCTATGACCCAGCAACTGGACATCTGGACGTTCAGCCCAGAGAAATGAAAGCTTATGGTCACACCAAAACTTGTACACGAATGTTCACAGCAGCTCTATCTAAATAGCCAAATACTGGCAACTACCCAGATGTCCCCTCCTAAAATAGTTTAATCAGAGACTCCAAAGGCAAAGCTGAGGCTGAGTCCTCCGACGTCCAGGCTAAGGGACCCCTGAGAGCCCGGGGGGATCCCTCCAGCCCTGACTCACCGCCCTCCCCAGGCACTTGCACAGTGCTCATCAGAGGGCACTTTCATGTGGTGCCACTGCTGTGCTCCTCTCTAAGGAGGCATATGGCATCTTCGGGGCTTACACCCTCCAGCCTCAGCTCTGCCCACTGAGGCCACACAGAGAAAGTCGCTTCCTTTAGGTCAGAAACCCCAAGGCAATCATCTCTGGAAAGCCTGGGCCTCCCGTCCACCTGCCCCTTTGGAATAAACTTCCTCCCTTTTCTTGTCTGGTGTCTCCTAACTGAACTCAAGTCTGTAGGCAAGTAATGCAACCTGATGCACCCAATTTCAATTTAGGTGCTAATGTTGTGTTTGAAATACAAACCCAGTACAGGTTCCTCCCTGTGCCATTTAAAAGGGGCCAGAATGCCTGGGGCTGCACAGTATAACTGAATCCAGGAGCCCGTAACACTCCCTCTGGGTGGACTGAGGAAACAGGACACGTACAGATCTCTGCTCTGTACCTGCGGAGACCCATGTCCTGCAGGCAGCACTGCCCTGTCTCCTACAGGAGGAGGCAGGCAAGTCCCCAGGGCCCGGGCTTCAGAACGAATGCCCGATGCCTGCTCCTTCCCCCACTGTCAGGGGCTCCCTGCCCAGCTCCATCCACAGCAGTGAGGAGCCCTCACTTTTTATTACCCTTTTGGGTTAGGAGTTCTCCACTTTGCTCTCCACCAGGCTGGGGAGCTGCGAGGCAGCTCCAGAAGCTCACTTCTGCTGCAATTCCATCTCCTGAGTCTGTGTTTTTGTACAAAGGCCCATTCATTTAGAAGGAAAAGAATCCTCTCTTAGTTCCACCTCTGTGAACAGAAATCTGATCTTCCACCAGACTAAATGCTACTCCAGAGCAACCATTCGAAGACAACTCTCTTGCCTCCCAGATGTAATACGTCCGAGGCAACAAGCAGTCCTGGTTCCCTCAACCATCTCCAAGGCCCCTCATCAGCCAAGCATCTTCCTCTACACTCAGTACAAACAGTCCCATCTTCCTAAAGCACAGGGCCCAGAACTAAACTCAGCACCCCTCTGCACAGGGCTCCACTCTTCTCCAGGTGACAGATGATGGAAGGGGCAAGGACTTGGGAGACATGGATGAGTTCAAATCCCAGCTCTGCCACTGACTAGCTGTGCACCTGGGACTGGCAACCTCATCTGCCTGGTCCTCAGTCTGCTCACTGTAAAAAGGGGAAAATAATACATATGCCTTGCAAAAATTAAATAATTTATGGAATGTGCCAGGCATATAATAGATACTTCAGAAATCATAGCCACTGTTACTTTATTTTTATCGTGAAGCCTAAGATTGCTCGGCATTTGTAACAGCTGCACCACCACTTAATTCATGCTGAAATTTTGTTAACATTTTAACTCCCAGTGAATTTCATAAGAAATATTGCTGAGCCAGGTCCCCTCCATCCCATTCCTCATGCAACTGACTTTTTAAAACCTCTATTCAGGACTTACTTTCTCTTTTACAATAGCTGGTCATGGGGTCATACAAAACTATTTTCCGAAGTTCTTGAAATCTTCTTTCCAAAGTCAGTGTCACATGTCTGCAAACCATAGTCGGAGACCAGGCAAATGGTCTGCAGCAACGAGCCACCTGGGACATTCAGGGCACTTCCTTCCAGGGTAACCCACATCGACCCTTAGGGCCTGCTCTTTGCCGCTATATCTCTGGGAGAGATGCTCCTGCCTTTCCCTGGGAATGTGGTATTTGAGGCCAATAGTGACAGACCAAAAAAATCTAGGCCAGTCTTTAATGCCAGAGAAAGGATGCCAGGAAGAACCTGTGACCTGCAAGACTTTGTTCAGCTTCTCAGTGTGAACCAGCGGCCTGAAGTGAGGCGGGAGGCGGCTCTCCGGAGAGAGCAGGCTGATTTGAATGTACAGTGTGATACCACAATGTAAACAGCATTCCAGACGCTGCTCCATATGGCCTTAGCCTGAGATCGAAACTGATTACCGTCCTGTGTATATTTCCAGGTTGGGGCAATAAAGGAGTCACTGTCCAACGCACTCACCATCCAGACCGCCTCTGAGGTAAAGGCTGCCGCATACTAACAAGTTCTTTTCGTGGTTTTACTCCTCCCAGACGTCAGCCCCTCTGTGCTTGCAAAGTGCAAATGGAGCCTGGGGTTGGGGAGATGTTAGTGCCGGCCAGGCCTGAGACCCTTCTTTTCAGAAAACTTTGTGGCCCAGAAACGTCACAGGAAGGAGCCAACAGTTCAGGGCCTAGAAACTCTGCCCAGACTCCTAACGGCCATCTTGGGATGTGTGGACCAGTGGCAGTCAGGAAAGATGCAAACCCCAAGGGTTCACACTGCAAGCAGCTGCCCTGCATTACAACCAAGAGGGATTTCCATACCACACACCAACTGTGCAGCAAAGTAGAAGCCCGTGTTTGGCAGGTTAGGTGCCCAAGACTGTGCTGATGTCTGGCCCAGGAACAGTCTGTGCTGCTCTGGTGGGACTTGTTGCCACAGAGCCCAGCTCCTGCCGGAGCTGCACAGGCTCCCACAGGCCTTTCTGGAACTCCAAAGTGACTGGGTATGCCCGGGTCAATCCAGCTCAGCCTGGCCACCTGACTGGGTTCTCCCTCCACACCACCATCCACTCTCCCAGCCCTAGAACTGTACGACAAGCGAGGTCTGCTCAGGGCAACAGCAGAAGCAGCCGTGTGGCTGGGAAGTGCCGGGCAGGCCCTCCGTGGCTTACTCTCTGTGGCAAAGCGGGCTACAAAGACCACTGGCCTGGTCCTCAAGGCCTCAGGGAGGGTCTTTCAGCGGAAGAAAGCATCTCTTTAATCCAAGACAGATCCTGTTTTAATAAGCAGGTGCCCAGCCCACCACCAGACACATCACAGGGAAGGGATGACGGCCAATCAAATCAGACACGTGTTCAGAGACCTCCCTGGCCAGAAGAGCCACAGCTGTACAAAGTGGTGGTGTTTCTTACATATGCATATGCAAATTTCATTCTCTCCCTTATGAGAGATGGTGACTCTAAAAGACACATTAAGAAAGGAGAGGAGCCAGGGGAAGGGAGAGAAGACATGGAGCCTTCCACACCCCCAAATGCTAGGCCTCCTGTCCCTGCTTGACCTCAGCCAGTTTCCACCTCCAAAACAGAATAAAAAGAGGCTGGTCCCAGGTGAGTAACCTGACACCTCTTGCCAGCAGCTGAATATAGTGGATTGTTTTTTAAACTTCAAGTTGTGAACCCTGGTAACAAAGTGAAGCCTTTCCTGCAACTGAGAAACCTTCTTGGAAAAATAAATCCTGCTGCCTGTTTTGCCATCATCCTCGACAACTCACTGCACTTTGGGACGAGGTGACTCCGGCCACTTGGTGAAGGCAAGTCAGCCTAACAACTGGGGGAGGAGGGGCCAGAAGAGGGGCCACCTCTATCCCCGCCTGTTCTATGCCAGGTCCTTGAGCCCCATGATCTCAGTTCATCTTCACAACAGCCCGCGAGAGAGGGTCATTATATTATCCCCACACCGGACATGAAGGAACTGAGGCTCAGAGAAGTGAGGTCCCCACCAAGGTCTGGGACGGAGTGAAGGTGTGACTCCAGGTGTAGCTACCCGAGACCCCGTCTCCAGCAGACCTTCTTACTTCTTTCCTCCTCCAGCACATACCTCCTACTAACCTCAGCATCAAAGAGCCCCCAGGCCCCATTTCTGCTTCTAGAGTAAGAAGGGCACCAGCAAGCAACACTCCCTCAGGTACCCGCCTCACTTTCACCTGAAGAAAAGGAAGGACAGCGCGGGCTCAACTCAGGAAGGAGACCGCGGCTGCCTCGAAGTCCACGCGGTTGCTGTGTGTTGAGCGTTTAGTGTGTCCAGGCACTATTCCAGGCACTTCACGCAGGACCTTGTTTCAGACTCATAACCTTAAGGGTGGCATTGTCAGCCCCATTTCACAGCTGTTGAAACTGAGGAATGGAAAGGTAGGACATTTCTCTAGGGTCACACGGTCAAGAAATGGCAGAGCTTAGTCTCAAACCCAGGACTGTCCTGACTCCACACCAGGGCTCTCTCCCTGGAGGGTTCTATACACCCCCTAGCCCAGCCTCTCCCAGGGCTCTTCCAAAGCTGCAGTCTCAGTAGACACTCACTGAGCAGAAGTCCCTCCCAAGTTTTCCTGACCATGTCCCAATGATCAGTTGAGGTGGGAATGGGGGGGGGGTGGTTCTCCTAAGGCCCCATTTTACCCTCAAAAGAGCACATTTACAGTGTAGCTGTCCAAGCACATCTTTAACCCACTAAGCGCCAATCTGTGTAGCGTTCAATGCACAATGTTAAGGCTTACAGGGGTGGGGGGGTGCCATCTTCCTTCCCAATCTCCCAGAGCCTTCGGATCCAGAATAACCCCTTCGCTTAACCACTTCCAAGACAGATAGCAAACCCCTCAAGGCCTTTACTGTCTTCAGTGGCCGCTGCCCAAATTCACATGTTGCACAACACACACTGAAGCTTCCTGCCTTTCCCACGCCAACACCAATTCATTATTTATTAACTCATATTTAATGAATGTGCTTGTTTAATGGCTATACAACTTGTTCTTGAGTTTCACAAATCTCAAGTATGTCTGTTGGCATCAGCTTTGCCTTAGAGGGCACATCCCCAAGGACGGGGACAGCATCAACTAAGCCATTCTCCTCAGCACAGGCACCTGCAGACAGATGAATGCCTGCTGTCTGGGCAGCCACTGGGGCACAACGTCCACCTCTCAACATGGGTGGCCACCAGAAGGGAAGGCCAGCTCTGTGCACAGATTTCAGGATTTAGCCCAGGGCCCGGCCATGCTTAGGAAGTGCCTGGTATATATCCGCTGAACGTGATGTCTGCTTTAAAAACTCAAGACTTTGCTGAGTTCCCCTCTTCCACTTTCCAGGACATAGTAGAGAAAACCACGACATGGTACTAGAGAAAAATCAATGTGCCCATTAAGCATCCTTGGACTCTAGATGGAGTGTAGTCTCCTCTTGATTATTCAGGAGCTGACAGCCTTTCCTTATGTCCATCACCTTCGCATCCCCACATGGGAGTGAGCAAACCACAAGAGCATGAAGTTTCATGCACAGTCCACCCTGCCCGCGCAGGTCACTCAGGCAGGAGAAGACTCTCTGAGCAGCTGAACTAGGAATGTAATCCAGACTGTCTACTCATCCCTGCTCCCCGACCTATGCTGCAATGTCTGCGTCAGAACTGACTCTTCTGTGGACATAAAGGTTGTTTTTGACATAATCCTTAGTAATTTTGCTTTCAGCAACACTGACGTGGGAATATCTCACACTGCTGCAGTGCCTGCCTTTGTCCATCCATCCTCTTTTTGAAAAGCTTTAAAAACAATGTCATAGCTGTACACTTGAAATATAATGCTCTAAGGCAACTGTAGTCAATAAAAAAATAGATTATTGTTTATAAAAAACACAACGTATACACTTAGAGTGTGCATGACAGAAACAAATAAATGGGTACTAAAGAAATAAAGAGAAAATGGGAGGGAGCAAAATCACAGTACTTATAATAAATTTAGACAGGAAAGAATATACTCTCAAAATGACTCTACAAACACTATCTCATTTGAGACTCACAAAGACCACATGATGTAGGGAGACTATCAGTATACCCATTTTACAGATAAGGATACCAAAACCCAAAGAGGCCAAGTGCCAAATCTGAGAGTCCTAGTCTTTCCAGCACACTGCACTCCCAGAGCGTGCCCAGTAAAGTTCTCAGAGAAGGCCCTGAGTCTCCTAACTTACTTGGAATTAGTGAGATGCTGGATACCAATGAGCGCTTAATGCTCTGACTATGATGATGATGGAGAAAGGGAGGGAAAGGTTTCAATGGTCTCATACAGACTAAAATATCAATTATAACGCATTTCAAATGTCCCTGACGTTAGCACATTTTATATCTGCAAGGATTTTTCAGTAGTTTCTCAAACCAGTGTCTTCCCAACCTTCCAGCTTTAACACACAGCAACCAAATTTCCTACCCTTGGCTTAGCAACCTGAGTCTCAGGATTTGCTGTCCTAACAAAAACCTGGCCATGTCTTAAACTCCTGGCTGCAGCTGGATTTTCCACTTGGCATTGTTAAGAGATTAAACTGTTTATCTCATTGTCATCCACAGGCCTTTTCAGTTTCCTGCTAATAGGTTCAGGTTAGATAAGGATTACAGAAGTGATACTCCTGAGTCCCTCCCCATTCCTTCCCATCTTTATGAGGTATATTTTACTAAACCTACTCCTCAGATAGCTAACTTGCAAAAAGAAAATCCTACACGTCCATGCATAGCAGAGGATTAGCCAAACACCAGCTCCTACACGACTGTGGAAGACGCACTTAACACGAGATCTGGCTGAATTACACATTTTACGACTCAGTCATCAATTGCCATAGAGAAGAAGAAAACAAATTGAGCTGAGCCTGGAAAGAATGTCAGCGAAACTGGAAAAACACTTGCTGGGAACTGCCTGGGGGTGCAGTGACCTCCCCCAACAGCCCGTAACTGCTGGGGTCCCACCAACTCGCAGCATACCAAGAGCGATTGCGGACTGAGCTGGGGGATGGCCGGTCACGGGAGCACCAAATCCCTTGTCCTGCCGCAGGCTGAATACTCCCTGTAGGGTATGAAAGTACTAAGCACTGCTAATATAAAACATATCACAGCTTCTTGGGAAACAGTACAGTTTATTCATTCTGATTAAATGGATTTGGTGGGGGCGGGCAGGATGTCGAGGACTCATTAAGAGGGGTAAAGAAAGAAAACTGCTGTCAAAGCCCCAAAAGCCCAAGGCAAAAAGTACCTCATGCCTGCCCTCCGGATGCATTAAGACCAACTTTATAAACCTGAGCAAATGGACCCGACTCCCCTTTCAGCGAGTTCTGCTTGGCCAAGGCCAGGGCCTGACCCTGCGTCATTCACGTATCAATCATGTCTCTGGGTCAGATAAACCCTAATCTTAGTCACCAGGGTCAATGGAAATAATCTCAAGGCCTTTGTCTGAGATGCTGTCTCATTTTATTTTTCCCTTTCCACCCAGGATCTTACTGCAAAGGTAAAATGCTAGGATAACAGTGACCTTCAAGAGGGAGGATTCTCTTCCACTGAATATTCACCAGCCCCAACCCCTCCGCCCCAGGTTGAGTGAGAAGTTTTTTCTACTTCTCCTGAGATGGAAAAATAAAAACATATCCTCCCCTTCCACACTTTCCACTCCCCCCCATTAAATCATACACAACTATGAACTGCAGAGGTCCACTCTGCTCGCTTACTGTCTGAAGCTCCTGCTTTTCGGTTACTTATTCAACTTATCAGCTGGTTTGGAGCCAAAAAGAAGTAAAAAATTCAGGAAATAAAAAATGCAGTATTGACTAGTGGCCAGAAGAGATACCTTTTGCTGAATGGGTTTCCAACAAGTCAATAAAAAAATGCCCAAGTGAAGCTCTACAGAGGGGAAAGATCGGATCTGTAATAGTGAATTCTTAATGGAACTGTTGAGAAACATGCCAGACAAGGTGGCTAAAAGCCTGCGTGTTGCTTCCCAGTGAAATGATGACCAGGAATCATTCCCCATCAGAGACAGCCCGAAGGGCCTCACCTTCAAGTGAAAATATGAGTGGCCTTCCCAGCACAAACACTCAGCAAGAAGGTGTCATCACAACCTTGTTCCTTGGGCCTGTAACGGTGTGTATTTCTGCCACCAAGCTAGTCCCCTCTGTGTCTCTGATCTCCAGCCCCACAACTGAACCAAAGGAAACCATACTAGAAAACAGAGACAGAAGGCAAGGCTGGCCTTTTTCTCAATATTCCATGAACTACACCTCAGGAAACTGTTGTGGTCCCACAATAGCAGGTGAATTCACAGGTAGCCTATGAATATCAGTCTTGGATAAATTAATTTCACTCCAGCCATCTTGGCTGTTGCAGCATCGTTTTCTGGGATTATACTGAGATGAAAGTGGCATGCAAACAAAAGCCTAGAGTTGCTACAGAGCATTTCTTCCAAGGGGCCCAATGAATTATCTAAAGACATGCCTCACCAGTACTTGAGATGTCTCCTAACTCCACCTCCACTGTTAACTGAGCCTCTACTATGTGCTAGGAGCCTGTCGAAGCACTTTTATAAACACTGCATCCCTGAACTTTAATCCCCCACCCCGTAAGGTCGTGCCTCCTCTCCCCATTTTTCAGAGGGCTTGCAGGCCACATACAGACTGGGATTCTACCCAGGTCTCCTAAACCCAGGTCTGGCACCCCTACCCTATGGCAGAAAGGCCAGGAATAAGCAATGAGCTTATCTTGACTGTTTCTTTTTTCCCTTTCTTTGTTCCTTCTTTTCCAGATGACGCAACAGTTTTTTTATGTGCAGACAATGCAGCAGAGATATTGTCTCATTCATTCATTCATTCATTCATTCATTCACCCATTCCTATAACAAACGTTTTAAAAACATGTCCTATGTTTAAAGCCAAGGTGGATCTCCCCAGGTGAGTAAGAAGTTTATCCACTAATGTTTTTTAAGTTAAAAGAAAAATATAAACACAGGTCCTGTGATTCTATCGAATACCCTCTGGCCTCACTTTCCTCACCTGTAAAAGGTGGATTTTGGAGGAAATGAGCTCTAAATCCTCTCCCAGACCGAGATTTGCATTATGATAATTATGTAAACTATAGAAAAGATTTTGTTTTTTAAATTCTAAGAACAGAGGCCTAACTTCCTAATGAGATCATGTTTATATTTATAGTGTCTTTCACCCTTGGAAAAATGAATGACCAGGAGTCTGGTGGGGAATCACAAAATCCCAAATATCCCAATGAGAAAATGGCAGTTGGCACTCTACATGGCTTTTCATGTTACCAAAGAGTTCACGCCTGGGTTTGCTGTGATTTTGTAAACATGAGCTTCCTCAATTCATGAAAAATATATTATTCACAATGCCAATTCCACCTAGTCAGAAAAAAAATCATTGCAAGGCACCCTCATCACGGATTGGAGGGCACCACGTGCATAACCTACAATGCCAAGATCTCATCTCTTATCAAAACCCAGAGAACCTTCCACACTGAGGGTATGTCCACAACACAATTTAGAAGAGTTCCTGAGTTAATTCAGAATCACTGATCACTTGCAAACTACAAAGTTTTTTCAACCAGGATATAAAATTCTTTCCATTAAATATTTTAAAATTCTACCTTTAGATAACTAAGTTGAAACCTGACAAAATAAAATAAGCCTAAACAATGTTATCAACCTTCCCAGGAATACAAATAAACTACAGAGAACTAATCTAATCTGTAGCTACATTTAACAGGTATGTGCCAACAAAATCAGAAAAGTGACTCTCGCTAAAAGCAAAAGTTCTGAAAATGATTTATGTAACACCAGAAATACATTTCTCTAAAAGCAGCAGCCCACCAGTTTAACACGTTTTTTTCTTGCTAAACCTAAAAGCTAGGTAAATCTTGAGCCGTGTTTTTGTAATGCCTAAACATTCTTTTTTCTCTATAGGCCACCTTTTATTTGAAAGGATTTTAAGCTGGATGAATTGTTTTTATCTTTGATAAAACAAGGTCTTTGAAGTGATGTTTTGGCTCTGCATTGGTTTCCAAACTGAACTAGCTGAGGGAGCCAAAGCCCTCAGATAACAAAATGCATTTTTCATTTTTCAGGTTAATGTTCCAGCATCCTGCCAGCACAGCCTCTAATATCAGTCTAATTACTCATGAAAATCTTGGGTCTTGTCCTGATTTATTTTGATGATGCTTTTTCGATGGGAAATCGCAAAGAACCGTTCTTCCAGTAAAGAGAACAGAGGCAGATTGGTTAATGGGTCTTACGTAAAAGGACACAATTAAATGTAACCAGTTTTGGCCTCAACTGCCCAAGGTCCACCCCAAAGAAATCTTGTCACATTACTGGACACCCTGATACACACTTCACATACACCAGGTCTTCAATCAAATGTCTGGAATTATATAGTCGCCGAGAGTTAGAACTTGACAGGCCCCTATGAGATCATCCTCATGCAGAATGGACATTCTAAAAGGAGGAATCTTGAGCCAGAGCCACAGCCTTTGGAGCCCTTTGCCTGAGTCTCAGTTTCCTCCTCCCTGAACAGATCAGGGTAACACCCAGAACCTCACATAAATGACGAGGTGTCCTCCCAGATCTGAAAGGTACTGAGGCCTTGCCAGAAAGATCCTCTCCACACACCTGAGGGGGAAGGTGTGCCATCTTAAAAAAAACAGCATACCTAAACTCATAACCCCATAAATCTGGGCCTTCAATATTCTCTTCCAGAAAAGAATTTTCCACTTCTAAGTACTTACCACCAGATACATTTCTTTTAAGTATCCTAAGGCTTTTAAATTTTAATTAGGTTTACCACCAAATAAAAATTTCACACTTAAAAAAAAATCACAGAAAGCCACTTTAAACTGTTTGAATTTCTTTTTTTTACTGTGCATAAGAATTAGTTTTTTACTTTAAAAAAAAGACAACAAAACTAGTCAATACAAAAAGAAAAATTAAAAGAAACGAAACTCTAATGGCCCTTAAAAAGTAGAATCAAGAAGATTCTGTGTTATATTTCTTTTTATGTCCCCGAGGTAATTAGGCCAGCATTTTGTTTTGGTTTTTACACACATAATTGATACTACAATTTTGGAATCACTCAATAAAATCTCCTCTTTAAAGTAAGGTCCATGCTTATTTTAATTTAATACTCTAAACCTGGTGTTTCAAAGCCCTGTTACTCTTAAATGGAATAACAGGGGGAGGTAAAGAACAGCTGATGAATTTCAAGTTGTCTCAAAACACAAATGACAGAACATCATCTTTGCTCAGCGCAATTCACTTCTGTTCAATTTCAGAAAACAGTAAGTGTGAACGTGCCTGAATTTCAGCCCTTGAACACAAGGCGTGTACTACAACCACTTCTGAGCAAACTTCAAGCATCTGATCCTTTATAAACAGACAGGCAAGTGCAAAAACTTGCAACCTTCAATTTCAGGGACAGGCATATCTGTCCAGCTCATCTGAAGCCTGAAGCGGTAGGAAAGGCCTGAAGCACTTTGCCTGTTTCTGAGGATGTCTTTACAGCTCCTCCCCACAGAAACAAATGAGCAAAAGAGCAGGCCAGCCTTCTCACACCCCTTCAGTAAAAAAAAGGCCTTTGCTACTTTCTATAATCTAAGTGGCTAAATAAGTTTCAGAATGCATTTCCAAACAACTTGCTTCTCACTTAGTTTTTAACTAGAAGGAAGTTTTCACATCCCCTATACTGGCTCTGGGACTTACTAAGCAGGCAGGGAGGCCAGACATCAGGAGAGCCAACAGAGCAGCCAGGCTGCAGGCCGTCACCTCCACCTGTGCACACATCACACACAGGGTCGCTGCTCCACGAACTATCACTCCAGGCATGAAGGGTTTAACCCTGCGGAAAGACAGAGCAGCACAGAAATATTCCTCCATGTGGGTCTGGGGGTCAGGGGTTAGTTGTGTGACTGTGAGGCTGAACGTGCAATTTCAAACCTGTGTTAGGAGTGTGCATTGGCACGTGGGGCGGTGAGGGTGAGTGTGTGTGAGGTCGTGTGCACCTTAGTGCAGTGCAGCCGGGTAGACAGAGCAGTACAATCCAGAGAAGAGAACAGAGCACCAGTCCTAGAGTCTCAGACAGCACTAGCTCAAGTTTTATCTATAAAACACCGAAAAGCCTAGCCAAAAGGCCCAGTCGATCAAGACGTCTGGCCTTCTGTAGACAAAATATCAATCTCAGGTAATCAAGTGACTTTTGACCCAATGGGCAGATGTTTCGGTGTCACAGACAAGACTCCACTGCAACAATCTGTGCAAGAAAAAGAAAATTTGGCTGATCATGCAAGCACTCAACCATAAGCTCAAAAGTCCCTAGGATCCCATAATTTCCAGTTGGTTACCCACCCTTCCCCCACATACAAACTCCCAATCAGTGTCACGTGATGCAGAGTGAGGCTGGCAGGGGACTTTTCCCTGGCCCAGCTCTGTGGGTGTCTGAAACCCTGTTTAGAGGAGGGAGGTTGGCTGGACAACCGACAGGCCTCGTTCCCACCGCTGGACCTGTCTGCTGACTTGAGAACACCACTCAACCCTCTGGTTTCTCAGCTGGCATCCCTCTGGCCGATGGAAAAAAAAAATATTATCACCTGTCATTTTTCATCTCCCCTTTAACTCACTTCCAGACAAGAGCCCTTTTCAAACAGTGGGACACACAAACTGCTTTGAGAACCAGCTAATAGGAGTTGCTAATCCACCACTAGAAAGGGCAAATGGAAAGTTGGAGAACAAGTTAAAGCAACTTGGCTGCAGCAGCTTGCTTCAGGGTTTAAAAAGCCAATGGGAGGAGTGGAACAGAGGACCATCTCGTTCACCAGGCCTTTCACAGCCAGCCAGAAGGCAGAGAAATCTGGGCTATGCCTTCAGTGAGAAGCATTTTCCACCTGCCCTTTACCATTGTCCCCTTCCAGGTCGATCATCCCTCCTCTCAAGGTGGTGTGCCCAAGCCAGATGCCCTGTGCTAGCCACAAGATACCAAGCTGATTGGGGCCAGATTTTGCATACACATTTGCCTCCCAATCATCGGCAGAAAGGACAGTCTAGTGAAAAGAAATGCCTGGTCTTCAAAAATTCAGAATGTGATTTCTGAAGTGGGCGTCTGACAGAAACATGCTTTGGAGTCCAAAATACCTCATAGAAGAATGTAGAGTAGAAATACAAAGTTCTCAGTGGTATAAGTTATTGAGGTACTGTGAACAGTACTTGATATTCAAGATTAAATCAGAAGACTACCTACTACAATAAAATGCAGACTTTCCCCCAAGGTAGCACAGGAACCCCTCATACACTGAACTAGGAAATTCCCCATACTCTGGAAAAGCTAAGAGAAAGTCCAGACCTTTTCAGAAGTACGAGCTTCAATGCTTACGTCTTCCGTAAGCTACTCTGATCCTCGTAAGAGTGAAAACAGCCTAGGACTGAGACTAACCATGTACAGAAGTAAACCCCTATCGACTGCCATAGCCAGAACAAGATGTCAGGATGCTGAATCACAAGAGATGCACTTGAAAACATACCTGAAATGTACCTGTACTAGCCAACAAGCATATTCATTAGGAGGTATCTACCCTAGAGATATCACCCAGATGCTTATCTCAGGTAATTCAACCTAATATAACATTCTGTTATTAAAGAAACATCTGATTAGCTCAAAGCATGGTTTTCACTGTAATTCATACGTTAAACTGGCCCCAGAAATATTGCAACGTCCTGAAAATTTACTGAGGCTAGGTGGTTCTTTACCCTACAGACCGGCCACAACCACATCTACAGGTTTCAGGGCCCTGTCACAGAATCACATCACTCATTTTCCTGGCCTATGAGTAGAGGCTGAGTTGATTCGATGACATCGTTGTCAGTTTTCCTCTGCCTAAATGAATCACAGAATTAAGTGTTTCACCTGAGCAGACAAAGCCACACTCAGCAGCTCTGTTCACTATCTTTGGAGATTAATCAGGAAGTTTTGGGTAATACTCGTAAATATTATCTTCCCAAGAAATGAGTGATGACTTACCAGAGGTACCTTTAAAAAAATGCTTTTTTAAAAATGTACATGGAAATAGCAACAGAAGTGACTCGAATTCACTGTCCAAGCTACAAAATACAGTGCCAGTGCCTAGGCACATCCCCTCAACCCTAGCAAACACACCTGGAGAGAATTATGGGTTGTGACTGCCCCAGGGTCCTGATCAGAGTCTTCATGAATCAGAAAGTAAAAAAAAAAAAGAGGGGGACACATGGGGTATGAAAGCACCACAAGTTCTAGAAAAATCTCAGGGCAAGACTTACCACTCTGGGCTTCTGCTGGTCTAGAGTATGTAGGAAGGCAGAGTTGGGGTCCAGGCAGCGCTCAGGGTCACTGGAGATGTCCTCCTCTGAATCTTCATAGGAGGAGGAGAAGCCAGTGGAGGAGGCAGAGGAAGAGGACAGTTTCCTCAGTGGCAAGCTGCCCTGAGGGCTTCCCTGCGCCTCCTCCAAGGCCCCATCCTCCTGGGCACCCATGTCTGTAATTATGACGGCAGGTATATTGCTTCGGCTGCAGGCCTCTCTCAGGGAAGGCTTGTCCTTCTGATCTGGCGAAAGCCGCTCTGGGCTGGGGTGGACATCTCTGTCCTGTGGCAGACTTCCCCAAGTCCCCTCTGATTGCACCCTTGTGCCACACGTCCAGGCCAGCCTGGCTTCTTCCATGGGGCCCAGCCAAACCCTGGAGCTCCCAGGCTGCACACCCACCTTGTCCCCAGGAAGGCACTGAGGTTCTTTCAGATCTTTTGCTGCTTCCCAACAGGGCAAAGGTTCCAGCATTTCACCAGAAGCAATCCCCGCCTCCACCTCCCAAGTCCCTGGCTGTGCTGAGCCACTGCCTCCAAGCAAATCCAGCATCTGAGACCCTTCATCCACTCTGCTGGAGGGCAGCAGAGACTCCCTGACCACTACGTCCCCACTCTGGGTCCCCTTGGGGCCTATGGAGCCCAGGTGTCCAGACTGCCTGAACCAGCTCTGGGCCTCAGAGGGCTCCTCCAGCCTTTGCACGTCCACAGTCCTCTCTGGCCTTTTGTCCGTTTCCAGCGCCCCAGAACCCAGCAGGCCACAGGGCAGATTTCCTTTCCCCACCTTCCCTGGGGGGTCTCCACTGTGGGGCCCGCCTCTCTCTGGGGCTGGGCTTGTCTCACCGCCCGGAAACTGCCCCTGACTCTCAGCCAGGGCCTTCCGGGGGTGCACACCCCCGAGCTCCTGGGCCCTCTCAGACTGCTCAAGGAGGGCAGGGTCGTGAGGATGGTGTGGCCCAGCGGATGTGGCTCTCACTGCCACTTCTGTGGCCATTGCTAAGTTCACTCGGTCCAACCCTAACAAGGGAGCCTGGCAGCTCTGAGTTCCCAAAGGAGGAGAGAAACTCTTGTCAACTTCCACAGCAATGGGTGAGCCACAGTGGGATCTGGCAGGTACCCCCTTCTCCATTCTCACCGAAGCGGCTGGACCCTGAGCACCTGATCCTGACCGGGCGGCCGGGCAGGGCATGGGTGTCACTCCCTCCTTGTCCTTCGAGAGGCACAGGCTGGGCGCCCCTCCTCTCCTCCCCGAGTCGGCCCCTGAAGTCTCTGGACATTGTTCCCCCCAGGACTTTGTCCTCCGCTCCTCGCTCTGGGCCAGGACCCGTCCTGGGGGCTGACTGATGCTGCGGAAGGGACACGGCGAGGGCGAACGAGCTCTGCCCAGACGCGGGCTGCGGGGCGCTTGAGCCGCGGAGCTCTGCGCCTGGATGTGCGCCTCAAACATGCCCACTTTCTGGTTCACCTGTACGTTCTGCAACTCGCGCTGCAGGATTCGAAGCTTCCTCTTGGCCTCCTCTGGCCCGGGAGGGGAAAGGGTACCGGTGGTCACCACCTGCTGCCCTTCTCTTCTCAGGCGACCCGCCCAACTCGGGCTGCCCACGCTGCTGCCGCTGCCGCTGCCGCTGCCGCTGCCGCTGCTACTATTCAGCCTGCGCCGACCACTGCGCCAGCCCGGGGGACTCCCGGGCTCTTCGGGCGACAACGACTCGGCTGGGGGGAAGAGGAAAGAGGTGCCAGTCCCGGGGCTGAAAACGCTGCCGCTGCCAGGGCTCAACGCGACCCTCCGCGGCGGCGGGGGCGTCTCGCTGCTACTGGGCCGAGGGCCGCCGCCGCTCTTCACCTGGTTGGCGCTATTCATGATCACCAGGCTGTTAAGTGCATAGCAGTACATAGCCATAGTACTGGGTCTGCCGCGCTGCCCGCCGCCGCGGCTCCCGTTCCGGCTCCGCCGCCGGCGCCTCTTCCTCCCGCGGCTCCCGGCTCAGCCCCGGAGGCCCGGCAGGCGCGGCTCCGCGCGCAGATGGGATGGCATGGCCTGGGCGCGGGGCGGGGGGGAAGACCACGGGCTCAGCCCCCGCCCAGAGCTCCATAAACAACAGCGCCTCTGTGGAGACACAAGGAGAAAAGTCAGGACCCCAGAGGGCCAGTGCAGGGGACCGCTAGGGGACTAGGACGGCCCCGGTCCGCGGGACCCCAATCTGTCGGGGATCGGGTGCACTGGACGTCTCACCTACAGGGACTGTGCGGCACGGCGAGGACATAAGCCCTGGGGACGTCGGTCGCCAGCGCGGCTGTGGGTATGCGTTTTCCGAGTGCATTCCCACCCCTCACCCCAGATGGTGACGCGCTTGGAAGTCCCTTCGAATTCCAAATTCTGAGATTCGTCTCCAGAGCCACGCGGACGGGCGGGGGACGATGTACAACTACTCGATTCCTAAGCGTGCCGTGCGCGGGGCGCGGCTGATTCCGAGCTCTCTGAGAGCGAGGACACCCGCTCCACCGACTCTGGGTTCCCTCGGCTTTGCAAACACTGGTTATATCGGGTATGATGGGGCAGCCCCCGCCCTTGGGGCTCAGGATCTCCCCGCTCCACCCTCTCTGACCACCAAGGACTGACTCGGAGGAACCTGAGTGGGACCTGCCTTTCCGGGCCGCTGCCTGCGCCGGGATCTGGGAAGGACCCCTGCATGCCTGCCGTTTACCTTCTTGACCCTGGCCGTGGGGCTGTGTCCCTCGGCCTATGATGGCCAGGGAGCGCGGCGGGGCTGCAGCCGAGGCATTTTTCAGCACTGGCCTTGTCGCCGGTCCCCAAACAAGTGTGTTTTGTGAGTGTGGGCGCGCCTGCGCGCGCCCGGGGCCGAGGCGCTGCGCGTCCCCTGTACCGGAACCAATACTCGCCGCCCCCTGCTGTCGCCCCTCGCGGAGGGGTGTGTGTGTGTGTATGGGAGTGTATGTGTGTGTGCGCGCGCGCGGAGAACTGCGTGTGTGTTTGTGTATACACACGCGTACAGCGAGTCCACCCTCCGCACACCCTGTGCCCGAGGACGCCACTGCCTCTGTGGGCTTCGGGATCCGCGCCCACTCCGAGTAACTCCAGGGCGTGCGTGACTGCAGCCAGCGGGAACCCCGGCTCTGCAAACCTCCCGGCGCCGCGCTCTAAGCCCCGGGGCGGCGCGGCCGAGTGCAAAGCTTCTCCGCATCCTGGGTAGCCTCGCCCGGCGCCAACCCAGGCGGGGGGACGCCTGCAGCGCGCCGGGGGAGGCGTCGGGGAGCCAGCGGCCCGGAAGGCGAGCCGCAGAAACGCCGAAAACTCGTCTCTCCCTCCTCTCCCCGCACCCCTACTCCCCGCCACCCTCCCAAATCAAATCCCCCTTGCCAGTCTCTCCGGCCCACCTCTCGGCGCTTTTTCAGAAGCCGGAACCCTCAGATTCGCTACAGAGCAGAGTGAGGGGAGAGAGGGTTCGGAGGCGAGAGCCATTAAAAAGCCGCCAAACTTACCTGCAGTTTCTCAGATTCCCGGGTCCTGTACAGACTACATGGCCCAGGGACGCAGACTTCGTAGGAGAAAGATGGCTTTAAAAGTAAAAAAGCTCAGAAAGGGTTTCCTCACCAAGCGATGGAAGACAAAAAAGGGGAGTGGGAAAGATGGGGGCGAGCTCCTCGGCAGTGGATCCCGGCGATCCCGGCGGTGGCGACGCCGGCCGGCCCTGCACACCCTTCTGGGCCGTGGAGATACTACCCCTGTCAGTGTCTGCTCCTGGCTACTTCACTGTTTGCTCAATGTGCGATTAAAAGGGGGGGGGGGGCGGGGGAGGAGGGAGGAGAGAGAAAGGCGGGGGCTTGGGGGAGGAAAGCAGGAAGGAAGTTGTGAGCCCGTCTGGGGTTGAACTCAGCGGAACAAGTTTTTCTTTTCTTCTTTTTTTTTTTTTTTTTTTTCTATTGCTTGGCAAGACCGAAGGAGGGAAACACTTTAAAAAAAAAGTTTCCATTGTTAGCTAACAACAAAAAAAAAGCCTTTTAACTTTTGCGGGTTAAAGATATACGATCCATTTTCCACCCCTCCATCGAGCCTCGTTGATGGCTAGCTTTATGAAACTTTTTTGAAAAATGTTTTTAATAAAGTTTGAGTGTGCATTTTAAACAGAGCTGTGCATTTAAACATGGGTATCTTTTTAGCATATAAAAAACGGTCTAAAGCCTTATAGAAACGGTTTGTGTTCTTGTACACAAATATGCAAATTCGAAGAAGGCACTTTGTGGGCACCTCGTTGCAAAGTTGCAGACTTTTAAATGCATCTCCGTTGTATTTTGGAAGATTGGTTGGGCTGTGAACTGTTGATGGTTTTGCAGTGCAATTGCTAGTTGTATAAACACGCCGTTGGAGTTGCACATTTTTCTGTTACTAAATGCACACAGCAAAAGTGACATAAGCATATTTTGCACTTAACTCTCAAAATTATTTTAAGAAAAAGGATAGTCCTGAAACTAAGAAGGCCTGAGACCCCTTGCTCAGTCTCCTGAAGCTGGGTCGTCTTCAAGAGACTTTTCCCCCAACCATAAGCAAATACTACTGGGCAGGGATCTTACCCCATGTAAGCTCTGGTGCTGCAAGTGTATTTTGCATAATTCTCTAAATCCCTAATCCTACAGCATTTAGTGGAAAGAAGGAGAACACATCTGCTAGGCTCAAGAGATGTAAAACTCTCAAGCCTGAATCAGCCCTTATATTCCCATTAACTAAAATTTAGATGGAAATTTTGGCTTTGCTTGTAGCAGACCCATTTCTTGCTTGTTTATGTAACAATACGGTGTAAGTGAGCAAAGCAACCTGCTGCTCAATCAAGAAACGACTCATATTAAATCTGAAACCAAGAGATCTAGCTAAAAATTCCTAGGAATCAGACAGTCAAGTACCGTCTAATTTTTTTAACGTGCCATGTTGAAAGGATTGAGCTCAATTCCTCTCCCACCCCCAATGAGGCTAAATAAAAAGAGCTCAGAGTTTATTCAGGTGTTGACTCAAGACCAGGGCAGTTGCTAAGGCAGAGAAGCCAGCCCTACCCTCACCCCTAATTCAGTTCCCTAGTGGCAAGAAACAGGAGCTGCCAGTTCCCAGGAGACCAACTCCATTGAGTTTATTTCTGACTATTGTAGGAGATGCAAACACCATGTCAGGTATCATGGCAGAAACAACTGGAGGACCTAGCAATGTATACTGTTAACACAGAAACTTAGCTTCCCAGCCTCTGGGGAATCTCACTATCACCTCACAGCCAGACATCACTGACCTTCCCTAGAATTGAGAAATTCAGACTTCCTGAATGTACAAGCAGTCTGAAAAATTCTTGCTCAGAATGTAGCCAGCAATTGATCAGTGTGGCATGCAGAAGGGATTCCTGCCTTGGGCTGGAGTTGAAACTAAATGATACTTCTACAGGACTAAAATTCTAACTATGCTACCAAGGACAGTAAGGACTGGGGACAAGATGGAGCAAAACCTTTATCTGGAAGCCAGCATGGTTAGCTTGCATCTTGAAGCAGAATCTGGTCATCTTCCATGATTTTAAATGAATGAAAGAAAAAAATATTATATAGCACTTATTATTCAGGCACTGCTCTAAGCACATTAAATATTTACACATTTCAATCTTTATACCAACCCTATGAGAAACATACTATTATTATCCCCATTTTATAGATGAAGAAATTTAAAGCACAAATTAGTAAGTAATTTGCCACATCAATGTTGTACTAGAAGTCCTAGTCAGAGCAATTAGATGGGGAAAAGAAATAAAGACATCTAGGTTGGAAAGGAAGAAGAAAATTGTGTTTACTGACAGTATGATTGTCTATGTAGACTCTTATGGAGTCTACAAAGAAGCTACTAGAACTAATAAGTGAGTCTAGCAAGTCCATTAGTTGCTAGGGCTGTTGTAACAAAAGTACCATAGATTGAGTGGCTTAGACAACAGAAATTTATTTTCTCACAATTCTGGATGGATGAAGTCTGAGATTAAGGTGTTGGAAAATTTGGTTTCTTATAAGGCCTCTCTCCTTGGCTTGTCTGTGTTACAGTCTCCTCCTCATATAAGAACATCCGTCAAGGGGGGAGGGTATAGCTCAAATAGTAGAATGTATGCTTAGCATTCATGAGGCCCTGGGTTCAATCCCCAGTACTTCCTCTAAGAATAAATAAATAAGTAAACCTAATTGCCTCCCCCCACCAAAAAAGAAAGAAAGAAAGAAAGAAAAGAACATCAATCATATTGGATTCGGACCCACCTAATTTTAACTAAATTACCTCCTTAAGGACCCTATCTTAAGATACAGTCACATTCTGAGGTACTGGGAATTAGGACTTCAACATGTCAATTTAGAGGGTACACTATTCAGCCCATAACAACAAGGTTGCCGCATACAAGACCAATATATCGAAATCAAATTGAGTTTCTACACTTTAGCAATGAACAATCAGAAATCAAAATTTTAAAAATAATATTTATAATAGCATCAAAAATTATGAAATGCATAGGGATAAACATGGCAAAAGATGTGCAAGACCATAGAGTAAAAACTACAATACACTACTGAGAAAAATTAAAGAAGACCTAAATAAATAGAGAGATATACTATGTTCATGAATTGGAGGACTCAATATTGGAAAGATGTCAGTTCTCCCCAAATTGATCTATAGATTTAATGCAATCACAATCAATATCCCAGCAAGTTTTTATTTCTGTAGAAACTGACAAACTGATTCAAAATTTCATTAGAAAATATAAAGGATATAGAAGAGCCAAAACAGTTTTGGAAAAGAACAAAGTGGAAGGACTAACACTCTGATTTCAAGACTTATTATAAAGCTACAATAATCAAGAGAATGTAGTATTGGCATAAAGTTAGACAAATAGATCAATGTGATAGAATATTGTCCAGAAATAGGCCAATATATATACATATGGACCACTAATTTTTTTTTTTGACAATTGATTTCTGACATAGGTGCAGAAAAGTGGAGAAAGGAACCTTTTTGACAAATAGTGCTGTAACAATTGGATATCCATATGCCGAAAAAAAAAAAAGAGCTTCAATCCATATCTTGTACCATATACAAAAATTAACTGAAAATCGCTCATAGATCTAATTGTAAAAGCTAAAACCAGGAAACTCTTATAAGAAAATGAAAGAGAAAATCTTTAGGATGTCTGGTTAAGCAACTATTTATTAGATACAATACTGAAAGCATGATCCACAAAAAATTTTGACAAATTCGACTATATTAAAATTAAGAACTTCTGCTCTTCTGAGAAGAATTAAGAGATAAGCTACAGACTAGAAGAAAATGTATGCAAAGTGTATGTTTGATTAAGGACTTGTATCTAGAATACATAAAGAACTCTTAAAATTCAAAAATTAAAACAACTCAACAGAAAAATGGGCAGAAGATTTGAGCAGACATTTCATCAAAGGAGGTATAGGAGTGGCAAATATGCATATGAAAAGACGCTCAACAACACCAGTCAGTAGGAAAATGCAAATTAAACCACAATTAAACACCATTACACACCTACTAGAATGGTTAAAAATTTGAAAACTCACTTAGTGAAGAAGTGGAGGAGCTGAGCTCTCATACACTGTCATGAGGGATGTAAAATGATATAACTACTTTGGAAAACAGTTTGACAGTTTCTTACAAAGTTAAACATATACCTGTCATATGACCCAAGCATTCCACTCCTAGGTATTTACTCTAGGGAAATGAAAGCTTATGTTTATACAAAGATGTGTACACAAATGTTCATAGCAGCTTTATTTAAATTAGCCAAAAAACAAAAACAACCCAAATGTTCATCAACACACGAATGAATAAGCAAATTGTGATATATCTGTACAATGGAATACTATTCATCAACAAAAAGAAATGAGCTAGTGATATATACACAACATGGATGAATCTCAACATAATTATGCTGAGTGAAAGAAGCTAGACCAAAAAGAATATCTACTGTATAATTTCTTTTATAGAAAATTCTAGAAAACCCAAATTAATCTATAATAACAGAAAGCAGATTGGTGGCTGCCTAAAAATGGGAAGCTATGGGGAGAGATGGGAGATAGGGAAGACAAAGGGGCATGAGAAAAGTTTTGGAGGTGATGGATATGTTCACTCTCTTGATTGTAGGGAAATGTATACATTGATGAAAATGTATCATTATAAAATGTTAAATATATGTACTTTATTGTACTGTATATCAATTATAGCTTAATAAATACATTTAAAACATAGCTCTGGATAGATGCAACCATCTATAAGGATGTTATGCACCTCCATCCCAGTGCCAAGCACAGTGCCTGACATCATATCCCTTCTGGGTAAAATATGAAATCATTCACTGAGTGTTCCACTCACGAACTTCATGAAGTAACTCTGGGTCCCTTTTCCCCATTATACATCTCTGTTAAATTATTTGCTGCACTGTAAAAATCTTCAATCTTTCTTTCTTCCCTGCTAGATAGTGAGCTCTTCAAGGGAAGGACCCTGATTTATTTATTTTTCAAGCCTTAGGTTTTAGCCCCCCAGATGTTTATTAAATTAAAAAAGTAGACAGATGAATCAAGCAATCAATCAAATCACTATGCAAAAGGATCAAGGCATCAGTACCATCAGGAGAACTGTCTCCTCCTATTTCTCAAACAGAAGGAGGTACTTCTCATTGCCATGTTCGGCTCCTGCGAGCTGGCAGTGGAGGCAGTGGAGGGGGCTGATGACAGAAGGCTCCGTCAGGCTTCCCCTTATCTTACACTCCTTATTTGAAGTGTTAGTCCTAAAGTTCCCAAAACATCATTAGCCCAAGGCATGGCTGAGGGCAAGGCAGGTCCTAACGGAAGTCACCACACCCTCTCCTGTCCAGCACAGATCAAGTCCACAAACAAAGAAGCAGCTTCCTACTGCCTTTCACCTCTGCCCTGGACCCTCTGGCCCCTTCTTCAGTTGTGTCCCTCACCTTCCCCCAGATCTGGGTAACAGTAGCTTATTCACTCATTCCTTTAGGTATTGGACTGCTGAGGGGAGCTGTGTGTCAGGCCTGCAGCCGCTACTAGGACAAAGTGGTACAGAGAATCCCTGCCCCCCAGTCTAGGGGGAGACCAGCCAGTGCCTCAAGAACAGGCTGTGCCCCTCTTTCAGCTGCTGCCAAGGAGGATGAGAGGGAGACACAGCTGAGTTAGATCTGAGATTCTTATAGGCTCTTCCATGTGCCATAGTTGTGTCCTTAGGTAAGTGACTAAACTCTCTAAGCCTCAGTTTTCAGCTCTGTAAAATGGCAAGCGTTATATAACCCTCCTCCAATGTGTTCTTAGGAGGATCTGTTAGGTAAGGCGGAGCTAAGCATTCCAAAAGGCATGCTTTCTTAAAAAGTAGCTCTCAGCTCCTTAGTGTCTCACACCAAAAAAGGTCCAAGACTTAGTAAATATAAGAATCTGCCTTACACATAGCAGGCACTCAATAAATAGTTGCTTCTAGAATAAGATTCTTTAGTCCCCAGAGACCCCCTCCTTCCTATGCTGACACTATCTCCTGGTGACAGTACCAAGGGTGGAGGGGTCTGGGGGTCCTGCTAAGAAGTTTCTCTTTGCTCTATCTTCAGAAACTCTGAATTCAGTCGAATGACATCTAGATGGCTATGCCCACACGTTCAGGCATGTGAAACTACATGAGAGATGCCTGTTCTCAGCCCTCATGACCTTCTAAGTGAATCTGCCTGCCTGTTCCTTATTAGAAATGCTGGCTTATCAAAGGTCAGTCTGGGTCAGCGGCTAATTAGACCAAGACGAACAAGGATCCCAAAGACAGCTAATCCACAGGCTGGCTAATGACCTGGCATGAAAATATGAGGCAGTCAATTGAATTCCTCTCATGGGACTTGGGAATCCTTATTACAGGAACTGAGCAGAAAGATCCCGTGGTAAACTTGGGGCTAGTGAAGCATGTGTGACAGCTACACGGAAGGAACCAGGAAGGAGCAAAGGATCTCTGGATAAGCCGAGTGGGGATTGCAGAACAGGTGTGTGGAGACAAGAGAAACCACGGCACCTGATGAACGCCTCGGAGAGAGAAAGGCAGGGAGTCCCCTCACTGGCTGGTGGCTTCCTAGACCCCATTCCCACGAGGCTGGCAGGTTCTTGTGCCTGCCCTTAGATGTGTGAACAGCTGTAGCATTTCTGTGAACAACCCCACTCGCCCCAGCCACCTAATACCTTGCCTTACACAGAAATATTTTCTCATGATTAATTCCTTAATCTTCAAAAAATACTTCTTAAAAAAAAGACATGCACACATGAGTATCTACCTTCTGCCGCTACTCATAGGTGACAGAGTCTGAAAGAGCAAAACACAAATAACCCACATTGTGATTCTAGATTGATACAAAGAAGAGAAAGTTTATCTTGACCCCTTGCCCCAGTCCTAGTTAGGTGTCTTTCTGAGCACAGCCTGTAGCGTTGGGGCTTCCCTGTATTATGACAATCTATTTTTTATTTCTTCTATTTATTCATCAAATATTTACTAAACAGCCCTCACTACCTACCAGTTGTTGCCTGCTCTCTTTGACTCCTTTTCCTAAGGAAGAATAATGCCTCATTCCCATTTTGCACCTGCAGGGCCTGATGTAGAGAAGGTACTAATAAATGCTTGTTGAACGATCAATGTCTCCACCTCAGGTGGGGCAAGAAGCAGAGGGATTTTCTACCTTCTATTCTGAGGTGGTGCTGAAAAGGGAAAATTAAGCAATCAGGAAATATTCCTGCAGCAAAGCATAAGATACTTAGAGCTGGACCCCATTTACATGCGGAACAATGATCTAGTTTCAACTGGACTTTTCAACCACTTGAATGACAGATTTCTGCACATTTGGCCTGGCTCTGACTCAAGCATGGACATGCAAAAGCCATGGATCAGCCATTACCTAAACCAGTGGTTTGTGTATATATACATATATAATTTTTTTCTTCATTGCCTGCAAACAACCATGAACTGATAAGAGATGATTTGAAAAGATGCGCTCCAGCTTTTCACATCTAAGTGTGAACTTAGCCAACTTAAACACTCAAGTTGAAATGTAGTGTCAAGACTTCATTTAAATTTAAACCAAATCATTTGCTATCAGTTTAAGATATTGACTCTATGGTGTTGCACCACCTATACCCCTTTTCCAGGGATCCCCTCACACGTGCTGGGCTTGTTTGTGACTGAAAAGGCCACTCTTGCTGTAAAGCCTAAATTGGTGAAGGGGTGAGAAGCAGCCTCAGTATCCATACCGCTTGCCCTCCTTCCCTGGATAACTGGATTTGTGTGACATCTGTGGACCCCCTGCGACAAAAAGAAGTGGTAAGAAAGAGCAAGGAGGACATGTAAGTTACATGAAATCTGCAAGATGTTTTCTCTGAGGTTTTGATATAATCTACCTTGGGTTTGAGTGGTGTCAGTTAGCAGGTCCAAGAGGGCCAGAGAAGGCCTTTGAGTCAGACCTGTCCCATCACTTAATATTTTAAGAACAGGAAGGAAGTGTAAAGTTTACATATTAAGTCTTTAAGGACAAAGTCTCAAAAAAGGTCACCGTGTGATGTTCTAATACAAAATAGACAGCTATCTCCAGCAGAAAGAGGAAGTTTCTTAGACCTCCCATTTCTCCTGTCCCTCATGATGAAGGAACAGTATTAGCAACATGAGATCATATCTCTAGTGCTTGCAAACCACCCTCCGCCAACACTGTAGGTGTCTGCAGAGCTTCCCCTGTCTACCCAGTAATGCAGCCTATTTAGCTTTTGTTTGACCCACGAGCACCTTATTTCAGCCTTGGGTATTAGGACTGATGCCATTCATTCACTCATCAAACCACTCCCGAGTTTTCCAGACAGGGAGAAGGGGAGGAGGAGGACAGGAGGAGGTATGTGAAGAAGACTAGACGTCAATAAAGTTCTTCAGACAACTCACAGACTAAAAGGGGAGTTAAGCTTAAAAACAATGATAAGTCAGTGTGATATGTGCTATAACAGCATTCAAAGTACCAGGAAGGCCCAGTGGTGGGCCACCCTTGGGCCAGGGGAGGAGGTGGGAAGGCTTCAGGAAAGGGTGCTATTTGAGTTGGAGCATAAAAGCTAAGTAGAAACTCACCAGGCAAAGAAGAAGGAGTCTTCCAGGCAGGGGCCCAGCATGTTCAAGGGCTCTGAGCCGTGGAGGAGCAGGTGGGAGAGTGGTGAGTGGGTGTGGCTGGAGCATAGGGTGGGAGAGAGTCAATAGTCATAGTCAGGGAGAGGAACCTGGAGTAGCAGTTTGGGGACATGCAGTGAAGTTCTTTGACTGCTGTGCTAAATAGTTTGGAGTTTTATTCAAAATAGTAGGGGGTCTCTGAGGAGTTTGAAGCAGAGAGAGACACAATCACATCAGCATCTTAGAACAATCTCCCCAAGGCAACATGGAGGATACATTAGAGGGGAGACAGAGACCAGTTCAGTGGGGCCACATTCCTAGAGGACCTGTGCCATGTGCTGGGACTTCAAAGGCGGACAGAAGGCCATCCTGCCTTTCAGAAGCAACCAAGAGAGTATACCATTTATCTATTGTCATGTACGTTACTAGTAACTTAGTGACTTAAAACAGCACATATTCATTATTCCAGAGTTTTTATGAGATGCGACGTGGCTTAGCTGGGTCCTCTGCTTTAGGGCTGGGGTTTCATCTGAGGCTCCACTGGGGAAAGATCTGTTTCCAAGCTCATGTTGTTGATGGTGGTATTCAGCTGCTTGCTGACTTTGGCCAGAAGGGGCCCCCAGTTCTTTGTCATGTGGACCTCCTCTGCATGGCCACTGACTTCATCAAAGCATGTGAGCTGAGAAGGCAATAATAGAGTCTACTAACAAGGCAGAAGGTGTGATCTTATATAACAATCACAGAGGTGCTAGCTCATCACCTTTGCCATTTTCTATTGCTTAGAAGCAAGTCCCAGATACCACCCACACTCAAGGGGAGGGGATTACACAGGGGTAATCTTAAACTATCTCAGAACAATCAGGGGAAAATAAAGTAGGAGTACTCTGGGGTCAAGGGGGGTGGGGGCAATGAGTCCAAAGAGAGTTTATCTGGACATATCTGGCAACTGTGGGGATGCTTCCTTGAGGAGCTCAGTTAGGAAGGCATTACTGTATTCAGTATCCTATGAGATACTGAATATCTGAACTTCTCCTATTATTTTGTTATTATCAACAGGGTCCTTTGGTTTAAAAATCTGTGATGGACACAGGGTTGGATCCCTGCTCTGTCATTTAAAGCTACGTGCATTTGGAAATTAGGTAGCCTTTCCAGCATCAGTCTCCTCATCTGCAAAATGGGGATACCGCTACTTATCCCGCAGGGCTCTTGAGGGGTTAAATGGGATGACATATATGAAAGAACTTAGCACGGGCCCTGCCACTTACAAGCTTAGCCAGCAACTAAGGCCACATCATAAATAAAGCCAATAGTACAAACCCAGATGGGCATTAGGCTTTGTTCACAGGCAAAGCCATCCTTGGCTGTGACAGAGCCTGGGTTTCAGACTTCTCCTGAAAGGGCTGTGACCAAGACTGTCATGGACATGCCCAATGTCAAGGCCACCTAAGTGGTAAAACAGGAGGCCCTGCATCTCGTGGTGTGGACACTCCATCCATTTGGCGACTACCTGATAAGTACGTGCCAACTGCCCTCTAGGACTTGGGCTCCAGGGCCACGTCCTCCTCTCCAGAAGCTCTGCCAGGGCCCCCACATGGGAAGATCCCCTCCACCTGTAAGGTCCAGCATTCATCTGATGGTGTGGCACTGTTGGGCCCAGGGTAGGGGGAGAGCAAGGGGAGAGGATATGAAGCCAAGTACGGCACGGTGGACTTAGAGATAGCAGAAATTCCTCAAGGCCATTACACCTTTCTCTCCTTGAACAATTGTAACTAAAATGACAGATGGCCTCCTATTGCCCCATCCTAGCCTCCAGAGTCCACAGCTTCCAACAGTGGACTTGACTTCTATGTCCCCCAGTCTTACTTATCTATTACCTACTTACAACTTTCCATTTACTCTTATCAGCAGTCCACAGCCTAGCAGAGGAAAAGGCCTTGGATTGCTATTTAAAGTATTTATTTTGTGCCTAACTCTGTACTAAATTAAAATGCATTATTCAAGATAGAAATCTAGGGTAAACGGGTGGGGTGAGGGGTGTGGGGTGGGGGAGCTCCCTGCCAAGGCAGATCTCAGAAGCTGGAGCTGGGGATAGGCTGGGAGCCTCTTCCTCAGTCAGGTCTCCTGAACACAGCTTCAGTGGTTGTGATTCCAGAATTCAATTCAAATATCCTGGAAATGCAGCTCTAGAAGAATACCGCCTAGAGGAGCCCTGGGGCATGAATGCTCAGGCTGAAAGCTTCCCATCCAAATTCTGTCTCCAAGTGGTGAAATTGCCACCAATTTGGATTGCTCACATAACATGTAGGAAATCCTGAAGAAGACTCCCCAATGCCCAGATGCATAACTTCAAATACAGACATCTTTTCCAAAGACCACAGGCACTATGAAAAGCACAAAGATGAATGATAAATGACTTCAAATTGTGAGATGCAAACAATATTAAATTGGGAGGTAGATTGTGAGAGGTTAGGAAGGCTTATATGCACCTACTGCTTTTCCAGTGCCCCCACCCCCGTCTCAGAATTCACTGTACACCCTACCCTCTACTGGTGCTGGTGAACGTCCCAGAGCAGACCCTTGTAGTAGTCAGGGTTCTTAATGGCAAGCAACAGAAACTTGGATTCTGCCTCTATAAACAGAAGACAAATTTATAATAAAGGATATTGGGGAGCTTATAAAATCACCAAGAATGCTAGAAAATTAGGCTTGAGAAGTGGGGCAGGAAAGAGGGAGACTCTGAGCGCAAGAGCTAGTCCAATACCACGCATGGCAATGTCAGCACAGCCAGTGCTGCAGCAGGTTACTCCTGAGCCTGGGTGTGGCCGCCCCTGCTGCCCCCATCACCAGCAAGGTGGCCTCACCACACCCCTGCCTCTCTGCGTCGAAGTCTGGTGGGTATGTCTGACTGGCTGAGCCAAGTCATGAGTCTGCACCCACTGCAGGGAGACTAGGAAACGAAGACGTGAGCTCAGAAGCTGGGCAGCTAGGAATGATCAGTGACCACTGGAGCCTGAGGGTTTATTTCCAGATCTCACAAAACCTTCTCTCTTTAAATAATTAAAAAGTAATTCTATGTGAAAAAGGAAGAAGACAAATTCATTCCTAAACATGTTATTGAGCAGGCAGTTTTCTAGTCAGTGAGCAAAACAGACACAATTCCTGACCTTGGGAAGATTTCCCTTTTGTGGGAGACAAGGAGTAACAAACAAGTGTGTGTGTGTGTGTGTGTGTGTGTGTGTGTGGTGTGTTGATAAATGCAGTGGAGAGCAATCAGGGTAAGAGGTGCAGGGGAATTACCTTCTAGAGCTGATCAGGGAAGAATTCTCTGCTAAGATGACTTTTGAGCAGAGAGCTGAAGGAAGGGAGGGAGGGAGTCATGGGGCTCCCTGGGGGAGAGCATCTCCACAGAGGAGACAGCTCCGGCAGAGGGCCTGAGGCAGGAGTATGCCTGGGTGTTCAAGGACCAATACAGCCATTGTGGCCGGGGCAAAGGGAGTGAAGGGAGAGTTGAGGAAATTAGAGCAGGGAGATGGCTCTCAGCATGAGGAGGGGAGCTGTTGGAAGGTTTTGAGCAGAGAAGTGAAGTTTATGGGACTTAGGTTTTAGAAGGAGCCCTCTGGCTGCTGGTGGAGAACAGACTGTAAGCAAGAGTGAAGGCAGGGAGAGATTTAGCAGCTCCTGCAGAAACACAGGCAGGAGGGCAGAAATGGGGCCCAGTGGGAGGGTGCTGGTGATGAGAAGGAGGCAGATTCTGGTTGCAGTTCCAAGGTAGAGTCATCAGGATTTGACGGATTGGATGTTTCATACTTTCTCTTTCATATGTATACACATATACTTCCATATATACACATATGCATATGCACATATACGTGTGTGTTTAGGCAAAACAAGAAAACTCTAATTCTAATCAGAGTTCTGTTCAAAAGTTAACATAGTAAGGTAAATAAAGATAAGAAAGGAAAGAGAGATCAGTTCAGTTTTTAAGCTAAGAATTGATTAGCACAAACTTCTAATTTCTTGCAACTGGGTAATAATAATCATAAGGATATTTAAATTGTTTGTATGCTGACTGGGTTCCAGGCGCTGTACTAAGCACCTTAGAGATGTCATTTACATGTATTAATCATTAATTATCACAGCTGTGCTATAAGGTAGGTAATTTATTGTTCCCACTTTAAAGCAATGAAACTGGGTAACACAAAGATTCAATAAATTAGCTAGGGACCACTTACAGAGAAAATGAAGTTTTGCTTGCAATGAAAGATGGAATAATTATTAAATAACCATGTAAACACATACATTCCTCACTGGGACTCAATTACTCATCTGCAAAATGAGGGTATTGGGAGGGAGAATTGATGAAGTCCTTTAGCTGTGACTATCCATGAATCCTTCATTGTTAACAAAGAAAATATTGTCCCCTTTGCTTCCTTTGCATTACAAACATTAAATAAGCAATTCATATTTTCTTAAAGCCTACAATGAACATCTGAAGAGTATTCTAAAGAATAATTTGATTCATGAAGTATTTATGTTATTGCTTAAATAATTGTCATTAGTTTGATGAGTTGTGTGTCTTTATTTAGAAAAATTGTGCCTTTCACATATACAGAGCCAAATACTCTCCAACACAAGTGAAAAGTCAACAGAGTGTTATAGTTCAAGGGACAGCTAGCTGCTTGTGGCACCCCAAATCATCCCTTCCATCCGTCCATCTGTTCACGCATACAAAAAGTGTTTATGGAGATCCTTTTATATGCTGAATTGTTCATTGCAACTTAAGACGTTACAAAACAGCAACATACTCCCTGTTGGATAGTGTAAAAGAGTCTGGATTTTGGAGTCAGGTATGCCTGGTTTCAAATACTGGCTCAGCAATTACTGTATAACTTTGGGCAAAGCAATAAACTTCTCTGAGCCTCAGATTCCTCATCTGTACAATGGAGATAACGATCTCTGCCTTTACGCATTATTGTAAGGATGTGACGCTGCATTTTTAAAGACTACATAGCCCGGTGCTTGGCTTGGAGTAAACACTCGGTAAATGGTGTCCCCTGGGATCACCTCTCTTGGAGAGCATTTTGAGCCTTTGAATTCTCTGAACCCCGAGGGCCAGCATCCTAGGGTGTGCTGTGGTCCCCACACACTCCTGCAGGGCCCCCAACCTGCCACTACTACACATCATCAGGGGTGTAGCCCGAGGCCCCTTCAGGCAAGCTCCCCACAGCAGAGGAAGTCAGGTGGAAGAATCCCAGAGCTGGGTGGGGCTGGGAGCAGGAGGAAGGGATGGAAGAGTTGCAGAACCTGCTCTCTCTCACAAAGCGCCTGGTTAGTCTCTGAATCCCCAGTGTAGAGGTGAGTGTTAAAGTTTATTGAAAGAAGGAAGGAATGAAGATTAAATGAGTAGTAGTATTTCAACTCTTAAAAACTAATGAGGACAACAGGACTCAGAGAGGTTAACTGACTTGCCCGAGACCACACAGCCACACAGATGTGTTTGAATGCAAGTCTGTCTGACATGAAAGCCCATGTTCATTCTACTGCCCCACTGTTGTGGGTGGGGCTCACCAGAGATAGAGCCTGAGACACGAGGGCGCGTCATTTATACATGAAACACTCACAAGAGAAAGGGGCCAGGGCGGGGAAGGATGGCAAAGGAAGGATACAGTCTTAGCTGGAGACTCTGTACTTTCTTCAGCCTAATCCCACAGAGAGCTCCAGAGCATGAATTACACCACAGAGTTTGTCCATCACAAGGTAAGAAGGGAGCCCTCTATGTGCCAGTGAATCACTGGCTATGGGCTGCAGGGAGAGGGGAGAGGACCCGCCCATGTGAGGCAGCTCCCCTTGGGTCAAGGTCAGTTCTGTGGAGAAGAGGGGCAGCTGTAAGTCATGAGCAGCCAGTGGTCACAGCCACTGGAGACGGGCCCACAGGCCCAGGGAAGGGGTCTGGGCGAGCCACCAACAGCATCCATTTCATTCATATTGCGTCCCTCACCACTGGTGGAGTGGATACATGAGTGAATGTGTTTCCTCAGTAATAAAGCAGAAATGGTAATGTGTACTTCAGGGGCCATTAGGAAGCGTAAATGAGCTCATGTATAAGTTAATTCGTCTAGCGTTGTAAGTGCCTAATAAATAAGAATAATTATTAGCCACAGTAAAAATTAGTATCAATTTAGCAATTATTAGCCAATTATGTTATTAGTGATCATAATTTTATTTTGTGACAATTGGCAATAAACCTTACTCTGAAGTCTCAGCTAGTTAACTGGAGAAGGATGAAAATTCATAAAACAGGCACCCTGTCCTGCCTGATGGAGCAACACCTCTAGCTGAGGTCTGCACGTGGCAATGCAGTAACTAAACTTTGGAGTCTAAGGCAACTCCACTTCAACCTGAATTCCCCCACTTTCAATTCCTGTGAAGATGCCTAGGGATGGCGCTGGTCAGCACGACCTTGGGTGTAACTCACAGAGATTGGACTCATCAGTCCAGCTCTACAATATGCTATAGGAGCGAGAGGATGCAGGCAGGGGAGAGGAGGTAGGCTGGGAGATGATGGGAAGTGACCCAAGCAAGAGCAGAGCCAGGTGGATTGCAGTGTTGCTACGTGTGCTGATGTCATTGTTTCCAGACCCTGAGCCATCACTGAAGGTAAACCTTCTTGGGATCTTCCCTTGTCTGACACTCAGCATTTCCGGCCTGGTGCTTGTCTACTCCCACCACCTTTTGCTCCGCTGATTATCAGAATGCCCAATTCCTCTGAATTTTCAGAACCTCACATAACTCATCCTATGCACTTCAGTGAATGCAAAAAGAAGCAAACCATTCCTGTTCCATTAGCAGTGGTTTCAATTATTTGAGATTATGCAGATCTGCGTTTTCTTTTTGTACCTTGGAGGCTTTGATGGATGCTGAAGGGTAGTAGGGAAGACTGAGGGAGAAGGTGGACACAAATTGGGCACAAATGCGATTTACATTTGTATAATTGTTTTTTCTATTTCTAGGAACATTTTCTAGGACCTGTAGCTTAATGGAATTGGATTTCTTTGTCTCTGATCCCTCCCCCACCTTAAAGGCAGATAAGTGGTTCACTCCTTTGTCCTTTTCTCTTATCTAAACTCGTTGCCTCAAACTCCATCTTTACTGATGACTCCTCAGACAGCCCAGCCCTGTTCTCTCCTGAATGTTAGCCTCATATCTAAGGCAGCCCAATTAAATCGAACTGTGAGCCCAAATTAAACCAGTATCTTCTGCTCCCGTGGTGGTCCTTCTCTCAGTTAAGGATCTAATGACACCACTCATTTATTCACACTAGAAACCCTGGAGTCTTCAGTTTACCTTAAGGGATTAAATTGGCTTCTCACTCACTTCCCCTCTCCGAACCTGAGTTATCCAACTCAGTTCTTCTCCAGTTTCCAGTGTATCTCACCCCCACCCCTTCCTCTCCATTTCTGCCTCCACTACCCAGGTGCACATCATTCCTGCATGAAGCTAAGGTGATAGCCTTCTAATTGATCTCTTTGTTTCTCCATCCCTCTATCCATCCGCCAGTCTGTCCATTCTACACATGTTCATTGTGCACACACTATAAGCCAAACACTGTTTTCTGACCTGGGAACACAGGGATAAACTAAACAATATCCCTGTCCTTATGGAATTTCCATTCTAGTGCGAGCACCAGATAACATACAACAAATAAGGGACTTCTGGACTAAGATGGCAGATTGAAACTTTCTCATAGAGTTTCAACAAAAGTTCTGCCAATACCTCAAAAATAGCCAAAAGAATAAAGAAGTAAAAATAAGCAGAAGAAATTCACCAACAGCAAGCGAATAAGGAAAGAGTCACACCCAGTTCAATAAACTTCAGAAACTGTCAACCAAGAAAAGAAACAAGACTCTGGGGTAGAGGAGAGAAGCCTAGCAGGGTTTGGCTCCTAACCTAGTCTTTGCTGCTATCCCACAGTGGAGAATCTGCAAAGTCCTGGGAATTCTCACTAATACCCCAAAGCCAAGCGTGTAGGAATCCCCATTCATTTCCTCCATTGACTGAAAAGTAGTAGAAATAGCTATTGGGGACAAACGGGTAAAAATGTGGGAGGAGGTGAAGAACGGGGCTGATTCTGACCAAAGTGAAGACTTTGGGGGCAACACATGGAATTTGGGCTACAGTGAAAGCCTGAGGTTCTATCCCCCAGGGAACAGGAATGGAGTGTACCATCCAGCCCCGAGGATTCAACCCTGACGCATCTCCAAAACTGCAGCAGAAAGAGCAGAGCCCAGGCATTCCAACCACCAACACTCTGCCCACTGGGCTTCCCTGCCTGCGTCTCCACGCCCAGTTCCCTCGACCCTCACAATAAAACTGAGAGAGAAAAACAAACTGATCTCAAATACAACCAGGAGAGAGTCAGGTCACCCACACTGTATCAGAACAAATAAGCCAGATGGACGAGGTTCCCTGTGCGTGAGCAAAACAAAAGAATAAGCATGACAACTATAAAATGAGGCGAGATGGGGAGAAAGCCTGCCAAAGCCCAGGAACCCAAATGAGACGAAATTGGAACTCAGGCAACAGGAGGAAATCCCTCGCAATCTCTTCGTGCTCTGCAGCTTAATTAGTGCATAAATCCAGTAAAACAAGAATTCAAAAATGAGATGGTAGAACAACAGAAATGAGGTGAAAAGGGAGACTTCAGATTTAAGGAAACAAAAAGAGGGCAATATTATTATAGAATGAAAATATAAATTTGAAATAAGAAAAGCAGAAAAAGAAGAAACAGAATACTGTTGAAATTTGAATTATGAGGCCAATGAAAAGCTTAAGATAATCACAGTGAATGTAGTTGAGAAGGAAATAGATGTGGAAGAGAGAAAAACGTGATTAAATACAAAGATAACTGATGGCCCTTAAGTAGAGGGCCCAACACATGGGACAAAAGATGTATTTATATGCATAATCAAATGAGTTTCCAAGAAAGAAAGGGCTAAATATGCATGTAAGTGAAATAAACTATGTTTACGAAAACTTGATGCAAAATGTTAAATACCGATAGAGAAGCTGATGAAATTAGCGAACTTCTGTGATAAAGAAAAAATTCTTTAAGCAACTTGACAGAAAAAGTAAATCATTCCAGGGGAGCAAAACCCAGCAGGACTCAGCCCTCTTCACAGGAGACAATGGAGACAAACCCAGCGAGGGCAAGGCCATCCCCCTGGTGGGAGTGTACGTTTGTTTAACCACTCTATTTGGCATTAGATTGTAAAGCTGAAAATGCACATCCCCTATAATCACATCAATTCCTCCCTTGGATATATATCCTACAAAAATTATTGCATATACACTAGGAGACAGCACAGGAATGTTCATAACAGCATTGTTCATGATAGAGAAAAGCTAGAAACAACCTGTCAATTGGCAAGGGAATGAATATGCTGCAGTCTGTTCATAAAACTGAATACTTTACTGCAGTGGTAATAAATGAACTACAGCTACACACACTAATGGGATCGACTCTTAGAAACATACTGTATATCTCATGTTAAAAAGCAATTAAATAATGTATTACTTAGGGAAAACCCTGCTTATTATAAAATTCAACCTGCAGGGGAATGAATCAAATAAAGAACTCAGGAACGGAGAGATCTTTGTAAAAATTACAGTTGGAAATTAGGGAGAATATTGAATCCATTTAAATACAGTATTATTACTAAAAAGAAAAGAGAAGAAAGGGATGGAATTATGGCTGCTAACATATAACATACATGTTATAAACTTGGACAATGTAATAATCACAATAGCAATTTTCTGCAGGAAATCAGGGATGGGCTTTCATATCTAGCCACGTTGGAGTAATTGGTACTGAATATACTCTCCTGCCTAAACAACTGTAAAACTGGGCAAAACAGATGAGACAACTATTTCCAGGAACTGGACCACGACAACAAAGGGCTGTGATCCTTGAGAGCTGGAACACACACAGGTGGCCCCACATCCACCCCAGCTGCCTGCTCCGGGCGGGGGGGGGGGGGCGCTCTCCGAAACACAGCAAGGAGATGCAGAGAGAGGTGAGCCTAGGAGGAAGAGCTGAAGCCCCTGGCATTCGTGGGACAGGAAAGTGGGAAGAGGGAGCCCAGGAGTCTGAGTGTAGCTGGACGGAGGGTGGACCCTAGAGGAAGATACTGAAAGAATCAGCTACTGCGGGGCTGCAAGCTGCCTGGAGACCCCAGAAGCCAAGCAGCACTGCGAGCAGCTGCCTTTCCCAAGAGCCAGACTGGACGGGCCCTGCTGAACAGTGGGGACACCCAGCCGGCCCCTGGAGAGGAGGAAACCCCATGAGAAGATTATGGGGCTGTGGAGCCCTCCAACATGAAGTCAGGCACAGTCTAAAGTCTGCACTAGTAAAAGCAATACTGAGTCCAAAGGCGAAATCAAAATCAGGGCAAGGAAACAAAATATTTTCTTCATTACATAGGAAATGAACTTACAGGAAGCCACATGCAACATGTACCCTCCAGCCCAACTTGAAGGTGATTTTAGACACATTGTCAACACTTCAACACAAAATGAGGTCTTTTTCTACCTCTGGACTATTTGTCATGAAACAAAGATCAAGACTATTGTTAAGGGCAATTAATGCTTTCTGTGTTTAAACATTTCACTTGCAGAATAATAACTTTCAGTATTTGTGATAATACCTTTCAATTTTAATGACTTTTATTTGGCTTTTATTTTGGGTTAATCTTCCTGACCTTTAATCTTTTCTATTACCAAATGTCTATACCAGGCCAAGATTACCTGTGTTACTGAAACATATAATCTACAAGCACTATGTATTTCCTCATAACAATAATACATTATACATTTATTATTATGTCTTTTTAAAAATGAAACACCTCTGAAACATTTATTATAACCCAAACACAGAAACATGATTCATTATTTATTATTATGGTCACTCATTATTATTTAAAAACAACTAAGTAAAGTGTTATAAAAATATAAAGTAATTTATAATTTTGGGGGAAATCTCAAGAATTTCTGGGATTTGTGATTTGTTCTTGGATCATAAAGATTAACATTTTTGCCTGATGAACTCCTATATATTCTTCAAACTTTAGCTCACATATCCCCTCTTCTTTAAAACTTTCTGTATTTGAGAAAAAAAAAAACCTTTCTGTACTAGCCAAGGCTGATAGTTGCAAATGTCAGAAATCCAATATAATCTAGCTTAGACAAAGAGGTAATTTACTGGCTCATGTAACAGAGTGGTTGTGGCTTCAGGTACAACTGGATCCAGAGGTTTAGAATGCCATGATTGCTCTCTCTCTCTGTCTCTCTGTCCCTCCAAGCCTTTCCTCTGACTTAGGCTCAGTTTCTCTCCACCTAAAGTTAAAGATGATCGCTAGGAGCCCCAGGCATACATCATCCTTAAAGCTCAAAGACCTCAGACAAAGAGTGAATGCTTTTCTAATAGGTTGATATGTCTTCAGTAGCTGATTGTCCCTGTGTGTACCACACACTCATCCTTGAGCAGCGACTGTCATCAGGGAGATAGCTATTCTGATTGGCCAGACTTGGGTCACCTGCCCTCAGCATCCTACCTGATGATATGGAATGCATTCCCCACAAGAAAGATGGTTTCTCCTATCTGAGGGAGGGAGGATGCGATGCTGGGTTCACAGAAGCCGTGGAGCTCCACCTCACCTTCCATTCTCTTCTTCTGCTGGGGAAAGAATCAATACCTCTCTGTCTGTACTCCCATAATTTTATTTCTTCCTTTGTTGCCTTACTTCTCACAGTGTGCCCTTATTGTATGCATGTTCATCCCCTGCTGTGCACTTTTCAAGATGCTGGTCTTTCTCCTCTTGGCTTTCCAGCACCTAGCTTGTGCCTGGCATGTAGTTAATAGATACTCAACAGCTAACGTTTATTGGAATCTATTATATGTTAGGACTTATTTACTCTTCACAGAAATACTATGAAGTAGTTATTATTATCCTCCATTTAAACATTTATTAAATAAGTTAATAAAGATATATTATGGGTTAAAGAAGTTAAAGAACTGCATTAGAGAGCTCACAAGCTGTCTATCATAGTTGCAAAGACATGGTGCTGTCAAAGGGAACTATTGTCTTGTGGGTACCTCCCTGAAAATAGCCAATCTGACCACATAACAAGGGTGGGATGACCTCCACCAAAGAGGCTGGGTGGGTGCCGATGACGTGAGCTCAGAGGCAGAGGGCACCCTGCCAGTCACTCCCTGCCACCCCCCATCCCCCTATAAACACCATAAAGTATCTGGGTTCCCCCTGAGGAGAGCAAACAAAAGAACAACCATCTTTTGGAATAAGTAATCCTGATACTGGATGTCATCCAAGACACACAGGAGGAATCCCTCTGGCAGATAAATCATGGAGCTGCAAAGCAAGAAAGACCTTAAAAACCATCTAAGACTATGCTTTTGTTTTCAAGATGAGGAAGTAGAGGTTTGCAGAGGTTAAGTTGTCCAAGGTCACACAGCTAGTCAGTATCGAAACTAGAAACTAGAAGTAGAACTCAGGTCACTTTCTGTGTTTCCTGAAGTTTCACATATGCTGAATCTTTCCTCAGATGATTTGCAGCCTAACTTTATAACTTGAAGACAATATCATTAACCTGACCAGATGGCATTTTGTCTGTAGCTTCTTGTAAACATGCTCTGGAGGAGCCGTGGTTTGGGGCTAATCTGAGGTGGGAGCCCCAGGACACAGTTCTGTTGCCTGGAACCTTCCATGCTCAGAGTGGTAAAGCATTGTGCCCAGGAACAGGGTGCAGTCCCATCAGAGAGGCCCTCCAGAACTGGACGGAGAAGAGCATTGATTTCTTGCTCTGATCGGCAGAACAAAAGTCCCTGTGAGGACCCTCTCTCTGCTATGGCCGTCATGACCCTGCCTTTTCTGAACCCCTCCACTTCTGGCTCTCAGACTGCCCAGGTGAACTTTTCCAACCCTGGGATGATGTTTAGCACTATCATTGGGGTTTCTAGCTTGATTTGATGCTGCTGTTCGCTTAGCTTGTTCTGAGATTTGAGGCTAGGCCTGATCAAAGTATCACAATGTGTACTAGGCTGGGCTGCTTTTGGATGCACACTCCAAAACACCCCTAATACCATCAATCTTCATAGTAACAGGCCCACCCCAATGTGTGTGGGCCCCAGGGCAAGAGTACAAATGGAGCTCCACATACACTGTTTAAATAGTAAGAAACAATGAAGCAGACTGATAAACTGTTAAATGAAACATGTTCCACCCTCCTACCTTGATAAATTTATCTTTCCAACAACAACTTCTAAAATATGTGTGAAACTATGACTTTTATATGATTGTAAGTCAACAAAATATCTTTAAATTTTATTATTATAGGACATGCCTGGTCTTCAGCTAATGGACTGACAACATCTAGTTGAGTAATAAAACAAAGACATACACAACTCACACATCATCATATTATTTATTCCATAAAATTATTTTCTTCTTTATTTTAGCAATATTATTAATTATAATATTGTAATAAAGAGTTTGCATAACTTGTTTTCCATTAACAATATTGGTCTAAAAAATTGAATAATAAGAGCAATTATATTCAAAGTAAACACTGCCAAATATTTTCACAAAAATATAAAGAAAATGTAATAAATTAAAATTATACATGTCTTTTGAAACCTATTTTTCTTTAATAATATTAATATAATAAAATTTTTAATATTCTATTAAAATGTAAAGCCTAATTATAATTAATGAAGATAAACATTTTGACCAAAATTATTTAAACACAGATGAAATTTTTAACTTAATTGAAAAGTTTAATTAAATCTTATTACATCTTTTTTATAAAGAAAAAAGTGTTTGCATTTTGGCCACTCCCCGTTTTGAGTGAGGCCCCCATACCTCCTGGCCTTTCTCTTGTCTTTTGAAACAACCTGCACTCTGTCTATGGAATGTGTACCTCTCTGAATAAATCTACCTTTACTCAAAAAAAAATTTTTTTTGCATTGTGGCATTCCATCCCCAACTAATTAATACAGTATAAAAAAATTAGTATCTTGCTTCACACAGATCACATACAGTTGTCTCTCTTTATGCATCGATTCTGTATTTATCAATTCGCCTACTTACTAAAATTTATTTGTAACCTTCAAATCAATATTTGCAGGGCTTTTTAGGTCATTTGGGGACTATGGTGAAAAATTTGAGCCACATGACAATGTGCTCCCAGCTCAGGGGGAACAAGGGACCTCTGCCTTCTTGTTTCATACTGTAAACAAGTGATCCTTTGTACAGTCTATTTAGTGCCAGACTTTTCAAATTTTTGTGCCTTTTTGGGTGACTTTGCTGTTCAGTAGCCCCCTGCACAGTGCTGCAGTGCTGTCTAGTGTCCTAAGCACAAGAAGCTGTGATGTGCCTGGGAAGGAAATACGTGTTAGAAAAGCTTCGCTTAATCATAAGTGAGAGCGCTGGCAGCCATGAGTTCAACGTGAGTGAATCAGCAATATACATTACATAAGGTGCCTTCAAACAGAAACACATATAAAACAAGGCTATATAGAGATCATCTGACAAAAATCTTGTGACCAGAGGCTCACAGGAACCCAATCCTGTATTTCTCATATGAGCAGTGGTGCAGGATTCACTAATTCAGTGTTTATGCTGATTTTATAGAACATAACTACTGCAAATAATGAGAAGTGACAGTATATCCAAATCTAAGAGTGACTGTAATATTGCAAAGTATTCCAGGGCTGGCATGTGCAACTGTGGCAGATACTGTGCTAGTGAGGGCCTTCAGAACCACATGTGGGAATATAAGAGTAAGTAAAAAATGTGTGCTTCATGAAAAGGTGCTCAATATCACTAATTATCAGAGAGATTCAATTCAACATTACAATGAGGTATCACCTCACACTAGTCAGAATGGTCATCATTAAAAAGTCCACAGACAATAAATGCTGGATAGGGTGTGGAGAAAAGGGAGCCCTCCTACACTGTTGGTAGGAATAGTTTGTTGCAGCCACTATGGAAAATAGTATGGAGATTCCTTAAAAAACTAAAAATAGACTTACCATTATGATCTTGAAATCCCACTCCTAGGCACATATCCAGAGGAAACTCAAATTCAAAAAAATACATGCACCCCAATGTTCATAACAGCACTTTTTACAATAGCCAAGACATGGAAGCCACCTAAATGTCCATCAACAGATGACTGGATAAAGAAGACATAGTATATGTATATGATGGAATACTACTCAGGCATAAAGTGAAATAATGTTATTTGTAGCAACATGGATGGACCTAGAGATTATCATATTAATTGAAGTAAGTCAGACAGAGAAAGACAAATACCATATGATATTGCTTATATGTGGAATCTTAAAAAAAATGCCCTAAATGAACTTATTTACAAAACAGAAACAGACTCACAGACATAGAAAACAAACTTATGGTTGTCAAAGGGGAAAGGGAGGGAGAGGGATAAATTAGGAGTTTGGGATTAGCAGATATAAACTACTATATATAAAATAGGTAAACAACAAGGCCGTACTATATATATAGCACAGGGACCTATATTCAATATCTTGTAATAACCTATAATGAAAAAGTATATGAAAGAGAATATATATGTATAACTGAATCATTATGCCGTACTCTAGAAACTAATACAAACATTGTAAATCAATTATACTTCAATTTTTTAAAATGTGTATTTGACGTCACTGGGAAATGATACTTCATTGTAGAAGAATCCATTTTACTCATACTGAGAAGGGGACTTAACAAGTTAATTTGTCTCTAATCTAAATTCTACTGCTCAAATCTTTCCACACTCCGAAAACAGAGTCCATCTCCAATATTGGCAGTGATATAACCCACAAGCTTCACGGCATTCAGATGTAGTCACTTTTTTTTTTTGAAAATATGGGGCAAGAGAGGTAGAGAAGCATTTTCTTGGGGCCTGAATGGTGTTTGTTAATAGAATGGATGTTTAAGGTTACAAACCTCGCTGTACCGGCATTTAGCATCAGATCGCAGTGACAAGGCTACGTGTGATTTGACCCATTCACTTCTGGTGCACGTGTGTGCTATGCAGAGCCCGGGAGAGCCCTGGCCAGGGCTGCACACAGCACTGTAGAAGGGCAGTAGGGACAACCTGAGGTCTGCCCAGGAGGCGTCCAAACCAAACACTGCATTGATGTGGCTCTTCATCCAGTCTTATCGCAACCTAACTCCATAAGCTCTCAAGTTCCAGGAGAATAGTGAAACATTGTATGTGAGTTTTCCCAAATAATGTGTTTCTGTTCAATTGCTATCACAATCCACTTTTCATAAGAGGAAGTGTATTTATTGTTTTGGAGAAGAGACAACAGATAGTTTTCTTTGATCACCCAGTCAGTGTATTTAAAAATCCAGAGTTTGTTTTTTTGTTTGTTTGTTTGTTTTTGTAAAACGTGCCTTGATAGGTTCCTTGCACTAGCTCTTTGCCCCAGAGCCTAGAAGATCAGGATTTCGAGGAGGTGTTGTTCTGCCACTCTATAACATTTCCCTCATTCTTTTCTAATTCTCTTTTTTCTTTTCTATGTCCTTCAGGCTTTCCTTTTCTGTCCTTCAGAGCTTAGCATCCAAGACTGCCTGTCGCTAGTGGTGTGAGCTTTGGAAAGTCCCTTTGTGCTCCCATTTCTGAATTTGCAAAGTGGGAAAGCCACAAGCCTGGAATGGCTGTGACACTGAGTGACATCCTCTCTGCCACGTGTTGAGGGCTGAGTTGAGTGGAATATTTGGTTGGGACCCATTCACAGTCATCATTCTTGTTATTGTGGCAGGAGGATTTGACTAATTCCTCCACACCCCTCCATCAGAAGAATTTCCTTGAAATTGGAGCCCTTCCCGGGATAACCCAGTAAGGAGTCATTAAAGATTAATGTTGCTCTTTTATGATCTAGGTAGGCCCTGGGCAGAGTGAGAAGAATCGAAGCTGCTCCTCCCTAAGATGTGGTTTCATTGACAACCAGGGCAGGTCGGGCTTCTTCTGAACTAAGAAAATATTCCTCCTAAATGCGATGTTGAAAGGGGAGGGTGTAGCTCAAGTGGTAGAGTGTGTGCTTAGTATGCACGAGGTCCTGGGTTCAATTCCCCAGTACCTCTGTTAGAATAAATACATACATACATACATAAATAAACCCCCCTCAAAAAAGATGCAAAAGCAAACTAAATATGGTGTTGGACAGTAAAAGTGAAACAGAAACAGATGAAAAAAATGAACATGAGTTTCCATCTAAGAGCTTCTTCAGACTTTGGATCTACCCCTCACGTCCGGCGAGCTTCAGCTAGAGCACCTGCGTCCATGCTCACCCTGAGCTGGGCAGCTGGCCTCGCTCCTGTCCTCAAGGAGGGCGGTGTTCCTGTGCGGCTCCAGAGCTTGTGGGGGGACGGGGGACTGAGATCTGAGGTGCACTGGGGGCAGGGTGGGGAAGTACCAGATGGATTCCACCCAGGGGCATGGCGGGGTGAGGCTGAAGATTTGGTGATTCACAAGAAGGAAGCTGTGGGGAAAGGAGCAGGAATCTGAGACAAGCGGGAACCAGGAGGACTGGGGTTTAAGGAAAGGCATCTGGGAACTCACATAATCGACAGAGACCTGGAGGATCAGGCTCAGGCAGATCCAAAAAAGACATGGTCTAGTCAGGAACCCCAGGGAACCATCTAACTGATGCTCCTACTGCCATCATTACCAGGCACATTTAGGATTGCTCCTTTGGTCCCCAGACACTCACCGACATCCTACAGATGCTGTAGCCCTGGATGTGCCCCTCACCTTTCTGCTCTGGGCTGTAGGGTTCACCACCGCTATGCTGATGCCTCTGCCTGACTCTGTGTCTTATGAGCCCTCTCTCCAGATTTTAAGTCCTGAGTAAGAGCATCCGCCTGTTCCCGTCTAGGCCTGGTGCCCGCACTTCCCTCCCACCAGTGCTGGGATTCTCCCAACCCAGGGGTGTTTGGCAGCTGGGTGACCAGAACGACACGTGTTCCTCATAGGGCCTCAGCCTTACTGCAAACTGACTGAATCTATTAGCACCTCTAAGTTAAAGATGTGCAATCAGAAGGGAATTGGTACGTCTCAGAACAGGAAATAGAAAATTGGAAGGCAAGTGCTGGCTGTATCCATTTGCGTGTTGTTTTTAAGTGAGATTTATCAAGCTCCTACTCTCCACCAGGTGCTATGTTAAAGCGCAAGGGATGTGTGACAGCATTTAGAGGGGAGAAATTGTCAGGCCCTTTGCAAACTGGGAGATGGCTCTGATGACAGGGGACAGGACAGGAGCCGTGGGAAAGCCGAGGGGAGGCTCCTGTCCCTCCCCTGGGGGTGGGGGCCTCCCGAGGACGAGGTGGCTAAACCAACCAGCAGTGGCCTTCGGGCGGGGAGAAGGGCGCTGCAGGCCAAGGCACCTGCCTGTTCCCTCTCGTTCTGGATGAGAGGACAACTGTCTGTGTACTGACCCCAGCCAGTGTGCTACTTAAGGGCTCAGTCGAGCAGAATTTTTAGACTAAATCACTCTCAATGGAAAAGAATGCTGTACTGAACTAATATGTCTGCTCTAGGTGAGGGAGTGGGGACCAGCAGGACACAATGCACATAATAATCAGACCAGTCTTAGGGGCAAGGAGTTGTTATCAAGCAATATGTAATTACTTAGACAGTAGATTCATGTCAGCAACAAAATTTGAGAGCCGTCGTCATCAGCTCTCTCTGACCCCAAGTGCTTTTTCCAGTTGAGTTGTTTATACCTCCTGGAAGGGAGTAAATGTGTAATATAATCTACGTGCACACGTATTTTCAAAGAAAAAAAATCAATATCAGGCCTTAACTAGGTCACAGAAGTCACATCCAGGAAGGAAAAAGGAACACACTTATAATAAAATAATATGTATTTCAATATATGAGCTTTGGGGCACAGGTACTTAGAAGACATGCTGAGGGGTGAGCACATGTGCTTAGAATCTCTGTAAACATGACAGGGACAAATGCAGGCTGATACAGGTCTGTTGATCTGGTAAGTCAAACATCACAGGTAGCTTTGCCTGAAATGAGGAACAGCTCTTGGTGAAATTCTGAGTAAACTGAAGCCCAGCCCTCCCTGGAAAATCTGGTGTATTCTACATCTGTGAAAAGAGAGTGCTCTTGGTTTGTACATAAAACAGCTTCCAGACTCAATTAATGAGAATCAGATATATTGGCCTGCTTCAGGTCCCTCCGACACACATTTGTGCATTGGTTTTCTATGGTTGCTGGAACAAGTTCCCACAAACCTAGTGGTTTAAAACAACACAAATTTATTCTCTTAGAATTCTAGAAGCCAGCAGTCCAAAACCAATTTCTGTGCTAAAATCAAGATGTTACCAAGACTGGTTTCTTCTTGAAGTTCTGAGAGGACAGCCCATGTCCTTACCTTTCTCAGCCTCTCGTGGCTACCTGCTTTTGGCCCCTTCCTCCATCTGCAGAGCACATCACTCCAGCCTCTGCTTCATCATCACGTGGCCTTCTCTGCTTCCCCTGTGTCCCTCTCGTAAGGAGTGTTGCGGTTACATCAGGACCAACCGATAATCCAGGATAATCTTTCCACCTCAAGATCCTTAATCACATCTTCAAAGCCCCTTTTGCTGCGTGGTAGCATTCACAAGCTCTGGGGATTAGGATGTGGACATACGTGGGGGATGCTGCAGTGTGCGATCCCGTGCAAACTGTGACCTCCGGTAAAGAGAGGCTTGCTTCAAGTGCACCCCAAACATGTTAGCTTCCTACCGTGGGCTTCTCCCACCCCGCATACCTGTGGGGCTCACTTACCAGCACCTGCACGGCTGGGAGGTGGAGGTGACTATAGCCTCTGGCTACTCTCGGCCAACAAGGAACTATGGGTAGATGTCTCTCATTCTTCAGGTGGGATTGAGCCCCAGTTACTATTAGTTTTTTTCCCCAAGTATTTTATTGAAATACAGTCGATTTACAATGTTGTATTAATTTCTGGTGTATAGCATAGTGATTCATTTATACATATACATATATATTCTTTTTTGTATTCTTTTTCATTATAGGCCATTACAAAGTATTGAATATAGTTCCCTGTGCTATACAGTAGGACCTTGTTGTTTATCTATTTTATATGTAGTAGTTAGTATCTACAAATCCTGAACTCCCAATTTATCCCTCACCACCTCCTTTGCCCTTTGGTAACCACAAGTTTGTTTTCTGTCTGTGAGTCTGTCTCTGTTTTATAAATAAATTCACTTGTGTCTTTTTTTTTTTTAAGATTCCACATATAAGTGATATATGGTATTTTTCTTTCTCTTTCTGGCTTACTTCACTTAGTATGACGATCTCCAGGTCCATTCATGTTGCTGTAAGTGGCATTATTTTACTATTTGTTATGATTGAGTAGTATTCTGTCGTATGTATATATCACATCTTCTTTATCCAGTCATCTGTTGACAGACATTTAGGTTGCTTCCATATCTTGGCTATTGTAAATAGTGCTGCTATGAACATTGGGGTGCATGTATCTTTTTGAATTAGAGTTTCCTCTGGATATATGCCTAGGAGTGGACTGCTGGTTCATAGGGTAAGTCTATTTTCAGTTTTTTAAAGAATCTCCATACTGTTCTCCATAATGGCTGCAATAAACTACATTCCCACCAACAGTGTAGGAGGATTCCCTTTTCTCCATACCCTCTCCAGCCTTTATTGTCTGTCGACTTTTTAATGATGGCCATTCTGACCAGTATGAGGTGATACCTCATTATAGTGTTGAATTGAATTTCTCTGATAATTAGTGATATTGAGCATTTTTGTATGTCTTCATTGGAGAATTGCTTGTTAGGTCTTCTGCCCATTTTTTGATTGGGTTGTTTGTTTTTTTGTTATTGAATTATATGAGCTGTTTGTATATTCTGGAAATTAAGCCCCCATCAGTTCCACCTTTTGCAAATATTTTCTCCCATTCTGTATGTTGTCTTTTCGTTTTACTGATGGTTTCCTTTGCTGTGCAAGAACTTATAAGTTTCGTTTATTTTTGCTTTTATTTCTATTGTCTGGGTAGGTGCCCTAGGAGAACATTGCTGAGATTTATGTTGCAGGATGTTTCGCCTATGTTCTCTTCTAAGAGGTTTATGATGTCTTATCTTATGTTTACGTCTTTAAGCCATTTTTAGTTTATTTTTGTAAATGGTGTGAGGAAGTGTTCTAACTTCATTGATTTACATGCTGCTGTCCAGCTTTCCCAACACCACTTGCCAAAGAGACTGTCTTTTCTCTCTTGTATATTCTTGCCTCCTTTGTCGAAGATTTATTGACGAAGGGTTTATTTCTGGACTCTCTGTTTTGTTCCTTTGATCCATATGTCCATACCAATGTTATTTTCTGCCAGTACCACACTATTTTGATTACTGTGGCTCTGGAGTATTGTCTGAAGTCTGGAAGGGTTATTCCTCCAGTTTCACTCATTTTCTTCAGTATTGCTTTGCCAATTCTGGGTCTTTCATGATTCCATATAAATTTCAGGATTATTTGTTTTAATTCTGTGAAAAATATTCTGGGCAATTTGATAAGGATTGCATTAAATCTGTAGATTGCTTTGGATAGTATGGCCATTTTAACAATATTAATTCTTATAATCCAAAAGCATGGAATATCTTTCCATTTCTTTAAATCATCTTTAATTTCCTTAATCAATATTTTATAGTTCTCTGCATGTAAGTCTTTCAGATCCTTGATCAGGTTTATTCCTAAGTATTTTTTTTTTTTTTTGGACAGAATTTTAAAAGGAATTGCTTTTTTACTTTCCTTTTCTGATATCTCATTGTTAGCATAAAGAAATATAACAGATTTCTGTATCTTAATCATCTATTCTGCTACCTTGCTGAATTCGTTTATCAGCTCTAGTAGTTTTTGTGTGGAATCTTTAGGGTTTTCTACATATAGTATCATATCATCCACATATAGTGACAATTTTAACTCTTCTCTTCCAATTTGGATCCCTTTTACTTCTTTTTCTTGTCTGATTGCTACTATTAGTTTTTTCTCTTTCCTTGCTTCACTCTCTATATTGGTCTCACTCTCTAAAGAAACAGAAAAATAGAAGAATATATATTATCTAATTATATAATACATTATTGTGTAATATGATACACTAGACTATATAATGTATTATTTTTATATAATTACATACTATATTATTCTATAATATTATATAATAGAATACATATATACAGTGGGGAGAGAGAGATTATTATAAGGAATTGGCTCAATGTCATTATGGAGGCTGAGTTCTGAGGGCTGCAGTCAGTAAGCAGAGACCCAGGAAAGCCAACGGTGTAGATCCAGCCAAGACTGAAGGCTGAAATGCAGGAGAGCTGAAGGGGTTTCAGTTTGAATCCAAGTCCAAAAGGAGTAGAAGACCAATGTCCAACTCAAAGACAGTCAGGAAGACGGAGTCAGATCCAAGGATCTCAACCTTTTATTCTATTCAGGCTGTCAACAGATTAGGCAAGGCCCACCCACATTGGAGAGAATAATCTGCTTTACTCAGTCTGCTGATTCAACTGTTAATCTCATCCAGAAGCACCCTCACAGACACACCCAGAATAATGTTCAACTAAATATCTGGGCACTCCATGGCCCAGTCAAACTGACACATAAAATTAGCCACCACATTCTCTCTGCTTCCTGAAATAACTTCCTAAATAAACCACACATGAGCCTGTACTTCAAGGTATGCTTTTGGGGCAATCCAAATTGAAAAAATAGGACTTCTACTGACATCGATGTTGAATAAGACATTCACAATCTTTTAGGACTATAGATATTCTTTGCTGTGTGGAACAGTCTACACATTGCAGAATAGCTAATATTCCTGGCACCTACAAATGAAATGGCAGTAACAACTAACATCCTGAGCACTATGACAATGAAAAGGGCCTTATACATTTCCAAAATGCCAAGAGGCGGTATTACCCACTTACCCCCACAAATTGAGAACCATTTATCTAAAGGAAGTGGGCTTCAGGCATGGCTTGATCGGGACTCTAAAAGTGTTTTCCATTATTTTCTCAGCTCTGCCCTTCTCTGTGTGCCAGCTTAATCCTCAGCCTGCCTTTCCTTGTGAAGGCAAGTTTGCTGCAGCTGTTTTGGGAACATACCCACATGCTACAGAGGCCAAAAGAAGTGAGAGCATTCTACTCCTATATTTCCTACAAGATTCCTGAGATCCACCTTGAATGGGTCAGATGAAGTCACTTTTCTGCCCCGATTGATGCTGTACTCCATACATAGAGTGTGGAATCTTTAATGGATTTTTTGGAGGCCAATCATGGCTTCAGTCTGGATTGGGAGCTGTGGATGGAATCAGTTTCCCTGAAGCCCAGGGGTTGTGTATGTGGCTGATTCCTGGATAAAAATTTTAGTCTTGTTAGGAAGCATTGTTAGGAGGGGAAAGGATGCTGGATGGAGAACAAACAAATGTGCACAACAGGGAATGCGGCACATTCATCGACACGCAAGTTGTTTGGAATGACAGTGGGTAGGGAACAGGAGAGCTGTGGAGCTGAACTATACGAGTGAGCAGACAATAGACCATTTAATTCAATGAATGTAATCAGTTTCCCTTGTTCCTCAGCCACGTTCACCAAGTAAAGTCCCAGTGACACTTTCACTTCCCACATCACTCAGCCATCGACTGGGAATGCTCTGACTGGTCCTCCCAGTGACCGTGCTTCTCACTTTGAATCAGGGCACTCTGGTCTATACATCGATCTCTGTCAGCCAGTTAGTGTTGATTGGCCCCTGAAAAAAACAGGTAACCCCATAGTGAGTGATGTTAGATTCCTGAGCCTGAATGACTTAACCTGACCTGTGGTGAATTTGCCAAGTTCACTGTGACCCAAGGAGGCCTCCTGCTGTACATTCACATGCACATTCACACACACTGACTCTTCCTCACACACGCACGCGCACACACACACACACGCACGCACGCACACACACTACCCATCACATCCCTGTAGGTGGGGAGCCTGTTAACAAATAAGGGAGGAAGAGGAGGCTGACCCACCCAGCCTGTGTCTAGGTGTCTGTGAGGGCCTTGAATGAGCCCTGGCCACAAGGGGCAAGCTGGACTGATATGCTCTGGTCTTCATCAGATCCATCTGTGTCACAGCCACCTGCAATCAACTGTCCAGCTGTCTTTGTCCCTAAGTCAGAACAAGTGGTGTCATGAAGCGTTCTCTCAGTTTCTTAAAAAAACACGGGCTCTCTCCTGGGTACTTGTAACAACACCAGGAAGCTTTTAGGGAAGAAAAAACTGGCAGGTGTGGAATGAAACCTGTCCCTGGCCATCTTCATAATTTGGAGGCTTTCAGGATGCAAAGTCATCTCCCATCTCCCTGCATCTGGCAGAGGGATCGCAGAGCAGGCTCATTCCCCACACCCAGCAGCCGAGACAGCCTCCCCCACGGTTGCCATAAGGGATCCAGGACTCTCAGGACCGGCCCCCCGGGACGGCAGAGCCCCTCGGACTTTGTGTTCCCACAAGATGAGGTTCAGATTTCTCCCTTTTATTCTCCAGAAGCTCAGCTGCCCAGACAGTGGAAATTTTGACTCTATTTCCTGCAGCTTCCTGTTCATCTCATCCCTAAGAAGGTGCTGTGGATTATCTCAACAGTGTCAAGAAGGGAAATAAATTTTCATGCAAGCAAAAGGCCAAAAACCCCAGGGCTGGGGGTGGAGTGGGGGGATCGCTGAGGGAGAGGAGGGACAAATGGAAAGTCTGAGGCTGACATTTTGCAGACCAAAGACACAGCGTTTGCTGTTTTCCGGCCCAAAGAGTCTTAACTCCCTGGAAGGGCCGCTCTCCTCTTCCCTATTATGGAGATGTGGTTTGGGCTGGAAGGACACTCTTCCCAAGAAACAGAGGTGGGAAGCCTGGCTTGCCCTTTCTTTTCCTCTGGGAGTCCTACGGGCTGTCTGTGGCCCTCAAAGTCTCCCTGCCGTGAATTAGTCTGTTTAAATCCACAAAACCTGGTGGGTTTTGTCTCTGTTTTTAGGGCCCAGCCCCTTATTTGGCCTTTGGAAGAGAATGCTTTCCTGCTGATTCATAGCACTTCTGTTGTCCCAGCACAAAGAGGAGGCTATGAATGAGGGAACAAAAGATCCAATAAAGCAAAGGCATGGGATGGACACATGTGTCCTTACCCCTGTCTTTGTGTTATCCAGGACAGCCACACATGTGAACACAGATGACAGATCTCTTTCATGAGAAGGGTCTTTAAAGCCTCAGAGTTTGTCCTCTTAAAGATGTTGCTGAAGTTAGAAGAGGCAGGAGCTTTGTGTGGTCAGACACGTTGGGGTTCAACTCTTGGCTCCTCACCTATTGGGTTTAAGTCACTTAACTTCTCTGAGCCTTGGTTTCTTCACCTGCAATATCAGACCAAGAACATCGCAGAAGGTGGACAGCCAGTGGAACGTGGCAGTTTGGAGAGGGGTCATGAGGGAAATGCTGGGGATTGAGCGTGAGCGTTTAGGTGACTGGTGAGTGAGTGTGTATATGTTTTGAGGGGCATGGTATCTTTCCAGAAGTCAAGTTGAAAGTTTATATGATCCCCTGTGTTGTCAGAAACTTTTCTCAAAACTCCATGCATTTATTGCCCACTGTGTTGAAGCTAAGTGTCTTGTCTAAATTTTTTTTTTCAGGTGCCAGAAGAAACCGCCGTGTGTGGATTGGTTATTGATTGTATCTAGGCTGTGTTTGACCTCCTCACCCTCAACAGTCTTCTCCTTCTTCCCTCACCTTTCCAGACTGAGGGGTCCTTCTTCCAGAGGGCAGGCCTGTGCACATCAGCATCATTCCAAGTCGACTCCCTTCCTTGTGAGAGTGGAAAGCCCAGGAAAATGCTTCTAGCCAAGAAGAGAGGCCCTTCTGTCTGGGCGTGGAGGTGAGCCTTCTATGCTACTTTCTAGAAGCAAACTGCAAACATCCATATACAAATCTATTCCCCCTTTCTCCCAGCTAAACTGTATTTCCCTGCCTCCCTTGCAGTTAGTATGCTCATCAGATGAAGTTCTTGCTGATCGAATTTGAACAGAAGTAACGCTTGCAACTCCCACTAGGCAGAAAGAGAGTAGGTGTTCCTCCTTCATGCTTTTACTCCCTTTCCACCAGCTGGACAGCTGTTACAGCGTCCAAGCTTTGGCATGCAGATGACAGCAACGTCACAGTGATGACACAGCAATGACTCGGAAGGAGCTGGTGTCTCTGAATGACCAGGCAGAGCAAAGCTGCCCACCAGCCTGGCATGCTCACCTGGAGAGGGATTTAAACGTATCTGTTCTTTGTGCCACTGACATCTTGGTGTCTCTTGGCTAAAACAGGCTGGTGCCCACCCTGGCTCATGCACATAAGGGAGCTCTGCTCCCCTTCCTCTCCCCAAAGAGGGTGAGAGGCATAGGCTCTGGGCTGTTGATGGCATTGTTTGGTAGAATTTTTGCTTTGTTTTTGATGTAAGAATAAGCTGCCTAGCAGAAAAAGTTGCAAAAGATTCAAAAGTGCTTTGAACCATATTCATTCGTTCATTCATTCATCCCACAGACATCACCTAAGGACCTCTATGTGTAAGAAAGCAAGATGTCACCTTCCTCCACTCCGAACATTCTCTGCCCACCCCACGTCCACCGTGTCCAGGATGCCATCTTCCCGGATCTTCAGGAAGCAGGAGCCACAGAGATGAAATGCGAATTCCTAGTCGGATGCTTTGATGTGTGGGCAGACGGAGAACAACGAGGAGGGAATGCTGGATCAAGACAAGCATTCTCCGTCCTTGGTACCAGGGTCATTCCTGCTCTGACAGACTTGCAACTGTTCACGTCCAGTCATTTGCCACTAGATTTATTCCTGACACACAAATCTCCCTCCTACCCAGGGCTTTGTCTTGCACCCTGGTGACTGTTGATGGTGACTGTTTAAAGGAGGCGGGCCTAGGTTTGGTCACAAGGCCTGGGGTGTGCCCTGACGGTGAACATTCCCAGCCAGCTCATCTGTCTTCCAGTCCCTAGAACCCAGAATCATTTATAAAATGGGGATAAGCTTTTCTGTCTGACTGTCTCACGTAGTTGTACAGTTGGGAAGCCACCGTGGAGTAGAATTATAATGAGTTTTTCTGAGTCCCAGCAGTTACAGCCCCAGGGGCACTTGAGTGCACGAGACAGTCCTAAACTGAAGGTGCTATGGGCTGATATGTGACCCTTCTCTACGAGACCCTGTCTGTAAATGTCCAGATCTGCAAATATTTCCTTTTACAGGTACCTTGCCAAAAGTAAAGGTCCATCAGCAGATGAATGGGTAAACAAATTGTGTTATATACATAAGATGGAATATTTTTCAGCCATAAAAAGGGAGAACTAATACATGCTACCCTGTGGATGAGTCTTGAACAAAACTATGCTAAGCAAAAGAAGCCAGGCACAAAAGGTCACATATTATTTGATTCTTTTTACATAAAATGTTCAGAAGAGATAAATCCACTGAGACATAACACAGATTGGTGGTTGCCAGGGGCTGGGGGGAAGGGGAGATGAGGAGAAACTGCTTCCTGGGTGTGGGGTTTTACTTGGGAGTGGTGGAAAGTTTGGAACTAGTTAGAAGTGGTGCCTGCCCAGCACTGTGAATTACTGGATGCCACTGAATTGTTCACTTTAAAAGGGTTAATTTTATATAATATGAATTTCACTTCAATAATTTTTTTTTTTAATTAAGGGAGTCAATTACATGACAGTGTTTCACAATGGAACCTCAGCAGAGGCTGCCTTGAACCTGGGGATGAGTTATTCTTTAAGCTCTCTGAGGAGGTCTCTTCCATTCTCTCTGCTCAAAGCCATTCAGGCACCTGTAATACACTAAATACTCGGGTGGTTATCATTTCTCTGATGCAACAAAGGGCTGCTGCAGGACGTGGCTCACTTCACCAACTGGCTGCCTGGGTCCATGCTCCAGACAGCTTCATTCAGAACACTGAAATGTATATATCTTCATACATCCTACAAATACCGGGACAGCCATTCCAGAAAAACTAGACCCAGATTTCCAGGCCAGACTCAAAAAAGTCATCCTATATGTGTGACTGTGTGAAGATGTACACTGAAACATTAATAGTAGTTCTGTCTTATCTTTGGATTATGGGATTAGGGATGGGAATTTTAATTTCTTTTTTTTGAATTGACGTTTAGTTGATTTACAATGTTGTGTTAGCTTCTGGTGTACAGCATTGTGATTCAGTTATACATGTATATATTCTTTTTCATTATAGGTTATTACAAAATATTGAATGTAGTTTAATTTCCTTTTTGGTGTTTACCTAGATATTTTAAAATAATTATTTACATAATTTTAAAGAAAATATTAGGTGGGGATGTTTCATTTAAAGATGTAGTATGTACACTCATAAAAAATTATATTCATTCATTATAACTTTAGAAGCTCTTGTAGGTGTGGGGCTTATAAAAAGGAGGATGTATTACCCTCCTGTGATATTAGAAGCATTCACAAAGCTATATGGGAACACAGCTATGTGGGAAGATAGATTAATTCCAGCTGGAGGACTCAGGAAGGGCTTTATGGAGATGTTGCTTGAGCTAGACTTCTCTTCCAGCCAACTGGTATACCCATTTCCTTCATTTCTCTAGACTTCATTGTTGTTCCTCCTTTGCTTTTTATCAGAACTGTGTCCTTCTTCCAAGGACTGTAATTGCTCCATTTTCTGAATCACCTTATCACTTGCTGATTGCATCATTTTATGGCATGTATTGGACGTTACTGATCTTTTCGCATATATTGCCTTAATTCTATCATAATCTTTTTTGAGAACAGGCACTGCTATTCTATACCTTTCTGTAACCACAGCATTCTTTTAAAAAAAGTACGTTATTATTGATGGTTATGATATCATACATGTATTCTGAATCCATCAATAATATAATGGACATGCCAGAAGAATCTTTACTATTTGTTTTTTTAAATTCTTCAGATGCATTCTTAAAAGAGCCACTATCATAAATTAAGAGTTGGTGGACACAAAGCTAGGCTATTCATAAATGCTCTTTGGGGGAGACAAAGCAGACTAAAGAAGTGGATAAAGAATGAGAGTTTCAAAAAGTCACCAAGTTTATTGTCTCAAAAATGAAAACTCTGAATAAAATATGTTCTCACACAATTCACTTAAAAAAATACTCCATATAAAGTTAGGCCCTGAAAGAGTCATTGTCTAGGTTTGAAATGATTCTTTCTTTAGAATGAGAGGTGATTTCTGAAAACTCTTTAGATAAACAACATTATTTTCAATTCATTTTCATAAAGGCTTGCTGCATTAGCTTGGTTTAGGCCTGGCGGCAAGTAACATAAGCTCAGAATAACAGTAACTTAACAGTAACTTAAGTAAAGAAGAAGTTTATTTTGTTCTCATATGTAAGAAGTTTGGAGGTGGTCAGTCTAGGACTGGAGCAGCCCTCCACACTGTCAGGGAACCAGGGCTTTTATCTTTTTAAGGACTCTTTGAAGAAACTACAAACACCATTTCTATAACGTTACATTTGTCAGAACAAGCTGGAAAGTGTGGTCTCTATTCTACACGGCAACATGCCCAACTAAATGTTAGGGGTATAGAGATTTTTAGCCTTTTCTTTTGCAGGTGCCATGGACCCCTTTAGCAGTCTAGTGAAGCCTACGGACTCCTTCTCGGAATAATGTTTTTAAGTGAATAATCATTATTATGGTTGCTCCTGGGGAACTGGATGGGGTGATATTTAAAAGGATTGAAGTTTTCTATATAAAATTTTATTTCTTTAAAAATAAAAAGAGACAGGACAAATATGACAAAATATAAACAATTAAGAATTGTTTTTGTTATATCATTCTTTTTAATCCCCCCCTCTGTGTTTGTAAACATTTCACAAGTTTAAAAATTGTAGTCATCACTTTAAAATGTTTCAATGCATTTTCACTCCATACTAGCTACGATTTAACTTACCCAATACATTCTGTCGACAGTGTTTTGTGAACTTTGAAGAGGCTGGTCTCTTCACGTCCCCCTGAAACATGTCATGATGGTACTTTCCTCGAGTTCTCTCCTTAGTGTCTGTCCTCATCTTCCCCCTGCCCAGCCATTGTCTGGCTTCCTTTCAGCACTTCCCTGTCCATTTTGATTTCTCCATCGTGGGAACTCCAGTAGCATCACTCATTTAGCACATTATTACTTGACTTTGAATTTAACTTGCCTTCCCCATAGAATCATTAAGCTCCTTGAAGGCCCAGACCCTATTATATTCAGGCTGACAAAAGAGCTTCCATTCCCCACTCCCATTCCATTCCCACAGCAGACATAACTAATCAACCACATTACTTTTTCCCACCGAGCTTAGACATGGCCTCAGAATCCTTCTTCTCGAGCACCTGGGGCTGCAGTTGTCAATTGTATAGATTGGGCTTGCAGATGAAACCTCTTTCCATCCCTGCCGATACTTCTTTTGTAGCTTCCAAAGAACTAGTGTTGTTCCCGGGAGACACTCAGAAGAAACCAGCATCATCTTGAAAACCCAGAAATTATATAAACATTTTAGGCAAGTAATTTGGAAGAAATCTCACAACTCATTTTAGTGGCATACTGATGTCTGATCCAGTTCTTTGAAAATGTCAGCTAGTCTGGAAGGGGGCTCAGAAAAATTGGAAAAGAATACTAGTGCAAGAGATCAACTAATGCCACCCATACACTTGACACTCATTCACTAGGAGATCTTGGCTGCCGGCTGCAGGTGAGAAGCTCAAGTCCAAAGACGCTTCTTTATTTCCATCGTTAAATGGAGGGCAGCCTTCCCAGCTCTTCAAAGCCTTGGGAAAGCCCTAGGACAGGGCAGAGGAGAAGGGTAGGGAGTGGTCCCTTGTTGAGCTGGAGAAATGGCTGAGTGAGGCAGCTGGGAAGGAAGTCTGAGAACACATCCTCAGGCTGAGGCTTTTGAAATCTTATTCTGCCCCCCAAGAGATGTCAGGATCCTGAAGGAAATATACGAACAAGCTGACTGTTGAAGCATCTTCATGATAGGGTCATGAGTGATTTTTTCCCCCCAGCTTCTTTATGTATTTTTTCTAGTTAAAAATTTCCTGTAATCACCAGGTTTTATTTTCATGGTCAGAAGCTGAAAGAGAAAAAAGGAACAAAAACAGATCCCAGAAGAATATCAATCTTTTTTTAAAAAGTGTTACTATTGTTGCATAAAAGTGTGTTATAGCTCGGTGTTACAGCTCAGTTGTGACAACAACCTGGATCCTGGCAAGAGACCAAGCAGCACTCGGAGAGCTGAACTCAGGTTTATTACGCCAGCGAGCCCAGAGGAGTTAACACTCCAAGCTCTGGACCCAGTCCGTAGGTTTACACAGGCTTTTATAGGCTGCCAGTTTACACTTTGCAACATCATATACAAATAAAGTATAACAAAAGTTGACTAATTAGAAACAAGCTTTGTAGAAATGGACCAATCAGGAGGGAAAGAAATAACCAATCAGGAGTGAGCTCCATGCAAACGAAGTACTACAAATGGACCAATCAGGAGTTAGCTCAGGGAACCAACAGAATTTTAGGGGTAAGTTCCACTTTCCTAGAAGTAAGCTGTTTCAGAGGCAAAAAGTGAGATAGAGCCACTGGGCCAGGGAACCAGATGGTGCTTGCAGGAGAGTAGTGGCCCAGCCTGGGGGTCCTGTCGGTCTTTTTTATGGGACTTCTCACTGCACTATTACTCTACTTTTGGAATCAGAGAGAAAGAGAAATTTCACCCACCAAGAAAGTGCACATCAGAAAACTGAAAGCAAATATAAAATGCTTTTATCAAAGTGCCCAGGATGGTCACTGGTCACTTGTTCACTCATTTGTTTGTTCATTCATTTGGTTCAATAATCATTTGTAAAGTGGCTACTAAGTGCTGAGGGTACAAGACAGAAAATGTACAAGCCCTGTCCTGACGGAGAATTCGGTCTAAGGTGGGGGTCGGGGGAGGGTCACAGACCTTAATCAAATGACCACACGTGGATGTTAAATTACCACTGGGCTGAGCGCTACGGAGGAGAGGCTGCAAGCAGCACCACGAAGGTGTGTGATGCCTGGGCCGGGGGGAGAAAGTCACCTCATCATCAGCCCCAGCTCTGGGCTGTCCTCAGCATCACTGCATTGGCTGTGGGCTGTGACAGAGCCTCCTCCCAGCCTCTCCTTCACCAGTCCATCCTGCAGCTCCTCTCCTGCTAGGCTTCCCCCAAGCCTGTTCTCAGTTCTCAGTAGCTCCGGGACAATTACCCATTGTCTCAACTTTAAAGCTCACTTTGTCTAGCTTGCCCAGTTCAGGGGAATCTCACCTCCCAGGCTCTCTGTTAGCCCACATGGTACCTTTGGTGCAAGTTTTAAAGAGGCAGTTCTTCCAGCCCTTAGCAGGACACACATCCTGGAGAGCAGAGCTCAGGCTGAATTTCAGTCTTTACTCTGCTCTCTGGGTTTTTTTTTTGTTTTGTTTTTTGTTTTTTGTTTTTAGCAGATATGGCCAAATTGTATTTTCTTTTTTTTTTTTTTTCTGCTCTCTGGTTTTATCTCCAAAAATAGACCACATACCTCTCGAGTAGGAATTTTAATCTTTTGTGTTTCAATTCCAATGGTGCCAAACTCAGCCTTGGGCACGTGGTACAATACTTTCCTCAGGGTAGATGGGTGGCCAGATTGAGTCTTAAATAATAGAAGCTTTCATGCTAACCTGGGTTTGGCCTCTAATTTGCTCTATGATCTTGGAAAGTGTCCTCTAAGGCCCCGAGACCTCCATTTCTTCATCTGCAAAGTGGGCAGAATCGCTGGGCCTTCAAGCCTGCAGTGAGCTGGGAAGTGAGAACAAATCAGGGCTGGGAGGACACAGGATGGAGAGCAAGGGCAGAGAAGCAGGAGGAGGGGGCAGGTTCCTTCTCCCTTGATCTCCTGAGCTCACCACAGGAACTGAGAAGCAGCTGGGGCCAGCTGCTTGGCTGCTCGGGGAGGGTGCCTCTCACAAGGGCGGTCCTTATCTCTTTGCCAGAGCCACCTCCTTCCTGGGCCCCAGCCACCTGTGGTTGCCTGAAGTTCGCACATGAAGTTTAACCCAACCGCACACCCACCTGAACACCACAGGAGGGACTGGATTTTCCAAGGAAGTCCCGATTTTGAATCTTCTGTCTCACTGTCTAAACCTGGTATCTTGGGCCACATGTTTGTTTGAGGCCCAGAAATCTGATCAGCTATGGATTGAGGGGTCTCTAGGTGGAAGGTTAAAGTGGAGGCCTTGCACGTCCGTCATCACCCACCAGCAGTCCAGGCTGTCCTCTCTGACCTGCAGCCACGTAAGGCCACATGTCCTGCTGGTCCCCCATTTCCTTAGCTCAGCCTCCATGCCATTAGCCTGGGCTTTCCCTCACACCATCCCAGGACTCATCTGGCCATCATGCCAGTGGTGGGCTCACTGGTACCTCGGGGAGACCAGGGCCCTGCTGTCTGAGTCAACAGGGACTCTAGCAGGGGGACTTTCAAGTCTTGGCCAGCTGTTGGGAGGTGGGGGGGAATGTTTTGGGGTTGATGGGTCTTTTCATGGGGAGCACTCAGATCACATCAGGACAGGCCCTGAAAGCAAGTAGAAGCCAGGAGAAGCCCCTGTTCCCTCTGATTCTGCGTGGGTGGTCAGAAACAGGAAGGAGAGGAGTGTGATGGGGTTTGGAGATACCAGAGCTAAGGCTGGTCCTTGCTCTGCCACTCACTAATACTGAATCTTCCACCCAGTCCATTTCCTCATCTATAAAAAGGGCCAATACCTGACCAGGCTATGGTGCTGAGAGGCTGTCCGGTGTGGATCTCAGCCTCCAGAAGTTTCTTGAGCACAAGTGACCATGTTCTGCACAAGTGACCCCACTGGTGATCGGACCTGGGAACCTCCAAGACAGCCCTGTACAAGTGGGCAAAGGCCCTCAGGGAGGCCCCTGCAGAAAAGACCCTGCCTGCCGGACTGGAGGGTGCCCAAGGAAAGAGGGGATGAGATGGAAGACTGAGCCCCAGGGGGACCAGGACTGTGGTGGGCAGTTTGACAAGTGATCCCACTAGCAGTCCAATTGTTCTGATGCCAGACTGATTTCCTGTGATTCTTTACTTCTGGTATATTTTCACAATGTTCCTCTCTCTCCTGTGGTCACTTTGTTACTCTCTCTTCCAACCTGAGAGAGTCAACAATTGGGCTTGGTGGTTCAGTTTACAGAGGAGGAAACAGGGTCAGAGAGGTTAAGTGACCTGCTCAAGGTTACATGAGTGGCAAGTGTGGGAGAAGGGATTCGAACTCAGATCTGCTAGATTCAGACTCAGTATTTCTGCTGAAAAAAGCAAAACCTAGAAGGTCACAGCATACAGGGTTGAGGTCGGTTCCAGCCACGACCTGCTTCTCACGTCACACAGACTCACTTTGAAGCTGAAGATGGAAAGTGGAAAAATGCCAAATTGGTTTGGGAAGGGGTGGGGAGAGGAAACAGTGAGGGGGGGAGTGTCGAGCTGAAAATGTTCTCTGCTGCGTCATTAGGAGAAAGGAAAGGGGTGCTCTTATTTTTCTTCACAAAAGCAACACAGGAAATAAACAGTTCATTAAGACACTGCATACCTTAGCAAGTAAGCAGAAACACTTAGCTCTTGAAGACACCTTTTTGCAAAAGAAGAAAAAGGGGTAGTCAATAGCTTTTTTTTTTAAGAAAACTTGAGTGGGTTTAGGTGAGTGAGGGCATGTTTGGGGGACTTTGTTTTACTTGAGCTCATCAAATTACACATAGTAAGCTGTCAGCCTCTCAGGGCTGAAATCTTGTTTGCTCATATATGCCTTGAACAGGGCTTGGCACATAGTAGGTGCACAAAAGGGGCTCAGTGGACAAAAGTCCCACCTGATCACCCACCAGGCTCCAACAGCTTGCGGGGACATTGAGGTCACAAATAGACAAACCCAATATCTGCTGATCCAAAAGCCCCTCACCAAGGTTACCAGTTCTGAAGAGGACTTGGCTCACAATGGTCTTAAAAATAGGACTTGGAGGTGGCCCGTGAGGAAAAACATGAACATTGGGAGTCTTAAAGGTTTCTAACAACCCTTTCTGCCTTTCTTAAGCCCAGATGGCTCCATTCTTGTCCATCTTACCTAAGTGGGATTTCCAGCCTAGGGGATCTGACTCAGTGGTTAGATGTCAAAGGCAAGAGGCAGACCCATTTTCATTCGTTTTTCAAAATTGAGTTTTGCTGCCTCCTCCTCCAGGAAGCCCTCTTTGATGCTCTGTCTCCTCCCGTTGCTTTTCTCACTCTGGGTTAAATCTTGCCCCTGTGTGTCCCCAGCTCTCCCTGTGCTTCAGTGCATCTCATCCTGGTATTCATCATCCCAGATGATGACAATCACTTCTCACTACACTGTCAGGTCCTCAGGGATGAGAGGTAAATTTTCTTTAACTTCATATTCCCAGTGCTTAGCCAAGGGCCTGGCATGGAGTAGATGCTCAATAAATGTTGTTAAATGAATAAAAGGAAGGGAAGAGCAGGGTGGGGGCAGTGGGGAGGACAGATAAATTGGGAGTTCAGGATTTGCACCAACTACTATATATATAATAGATAAACAATAAGGTCCTACTGTATAGCACAGGGAACTATATTCAATACCTTATAATAGCCTCTAATGAAAAAGAATATGAAAATGAATATATATACATGTTTAACTGAATCACTCTGCTGTACACCAGAAATTAACACAACATTATAAACTAACAATACTTAAATTAAAAAAAAAAAAAGTGAGGAAAGGAGGAAGAAGAGAAGGGAAGGGAAGGAAGGAGGAAGGACACTCTGGGAACAATGACATTTTCTTTTTGAAATTTCATCCCATAATTATCTGCCCAATACTTGTCCACAGACAGCAGTTAAAATCAGGATTCTATTTTCTGTAAATGGTTGAGCTCCTTCACTCTCAGCTGTGTCTTTGGCACCTATGGCAGGAGGAAATGGGGTGCATTTAGAGGGACTTGGGAGTGCAGTGTCTGAGAAGTATGTGCGTGTCCTAACACATCTCTGAACTAAATACATGTCTCTGAACCACATACAAAAGGCACACACAGCCACATTTTTTCCACCTGGAACTTAGTTACTCAGCAATTTCACCTTTTAGACCACAGCCAACTGCTAGCAAGCAAGCTGGGTGTGGGAGGGCAGGGCGCTGGCTCTCCTGTTCACTGCCGTAGCTCGGGTGCCAAGGAAAGGCCAGACAGTTGGTAGGTGTTCAAGAGCTACTTGCTGAGTGACTGAATGAGTGAGAAAGGAATTTGAGGCAGCATAAATGCCACAACATTTCCACCGTAAATATCCCAAATTTCACTCACAGGAGAGCCCCTTCGACTCTCACTCCAGTCACACTGACACTTAATTTACAAATAGTTCTATCAGACTTCATCCTTTTGTTCTATAGCTACTGCAGACTAAAAGCTGGTTCCCTGTGCCTGCCCTGACTCCTACCTTCAACAGATCTAGCAGTATCCAAAAGACAGACAGACAAGATCCTGGACAGTGGGGAGCTGAGTGGGGAGGGAAGAAAGCTGCATGGCCCTTAGGACGCCCACCCAGGTTGTCTCACCCAGTAGGAGGACTTTGAACACTACAACAAGAACAACGACAAAACAAAAGCTACTGGCATCTGTTAGCTGAGAAGGAAGGTCTACCCTGAAGCAGCTGTGCTTGCCCTTTGAAGACAGATAAGGGCGGGGTCTGCTGGCCTGCAGGCCTTCTTTGACTTTAAGAATCTTCTAAGTCCTGCAAGTAGCTGGGCCCCATGAAATCACCTTAAGGGCTCAGCCCCCAGCCAACCTCTCCTGCCCTGCATCTTTCTCCAAGATGGGCTATGAAACCCCCTGGCCTCCCAGCCTTGGCCTGCTCCCCACCCCGGAACTGGGGGCCCAAGACACCCAAAGGCCTCAGTCTCCAGCTGGCCCAGAGATACAGGACCCACGAAGCGGCTGGAAGAGCAGTGGAGGCAGCGCAGAGAACTCCTGAAACTTACAAGCTGCTTCCACCAATCATTTCCAAGCCTCCTCCCCCTCCTACTCCCAACTTCCATGGTAAACACACCGACTCTAAGCCGACGTGGGGCGGAGACAGATCTGAGCACTACCTCCTGTCTTCTTGCTTGGCTGCCCTGCAATTAACGCCTTTTTCTTTCAGTAAAAGACGGTTTGCCTCTGTATCAGGTCTTTCTGTTGCTCAGAGGGCAACAAACCCACTTGCTCGGTTATATGACTGTCATGTTGCAGGCACTGTGCTGGTCACTTTTTTGTGTCTTTTCCCATTTACCCTTTCAACACAGACTCCGGTAGACACTAATTTCTCTCATCCTGAGAGGCAGGGTCGAGCTGGTATGGGGTTTTGGAACAAGGTCTATCTCTCTGCCTACAGCAGCAGAGCTGTCTGGCACCATCCCTTCTCACTTGTGTCAGGGCTGTAGCATCTGTCAGGCCCAGGATCTCGCTCAGGGCCTTAGGAGAGAACCCAGCTGCTCATCTCAGAGATCCAAAGACAGGCCCTTGGCTTTGGTAGCCATGGGGAGGGGTCCTGGGGTGAGCATCGAATGACTGTCCCACAGCCATCAAAGGTGAGCGCTATGGGCTTCATCCTTCCAGCGGGCACTTGCTGCTGAAAGGAGCTGCTGCTGGCCACCTGCTCTGTCTGGGGATGTGAGTCTCACTCCAGGACATCCCTCAGAAGTTGTAGGGGCCTCCAGGGGCCTGGGCTGGGTCCTCATTCTCACCCTTGATTGCATCAGTGTTAGTTCAGCCTGGTCAGGCCTTGACCACTCAACAGAACCACTGCTGGAATGCTCTGGGAAGATATATTTTATGGCAAAATCTTGCTTCCTTTTGTTTTATGTTTGATATTTTCCCAAAAGAAAAAAAAAGCTGGAATAACTAGTATCATTATTCTTTTCTTTCTTTTATTTTCCACCCCAGAACCATCTGTCATCAGATAAGTTTACTTTACACCTCTCAGGCTGATTTCCACATCCAGAGGAGACTGGACAGGGGACAGTGATGACCTCTGGATGCCCTGCTGCAAGGGGCTGAGAGGCGAGGGCCAGGAGTAAATCATCAGCTCCAAGGTTGCTCAGGAGAGAGCTGAGCTGAGCATCAGCAGAGGCAGACGTGGATGGACAGTACACGGGATGGTGAGCTGTTATGAGACAGATGTCTTCTCCCTGTGTCGCCTCTCGCGCCACTCAATTGGGTGAAAACACAGTTAAAGTTCTGCTGTTGTTGGAGCAAACATCATCTGTGGCATGGAGTAGGGGAGCACATGCAGTGGGAACACAGAGGACTATGAGGTTTTTCATCCTAAGATCTACGGGTTCCAGTCCATGAACCAAAAGAGAGGAGGGCCTGAGTTGATAATGGTTAGTTATCAGATTTTGACCTCTCTCCATCTGAGAAGGCCCAGATGAGAGACTCTAGGCTGAGGTTCCTGCTGTAGACCCCGAAGGTGAGGAGGGAGTGTTCAATGTCTGAACACTCTGTTTATGCCATGTTAGATTTCCAGCTGTGGAAAGGTAGGTGTCACACCCTTGGGTTTCTGGGTTGATGCTGAGCTAAGGAATATGAATTTGATTCTTCATTTGAGCTTAGATGAATTTCGCCACAAGTTTTTGGGCTACATCTTAAGGCTACCTAGACTGAGGAAGTTTCAGTCCTGGCAAGGAGAAACCCAGCGTCACATGGATCCCTCCCTCCCCTAAACAGAAACCCTCCACCTGAAGGTCTGGGCTCTCACCCGGCAGGGGGCCTACTGAGGGTTTGAGGAGCAGGGTCACATGGTCAGATCTGAGTTTTTAGAAAGGTCTCTCCGGATGCAAGTGGGAGGTGATTTGTAGGGGTGGGTGGGAACTGGCTTAGGGATGCTAGTGAGGAGCTGCTATAGTCTGAATGTGTCTCCCCTAAAATTCACAGGTTGAAACCTAACAACGTCATAATATTGGAAGGTGAGGCCTTTGGAGGTGATGAGGTGATGAGGGCAAAGCTTCCATGAGTGGGATTAGTACCCGTGAAAAAGAGGCCCCAGAGAGCTCCCTCACCCTTTCCACCATGTGAGGACACAGCGAGAGGACGGCCATTGATGAATCCGGAAGCGGGCCCTCACCAGACTCCACATGTGCCGGCACTTTGATCTTGGACTTCCAGCCTCCAGAAATAAATTTCTCTTGTTTATATTACAAGGCACTCAGTTTATGAAGTTCTATTATAGCCGTCCAAACTGACTAAGACAGGAGCCCTTAGAGCAACCCAGAGGGGAAGTGATGAGCCTGAAAGGCCTGAAATCCTGCAGCAGCATGAAGGCTGAAGAGATGGGCCTGCTGGTGGGCCTGGGTGCTCTTACAAGGTTATCGAAATAGAGAAAACCCAGGAATGTCTAATCCTGCCCCAGCCACAAAGCTGCCTACCAACAAAGCTCCCAGGGAAACATCCAGTGAACAGAAACTGAGCAAGAAAGAGAAAATACCACTTTTGTTATGTTGCCGTATTAATTCTCCTTCCTCGTGTTTCCTTCCAAGCTTAGGAGGATCAGTTATCCTTGTATCAATTAGTACAATACCATGGTCCTTTGCCACTGCTTCCCTGACTCCTCCCAGGGGAGAAAGCATGCACTGCAGTCTGCTGGTCCCTGCTTCAGGTTTCATGGGAGCTGCCATCTGCCAGTCTCCCAGTCTCGAGGCTGCCCTGGTCCAGAACTGACTGTAGTGGGAAACCCTACTTGATTTCAGGATAAGCCACATTCTCCAGTATCAGCTTTATCTACAACAAAGATGACAATTGGATATCCATATGCCTGTTCCTCACTTTTTAATTTCCTAACTAGTCCAGAAATTGCATAAGGAAAACAAGCTTTTCATTTATTGCCCCCCTTAAGACTCTAAATTTAATATAAGCTGTGCTTTGGCCCCAAATCCCTACCTTCACTAAACTGAGTTGAACCACGTGCAGTATTTTTTTGGCCTAGGCTAGAGATCACCTTATTTCTCCTAAATCCCCATTCTCAGACTGAAAGGGTAGCCTTTAATGCAAGGAAAAGCCTCAGGGCAGCCTCAGAAGGCAAAGAGTAGTGGACTTTGTTTGCCTTATTAAGGATCTCAGAGAGCCTCAAGATGACACCCACAGGAATCATGGCCCAGCTGATGTCTGGGAAACCAACCCATCAGACCAACACACTTTCTGTTTGGGAAGAAGTGAGTGGAGGCAGGATCATCAGTGAGAGGAGCCAAGAGACACTTGAGGCCCACAGAGGGAACAGGAAAGATGAGAGAGACCTATGGAAGAGGCAGACCAGCTGGGTACAGTGGGTGAGCTCAGTGTCTGGGGGGAATTTTGGTTCTCCCTGGCTGGAAAGCCCGGAGTGGATGGCGGGGCCATTCAGGAGATGGGAAACATGGCAGTTTGGAAGGAGGAGAGATTTGTTATGGCTGGACGAAGGGGCAGATCCTCTGCAATGTTCTAGAAGTGGGCATTGCTCATGCCTTTTAGGACACCCCTTCATTCCAGAGGCCGGTGAGGAGGTGTTACTGACACTATCCAAATAGAAGAGATCAATAGAACTGGGTTAATAGGAGCAGTAAAAAGTTTGCTTGATTTACAGATCTTTAGTGAGTATCACTGTACATCAGATGGTGTGCTCAGGCCTGAAGACACATTCAGTGATGAACAAAAGAGGTCTGGCTCTGTCCTGGTGGCTTTACCAGTGCTGGGGAGTAGGAGAAACCAGTACTCCCTTTCAGGGGGTGCTGTCAATGTCCAAGGTTTGTGTATGTTGACTTTCAATTGTTACAAGCCTTAGGGAGGTGAGCAGGGAAACCACATCCAATACCAAGAAAATTGCTTGATTGGCCAGAAATGGAAAGTCTGTCTAAGTGGTGCCCCTTCTGCCTTCCTTTTACATGATTAAGAAGCTTTATATTAATACATATAAATGTATATATCTCCATAGGGGGTGTGTCCAGGGCCCAGCTCCAGAGTGAAAAACCAGTGTCAACTTGTCCATTTCCTCTCCCCTACGTGCGCTCCCAATGAACACCAGGAGGAATCAGACCCATGAGACTGCACAAAAGGGCTTTATCTGAAGATTTATCTTGTTTGGAGAGGAAAGCATGCAGCCACCACTACCACCAGAAGCTGAGCGGCCAAGGCCAGACACCTCCCCTCCTGGGGCGCATTTCCACATCTGGAGTAGATGGGGTTGGCATGGCTCAGTGGTTCCCACCCCCGGCTTGCATCAGCATCCTCTGGGGAGCTTTAAAAATACAGATTCAAAGCTCTGCGTCTGGAGATTCTGATTCACTGAGTCTGGGGTGAGACCTGGGACTCTATATTATTCATAAGCAGCGTTTTTCCTCTAGCGATTCTGGTGCAGCACGCAATCCAGACAAGTCTGGATAAAAATAGACCAGGCAAGCTGTAAGATTATTCGGGCTTGTAAAAAGTTAGGGTGAGGACACAGCTGTGGCTGTGGTGAGGGTGTCAGGATGATGGTGGGACTCTCAGCCTTGGAGAAGACCCAGGGGGCAGTCAGCGTAGAGCGAGGACAACAGTGAGACAACAGGAAGCACCGGCTTCCTCCTTCTGGTGTCTGAGGAAGTCAGACAGACCCGCCCACTGGGGATGCTCCTGGTACCTGTGCCCCGTGAGCCCCAGATGAACTGAACGCATGTGCCTGGGTGATGGGGTCCCTTGCTGGGAATGCCTGTTATTGGGAGCCTTGGAACATGCTTGTCATGAAGATTTAGGACAGCAGTCACTCCAAAGGGCTTGGGAGGAAGATCTCTTGCCCTGCTGGCTGACCACTGCTTTGGGGGAACCAGGTGCTTCCTTCAGCTTCTTCAGAGGTATTTTTGTCCTTTCTGCCTTCTTCCTTCTGTCAGCCTCCCATCTTCCTGGCGTTCCAGACTCGATGCCACAGCCCTCAGTTTCCCGATTCAGAATGAGTCCGGAGAGGAATCTGATCGGCCCCTCTAGGGCCAGAGCTGCAGCCACGGTTCACTGGCCAGAATTCAGATGCCCCATTTGGTCCACTCTGCTGCAGCCAGGGCCCTGGAGCTAAGTTCTGAGGGCAGCTGGATCCATTTAGCCAGGACTTCAGGGGGTGGTGGGGTGACAAGCAATGATTGGCATCTCTGAAGAGGTCTCTGCAGCCTGCACAGTGCTGGGAGTTTGAGTGAGGTGGGGACTGAGAAGGGCAATACACCAGGTTTTCAAAATTCATATCAGGGAACCTGCTACAAGGTACTTCGGGGCAAGCTCCTGGGGGTCTGCATCAGGCGCTAATAAGGGTGAGATCTGTGGCCACAGGGCTCCGTGTCTAGGAGGGCTATTGCCTTCCTGGGAGATGAAACCTCGGGACAGGCGAACATAGATGATTCCAGAAAATGTTGGATACCGAGTGGGTTAGCAAAGGATGCAGTGAGTGCTGTGGGGGCCCCGTTCTCTGCTCCCACTCGGACTTCCCACGGCACTGCCTGCTGCGGCCTCCTGGGGCAGCTCCAGCTGCAGGCTGGTGGCTTGGTTGGGTGTTGCCACCCTTGAAACGCAACCAGGTCCAGCTCAGGGTGCAGGGGGCTCCTGAGTGCTGTCTGACTTGGGCACGGTAGTCTGTCCAAGGGATCACGGGAAAGAGAGTGAAGTCACCCAGACACCTGATTTTCTGTGGTGTGATGGGAGTGGTCCTCTGAGTCTCCTCCATTCCCTTGGCCACACTCTCTGGTCAATTTTACTTCCTCAGGTCATTTTTGATGTGCCCTTGGCCAAAGCTGCTCAGAGGATCAGGAGGTTGTGTTGACAAAGGCTCTCCCGGAGGCAGGGCCTGGGTTCCCTCCTCCTCACAGGCACGGAAAAACTGGGAGGTCATTTGACTCCTAGGAAATATCCCCCTGAGAAGACTGACCACCGAGACCAGAGAATGCATTCCAGGCCGGCTTTAGCCGTTGCCACGGAAATTGCCTAGGAACCAACTGGTGGCAGCAGCAGCTTGATCCTGTGACTCCTGTGACGTTCTGCACACATTTGAATAGCTTGCTGGGTGGCTGAAGAGAGATGACCTTGAGCCACTTCACTTGTGATTTCAGGTGCTTTGAGACAAAGCCCATGCAAAGCAAGGGTGCTCAGAGACAGAGCACAGAGAGACGGGAATGTGAGGGTCCTTCCCCAAGCAGCAGGGGTCATTGGGCTCTACCTCCAGCTCAGGGAAAGGCCACATAGGTTGTTGTCAGAAATTCCATAACCTAAGGCAGAGCTGGGGCACAGGTCTTTCAGGATGTGGGTTCCTCCCTCCTCACCTTATGGCATCTCAGAGACTCCAGCCTGTCCCAGAAGCCACAGTGGCTCCATCCTCCCAGGTGCCCAGGCAGTGGGGACCAAGCCTGGGCCCCACAAGACACCTGAGGTGGGCTATGTCCTCCTCACCTCCCCCACTTCTATTGGGTCAACTTAGCCACCAAGAGGAACTGTCCCCACTCATTACTTCAGGGAAACCTGTAGCCAAGGCTGCACAACGTTCAAATGGAGCAGATTTACCATAATTTATGTGACCACCTCTCTTCGATTTTGTTTTCATTTTTGAATTTTCACTATTAATAATCCTGTGGTAAATACCATGGACACACAGCATATTTTCCTAAAGATAGAATCCCCAAAGCGAAAACAGTGGGTCAAAGAATATAAGAATTTGTATGACCGTTGGTAAATTACTTTCCAAAATATCTGTGCCACTTCACGTCACCATCAGGGTATAAAGAAGAGTACCAACTTCACCCTGGCTCCACTGGGTGTTATTATTTTTAAATTTTCTTCTAATTTAATTAAAAATATGCTACCTCATTGACGTTTCAAGTTGCATTTCTTGGATTACTAGTGAGACCGAATATTTTCCCATGTTTGTTTATTGATTGTACTTTCCCTTGTCTTAATTGTCTTTTCCCATCCTTTGCCCACATATCTGCTGGAAGTTCATCGTCTTTTTCTTGTCACAATATTAACGTTTTGTGATATTTGCTATGCACGTATTATAAGTTGTAATGCAGGCTTAGATGTCTAATGGGCCATTTCAAATTTAACATATCTTGAGATGGGACCCTGGACTTTCCTCCCTAAACCTGCTGCACCTTCTCTGGTTTTCCCCATCTTAGTAAATGGCACTGCAGTCCACCCAAGCCTAGAACATAAGAGTCCTTCTGGATTCCTCTTGTTTCCTGATTCCACAAGTCTCACCCAGCAGCCAGGCTCCCTCCCCTCACCCTCCCCAACCACCCAATCTACCCCAGCCATTCTTCAACACATAGCCTTAGGTTTTCTCCTTTACAGTATTTGCCACAATCAGAAATTCTCGTTTATTTATTCATTTGCTTTTTAAAAAAATAGTCTGTACCCTCTCTGGATTCTGGAATCTAGAACACAAGCTCCCTGAGGTCAGGCACCTTGCCTGCCTGATTCATCAGTGCAGCACCTAGAGCAATGTCCATCCTTTAGTGAGTCCATCCTACCCATCCTTGAGTGGGAGCTCAAGAAATACATGCTGAATGAATGAGTGATTGAACTTGGCCCTTTTAAACCCATTTACATTTATAGGAAGGAGACACACGACTTGGAGGATTAGCACTTTGGCTTTCAGGATAGACAGTTTCAGGCAAAACCGAGCTCCGCCACTTACTGTAAACATCTTGGGCAAGTTACTTAACATCTCTCTGCCTCAGTTCACTCATCTTTAAAAATGAGAACGGGGGGAGGGTGTAGCTTAAGTGGTAGAGCGTACACTTAGCATGCACAAAGTCCTGGGTTCAATCCCCAGTACCTCCATTAAAAAATAATAACTAAATAAACAAGGCTAATTGCCTCCCCCTCCAAAAAACAAACAAACAAAAAAAAGAGCAGGGTTCAGCAAATGTTAAAAATGAGAGTAATGATACTATTTTCATAAGGTTGAAAGATATATTAGATAATGTGAGCAAAGTGCTTAAAAACAGAGACTGACCATAATAAGCACTCAGTATGTGTCCAACCTGGTCAACATTGATGATTTTCCTATGCAGTTTCTGGGCTTAGAAGATATTCCCTTCTTTTCAGTAAAGCCTTAATTAATATTAAATGGTATTTTATTTCAGTTTTTATGGTATATTTAAAAAAAATACTTTAAAAAATGTTTACCCTTTAGTTAGTTTGGAACTTACTTTGGTGTATCAAGTCAGATGAACTTCTAAATGCTACTGACACCACGTGTCACTTCCCCACTTGTTATGCTTTCTTTATCGCACATTCAGTTGTTTGTATATCAAAGGGTATTTCTTCTGGCTGTCAAGTCTGTCTCCCTGGCCCCTCTTGAACTACACTGCTTCACACTGTTTTACTGAGCAAGTCCGACATCCCAGCTTGCCGAGTCGTGGAAGATTCAGACATTCTCTGCTTGCAGACTCAGAAATGGGATGTCCATTTGGAACGTGTGTTTGTTCTGGTTCCAGGCCCTCACAAGACTACTTACTTGCCCTTCTTGCCCTTGGGTTCCTTGAGACACCAGTATAACCTGATTCAAATGTCTCCTTTTTACTTGAGCCAATTTAAACAGGTTCCTGTAACTTGTGACTAAAAGAGTCCAAAGGTAAATTTCACCTTTATCATGGCCCGAGGAACATCATAGACAGTGAAGCTGTATTCTTACATGTCACGGAGATTAAAATGCTGTCCCTAACACATCGTCAGAAAGTTACCTGCCAACAGCCTCAGCAAAAGATAGGGAAGCTTCCAGGACATCCACATGTCCGGCCACACATACCAACCCTGCCACCACCTTAATGGTGGTAGGTGCCCTGACATTGTGCTACACATTCAGACAAACTTTAAAAGGCAGGCTGTCTTTGATGCATTCAAGATTCTGCCAGGTCAAATGGCAAGACCAAAGACCAAAGACCAAAGAGAATACAGTACGTGGAAGTACTTGGAAAAAGCCATTAAAATGTATCAGTATTATTGCCTTCTTTCATTCCAAAAAGGACATGGAACAGCATACAAATTAAATTTTAATCACAAACAATTTTTTTGCATCTGTCTGAGGATCTGTGTTTTAAGGTCATTACACTAAGAATATCAATATCATTTTTCAGCCTATAAAGGTATTAAGAGTAGAGACTGCTCTCTGCCTGCCCTTGACCCTACGTTATACTTCACCCCTGGTTTTCTTTTAAAAATCTTTGATAATAGCTTGGTTTCACTGAGTAGTTTTGGGGGGTGTCTGTTTGCCATGTGACCCTTTTTCTTAGATAGAAAGTATAAGCGGGAAAGTCTATTAAAGTAAGTGTGTTTGGGATTCTAGTTACGTTTAGTCTGCTGTCATAGAGAAGGCGAGAGGGCCAAGGAAAGGGAAGAGGAGGACTGGCAAGACAGAGCAAAGAACTTGTGACTTCACTCCCCCAGGCATAGGGAAGAGTGACTCAGCCGGACACTCCATCTCGACAGGAAAACCGTCCAGGCTTGCGCACTTCCCGTCAGCTGTGCACCTGCTGGGATCTCCTGGCTGGCATGGACTCTGTACGGTCACTGGGTGTCCCCAGCACAGGACACCCTGGGGCCTTTTTCCTACTCAGTCAGATGCCAGCAGGTGTGGCTGTTTTCCAGTTACAGACAGAGCTAATAACAGCAGTCATCCACCTGTCGTTTGTACAGCACTTAAAGCATTTCAAAATGCTTGCACACACAACAAGATTTTGCATAAGCTGAGCAACACGTCCTTTCGATTTGTTCCAAAAGACACAAGCCAATTTAGAAAGTGAAAACTCTGACTTTTTGAAACCCACTTTGTGCCGCTCCCACGTTTACTGCTGGTCTGTGCCCTGGTCTCCCTCATCTTTGCCACTCACCTGGGCCCTTCTTACAAGACTCCTGGGGTTGCTGCATCCCCATCTCTTCCCCCTTCCTCTGTTTTCTTGGAGGTGACACTTTGGAAGACCACTCCAAAATGTGTTCAGGGAACACAAAGATCCAGAAAATGTGCTGGGACCATTTTAAACAATCGAAAAATTAAGGTGGTGGGGAGAAGCATCTTCTGGCCCCAGCACAGGAAGTTCCTCTGATCCCCTGTCCTCCTTCTTCTCAGGGGCTCACCAACCAGTGGCTACTTCAGGTGAAATAGAGGCGAAGTCATTTTGCTCTTGCTGTTCACACATCTGATTCAAAACAGCCTCTGCTGGCAGCTGTGGGCACATATTTATCAGGAAATGCTGGTCCCCTTGCTTTTACCACCTGGTTATTCAAACATTTAGAGCAACGCTTTACATACGTCCCATTAGGAGCCCTCCCCAATTCAAATGAGCAACTGCTAGAGGAGATCTTTTTTCCATGACCTGGAGATTTTGTTGAAGATGATCGGGTCATCAGGAAAGAAAGGCAGTGGGCAAGGGCTTGTATTGATGTCCCAAGCTTACCCCACCATATGGTTAAATGGTAGGTGAAGGTCAAGTCTCCAACAGGCCAATAATTCATCTCCAAATTAGACTTCCTATGGCTCCCTCTGGTCTGAGGGGTGTGCACAATGGCCCAGGAATTGTCCGAGTGGATTGTCCATGCCTGGGGGATACCTTAGCACCAGTCTTGGATTCCCTGAATATAATGGGCCTGTGAAATATCCAGATAACTCGGGCAGAGATTGATTGATTTAACAGACACTTGTGAGTGACTATTGCATGCCAGGCCTTGACCATGGGAATTCCTGCATTATTTCTCATCTGGGTCCTCTAAGGAAACTTGGCTCTCAGAAGCTCTTAACTTCCTATAGGGTCCTAAGTCTCCTTAGAGACTCAGATTCTTCAGCTATGACTCCTTGCTGCTGTGTGAGACTCTCCCTTTGAAAAGCCACAGGGAGAAAGGGAAGAAAGAGGGTCTGGGACCCCCTTTTTCCTTAAACCAACCCATATATTGAGTTCTCGGGAGCCCCTGACGCGGCCTCTCTTGCACCCTGGGTTCTGGTTCTCTTGGTAGGACTGTGTTGATTGAACATCCAGGAATTCACAGAGGAGCAGAAAGGGCTTCAGAGCACCATGGAAGCTGTGTGTCCTTTCCCTTCACTGATGTTGTTTCAAGCGTTTCCATGAGGGTGTTACCTTCCATCCATGTTTCTGACTGTATTAGCTCTCTGCTTGTGTACAACCACCCGAAAACTTAGTGGCTTAAAGCGATAGAGACTTATTATTTTTCATGATTCTGTAGGTTGGCTGGGCTTGGCCAGGCAGTTAGTTCTGCTCTGTACGGAGTTGGCTGAGATCACTTACATGGCTGCATTTAGCTGGGAGCTTGGCTGAAGCTGGAATGTCCACGATGGCTCCACTCACATGTCTGGCACCTCAGTTGGAGCTGGAAGAGCAGGGGGCTGAATGGGCCTCTCCCTCCCCAGGCAGACTCTTGTCATGCAGTGCTCTGGCCTCAGCTTATTTATATATGGTGGCTGAATCCCAAGAGACCAAAAGTAGACACTATCAGGTCTCATAAGGCCTGGGCCTGGAACCAGCAAAACATCACTTCCTCCACATTCTTTTGGTCAAATCAAGTCACAGAGGGAGAATACAGTTCAGTGGTAGAGTGCATGCTTAGCATGCACAAAGTCCTGGGTTCAATTCCCAATACCTCCATTAAAAAAATAAATAAATAAACATAATTACCTCCCACCACCAGCAAAACAAACAAAGCAAGTCACAAAGACTGTCTCATTTCAAGCAAGGGAAGACAGCTTCCACTTCTCCTTCAGAGGAATGGCATGAGGTCACAGGGAGGGTAGAATTGTTGGCACCATCTTTGAAAGCAATTTGCCACACTAATGAAAGAAAGGAAGTCAACAAAGGGATAGATTTTATGTGGCTCAAACAACATACAAATGGAAATTTTCTTCAATGCTAAAATTGTCTCATGTTGTCCCCTTGCAGGGTTTCAAGCAGAATCATGTAGAATTCCACTTTATTGACTACAGTATATTCTCATTAAAATCAAAGCCCTTCAAAACTAATCTATAGTGACAGAAAGCAGATCACTAGTTGCCTGGAACTAGGAGTGGGAAGGGGGCTTGACCGCAAAAGGGCATGAAGAAACTTTTGGGGGTGATGGAAAATATTCTATATCTTGAGTGTGGTGGTGGTTACATGATGAGTTTGTCAAAACTCATTCAACTGTGCATTTGAAACAGGTGCATTTTATTGCATGTAAATTATACCTCAATAGAGTTGGTTAAAAAAAAAATCAAAGCTGACTTACTAAGAATAATCAGACAGGCTAAGTCTGAAATGTCGTTAAATAAAGCCAGTGTTAGGGGTATATTATATTTACAAACAATAGCAAATTCCTTCGGGGAGGGCAAGGAAGCAAAGGGCTAAAGGGGATGTTTTGTTAGTTCCAAAGCAGGATACACGTTAACGTGACCATGTCCTCCTGCTGAAATACTTAAAAACGTCTGCTGTCATTTTCAGAATGTTGAGTAGGTGATTCTTGGTACTTTATAGATGATTAAAGACTGACTACATCCTGCTTCCTGGGATGCAGGAAGGGCCGGGGTCACCTCAGAGCAGAAACAAACAACAAAATGGGTTAGATCATCTTGGAATTAAACTGGTACCAGCACTGGGGAAAGCTGACTGGTGACCCCCCCCTACTCCAGGGACATCCTAACTTCAGGGGTCAAGGTCTTGCAAAGCAGGTGATCCGTGTGGAACTTGCACATGATTTGGGTTCTGAGGGTCAAGATGGGTTCTAAGAGTGTCTTGGAGGGTGGTCTTGGAGGACCTGGGGGTGTGGTGGGTAGATGGGTGTGTTAAGTGAGTTCCATCTGCCAAATGCATCCTACCTGGACACCTGGTGACAACACCAGGGACTGCCCAGCTCTGAGATCTACCTCTTGGGTAAACAGAAGAGGGAACAGTGTTTAGATTTTCTTCAGTGGTACAAAGGCTGGACAAGAATGCCCATTTTAGAAAAGCAATGCACTTGCTACAGGTATGGGAAGGGAGAGGGATCCTCCCTTTGGGTGAACTGAGTGGCTGTGGGGACAAGGGGACATCATTCAGGGAGCCCTTGATTGGGAAGGGTGACCCTTGCTCTCCTGTGTTCATCACAAGTGGTTGGTTGGACCCAGAGCTGGAGACCTTCCTTAAAGTCGGCTTTAAATGAACATACAGTTGGGAAACAAAGCATTAAATAGTTGTTATTGTTCAGATAGAACTCACTGGATCCACATCCGCAATGATTTCAATTTATTGCAGTCAAATCAGCAAAGCACAATTAACACGAAGGACTGATTTTTCTACTGCACTGGGTAGTAATCCTAGTTACTATCAGAATTCTACTTGAATGTTTAATTAGTAGGGTCAGGCCCAGAGCAAACCCCCTCTGGGGCTAAACTTCCTGGGGTAATGAAGAAAACACACACATCATTATGGAAAAGAGGATGTGTCCAAGACATTTTTCCAGCTTTCCCCTAGAGAGGGCTCCATGGGAATGAACAGTTTTTCCCTAAATGTAATGAACTCATAAGTTAATCCCTCACCTACCTTCCCCTGCCCCCTCCCCCACCAATCAAAACTTGAAACTTATTTCTTGGGAAACTATTCTCCTGAAGGAATGTTGTTGGAAGGGATCTGATCAAATACTTATATTGATTGTGATTAAACTATTAATTATTGACAAGGTCTTAATGTTTACCTTCTAGAGACTTTGGATTTGGATGTTTTAGCCTTAAATCAAAGAAATAAAAATGTCTACGGGTAGATTTCAGGCAGTGGTAATCATAAAACCTCTCCTCAACAATATTTCATAAGGAAAAACCTTCCTGGAATTAGCATTCTTCAAATGAAACCATACAGAAAAACAATCGATCTTACTTGCCCCTTGTAAGATCCCAGAAAACACAAACAGCATCCCCTGGAGGTTGTGGGATTATCCAGAGACTTGGATTTGATTTCACAGCAGCTAAAATTCGTATGCCTTCCTGAATGTCCATTCACAGTTTGTTTCCCCTTCTTAATTCTCAAACGTCTCCCTATAACATTTAATTGGGGGGGGGTCAACGTTCTTGGTTCAGGGTTTCCAGAGTGTCCTCAGGAGTAAAGGCGCAGTATAAAATCTCATTCACAGAGACACTCACAGTACCTCTGGTTTCCAGAGTGCTTACAAACTGTCAAGTGACTCAGAAATACCGAGGACTCATCCTGACAGAGTCCAGAGGGAAAGCATGACTTCATCTGAAGCCGACCCAAAGAGGGAGGCACATCTGTCATCTCCCTGACAGTGTTCCAGGCTGAGCATGAGCTCCTGGCACCGGGATGTGTGTCAGGCTCCGCTTGCATCTGGCTCCTCATCCGTGAGAGCTCTCAGCCCCAGAAAGGTCAGGATCGCTTCCCGCACTTCTTCCCAAACTGGAAATGGGGGCCAGCTATCACCCTGGGGAAAACAGACTCCGAAAGATGTTTCTAGCAGCTCCCTCACCTGTGTCTGAGAAAGCTACTCCCCTGATGGGTCTTTCTGCAGCCACAAAAACCCATTGGAAGCTTTCCTCACTCATTATCTGGACTGCGGCCTCTCTACATTGGAGCTTAAAGAGGCCCAGATGTTCTGTGGTTGCCCTGACGCTCTGCAGCTGTAAGTGGGAACTAATGAGCACTTTGGCCTCCATCTCCTAATCCTCCCAATTCTGCCTGGCTGGAAAAGTAAAAGGTTTCGCCTTCCAGCTGCTAAAATTGACAGGCTACTTAGCACCATGCCATGAGGTGATGTATCATTCAGGGACTTTAACTGCAAAAAAACCAAACAAAAACAAAAAACCCATACTGTAAGTTTTAGTAGCAAACTGATTTACTGAAGGATATTGTGTGGCTTATAGAATTTCCAGGAAGGCCAGAAAATCAGGCCTGGAGTAACACCCAAATCATCTTCCCACTGCTGCTGGAGTGCAGGTGCAATTGGCACTTTAGATACTGAGATAGGGCACCACCACCAGGACCTCTGCCCCTGCTGCCCAATATCTCAGTGACTGCGTCCCTGGGCCCCGTAGGAAAGCATTCCTCCAGGTGCCTCCTCACAAAGGTGCACTGATTGGTGGAGCCTGGGTCACATGCTTGTGTCATAGCTGCGAGGCATCTTGGGAAATGTAGTTCTGGCCTTAAAGTCTCTAATAATAGAAAATATATTTATTCAAAAGCTGTTAAGCAGTCATAAATATGGCACATATCCACTCTACATGGCCCCTTATTTTAGTTACTATGGTCTGAAAATAGCCATTATATATATTCATATATTATTATATATTACTCATTTATTTTAAATCTGCTATTTTAAAAAATTGAGATATAGTTGATTTACAATATTGTATTAGTCTCAGGTCTACATCAAGGTGTAAATCTGCTATTTGTTGTCTCTTGAAAAGGTGAGGCAGTGCAGTTGGTTTGTGTGTTAGTTTCCTATTACTGCTCCAACAATACCACTAACTTAGTGGCTTAAAACAACATGAATTTATTATCTTATATTTCTGGAGGCAATAATATTGAACTCAGTATCACTGGGATAAAATCAAGGTGTCAGCAGGCTGGTAATTCTTCTGAAGGCTCTAGAAGCCTTATCTCTTCCAGCTTCTAGAGATTGCCTGCATCTAGACATCGGCCCCCTCCTTGCCTCATTCCAGCCTCTTGCTTTTGTTGTCGGATCTCCTGCTGTTCTGAGTCTCCTTGTTCCTCCTTTAAGGACCTTGTGATTACATTAGTCCGCCTCAGATAACAATCCAGGATGATCTCCCCAGAACAAGCCCTAATGTAATCACATCTGCAAAGTCCTTTTCACTACATCAGGTAACATAGTCACGGGTACCAGGATTAGGATATGGACAACTTTGGGGACAATTATTCATCCTTCACATCCTACCAGGCCAGCTGGCTGTCTACACCAAAGCCTCTGAGAGCAGAGTTGAGTCCCTCTGGTGAGCTGACTATAGTCCAGGGTCCATCCAGTCTCCGTCCTTGCCAGTGTCACAGAACTGATCAGACTTGGAGAGCTTGACTCAGGAACATCAGACACCTGGGACATTGTTGGGTTAACAAGAAAGCCAATTCATTTCATCATTTGTAGTTGGCATGATTCCTTTCCAGAGGGATCTGCCTGGCATCTGAATGCCTGTGGGGCTTAATTAACAATCAGAAGGCTGTTTGATGAATATGAACTTAAACAAACAATGTTGGATGTTCCGCAGGGGTATTTCCCCAAGGTAGTGAAAAGGCCAGTGAGCTGGCCAGACCCACAGCAGAGGTCATCTTTCTATTGGCCAGATGCTGCATTTTTCCCTAAGCAGAGCTCGACACAGCACCAAACCACTAGCTTCCTCCTCTGTGAAATGAGACAGGACCCTAGAGTCATCCTCAACTCCTCCCTCCCTCACATTTCACAGTCCATCACCAAGTGCCATTACTCCTTCTTCCTAAGTATTTCCCACAGCCAACCACATTTTTGAATCCCTACTGCCACTCCCTAGTGCAAGTTGTTTCACCTGGGCCACTGTAACAGCCTCCTAATGTGCCTTCCTGTCCCTACTCCCAAACCCCTCCTACCAAATTCTTTACCCTGCAGCCAGCTGTTCTTTTCCAGATAACTTGGATCCTGTCACTCCCTCATTTAAAGCCCTCCACTGGCCATTATCATGAGGATAAAGTCCCATGAGTTGGTCCAGATCCTCCCAGAAGCAGACACCAAGTTAAAATGAAACGTGCAAGGATTTTCTTTGGGGAAATGTCGGTGAGAGGGAGCTGGAGGAGGCTGGGAGACTGAGACATCAGACTGTGATGTAAGCAACCCCCCGGGAAGGAGAGAGGGCGAGGATGGAAGGTAGAAGGGCCCTAGATTGTGGTGCAGTCTAAGGAAGATCCAGCAAAGCCACTTCTCAGTCCTTGAGCCGAAGCTAGCATCGCAGGAGTCCCAGGTCTCTGGGGGATGAGCCTACCTTGCATAGTATCTCTGAGGTGCTCAGTCACTGCCTGGGAGCCGTCAAGGGAAGCCACGCCTTGGAGTGAGTGAATATTAGAGAGTGGCAGCCGGAGATCTTGGGCAGTTATACCCCATGGAGTAGGGGGGCTTCAAGGTGCATTCATCCTTGCACCCAACTCCTCAGCGTGCCTACAGCCCACCTCTTCAGCTCATCTCCTACTGCTCTGACATGACTTACTCTTTACCACATCTGAGTCTTTGTAAATGCTGTTTACCCTGCCTGAATTATTCATCTGCTTACCTTTCCTGCCCCCTTCCCCTTCACCTAAGGAAATCTTCAAATCTCAGCAGAAACAACCCTTCCTCCAGGAAGCAGCCCCATTCCTCTGCCACATGTACCCATAACCATGGTCTCTTCTCCATTCATACTACATGCTGTGTATTTAATGACTGACTCGTTCTTCAGATTTGACTCCAGTAGAGACAGCCTGGTGTGTGTTAAGAGAGAATGTCACAATTGGGAGAGTGGTCAACCATGGAGACCCAGAAAAGGGAAGCACACGGGCAAATGTGGGAAAGCCCAGCCAGGCACCACAGGGTGACTGAGCTCAACATCATAAGCACCTATTATATGCTGTTGAACACCTACTAAGTGCTAGATACTAAATTAGCCAAAGGAGTAGAAACTTGTCAAGTCTAATGAGGAACACAGAGTCAGTCCACAGGAGAGACAACTTGTCAGGCTCCTAGAAATTCTGACTCTTCTAGCAGGTGTACATGAGCCTATTGTTAAGGCTGATGTTCAAAATATTTAGCTGATGTGGCAGAGGTGTGGGCCAATCAGAATAAGCTCCAGCCATTAATAACTAGTGTAGTCATGGGGGTACTCCCACTGAATGTCCACTCTGACTGAACACAAGCAGAGACCCCCGCCATTTACACTGGACTTGTACTTCCCACCACACTTGCTCTGAGCCACTGTCACCAAGGAAAGGCCTCCCACTCCCTGCCCCTGCCTGCTGAGTTGGTTGGGCTCAGAAGTATTTGATCTTTTTTCTCCTTGTAAGTGATGAATTCACGCATCAGTCTCTTGTGAGCCTCCCTGAGTCCCAGCACCACTGCGCCATGGTGACCCATCTTCTTTAAGGCCAGGTGAACCTGTGAGCCCCCTTCCTTGCAACCGTGGACCGCTCTGTGCTGCCAGGCAGCTCTGTTGACTTCCATCGGTGCCTATGAGTGGATGCTTGATCTGGAGCACATGGAGTGGCCTCTCAGAAGACAGGCCCAGGAGTAGTCTTCCAAGAGGTTGCCTTTGATGTTGGAGTCATGTGGGGGCTCAGCACTGGGCAATTACAAACTGGTAACAGATTTAGTCTTAGATCTCAATACCAGACCCAGGGCAGATAGCCAAGGGCTGCTACCCAGAGGCTTATGAAAATTCAGCAAAAAAGTGCTGAAAGCTGGGAGCTCAGAAGTAGCAGGGAATGGGAGATCGGGGGGGGGGGGGGGTGTGTGTGTGTGTATGTATGTTCATTCTTGTGTGTCCTGAAGATACAGCAGTTTGTGCTGTTGTGCCTTAAAGACACAATTCATGTCAGACTCAGAGGTGCCAGGAGTTCCTCTCCCAATTACTTGTTGCTTGGGCTTCAACTTCTCCAAAGTGGATTTTTGTACAGCAATCCTAATCTTGGCTCTCCCAGACATTAGTAGGATAATGACTGATTCTCATATTTGTTGACATCAACATTTACCAAGCACCATCAGAGCAGAAGGCACCATGCAAAGCCCCCAGATTCGCTACAGTCTGGCTGCTGGGCTGTGCTTCAAGAACAGTTGCAGTTGTTAGACTGCAGAGTGTGTGTGTGTGTGTGTGTGTGTGTCTGAGAGAGAGAGAGAGAGAGAGTTTGGAGCTGCTGTTGAGAGAAGCCTCAACAGGGAGAGATAGGCACAGCCAGACCCTCACTTGGGGGCTTCTATCCCAGGAGGGAAGATTTCTTCCCTGAGCTGTGAAATAAATGAAAGAGTGAAATAAACAAAAGCAGTTTAGAAGGCTGCCTGGCCCAGGGGGGGTCACAAAGCATCAGCCTTAGGAGGCTGAGATTAGAATGGGGAGCAGGGGTTAGAACTGAGGTGCGGGCTGCTGGGAGACACCATTGTTCTTTTATTTTAATATTTTACAAAACATTTATTTATTTAGTTAGCTAGTTAGTTAGTTTTTTGGGGGGGTAGATAATTAGGTTTTATTTATTCATATGGAGGTCCTGGGGATTGAACCCAGGACCCTGCGCACTCTACCACTGAGCTACACCCTCCTCCCACCATGCAAAGCCCCCAGATTCGCTACAGTCTGGCTGCTGGGCTGTGCTCCTCCCACCACAGTTTTGAACCTAAGACGGGGTTCAGGACCCCAGGGGGCTCAGGGTTATAGCAGAGAACTGGTCTCCAACTGAGGTATTAAAATGCATGGAATTTCTGCATGGATTGTTCTCACTTGGAATCTAACACTTACATCAGAGCTCTCAGATTAAGTGGATGGCCCCAGAGGACATAGTCCAGTGGAAAGTTTCTCAGAGTGTGGTTTGAGGATCATCTGCCTGAGAATCAAATGAGGTGTTTGCCAAAAAGGCAGATTCTTGGGCCACACCCTGGGCCTACTGAGCTGGAACCTCTGCGGGTGGGGCCGGGGTGTCTGCTCTTGTTAAGTGGTGATTCTGAAAGCTTACAAGGTCCAGACGCTACCAGGAGGTCACACAATCAAGTGAGGAAGCAGAGGGGATGGCTTCCTGTGCCTCCCACACAGTGTTCAACTTTTAGGAAGTACCACAGAGGAAGGCCAAGTAGATAAATGCGTTTTTCTTTGGACCCTGCAATTTTTCTTTTGTTTTAAAATTTCACTTTTGTTTTGAGAACTCAAAATGTGAGGAGACAAAGGCATTCTTCCCCACCCCACCCCCAACCCCTTCATGGGCCTTGAGTGCTCTGTGAAAGGTGGCCTGTCTGACTCCACCCTCACAGCCTGCTTTCCGGCAGGAACCTGACTCCCAGAGGGGGTCGTGACCAAGGTCTCCAAGAGAATATGCTGTTTCCTGACTCAGTGGGATCTCCAGGCCTGAATCCCCAAGGCCAATGCAGAGGGCTTAAAAATAAAGGCAGGAGGTCCAGCGCAACAGAAAAGAGCAAGAGGCCTCCCTGGATTTGCAAAGGATGATCTGAACAAAGGAGCCTCCCGCCCTCTAGTGGAGAGAAGCTGCATCCCACCCCTGGTCAAGAGCCAGACAGGGATGGATGCTCAGTAGTCAGCCAGGTGGTAACCAAAGTGGTGACGGGGCCCTGGAAACACTACCTAGGATACCTATCTGGGGGCAGAAAGAGGAAGAATTGCGCTGCCTGTGTTTGCTAACTTGCATGTGATTTTAGAATGCACTGATGTAATGTATACTATTTTAATAATGAGTACCTTCCATTGTCAGCAGATTTGACTCTTCATTATTTCTCAGTGAGACTGAGGCTACTACCACTAAAATCACACATGTAATGTATAATCTGTAAATAGATTGAAGCACCTCAGACGGTCATACTCTCTTAGGGGGAGATTAGAGCTTTGGGACAGATGCCCAGGAATGGGGACCCTTCCAAACCAGGAAACCTGGCCAAATCATTCCAGATAGTGTCTGTGGGGACAGGTGTCTCTGCTGGCTAAACTGTCCTTGCATCTGATGATATCAACTCAGTTACACTAAAATTGGAAACAGAATGCATTCCCATTGTACACATTTTGAGAAAGAAAATATACAGATGAACATCTGATATACAGAAGATCCTAAAGTGTCTAACTTCAGGTTTAAAAGAAATAAGATGTGACTAGAAGACACCAGGCTTTCAATAAAAGCTTAACAAGTAAAAGGGCACAACACTTCACACTCACTAGGATAGCTACTTGGAAAGAAAGAAAGAAAAAGAGAGAACATAAAAAGTGTTTGTGAGGATGGAGAAACTGGAACTCTTGTGCACTGTTAATGGGAATGTAAAATGGAGTGGACATTGTGAAAAATGAGTCAGTTCCTCAAAAAATTAAACATAGAATTATCATATGATCCAGCAATTCCATTTCTAGGTATAAACCTCAAAGAACCTAAAGCAGAGTCTCAAACAGATATTTGTACATTTATACTCATCGCAGCTTTATTCACAATAGCCAAGAGATGGAAGCAATTCAAGTGTCCTTCACTGAATGACTGAATGAATAAATGCAATGCAGTATATCTGTATTATGGAATATCATCCAGTTTTAAAAAGGAATGAATTCTGTCACATGCTTGAACCTTGAAGATGTCACACTATGTGAAATAAGCCAGACACAAAAGGACAAATACTCTATGATCCCACTTACATATAAGAGGTACCTAGAGTAGTCAAATTCATAGAGACAGGAAGGAGGATGGTGGTTGCCAGGAGCTGGAGAAACGGGGAATGAACGGGGAGTTGTTGTTTAATGGGTATAGAGTTTCAGTTTTACAAGATGAAAATGTTCTGGAGAACTCTGGGTGATAATGTGTCCATGCAGGTTCATGGATTGTAACAAACGTCTCACTCTGGCGCAGGATGTTGATGGTGGGGAGGCTGGGTGGAAACAAGGGGTATAAGAGAACTCTGTTATTTCCTGCTCAATTTTGCTGTGAACCTAAAACTGCTCTAAATAGTAAAGTTTTAAACTTAAAAAGTTCTGGAGATGGATGATGGTGATGGTTGCACCACAATGTGAATGTACTTAATATTTCTGAACTACATGCTTTCACATGGCTAAGACAGTAAGCTTTATGTTATTTATATTCTACCACAATTAAAAATAAACATGAAGTAAAAAACAAAAGGCAGAGGGAGAACTGGGCTAAAAAGAGACTAATTTAGGAACCTTAGACAATTGTACACTTTAAAACGTCATAAGTGATGTTATAGTGTTTTTAAATATATATATTTTATTGAAGTATAGTTGATTCACATTTCAGGTGTACAGCAAAGTGACTGAGTTATACACAGACACACACACACACATATATATATTCTTTTGCAGATTCTTTTCCATTATAGGTTATTACAAGATATTGAATATAGTTCCCTGTGCTATACTGTAGGATTCTGTTGGCTATCTATTTTATATATAGTAGTTAGTACCTGCTAATCCCAAACTCCTGATTTATTCCATTGTGTGTGTGTATATATGTATGTGTGTGTAAACCATATCTTCTTTATCATTTCATCTGTTGATGGACATTTAGGTTGCTTCCACATCTTGGGTATTGTAAATAGTGCTGCTATGAACATTTGGGTGCATCTATCTTTTTGAATGAGAGTTTTTTGTCTTTTCAGTATATATGCCCAGTAGTGGGATTACTGCATCATATGATAACTCTATTTTTAGTTTTTTAAGGAATTTCCATACTGTTCTCCATAGTGCCTGCACCAATTTACATTCCTACCAACAGTGTAGCGGGGTTCCCTTTTCTCCACACCCTCTCTAGCCTTTATTATTTGTAGGCTTTTTGATGATGGCCATTCTGACTGGTGTGAGGTTATACCTCATTGCAGTTCTGATTTGCATTTCTCTGATAAATAGCAACATTGAGCATCTTTTCATGTGCCTGTTGGCCATTTGTATGTCTTCTCCAGAGAAATGTCTATTTAGGTCTTCTACCCATTTTTTGATTGGGTTGCTTTTTTGTTTGTTTGTTATTGACTTGTATGAGCTGTTCGTATATTTTGGAAATTAAGCCTTTGTCAGTCACATCATTTGCAAATATTTCCATTATTCTGTAGTTTGTCTCTTTGTTTTGTTTATGGTTTCCTTTGCTGTGCAAAAGGTTTTAAGTTTAATTAGGTCCCATTTGTTTATTTTTGCTTTTGTTTCCATTGCTCTAGGAGATGGATCCAAATAAATATTGCTGCGATTTATGTTGAAGAGTGTAAAATGTATTTTAAAGTCTATTTTATTTAAAATTTCAATAAGTGAAAGTGTACAGAACAGGATGCTTATCAGGCAAAGAGAAGAAGAACATGTGGTAGACAGAGGAAAGAAAGCAGAGGGAATAAACATTTTATGGCCTTTGCTCTGAAGGGAACATCCCTGGGGGCCTGGAGGGAAGTAGAGATGAAGGGAGGTATGGAACAAAGAAGGAACTTGGCCCTCGCCTGCGATCTAGGTGAATCCCTGTTAGGGGTCTGATGTCATCTGGGTAGGAAAGTGGTCATTTTTTAGGGTGGGAAATTGTGGAGGGAAATATGAGAAAAGCTCTATGTTTTTTCCACCTTTAAAAAAACTTTCATCACCTCCCATCCACAAAACATCAAGTGGGAGCAAGAGAGGACGAAAATATTAGAAAAAAAATGCAGAAACATTAGAAGCAGGTTTGACCTTTGCTTTTCACTTTGAGCCAAAGGGCAATCTGCACGTGCCATTCAGGTCCAGCCTTTAGTAACACTGAGCCCTAAAGGAATATGGCGTGCAGAAGCGTGATGACAAGCCAATAGTATGCGTGTCCCTGAGAGTCCATTCACAGTCATCTCCGTGGGGAATACCACCAACCACCCAATGTCCATCGGGAAGTCTGATGGCAAAAATTTCAAAAGAGTGGACCGGACATTTCGTTTCCTATCTTCACTGGTGGCAAATCTTTTTGTCCTTTCTGGAATGGATTGAATTTTTGGAAACAGCTAAAAGTTATTCACAACCAACTGGTGTGGATTAAGAAAACCAGCTGGCTTTCCCATTGCATCATATGCTGATTTATATCAGCATATAAAGAGCAGAAGAAACCCAAAAGGAGTTCTAAGCCAGACAACGGAGCAGCCCTTCCCACAGTGATTAGAGCGGATAATAGGCACTTAGCTATGTGAGCTGTAGACAAAATTTCAAACAGCCTCATCCTGTCATCACATTTGGCAGCATTCACAGATCCCAGGCAGTCCTGATCTCACAGCATTAAACGCCCTCCAGTAAACGCTATGAAGACCTGTGGACGGTCCACAGTAACTGCCCGGCGGCTGCTCATGTTTGCAGACACTGCTGTTGCCGACAGCGTGTGCCATGCAGACCTGCCTCTGAAGAAGGCTCTGAGACCAGTGTTCTCCTCAGCTTGGGCCAATACCGGCTGCTCTTTAGTTGGAGAATAGAGCGTAGGTACCACGAGCCTGGCGCTGGAATGACCTTGTAAATCAGACTCAGGCACCTCTTACCAAGCGTACTTCCAACTACCCCAGGCAACCCATGTCAGAGGCCCAAAGACCAAAGCCAGTCATTGAATAATCATTTCCCCCAACGCCCACATACATACAAATGTTGCCATACGTACAACATTTCATGCGTATCACAGGATGGTTGTAATATCCCATTTAGAGCATTTTCCTATTTTTTTTTTTAGGTAACAATTTCGACTTTGTCTTCTTTGGAGCATTTCCAGGACTGTACTTTTGTTTTAATTTCAAGCTGTATTAAATCAGAAAAAGAGGCCGTTTAGGCAAAGACAGTCATGTGCAGGAAAAGGACAAGTGTCCCTTTGTGGGGAGGGTAACGCTTGGCTTGCACCCTGAATAACGAACTGCCTGGAGTTTTTCTGCTCTTATCTTTTGCCAGAAGAAATAGGCATTTAGAAGCAAGGAGGTAAGGGGAAGAAACTTGGAGGTGAAGAAAAGGCTTTTTCTCTCTACCATTGGAATCATGTATTCTTCCCTCCAAATTCTGGATGGATTAAAGAAAAACAGAAAAAAAGATATAAGAAAAATAAATATTTTTTTCAAATTTCTTTCTAAGCAAAGACTCTTTAGGCTTTGATTGGATAGAAGAAAATATTTTTTAAAAAGACAACAAAAAACATTTCTCAGTCTTTATTGTTTAATTTAAGGTATTGTATATTTACAATGGACAAGAAAAGAGGAGGGGGAAAAAATCCAGTTAAATGTATTTTATTTTGCTTTTGATCTTCACCTTAAGTAGCATTTATTTTTCAGATATTGGCATGCCCATAACAAATATAAATATATACTATACATATTTTATATGATACATATACTATATTAAGATTTGCATACAGTGAAATACCCAGATATTAAGCAAGTAGTTCAGTGAGTTTGGATATGTGTACACACCCACACAACCACTACTCTGACAACATAGGCAACAAATCTATCACCCAGAAAGGTCCTGATACCTCTTTCCTGTTAATCTTTACCCCCTCCACCAGAGGAAACCACTGTGCTGATTTCTAGCTTACAGATTAATTTGCCCATTCTTAAACTTTTTACAAATGGAATCATTCCATATGTACTCTCATGTGCCTGGCTTCTTTTACTATAATATTTTTGTGATTTATTCATGTTGTTGCATCAGTACATTATTTTTTATTGCTGAATATTCTATTGTATAAGTATACAATATTGTACAAATATGTGATAATTTGTTATCTAGTCTGTTAATAAATATTAGAGCTGTTGTCAGTTTTTGACACTTAGGAATACAGCTGCTCTGCATATTCTCATTCAAGAGTTTTTCTGGACGTTTTATGTTTTATTTCTCTTGGATAAATACTTAGGAATGGAATGGAACAGCTGGGTCATAGAATGGATGGATGCGTAACAGTTTTCCGCGATGGCTGGATCATTTAGCACTCCCACCAGTGTGAGAGTTCCAGCTGCTTGCTGTTCTTACCGCATTTGGTATTGTCATGGGGAGAAATCATGTCTCATTGGGGTTTGAAGTTGCAATTCCCTGGCGACAAATGACACTGAGCATCTTTTCATGCCTTTTTCAGTCAGGTTTGTTTATCGTCTTTTGTCAGGTATCTGTTCACGTCTTTTGCCCATTTTTAATTGGATAGTTTGTCTTTGTTATTTATTTATAGGAATTCTTTATATATTCTGGATATAAGTCCTTTGTCAACTTGTGTATTGCAACTATTTTCCAACAATCTGACTTGTCCCTTTGTTTTACTAATGGTGTCTTTTAGTAAGCAGAAAATTTTAATTTCAAAAAAGTCCAGTTAATCAATTTTTAACTTTATGTTTAGTGTTTTGGTGTCTGCTCTGAGAAATCGTTCCCAATCCCAAGATCATGAACATAATCACCTCAATTTTTTCCAGAGTTGTTTTTTTTTTTTAAATTGAAGTGTAGTTAGTTACAATGTGTCAATTTCTGGTGTACAGCATAATGTCCCAGTCATACATATATACATACATATATTCATTTTCATATTCTTTTTCATTAAAGATTATTACAAGATATTGAATATAGTTCCCTGTGCTATACAGAATAAATCTGTTTTTTAATCTATTTTTATATACAGTAGTTAGTATTCTAGAAGTTCTAAAGTGCTAGCATTTACACTTAAGTCTATGAGACAGGGGACAAGGTTCATTTTTTCCTATACATTTATCAAATAGTTCCAGCATCATTTGTTGAAAAGACTTTCCTTTTCCTATTGAATTACCTTAGCAACTTTGTCAAAAATCAATTGATTATCTATGTGTGGACTGTCTATTCTGCTCCACTGATCTATCTGCCTTCATGCCAATACGGTCCTGTCTTGGTCACCATTGTAGTTTTGTGGATCCTCCAGTTCTATCTCAAGATTATTTTAGCTATTATAGGTTCTTCATATTTCCACTAAAAATTTTTAATCAACTTGTCATTTTCTACCAAAAATATTTTAATTTAATTGAGACTTTAATTGGCATGGTATTAAATTTATACATAAATTTGGAGATAACTGATATCTTCCAGTCCATAAATATGATTTATTTCTCCATTGGTTTAGGTTTTCTTAAATTTCCTCATGATTGTCAAGTAGTTTCCATGTATTTTGATAAAATTTCTCCTAAGCATTTTTTGATGTGTTTCTGAATGCTATTAAAAGGGGTTTTTTAAATTTCCATTTTTAACTGTTTGCTGTGAGTATATAGAAATACACTTAACTTTCGTATACTGATTTTGTAATCTGTGACCTTACAAAACTCATTAGTTCTAGTGGTTGTTTCATTGGTGCCTTATAGATGGTTATGACAGATGTAAAAAGTTTTTCTTCTTTCTTCCCAATCTTTATGTCTTTTATTTAATTTTTATTTGCCTGATTGCAATCATAAGGGCTCTAGTACAAAGCTGACTAAAATTGAGAACATTATTGCCTTTTTCCTACTTTTAGGAAAAATAGTCAATATTTCATCATTAAGTATATTAGCTATAGGTTTTTCATAGGTGGCCTTTATCAGAATGAGGAAATTCCTTTGTATTCCTAGTTTTCTGAGATTTTTATTATGAATGTTGATTTTTTTCAAATGCTTTTTCTACATCTACTGAGATGATCATGTGGTTTTTCTTCTTTATTCTGTTTGTACAATGAATTATGTTGGTTGATTTTCAATATGAAAACACTTGCACTCATGGGATAAATCCCATTTGGACTTGATATATTGTTCTTTTTATATATTTCTGGATTCAATTTGCTAAAATTTTGTTAAAGATTTATGTACCCACATTCATGAGGGATATTGAGCTGTAATTTTCTTTTCTTGTAGCATCTTTGTCATATTTTGGCTTCATGATTGTTGCTGGTGTCACCATATTGGAAACTATTCCTTCCTCCTTTGTTTTCTGAAAGGGTTTGTGTAAGATTGGCATTATTATCTTTTCCTTACATGTTTTATGGAATTTACCAATGAAACCATCTGGCCCTGAAGTCCTGTTTGTGGGAAGATTTTTTAATTAGGAATTCAATATCTGTAATAGACAGTATTTGTAAAAAGGGACCGTTAAATTTCTGTATTTATTTTTGTGTCACTTTTGGTAATTTGGATTTTTCAAGGAATTTTCTCATTTCATCTAAGTTGTCAGATTTAGTGTCACTGAGTTATTTATAATATTCATTTATTATCTTTTTTAGCATCTGTAGAATCTGTGATGATAGCTCTTTCATTGCTCATATTGATCATTTATGTTTTCTCTTTTTTCTTCTTAATCAGTCTTATTGGGGTTTATCAATTTTATTAATCTTTCTAGAGAGCCAACTTTTGGATTTATTAATTTACTCTGTCATTTGTTTTGTATTTTGTTAATTTCTGTTCTTTTTTAACTCTGCTACCTACTTTGGGTTTAATTTGCTCTTCTTTTCTAGTTCTTGAGGTAAAACTTAGATCATTTATTATAAATCTTTTTTCTCTTCTAACACTGCAAGTATTTAATGCTATAAATTTTACTCTAGGCACTGCCTAGCTGCAACTCTCAAATTTTGATATGTTGTATTTTCATTCAGCTTAAAATATTTCCTAATTCTCCTTGTGATTTCTTCATTGCCCTGTGGGTGCTGCATAATTTCCAAATATGTGGGGCTTTTCTAGGTATCTTATTATTACTGATTTATAATTTATTTTTGTTGTCAGACGAGAATATACTATTATAAATACTGTGTGATATTACTTACATGTGGAATCTAAAAAAACACAGCAAACTAGTGAATATAACAAAAAAGCAGACTTACACATATAGAGAATAAACTAGTGGTTACCAATGGGGAGGGGGGATGTAGAAGGGCAATATAGGGGTGGGGGAGTGGCAAGTACAAACTATTGTGTGTAAGACAGGCTACAGGGATGTGTTGTGCAACATGGGAAATATAGCCAATATTTTGTAATTAGTGTAAATGGAGGATAACCTTTAAAATTGTATAAAAAATTTAAAAATAAAATTAAAAAATAAACTTCCATTTTTTAACTTTGTAAATTTACATATTTTACTTTGTTCGACTGAGTCTATATTACTATTATAAGTTAGAAACCTAAAAAATGGTTTTAAAATTTTTAAAAATTTAAAAAGAGAACATACTATGTAAGATTGAAATGTGCTAAGACTTATTTTATGGTTCAGCACATGGTCTATTTTGATGACTATTCCATATGCACTTGAAAAGAATTGATGGTGTTTGTGATGGACTGAACAATAGCCCGAAAGGTATCTAGGTCCTAATTCCTGGAAACTGTATATTACCTTACATGATGTATTCATCAGGTTCTCCAGAGAAACAGAACTAATAGGATGTGTGTGTACGTGTGTGTGTCTATTTATACAGAGAGACAGAGATTTTAAGGAATTGGGCTCATGCAGTCGTGGAGGCTGGTAAACCCAAAATCTGCAGGGAAGCCTGGCAGGCTGGAGACACAGGAGAGTTGCAGTTTGAGTCCAAAGGCCATTTGCTGGCAGAATTCCCTCTTCTTCCAGGGAGGTCAGTCTCTCTGTTAAGGCTTCAACTGACTGGATGAGGCCCATTCACATTATAGAGGGTCATCGGCTCCACTCAAAGTACTGATGTAAATGATAATCTCACCCAAACAAAGCCCTTGCAGAAACACCTAGAATAATGCGTGACCAAATATCTGGGTACTGTGGCCCCGCTAAATTGCCACATAAAGTTAACCGCCGCATATGGCAACAGAGCCTCTGCAGATATGATTAAGGTAAGAATCCTGAGATGGGGAGATTATCCGGGATTATCCAGGTGGGCCCTAAATGTGATCACAGTGCACTTACGAGGGAGGCAGAGGGAGATCTGATTACAGAGACCAAAGAGAAGGTGATGTAATGAGGAAGCAGAGAGAAATCTGAAGATGCTAAACTTCTGGCATGAAGATGGATAAAGAAGCCATAAGTCAAGGAAGGCAAGCTGGCATCTGCAGGAGAAATCCCTCTAGAAGCTGGAAAAGGCAAGGAAACAGATTCTCCCTTAGAGCCTCTGGAGTGAGCACAGCCTGCTGACACCTCGGTTTTCATCCACTGAAACTAATGTCAGACTTTTGACCTCCAGAGCAGAAGAGAGTGTGTGTTGTTTTGAGCCACCCAGCTTGTGGTAATTTGTTACAGCCACCACAAAAAAGGAATACAGATTTTGGTACCTGGAAGAGGGGTGGTGCTGTAACAAATACTGGAAAATGTGGAGTCGCTTTGGATTTGGGTAAGGGGTAGAGTCTGGAAGAATTTTGAGAAGCATGATAGAAAAAGCCTAGACTGTTATGAGCAGACTGTTAGTAGAAATAAGGATGTTAAGGACTCTGTCCATGTTGGGAGAGTATAGCTCAGTGATAGAGCATGTGCTTGTCATGCACAAGGTCCTGGGTTCACTCCCCAGGCCCTCCATCAAAAAAAAAAAAAATTGTCAGTCAGGGCTCAGACGGAAGGGAGGGGCACAGTAGAGAAAGCCCACATCATCTAGAGAATATCTAGATTATCATAAACAGACTGTTGGTAAAAATAGCTGAGTTGTGTCCTCCAGTTATGAGGAAAGCAGAACTTGTAAGCAATGCACTTGGATATTTAGCTGAAGAGATTTCCAAACAAAGTATAGAAGGTGCAGCCTGGTTTATTCTTGCTGCTTGTAGTAAAATTCCAGAGGCAGCATAAATTGAGGGAAGAACTGTTAAGAAGAAAGGAGCCAAGACTTGATTTGGGAAACTCTCAACCTATCCTGATTGCGAAAGAGGCTAATTAGGAGGTTCACTGTCCAGAAAACAGACTGTAGAGAGAAGGTCACGGGTGTGGCTGGAGAGCCATTGGCTGGTGCTGAAGAAGTCAGACATGTGACTGTGGGTTCCCTCAGTCATCTGAGCAGAAGCCAAGAACAGAGATGGGCGACTCCAGGAAAGTTCTGTGGAGGAGCCTCTTGTTTCATTGTGTGAATCCCCATGACATACACAAGGGTTCTGAGAATGTTACGTCAGCAGAAGCACTGCCAGCTGGAACTGACAGAGACAGAGAGAGGGTGAAATGAAAGAAGGCTGTCACCCCAATTCTACAGGCTGGAAACAGACTGATAAGACTACTCAGTTGCAAACACACGCTATCCCTGAAGAGAAAGGAAAACAGCTCTGGGGAGGCAGGAGGTGGGCTGAGGGTGGGGGCTTCAAGCCACAGGGGATTACTCCTGGGTCTTGAGACTGAAGGGAGTTTGGCCAGAAGGATGTCAAAATTGCCTGGGGCTGTTGACTCTTTTCCTCCTTCCATTTTCTCCCCTTTGGAACGGGGATGTCTACAGCTGTGATCCTGTGCCTGTCCCACAGCTGTATTCCTGAGCAGACCACCTGCTCTCCGGTTTTACAAGTCCACAGATGGAGAGGAATTTTGCCCCAGGATGGATCATCCCCAGAGCCTCTCCCACAGCAGATTTAGACAATATACATGATGAAGTTTGGAGGTTTTGAGCCGATGATATTTAAACAAGACTTGGGGCTTGGAAGATGCTGTCGTGTGTTGAGACTTAGGATGCTGAGATAGGGTGAATGCGTTCTGCACGTAGGATACACTTGAATCTTTGAGGGCCAAGGTTTGGACTGTGGTTGTCTAAATAATGGCCTCCAAAGATACTCAGGTTCTAATCCCCGGGACTTGTCAATATTACCATATACGGCTTTAAAAAAAGCCTCAGTCCTCCTCCTGTGTGTCTCTCCTTTACTCTCATACTCACAACACTTCTGACACCAGATGTTTGGGGTTTTCCCCACACCAAGCAATTCTATGACACCAGCTGGGTGTCCTAGAATTAAACTCAATTCTGACACTATCTACCTGGAGGTGGCATCAGGGCTCCATTCCACAAGACTGCATCCTCCCCCACTTCCACTTCAGATGCCAATTGAAAGTCCACATTGTTACCTGTGCTTCTGACCAACCAGCAGTGAACGGGAGGTTCTCACAACCATCCCCCGTCCTTGGTTTCGACTAATTTGCTAGAGTGGCCCACAGAACTCAGGAAAACAGTTTACTTACTGTTTACCATTTATTGTTAAAAATATGATAAAGGAAACGGATGAAAATCCAAATGGAAGAGATGCATAGGGCAAAGCATACGGGGAGGGGCTCGGACATCCCATGCCCTCTCCAGGCACACCACTCCCCTAGTACCTCCATGTGCTCACCAACCCGGATGCTCTCCGAACCCCAACTACTGGGATTTTTAGGGGGGTTTCATCATGTAGGCATGATTGATCACTAACTTCACTTCCAGCTCCTCTCCCCTCGCTGGAGAATGAGGGGTGGGACTGAAAATGGATTTAATAATTGATTGTACCTACACAAGGAAGCTCCCATGAAAATCCCAATAGCCTCGGGTTCAGAGAGCATCCACGTTGGTGAACATACACATGCCAGGGGGATGAAGTTCCCCAACTCCACAGGACCGGCCCCCCATGTTTGTGACCCTCCCAGACCTCGCCTTAGGGACCTCTTCATCTGGCTGTTCGTCTGTATCTTTATCACATCCTTTAACAAACTGGTAGACATAAGTGTTTCCCTGAGTTCTCTGAGCTGTTCTAGCAAATAATTGAATCTAAGGGGGAGGAGGTCATGGAAACCTCTGATTTGTAGCCAAGCTGCACAGAAGTTGTGGGTCACCCAGGGACCTACTACTTGTGACGGGGACTGAGCCCTTACCTGGTGGGATCAGATGTCATCTCCAGGTAGGCAGTGTTGGAACTGAATTCAACTGTAGACACCCACCTAGTGTCAGAAGTGTCGTGTGTGGTGGTGGTGTGTGAGAGCAGAGGAGAGACAAACAGGAGTGCTGTGGGTTTTCTATACAGCAGCCAAAGGGGCTTTACCTGTGTGACTCAGTGAAGGGTCTTGAGATGAGGAGATTATCAAGGCTTATCCAGGAGGGCCCTAAATGTAATCACAAGCAGCCATGTAAGAGGGAGGCAAAGAGATGAAGGAAATGTGAAGACTGAACCAAAATGCTGCACTTCTGGCTTTGCAGGTGGAGGAAGGGACTACAGGCCAAGGATGCAGCTCTGGAAACAAGGAAGGAAACACAGAGCCTCCAATTGGAGGGCCGCCCTGCTGGCACCTTGATTTGGGGCCAGAGAAACTGATTTTGGACATCTGACCTCCAGAACTGTAAGAGGGCAAATTTGTGTTTTTAGCCATCAAGTTTGTGGTGATTAGTTATAGCAGCCATAGGAAACTAACACAGTGCCGTTCAAATCTTTATCCTTACTGGTGTGTGTGCGCGCGCGCGCACTTTGTCTCGTTTTATCAATTTCGAAGAGAGGACAGTTAAGCTCTCCAACCATGATTGTGGGTTTTTCTATTTCTCCCTTCAGTTCTCACTTTTTTGTTTCATGAGCTTGGAACCTCTATTGTTAGGTACATATGCAATTAGGACAGGAAGACATTATAAATGGTCTCTCTTATCACTATAAAATGCCCTTCCTCTCTGGTGCTACAGGAATACAGTTCAGGGCTCAGCCACGGCTTTGGGGAAATTTTACATGCAGATTTGAGGGGGCTCTCCCTCTGTGGCTCCTTCTTTCCAGGACTGCTTCCCTTTCCGGCCTCTAACTCCATGCTCTGATACCTGACTATGTGCCTTAGGATAAATCTGTGTCCCTGACTATGACTGTGGCTTTCAACCTGATTTTAGTCACCCTAAGCTATCACAGACTGGGCAGCACCTCCAGGGGAAAGTCACAAAAAAGAAGTACTCACACAGCGCCACTCCCTTCCTCAAAGGTCAAATACCCTCCAGTTTCTGCTGCTTTTGGTTGCTCTCCAGTACCTTAAAATAATGTATTTTAAAAATATTTTGTCTAGCGTTTATCATTGTTGTCTGTAAGAGGATTAGCCTAATATAAGCTACTCTGTCATCGCTGAAACCAGAAATCCCCTTAGTTACAATACAATTTTTAAGAACTTCTAGAGTCCAAAAAGATTTTTTTTTTTTAATGCAAACAGCTGCCTTGAGAAATGGGGAAGAAAGAAGTAAAGCAGCTGGTTTGGATTCATTCCTCTTCCGATTAGCGGGGGACATTTCCAAGGACAGAAAGACCAATGACCTGGTCTAATCTCCTTATAAATATACTGACAGCTGGATATTTGCTAGGAGGAAAGTGCTTATAAACTAAATTCTTTCAGCACAATGTCTCTGGTCTAAAGTTGCTCATCATAAACAGACCGAGACTCCACGGATTTATGACTGGAGAGAATCATGCTAGTTACACAACTACTCGATATAAGATGGAGATGTGTTACAACCTAGAGTCTGCCCTCCCTACTGTGTGAGGTGCCCCACAAACCTCATTAACAGTCTCCTTTATTACTCTGAGCCAGAGAGCACGTGTCCGAGCAGGAAGGACAGACCTGGGAACCACCCGGATGTCTCAGACCTCCCCCGGCTCTTCATGTGCCTCTTGATGATTATATCCATTAAATTTGATACTGGCAAGACCTCTGCTTCATGTAAATCTGGTCTCATCAGATCCATTGTGTTAGCTCAGAAAAAACTTACAGCAAATATTTAAATAGGGCCAATATCTTTATTACAAAAAGTTCATATAAATCATTAAGTGTCAACAAACCAAAAGACACATAGGCACAGGACTCAAGGGGCAATTCACAAAAGAGAACATATAAACAAACAGAAAAGGATTCACACTTCCTAGTAATCAGTGTAAATCATAACAACATGGAGTTTTTCTTGCTTTTTTTCTGTCTTTCAAATTAGCAAACAATTTTATAAAAATGGTAACTTCTTTTTTTTTAATTGAAGTACAGTCAGTTACAATGTGTCAATCTCTGGTGTACAGCACAATGTTCCAGTCTTGCATATACATACTTATATTCATTTTTATTAGAAAATGGTAATTTCTAAAAATAGCCAGGGTAGCAGGAAGAGACATTCTCATGACTTGCTAGGAGGGAGCAAACCTTAATGCAAGTCTTTTGAAAAGCAATTTGATAATACGCCTCGAAAGCCCCAATAATTTCATATTCTTCAGATTTAGCCTAAAGGAAATAATTTTTAATATAAAGAAATCTATGCCCTAAAATTTAAAAAACTGGAAACAATTTAAAAAGTATAGCAGTAAATGAATGGTTAAACACAATGTGGTGTATCTATTTTCACTGGAACACTGTCCCTATTTCAAATAATGTTTATAAGACTATATAATAATACAGGAATATAATACAACGTTGAGGGGAAAAAAGCAGGCCACAAAATGGTTCACATAATGGAATTTTACAAAAGTTTGAAAGGAAATGTACCAAAATGTTACCATCCATCATCTTTGGGAGGTGGGACTATTTGTTACTGTCTTCTCCTTTTTATGACCTACAATTTACGACTTAGAATTTTTCTTTAATGAATATGTATTGCTTTACCATAGAAACAAACCCTGTAAAGCCAGAGAAAATGATGAGTGTTGGTTAGCATATCATAATCCAACATTACCTTATGATTCAGATGTGGAGGAAAACAAAGTGTAATGAAATGAAACATTATCCAAACATATACATGTTAAACGGTAAACTGAGGCACATTAACTTTCTGGGTTTTTTCGTAAAGAGTTTGAGTACACATTGATTTGAAGTGGGCAGTGCCAGAACAAAGGTGGCTAGAGCTCTCCACTGACAGGAGCTGGGGAGGGGTTTTACAGAGAGGATGCAGAAGAAAAGCAAGGAAATTATTTGATTGGCCATAGCTTAACCAGTTGCCTTATTTGGGAAAGCTTAGTTGGCTGTTTGTGGTTGGTGGTTCTTAAATTTCATTTTCTCTGATTCAGGTGCATTGATTCTGCTTAGGTTTTGGTTTGCTTGCACAGGGTAGCAGACCTTAGACCTATTCAGTCTAACAGCCTCCTTGTTTAATTACCTTACCATGCATTACATCTCTTCCCTCCATGTTCAAAGAAGTAATTCCTAATTAAGTGGGAATGACTATTGGATAGCTTCTACTCTCGTTCCTAAAGCAACACATGTAGAATGGTATACAGAACCACAGAAAATAATAAAGTGGAAGCCAAGCTATTAAAAAAAATTTGCTGAATTGTCTATAAAGTATACATTGTGAATTTCATTAATCTTTTAAGAAACACAAGGTGATATGCAAATCCTTGAAATGGCTTAAAGAACCAAACACCAAAATGCTCAGCCCGTCCACTACATGCCATAGAAATATGGCGGGAAAGTGAGCCCTGAGAGAAAACTCCAACTGGTGGTTCTTAAAGGTGATCTGCAGACCCCTGGGGTATGTGTGGACAACACGGTTTTCATACTAACACTAAAACGTTGTTATTATGTAAACTTTTTCACTATGTTGACATGTGCACTGATGGAACGAAAGCAATGGCAGGTAAAACTTCCGGTGCCTGAGCATGGAGAAACTCAGTAGCACCAAACAGTACTGGTAGCCATCATATCAGTCACTGCCACGAATTAGTGACTTTTAAAAAAATGCCAGATTCAATTGGAATGTACTTAATAAAGCAGTAAATATTACCAATTGTATGTAATTTCTACCCTTGCTTGCGTACTCTTTGCAATATTCTGTGTAGTGAAATGGGAGGTAGGCATCAAGCATTTCTGCTACATTCTGAAGTATCTTGGTCATCTCCATGCAAAGCATTTAAGTGATTACACTTACGTGTAAACTGTACCAGCTGCTTTTTCTAAAGAACACCATTTTTGCTTGAAAGTATGGTGGGCAATCAAAAGTTACAGACTTGTGATTCTAGCAGACATGTTCTTGAAAATGAACAAAGTGAGCCTATTATTTCGAGGGAAACGATGGGAAATACTTATGGTATTTGTTGCTAATGACAAGTTATAGCTTTCAAGTAAAAATGAGAATTCTAGAAAACTTGTATCTGCTATGTGAGTTTAATAGCTTCCCCCAAAAGATTCTTCAGATGAGATTGGTGGTGATATTAACAAATGTAGAGTTTTTTATATTGTATAATGAAATGTATCAACATTTGGAAGATCTGCATATTTCAGTGAACCAATGTTTTTCTAAATGATCAATACATGATGTTATAAAATCATGCATGGGTAAAAGATCTAATAAAGTGCAGGAGAGATCAATGGATTTTAATGTAATAGATATGAAAAGTTCATTGAGGGAATACTACTCAACCATAAAAAAGAATGAAACAGTGCCATTTGCAGCAACATGGATGGACCTAGAGATGAGCACACTAAGTGAAGTAAGTCAAACAGAGAAAGATAAATATTATATGATATCACTTATATGTCAAATCTAGAAAATTACACAAATGAACTTATTTATAAAACAGAAACAGACTCACAGACATAGAAATCAAACTTATGGTTGCCAAATAGGAAAGAGGGGGGAAGGATAAATTAGGAGCTCAGGATTAGCAGATACAAACTACTGTATATAAAATAAATAAACAACAAGGTCCTACTGTATAGCACAGGGAACTATATTCAATATCTTGTAACAACCTTTAGTGAAAAAGAATATATATATATATGTATGTGTGTGTGTGTGTGTATATATATATATAGAATCACTCTGATGTACACCAGAAACTAACACAACATTGTAAATCAACTACACTTCAATCAAAAAAAAAAAGTTCATTGATATCATTTCAGACTCCACTCTGCAACTACATTTAAAAAATTACAATCATTACATTTAGTGTAGTATCAGAATAATCCACAATGATCTGAAAAGACTATTAAAACACTCTTACGTTTTTCAACTTTAAAACTATGCAAGGTCAAATTTTCTTCACATACTTCAAGCAAAGCATCATATCACAAAAGATTGAATGCAGAAGCAAGTGTGAGTATCCAGTTGTCTTCTTATAAGCCAGACATTAAAGAAATTTGCAAAAATGTTGTATTAGTTTCCTATTGCTGTTATTAAAAAATTACCACAAACTTAGTGGCTTAACAACACATGCTTATCATTTTATAGTTCTGTAGGTCAGAGGTCCAACACATATGTCACAGGGCTAACATCAAGGTGTCAAAGGGCTGTACTCCTTTTTTGAGGCTCAAATGAAGAACCTGTTTCCTTGCCTTTTCCAACTTCTAGAGGCCACATTCTTTTCTTGGCTTGAGGTCTCCTTCGTCTAACTTCAGATCAGCAATATTGCATTTCCTTCTGACTCTTCTTTAGTGGTTGCCTCTCCTTCCAACACAGCCAGGAAAGGTTCAGCACTTTAAGGAGTCATGTGACTGAGCCCCCCTAGATCCAGGAAAGCTCCCCATCTCAGGGTCCTCAACCCTAATCATATCTACAAAGTCCCTTTTGCCATTTAAAGTAACATAATCACAGCTTCTAGGGAACAGGGTCTAGATATCTTTGGGGGCCATTATTCTGCCTACCACAAAAATAAAACAGTGCCACTTTTCTCACTAATTTTTTTGTAAAATATAATTATTTTTCATAAAAATGTTAACCTGTCATTAGTTGTTATTACTTTTAAATGTTTTTTTAAATCTCTCAGTTTTAATTTCTAATATGGTAAACATTGATAAAAGCTTTCTGGAATCCTCAGTTTTAAGAGTAATAAAGGGGTAGCAAAATGGAAAGTATGAAAATGTCTGGCTTAAATTATTGAAATGGTGAAAGCAGACATCATAAGAACTCCTTAAAATAACACAAACATCCACTGAGGAGAGATGAGACCATCCTAGCTCTCATGCAAAGAAAATGATGTAAATATGATGTCATTATGTGAATTGACTGGAATGTTTTAGGCAATTGCTGGTAATTCCTAGACATATTGGCAAAGCTCTATCAAAGAATGAGTTGTTTCAGGGTGTCCTTCTGTCCAGTGTCACCCATGACTGGCAATACTGCAGATCCGTCACAAGCAACTAGTCCATGGCTGAGATTCATATCTGGCAGACTAGCTCTGTCCTGAAACCCTACCAGTGAGATTATCCAAACATGGTATATCATGAAATGTGGCTCTGCATGGCTCAAAGGGGAGGCAAAGAAACTGCTCAAGTCTTGAAAATACAGTCATCCAAAACCTGTGGAACACTGCAAAAGCAATTCTGAGAGGGAAGTTTATAGTGATACAAGCCTACCTCAGGAAACAAGAAAGACCTCAAATAATCAATCTAACCTTACACCTAAAGGAACTAGAAAAAGAAGAACAAAACCCAAATTGAGCAGAAGGAAAGAGATAACAAAGATCAGAGCAGAAATAAATGAAATACAGACTTGAAAACAATAGAAAAGATCAACGAAACTAAGAACTGATTCTTTGAAAAAAATAAAACTGATAAACCTTTAGCCAGACTTATCAAGAAAAACACATAGTAGACCCAAATAAACAAAATCAGAAGTGAAAGAGAAGTTACAACTGACACCACAGAAATACAAAGCCTTGTAAGAGATTACTATGGACAATTATATGCCAATAAAATGGATGATCTAGAAGAAATGGATACATTTCTAGAAACATACAATCTCCAAGACTGAATCAGGAAGAAACAGAAAATACGAACATACTAATTAGCAGTAATTAAATTGAATCAGTAATAATAATAATAATATAAACTCCCAATGGACAAAAGTCCAGGACTAGACTGCTTCACAGGTGAATTCTCCCAAATATTTAAAGAAGAATTAATACCATTCCCTCTCAAACTAATTCAAAATACTGAAGAGGAAAGAATGCTTCCAAACTCATTCTATGAAGCCAGCATTCACCTGAAACCAGACAAAGGCACCACAAGAAAAGAAAATTATAGGCTAATATCACTGATAAACATAGAGAGTAAAGTTCTCAATGAAACATTAGGAAATCAAATTCAACAATACATTAAAGGGATCAAACACCATGATCAAGTAGGATTTCTGCCAGAGATGCACAGATAGCTCAATATCTGCAAATCAATCAATGTGATACACCATATTAACAAACTGAAGAATAAAAATTGTATCATCCTAATAGATGCAGATAAAGCTTTTGACAAAATTCAATCTCTCTTTACAGTAAAAACTCTCAATAAAGTTGGTATACAGGGAACATACCTCAACATAATAAAGGCCACATATCAAACTGGCAGCCAACAGCATATACAAGGATAAAAAGCTGAAAGTATTTCCTTTAAGATCAGGAACAAGACAAAGATACTCACTCTCATCACTTTTACTCAATATAGTACTGGAAGTCCTAGCCACAGCAATCAGATAAGAAAAAGAAATAAAAGGAATTTAAATTGGAAAGGAATACGTAAAACTGTTACTGTTTTTAGATGACATGATGCTATATATAAAAAACCCTAAAAACACTACCAAAAAACTATTAGAACTAAGAAATAATTCAGTAAAGTTACAGGATACACAATCAATATACAGAAATCTGTTGCATTTCTATACAGTAACAACAAACTATGAGAAAGAAAAATTAAGAAAACAATCCCATTTACAACTGAATAAAAAAGAATAAGATACCCAGAAATAAATCTAACCAAGGAGGTAAAAGACCTGTACTTGGAAAACTGTAAAATACTGATGAAAGAAATTGAAGAAGACAAAAACAAACGGAAAGCTATAACATGCTCATAGTTTAGAAGAATTAACATTGTTAAAATGACCATATTCCCCAAGACAATCTACAGAGTCAATGCAATCCCTATCAAAATATCCATGATACTTTTACAAAACAAATAATTCTAAAATTTGTATGGAAACACAAAAGACCCCAAACAGCCAAAACAATCTTGAGAAAGAGGAACAAATCTGGAGGTTATCATACTCCCTGATTTCAAACTATATTATAAAGTTACAGCCATCAAAACAGTATGATACTGGCACAGACACCTAGATCAATGGAATAGAATGTAGAACCCAGAAATAAACATGATAAGATGCTCAATATCACTAATCATCAGGGAAATGCAAATCAAAAACCACAATGAGATATCACCTCACACCTGTGAGAATGGCTGTTATCAAAAAGACAATAAATAAGTATTGGCAAGGAGGTGGAGAAAAGGGAACCCTTGTGCACTGCTGGTAGCAATGTAAATTGGTGTCGCCACTATGGAAAACAGTATGGAGGTTCCTCAAAAAATTATAAATTATTTACACTTAGGCTGCTTCCCTATCAAGGCTATTTTAAATGATGCTACAGTAAACATTGCGGTGCATATATCTCTTCAAATTAGTGTTTTCATTTTCTCTGGATAAATGCCTAGGAGTGGAATTTCTGGATCATATGGTAGTTCTATTTTTAATTTTTGAGGAACCTCAAAATCCCCTGAACACCAAAACCTGAAGCAGAGGCCATCCATTCCCAAACTGAGGTCAGCTTCAGGAAGGTGCTTACTCATCCTTCACCAACCAGCATGTGAAAAGCAGCTGAGTGTGACGACCTCAAAGGAGAACCAAGAAGGGAAATAATTCATCAAAGATCACTCAGCCACAGCCCAGCCCATGAACTGACATGGAATCTTCTAAGTGGGCCAAGAGGGCTGCAGCAGCAGGTCAGACGGACTTGGGTTCCACGCTTAAATCTGCCACTTGTTATTCATGCATATTTCGGAAACAGTTTTGTCTGTATGAACTTCCATTTCCCCACCAGCAAAAGAGCAATAATAATGTCCCACCCCTTACAGAGTGTTCCAATAGCTAGACAAATAAAATATAAAGTACATATAACTGGGATCCAATAAATGTCCATTCCCTATCCCTCTTTTTCTGGCCCTAAAGAAGTCAACCACATTGACTTGGCAGTAATCCAAGAAAGATACGGTCTCTGCTCCAGAGATGTTCACAGGAAGTGAGGGAGACAGGTGATGGGCTCTCTGTATCACCCTGCAGTAGATGCTGTGCAAAGGAATGCTAGCAGAGACAGCTGCATGTAGTTTGGTAGAGCTGGTGGAGCAACAGTGTAAGGGGAATGGGGCTGGAAAGGTCTCATGCATTAACCAAGTTTCGTTTAGTTCCATGTGAGGGAGTCACAAAATAACCACGGCATGAACATGATAAAATTGTTTTTCCCTTCCTGAGACAAAGTAAGGTGGTAAGCAATTCTAAGCTAGTGGCTCCACAATCATCAAAGACAGAGCTCCTTCCACTTTGTTATTTTGTTGATTCTCCATCCTTGCAGTCGTCATGGTCCAAGATGGCTGCCTGAGCTCGGGCTATCACCTCCACATTCCAGACAGCAAGAAGAATGACAGTAAGAAAAAAAAAGAAAAAAGAATGACAGTAAGGCTGTACCCCTTCATCTTCCATCTTATTAGCCAGAACTTACTCACATGGCTTCACCTAGAGTGGTCTGTGGGATTTCTGAGTGGAGTGGTCCACATGTCTGGGGCTCTGGGGAGAGGACTAAGTTGGAGATTCATCACCATAGGGGTGGCAGCTCGGGGCATGGCTGGATTCCCCAGTGCACAGTGCACAGTGACGACAGAACTCCACTGATGCCTGGAAACAAGGATGGGCAGAGGAGGTGAAGTCTCCCATGAAGGAGGGAAACGAGGAGAGCACGCTTTCAAGGAGAAAACTGCAATCCATAGTGCTGAGTGATAAAAGTGAGGCTACTTAGGAGTAATGTCGTGGAAAACGGTAGATGAAGAGCTCCAAGAATTGGTCCCTCCACTTAAGCAACCATTAAGCAGGCAAAAACTGACAGAATCAGCTTTTTTGGAACTCTGGAATCTAAAAAAAACATCGAGCAACCAGGAAGCAATTCATGAAGAAAGAGTCTGCTAAATTTCAGTAAGAAATTGTTGCAGCATTTTTGCTTACCGACCTACCTTCTCCCATTCCCCACCCAGCCCAGCAGCAGCCATGGGGATGACAGCCTGAATTCCTGCTGTGGCTTGCTGGTGCCAGGGTGGGCAGTACAGACCTTGTTCTCAAAAATGTGGTTGTACATTTTGGCCCAGCTGGCAGTTCCCTGAGGGGCTGGTGCAGAGGTGAACCTTTGCTTCACCCTCCTCAGCCTGGAGCAGCTTCCCAGGTGGCACATTTTGAAAGCATTTAAAGACATTTAGTATCCATAGTTGTCTGGGGCAAGGAGCAGTAGATGCGGTTAAGCAACAGACAGACCAAAAAGCCTGGGAAGGGGAAGGCTGAGGATGAATATACTGGAAGAATCAGGGCTTTAAAGGGCTACTTCTTATACCAGGGAATCCAGACTGCAACACACACGTCCAGGGCCAGACACACATGCTCAGAAAAGACCTGAGAGGACCCTAGGCTTGCACTTTTGGCTGATGGTCCGTGCAAGCAGGGGGTAAAGGTTGAGTTAGTGTTGCAGGTGGCCTGGTTAAGCGCAGCAGGAGTGCCCAGCTCAGAGCCAATCTGCAAAGACCAGGAGAGATTTTATCTAATTTGAGGGGATTTTTTTTGGCTCCAGCTGTTTAAGAAAATCTGTGTCAAGTCAGTGGCTGACGAATGAGATAATGGAATAGATACCTCAGTGACTACATGATAGGAATACAGTCTGCAAAAATAATTTTGAAATGTCACCAAATAAACAGACGGCTAAAACTCTAAACAAGCGATAATAGTAAACCTTGCCAAGAAGTACCAAATCTGATTTCCAGAGCCACCACGATATTCAAAATGCCTAGTTTTCAATAAAAAATTACAAGGCATACAAAGAAAAAGGATGACTCATTCACAGGAAAAATAATTTGGCAGAAATCATTCCTGAGGAAGCCCAGGCATTAGACTTGCTAAGACAAAGACTTTAAATGAACTGTCTTAAATATGCTCAAATAGCTCAAGGAAACTGTGGACAAAGAACTAATGGAAGCCAGAGAAGAACTGGTGTATAAACAAAAAGATATCAACAAAGAGAAATTATAAAAAGGAAACAAATAGAAATAATTCTGGATTTGAAATGTACAATAACTAAAGTGAAAAAATTTGAAAAGCTAAATAAAACTGACAAAATCTTTCGCCAGACTACTAATTTTAAAGAGAGAGAAGATGCAAATAATTAAAATCAGAAATGGAAGTGGGGACATTACTATGACCCTTGTGGGAAAAAAAAAAGGATTATAAGGGAATACTATGAACAATTATACACCCAACAAACTAGATAACCTAGAGGAAATGGATAAATTCCTAGAAACACACAAGTTACCAAAACTGACTCAGGAAGAAATAGGAAACCTGAACAAATCCATGAAAAGTAAAGAGATTGAATCAATGATCAAAAATCTCTCCAAAGGCTGGATCAGATGGCTTCTCTGGGTGAATTTGGCAAAACCTTTAAAGAAGAATTAATACCAACCCCCCTCAAACTCTACCAGAAAATAGAAGAGGGAATACTTCCTAACTCATTTTATGAGGCTTCATACTCCACATTAGGAGCTGAAACCCAACTTCTCAATAAAGTACAATACTGAAAGTTCCCCAAACAACAACAACAAACCAGGGTGGGCAGTCCTTTCTTGGGGATTCTGCAGAGAAGTTTCATATACCAGTTAGAGTCGGAGCTTGTGGCCCTCAAGTACCCTTACATTTTTAAGAACTTATAATTTAATACTTCTTTCTGTTAATTGTAATATTTTATCTGCCAAAATGCTGACCTGCTCCATTTCCATTTTAGGTTAATTCTCATTTAAACAGCTTTTAAATTTGGGGGGTTTTCCCATTTATCTATGGCCAATTGATTTTTTTTTAAACCAACGTACAGATATTTATTAGACTAACATTCATTAGCAAAATAGGCACAAAATATTTCATAGTCTGTTTCATAAGTTTGATAAAGTTCCAGCTCTATTTCCTTTTAGATGCTGCAACTGTACAGTATTGAGTAAAAGCTTTACTCAAGGTTGGATTCTGCATCTTTTAGTAAGTCATCATGGAACCAGAAATTCTAAACCAGAGGTTGAAGATGAGGACAGATTAGGGACTGAGCCTCAGACAACAACACTAAAGGTATGGTTAATCGATTTTTCACAAGGAGGCTGGGACCACTCACTGGGGGAAAGAATAGACTCTTCAACAAATTGTGCTGGGACAACTGGATATCCACATGCCAAAGAATGAAGCTGGAACCAGACCTCACACCATATACAAGAATTGTCTCAAAACGGATCAAGAGCTTAAAAGTAAATGTGAAAACCATAAAACTCTCAGAAGAAAAGACAGAGGTAAATCTTCATGACTTCGGAAATCTTAGAAGAAAAGACAGAGGAAAATCTTCATGACTTCATACCATACTGTGAATGTACTCAATGCCACTGAATTGTACACTTTAAAATGGTTAACTTTATGTTACATGAATTTCATCTTAATTTTTGAAAAACTGAAACTACTCAGAAATATAAAATTATTAACAATATCAGCTCACCCCATGGACTCCAAATCCTGGAAACAGGTCGATTCTCAGGTTATGGGTAGCAATTTCATCCCTGTTTAAGTTTATCTGGAGTCCTTGGTAGCTCGGAAGCTCTAGAAAACAGACCAGGAAAATGTTCTAGATGTTAGCTCACACCAGTCTATTAATGCTCCCTTAATGTGAGTAAACCCGGGGGTAGGGGGGTGGAGTCGCGGGAACATAAAACTTCAAGACAGGAGACAGTTAACGAAGCAATTGTGCTACCGCCTCATGGTGCATTACAGACCTGGCCTCCATACCCTCTAAGGTCAGTGCTCAGTCCCATGTCAGGTTCGTCCGGGTGTCCCCGCGGCGGAACAGTGGGCAGGCCTGGCCCATTGCCGGCCCCTAGCCTTCCCCGCGCCCTGGCTCCAGGTGGGGCCAGACGCGGACCGGGAAGCGTGGCGTCGCCGACGGGGCGGGGCCGGGGCGGGTCTGGGGCGGGGTCTGCGCCGGCGGCGGGCCCTGCGGGCGCTCGGCCAGCCGGGTAAACACGGCCGGAGCGCCGCGGCGGAGCAGGTGAGTGGGCGAGTTGGGGCGCGACGGCCCGGGCCCGGCAGCCAGTGGCATGGAGGGCGCAGTACGGAGCCGCAGTCCCAGGACCAGGCCCTGCCCTCCGCACGCCCCTTGCGATGGCCGGTCGCGGCCCTTTCGCCGGTCCCGGGGCTGCGGCCCCAGCGGCCGGGGAGGGGAGGGCACTGGGACAGCCTTGCTGAGGGCCGGCCCGGAACTGGGGAGTGGAAGGAACACGCGGAGCGGCTCCAGGCTTCCGGCCTTCAGCCGGGATCGGTGCTCCCTGCCGCGGGAGCCCCAGCCGGGGGTGGGCGCGGTGCGAGCTGTTAAAGGGCCGGGGCATTGAAAGGAGCCGTGCACGTGGGTCTCGAAGGCGTGCGGACGCCGCATTGTGTTCCTCCATCCTGACTGGGATCTAGTCATCGCCCAGCCCTGCCAGGTTGTGACACCCGGCTCCTGGCACTGCTTTGCAAGGGGCAGGAGGGAAGGCAAGGGTCTTTCCGCGTTAAGTGAGGGACACCTCAGATCCGGGCCTGGAGCCTCCGATTTCGTTATCAACGGTGTTTGGCTGTCTTATCAGGCATTTACAGCTATGAGGAGACTCCCAGAATCAAGCTTTTGAAGCTGAAGGAACCCGAAACAGAAGCTAGTTCCCACCCCAAATTTTATCTATGAAGAAACTCAGAGCTAAAGTGACTTTGTTCAAGGTCACCCAGGTAGGATGTATGAGAGCCAGCCTTAGAACCCATTGTCCTGGCCTCTATTTCTGTTGTCCAGCTTTGGGACCAAACCTCAGCCCTTCGGCAGTTGGATAAAATACCCTTATCGGTGACTTGATGACTGTTCCCTTTTCACGGTATGAACTGTTGATGGGCGCAGTAGCTGCATCCTCCTTTACAGATGGAGAACCTGCGAGGCATCCCATCCAGAACAGTTGCAGAGCCAGCTTAACTCAAAATTGACAGCTTGGGTTGTCAGCCTGTCCTGAGAATAACTTGATCAGTACGGACCCCGGCTTCCCTTATGGGTGCCCTTAATGTCTGCATGGCCTGTTCTGTAGACATCTAAGTCTCTAAGGACTTCAGCCAAGACCTTTGGCAGTAATTAAAGGCTTTGTATAAGCTGCTTCAGGTGTGTGAGCCTCAGGTTTCCCTCTGTGTGAATGTGGCTGTGTGGGGGCGGGGAAATGTGTTAGGAGCTGTATTTTCTGGGCCGAGCTGGTGAAGGGGCCTGGGGTCCAGCCTCCAACTCAGAGCTGCAGCCTCAGCTGCCCATCAGGCAGGCTGTCCAGTTTGGTGCCTTGGGTGTGCAAGGGGGCTTTCAGGGCAGCAGCTGAAAGTGGGGAGCTTGGAGGAACGTTGCTGTGGAGTGGGATGGGTGTTCAGGAAAAAGTCTGTATTGTTTGGTGTTGAAGTATCTGTGCACCAGGTCTAGAGCCTGACATGTGCATGGATGGAAGGTGAATGCCCTGAGCCTGTCTATTTGAGGAAGAGGAGGACAAGGAAGAGCCTGGCCAGAGGCTGCCACTCAGATATGCCTGGAGGCCCCAGAGCAGGTTGTCATGCCTGTCATCACCCCCCTGCCACCAGCTCCTCTGTGGCCACTCACTATCCCGCTGCACACCCAGGGTTTGCCAAATGAGAGGCTTCCAACTACCTTGGCCTTTCTCTAAGTTATTGATGATGCTTATGACAAGATAACTTGTTATATAAATTTGTTATATACAATAAAAAGCTGCTTTGTACAGTAGTTATCACAGTTGTCTTAAGAGCTTGGATTACCTTGAAGTAGTTCTTATTTTTACCCTTTTATGGAAAGGGAAACCGAGGTTCAAGGAGACAAGCAGCTTGTCCTCTTATGTGGCTTCTGTGATTGTGGGCACCAGGATTTGAACCCAGCTGGCTGTGTCTTCTTTTTTGAGTTTTTGCACAGGAGGCTTCCCGCACTCATGCCTTATCCATGTCCCTGCACTGCTGCCCACTGCTGTGTGGTCTCCATTAGTAACTACGTGACAAAGCAAAAAAAAAATTGTTTTAAAGAAACCAAAACAGTGTGTGTGTGTAAGGTCACATGCATGTTTCTATTAAAGACACGTTTGGCTGTTTTTCAGCTGTTGCTTTGACTTTTAAACGTTGTTTAGTTGGGGACTGGCAAGACAACAAATGTTTCTGAAAGTATTGCCACCTGTTCCCGGACTCCAGCAGCTGGGGGTGGGGTTGGGGGTGGAATGCTAGGACTCTGGGGCTGGCATGTCCTCCAGGCTGTCCTCAGCCAGGGCCTGGGAAGTTCTCCTCACCTTGCCGGCCGGATCTGACATGGATTCAAGCCTTGTGTAATCAGTGTTGGCTTCTGGGCCTGGAGGTGGTAAGGCTGCGTGTTACAGTCTGGGGAAAAGGAATTTTGAATCGGTCCTCAGGGAAGACCAGATGTCAGGGAGGGGGATCATTTCTGTCCAGTCTTATCATTGCTTGGGGGAATGGGTTGCTCATTCGTCTTTGCTAAAGTACAGTCCTGTGGAACAATGGGAAGAAAAATGTAAAAGGTGCTTATCTTCTGCTGTATCTTAACCAGAAACTTCCTGACCCTTTAAGAATAAAAGCAAAAAAAAAAAAAAGAATAAAAAGCAATACATGTTCACTCTAGAAAATTAGGGAAATTTTTTTTGTTTGTTTTTAATTTTTTAAATTTTTTATTTTTGAATACAGTTTTTTGTGGGTTTTTTAATTGAAGTATAGTAAGTTTACAATGTTGTGTCAGTTTCTGGAGTATAGCATAATAGTTCAATCATACATATACATACATATATTCATTTTCATATTCTTTTTCATTATAGGTTACTACAAGATATTGAATAGAGTTCCCTGTGCTATATAGTATAAACTTGTTGTTTATCTATTTTATGTATAGTAGTTAGTATCTGCAAATCTCCAACTCCAATTTATCCCTTCCTACCCCCTACACCCTGGTAACCATAAGTTTGTTTTCTATGTCTGTGAGTTTGTTTCTGTTTTGTAACTAAGTTCATTTGTCTTTTTTTTTTTTTTTTTAGATTCCACATAAAAGTGATGTCATATGGTATTTTTGTTTCTCTTTCTGACTTACTTCACTTAGAATGACAATCTCCAGGTCTATCCATGTTGCTGCAAATGGCATTATTTTATTATTTTTTAAGGCTGAGTAGAATTCCATTGTATAACTATACCACAACTTCTTTATCCAGTCATTTGTTGTTGGACATTTAGGTTGTTTCCATGTCTTGGCTTTTATAAATAGTACTGCTGTGAACATTGGGGTGTACATATCTTCTCGGGAAATATTTTTTCAAGTCATCCTTTAGCCCCCAGCCCAGAGAACCACTCTTAACATACATTTCCTTACAGTACTTTATGTACATACCTGTATTCATCGATTAAAATATTAGAGGTAGAAAACTGCAGATTAAGTTTTGTATCCTGTTTTTTCTGTTAATGTTATGCCTTCAGAATTTTCCCTGCATTGAGAATTCTTGGAAAACTGGATTTGGTGGATGTGTAGAACACTTGAATATGCCATTATTTATCTCACCAGCCAGACACTCTCCCACCTTCCCTTTTGAATTGACCCAGAGACACAGTGCCCTGTTTCCTGCCCTGCTGCCCACATGGGAGTACTTTCTGCAGGGTGCCCTGCCCGCCACTGCCCTCCCATGTGGAGGTAGCAGAGGGAGGGCAGAGAGGCCCTGGGCTGGAGCTGTGGAGTGAGGGGTGGGAGAGAGACTTTATTGAGTATTTGAGGTGGCAGGCAACCTTGTGGGTGAGTGAAGAGACGTTTCCTGACCTCTTGTCTGTGTTTTGTGGGCCGCCTGTGTGACTGCGGCCGTGGGTCACTGCGTATGTGACCCTCGCAAGTACTTTGAGGAGCAGGGAAGAGCTCCTCATTGGCCATTTGGAGACCTGAGCTGTAACTGTGGCTTCTGGTTGTGGGCCCTTAACCAATTCCTGTTGTCCTTCTGGGCTTTGATTTCCCTATGAAATGAGGTGTTGACCAGATAGCCTTTCAGGTCCTTGCGAGCTCTGATATCAGTCTGTGGACATGCCTGTTTGTTTCATAAAATGTTCACGTTGCCAGCGTGCCCTGGGCTGGGGCTAAAGTGGAAACACCCAGGTCCTGGATAAGGCTTGACCTTAGTGCTCAACTCACGTGTCTGATGGTTTCGCAGGTTCGAAACTTTCCAGGAGGGGCATTGACGGGTTTCTGTTCCCCTCTCTCACTGTGTCCCTGCCTGTATTTCATCTTCATTATAACCACCATTTATTGAACATCTACTCTGTGCCATACACTTTACATATATCTCTAGTTTTTACAGTAATCTTGCAAAGCATGCCTGTCTTGCTTTTTACAAGAGAGGAAATGGGCCGTGTGAAATTAAATTGTTTGCATATGTGATTCAGATCACACGGCCAGCTGATTTGAACTCTGTCTCTAAGGTTCAGCTTTTGACCACTGGCTTGATCCTTTTTGTTTAACAAACAAAAAAAAAACACAGTTTTTTCTGCGCCCTACTCAGAGGTGGCATGTTAGGGGCATGGCCTGTGTGGTAACCTTCACAGTTTCCCTTTGCTGCCTCCGAACTGCCCCCTTTCCAGGCTCCTTCAGGAAATGAGAGAAATCATCTCCTGAGCACTGCTGAGTAGGAAAGGGCAGACTGAGGTAAATCTAGAGCCTAGGTCAAGGCTCAGGAGGCCCCATAGGGTCCCCTGGGGCCTGTGACTCAGGAGGGCGGAGTGGTGCCTCAGAGGCCCCCTGCAGGACTCCCTGTGTTGAACCATCCAGCAAATGTGGGCTGAGATGGATGGACAGATGGATGAAGGTCAGCCAGGGCCAATACATGGTCAGGTGCTCAGGGCCAGGGGAGGCAGGCACGTAAGCCGTGGGAACGTCTAAGAGAGTTTCCTCACCTCAGCAAACCCTTCCCTGGGAAGACTGGAAATGCCCCAGGGGTCAGGAGAGCTCTGGCAGGTAGCCATGGGACCATGGGAAGTGGCCTGTTTAATACTGACACCACCCTTTTTGAGGGAGCCCTGAGAAATAAAATGAACGAATATAACAAAACAGAAACAGACTCACAGATACAAAGAACAAACTAGTGTTATGGGAGGGGGAGGGGATTAAGAGGTACAAACTACTACGTATAAAATAAATGATACAAAAATGCAATGTACAGCTCAGGGAATATAGCCAATATTTTATAGTAACTATGGAATATAATCCATAAGACTGTCAAGCCGCTGTGTTGTACACCTGAAACTACTATAATTTTTTTGAGGATAGGTAAATTTTATTTTCAAGATGAGGGAATCATAGAAATTCTAGTTAAAATTCTGAAGACCCGAAGTGTGCACATTGAAAGCATAGAATATTCCTGAGGGAAAATGGAGTACATACAAGGTTTAGTAACAAACCTAGAATAACTGAAGTCAAACTACTATAATATTTAAGTCAGCTTCCTCCAACAGTGAGAGAGAGGAGGGGCTCTGTTCAGCTAGGCTTGCTACAACAAAGAAAGCGAGTGCCCGCATCCAAGCCCTTCTCTGCCGCCCCACCCCACCTGTTTCTGGTAAGTGCAGTGACTCCCAGTTTTCTTTTAGAGCCACAACTTCCATCTTTTCCCGTGAGGCATCAGTGTTTACCATGGCATTTAAAAATCAGTTTCCTACTTAGGTAGGAATCTGTTTCCTAGTTAGATTTTACGGTCAGAACCTTTGCATTTTTCTGAAATGAAAATAAGGTCGAGGAAATTGGGTCACCAGGGTTCCCATAATAATGGCAGGAACTGCAGGCACAAGCAAGGTTGGGGAAATTCTCTGGGTCAGATTTCCTTGGTTTGGCTAATTCAGCATTTGAGTCCTGTTCAGCCAATTAATGGGAGTGAGCAGTGGTTTCTTTGAATGTGTGATTGTGCATCCTGATCCAAGGCAGCTTTTGGCCACAGTGCTTTGTTCTGGGAAGGGTTTCCGGGGTCTTGTGCACCCGTTCCTCCCATCAGCTTCTCTATGTTTTCCTGCTGCTCCTTCTGAGGGAGTGGAGAGCTGGTTGCTATGTGGTTGATAGGATTTGACATCAGCGATAGGAGAGTCACCCGGCCCCACCCCCACCTGCCTGTGACTCAGCCTCCCGGCGGGAGTTCTTGGCGTCACTGGTGCTCTGGTGTGGATGAACATCCAGCAAGAAGCTTGTTTATCTGCACACATTTGAGTGGTGATTTTTTCCCTCCAAGGATTTCAGAGTACCATCAGGCTTCAGTTCCACCTTAGAAGCAGAAGGAGTACGTCCCAGCTGCTCTGTTCTCCTTAAGGAGCAAGGTAATAAGTGGGGCCCGGAGAAGGTGTAAAGTAGCTTCATGAGTCCATTTGTTCCTCCCAGACCAGTGAGAGGGGATGCGGGAGAGGGCAGGATGGAAGAAAATCTCTCTAAATGTTGATATTCATTATTCTCTTTAAAAAATGAGTAGCTTAAAAAAACAGACTACAGACACAATCTATGTTTACTATAGAAGCTTTGAGAAATACAGAAGAGTATAAAGTAAAAATCACCCACAATCTTGCTATCCAAAGAAAACCACCTTTATGTTTTATAATATTTTGTAAATTGCCTGTCCTTCATTTCTGTACATTATATAGATTTTATATACATTATATATACAATAGATATTCTATAGCTATACATACATTTTCTAAGAAAAGCAGATGGTTATATATGTGAAGTTTTGTATCTATTAAATTTAACATCTTGTTTTTTTCATGTTATTAAATATTCTTTGAAATAAGACTTTTAGTAGTCATATAATAGACCTCATTAGATGGATGTATTATCATACAGAGTCAGGAATCTTAGTCATTTTCACTTTTTTTTTAACGATTATAAATGACTGCAACAACCATGTTTTTATGTAAATCTTTTATTGTTTTCTTAGGACTAATTCCAAGAAGTAGCATTTCAGGATCAAAAGGTATGAATGTTTTTAAAGCTCTCGATTTTTACTGCCTTCATAAAGGCTGGTCCAGTTTGTATGAGGGGGTGTTTGAGACCCAGTTTTTCCACACCCTCCTCCACAGTGGGCAGTGCTTGGGGACTTTTTCAGCCTGGTAACTCTTCTCCCCTTGCGGCTCTCCTAGTCTAAAGAGCTTCTGCTCCTCTGCCTCCCCAGTGGCTCTCTGACCAGGCATGGGCCGTTCAGGAGAAAGGACTGTTCATTCTTTCACTCCCCCGTTCAGCGAGCAAGTAGTGCAGAGCAGTAGGTGTGCCAAGGTAGGTGGGTGAGGTGCCCTGCCCCTGCGACAGGGAGGTGGACTGTAACTGGACACTTGCAGTACCGAGCCAGGGGCCCAGGCTGGGACATCTGATTACTTGGCAGGGGCAGCTCCAGGGAAGGTCTAACACCAGCTTGAGAATCACCTAGGGACTGTCTCAAAATGCAGATCCCTGGACCTTTGGTCGTGATGGAGCTTGGGAGGTACATTTTAAATAAGTAGCCTAGCATAGTGTTTAAGAGCTCAGAACCTACCTAAGTCCAAGGGTGACTGTCAGTTTTTTAATTTGTTTCCTCATCTGTAAAATGGGGAAGAATGGCAGTACCTCCTTCCTGACTGCTGTGTTTGGTGCACAGAAAGGGCTCAGCGCCTGTTCCACCACCACCCGCTCAGGTTTGAGAAACAGCATCTCAGGGGATGCAGCCTTCCTTTTGTCCTAAGCCATATCCTCAGGTGCCTGGAGCTCCGAGAGGCACCTCCACGAGTCCATCCACGCCCACCAGGCCCAGGGGCTGTGGTTAGGGTGCCCTTGCTTTGACGGCCCAGACCAGCTGCTGCAGCCCCTTCTGTGACCTGCTTTTCTGGGGGTCAGGCACAGCCCAGGGAGGGAAGGAACCTGCTCAGGGAGCATTAGTTTTCTGGTGAGGAGGCCATGAAGTACGTGTTGGATGGAAAAGCATGTTTTGTAGTATCCTGACGTTTCTCCCTCGGGGCAGTGCAGTTCCAGGTGGAAGGGATACAGTCCTCCCTTAGACCCACCCTCCGTAGACCCTCCCTTCTCAGACTTTGTGGGGCAGGAGTGCTCTCCTGGGAACTGGCTACTGGCTGAAGAAATGGAAATTGGAAGGCCCTAACCCTCCTTGATCCTGTGTCCCTTGCTTTTCTGTCCTCACCTGCGCCAGAGCTCCCTTTCTCCTTCCAGGAAGCATCTTCACTCATTGCTGGTCCATTTCCCTCATGCTTTGCTGTTTGGGAGTCTAGGAGAAGGGGTAGCCCGGATGCTGCACCTGTTGTGGTTTGAAGGGTGAGCTTATCCTCTGCCCTCGGGGGCTGCAGCCCTGATGTTTAGACGCAAGGATTCCTGATCTGCGCCTCTGGTCACTGCGAAGATAAATCCCAGGCCCTCCAGAGGCATGGAAGGAACAGGAGGGCGTTCGGAACTAAATTACTAACTCACACCCCAAACAAAACTGACATGCCATAAAGCAGAGTATTGAAAGAGCCACTGCACTGCTCCAGACGGACTGTCCTCATGTAGCTTGAGGAAACGCAGCCAGCTCTGTGTTTAAGGATGGACTCACCATTGTCAGAGTGGGCCATGAGGGTGTCTCCTGGGTCCAAGCAGGCATCTGCTGAGGATTTATCTAGCTGGGCTAAGCCTTGCAGAGGAGAGCGTAATAGTTTCTCTTCTTGGATCTCCATTAGATAGTTTCTTTCATTACCACAGATAAAGGAAGTAAAGCTAAAAACTTCACAAGGCCTCACAGAGTGTTGGGCTGCAAAGCTGTGTCCCTTCAAGTTAGGCTTTTATGTGGACTCTGCTGGTTCTGAGGTCTGGCCACTGAGGGGCAGGTCTGCTTTCTGCAGCCCTGGGGCTTCCCTGAAAGAGGTGGGAGTGCTCAGCAGGCACCCTGTTCCCACAAAGAGCACTCTGTTCACTTCCGTCTTCAGTTCTGAAACCCTCATGCTCCTCCCCGTGCCCTCCCTGTGCCCCACCCCTGCCAGCGTCAGCTCCTCCCCCTCGGTCAGCCTCCACCTCAACCCCCACACCCTTCCCTGGGGTGGTCCCACCTCCCACCGCTGCCTCCCTGGTCCCCACGCTTCAGCCACAGCAGATTGCTGGGTGTTGTCAGAATAGGACCTGCCAGGTCCCCCTCCCATCATCTATTTCTGAGTTACCTTCCACATGCCCCACCTCCTTTAGTCTCTGCCTGGCAAGATATTCCTAACCTTTGAGGCCCGTTTCATGTCCATCTTCTCCTCGAGACCTGAGATGTCTAATCCCCACAGCTGATAGACTGTCCCCTCTCTTAGTCTTATCTCTGCTAAACCCAGGGGAGCTTACTTATTCATTTTTAAATCCCTTCCAGGGAGTCTTTTGGAAGGGTCTGAGTCAGTGAGGTGAGCAGAGTCAGGCTCTGCTGTGGGCCTGTACTTGGGGGATGGAGTTGAACTCCACTTGGGTATATCCAGGCCACAGCCTGGGGCACTGTCTTCAAAAAAAGCAACAGCCACAGACCCTGCCAAGATGAACGGGACTGGCTGACTTGGTAGAAGGAACCTGCCTACTCCGTTTGAACATTATAAATTCTGGGGGTGACTGATGTGGAGACAAACTCAGATCAAAGAGCAGACCTGACTGTCCGTCCCTAGTAGCATGAGGTTCAGCCCCAGTTTCTCCAGGAGGCTAGTGATGAGGAAGCTGGCCCTGATGGTGGCTCTGCTGGCCCTGCCCAGGGTGTCAGTAGGGCTTCAGGCCACCTTTGCTCCCACGTGGTGCTGCTGTGGACACACACTGCTTGGGGCAGCACAGCGATCTTGGGGGACAGTCCTCACACACACTCGCCCCCCTGGTCTGAGCTCACTGCTCCCACGGCTGCCACTTCTAAACTAATGACTCTCATCTCCCTCCCCTCTGCCTCAGACCAGGGCACTCAGCCACCTTCTAGACTCTTTCCCCCTTTAACCCGTTTACATCAACAGATTCCTGGATCAAGCTTACAGTCTTTCTGCTGAAACCTTGCTCTCCCCAGTCCTACTCCCTGCCTGGCTATGCTGTCCTGTTTTATCCCCTGCATCTGGCCCTGACTGGCTGCCTCCTACCCTTTCTGAATTCTACCCCCTCACTCACATCCATCTTGCTGCACCCTGTTCATTTCCCACAATTGTCTCCAGGGAGGTCACCTTCCCTCCTTTTTCAGTTAGTGGCCAGACTGATATTTTTAACCAGAGATCTGATCTGACATCTCTGTCCTCGGGGGATGAAGCACATTTCCTTAACACAGCACCAGAGACCCCTTATACCTCCACAGCCCGACTCCTACTCCCAGCCCCTACCCCCACACCAGCCCTGGAAGTGCAGAGCCCTGGCAGGAACATTCTTCATACCCTGTCCTTCCTTCCTGCCTCTCTCCATCGGCTAATGTTATCTTTTCTAGAAAGCATTCCTGATCTCTGAGTCTTAGTCCTGTCTTTGTGCTTCTGTACCTTCCAGTGAACACCTGGATTGTATAATTTGTCACACTGGATGGCTGGTTTTTGGGGGTTTTTTAGGACAGAGTTGTCACTGGCACACTAAAGGTGCTGAATAGATGTTTGTTGATAGAATGCATGACTGTGTTGACTGTTTGGAGTGGCCCTGACGTTTCCAGTTGGGAATGTTGCCCCCTGTGGCCTGGATCTCCTCTAGCTAGTCCCTTTTGAGGCCACAGCAGCCTCAGTGGTGGCTCCTGGGGACTGTTACTTTACAGCAGTCCTTTGACATGTGTGTCCTGGGTAGTCATTGCTGGGCAGGACCTGTGTCCAGGTCTTAAAGCCGCCTCTCACCCTCCGCTGCCCTTGCCTCGCAGAAAGTGGAACAGGGTCCCCTCTGCTCCTTTTTCCAGGCACTTTCGGAGGCGGGGCCATGCTCACGTTCATGGCCTCTGACAGCGAGGAAGAAGTGTGTGACGAGCGGACATCACTGATGTCGGCTGAGAGCCCCACGCCGCGCTCCTGCCAGGAGGGCCGGCAAGGCCTGGAGGATGGAGAGAGTGCTGCCCAGTGGGTAGGTTCCTGCCAGAGTCTGAGGACTCCAGACAGGCCTCTGGGGTTCCTGTACCTAATGAATGGAAACCAGACATTCCCTGATGCGGGAGGGAGGGGGAAGTAAAGGTGAGAGAATTGGCCAGAAGGATGAGTGGTCCCCCGTGGCAGATCTTAGGTCCGTGAGGGCTTTATTTATAGCAGACTCAAGACACACACAGCCTATTAACAATTGACTCTGATGGACTGAGTGATTCTCTGCACCCTGGCCCTGCCCCTTAGATTTACCTTCCCCGTGCAGGTTACTGTTTCCTCAGAACCTGCGAGTGGGTTTGGATGCCAGGGCAGGCAGCACAGAGGCTGAAGGACAGCAGGAAGAAACTGCTGGAGGGAACCTTTCTGGTGGACGGCCAGATGTGGTAACCAGGAGATGGGTGTACCTGATTCATGTTTGACTTTTGAGCTGCAAATGCGTCTTAGTCCATTCAGGCTCCTATAACAGAAATACCATAGACTGGGCAAAATTTCTCACTGTCCTGGAGGCTGAGAAGTTCAAGATCAGGGTGCTGGCACATCTGGTGTCTGGTGAGGGTCCACTTCCTGGTCCATAGGGCGCTGTCTTCTTGGTGAGCCCTCACGTGATGGAAGGGGTGAGGGGGCTCGCTGGGGTCTCTTTTATAAGCGCAGTAATCTCGTTCATGAGGGCTCCACTGTCATGACTTAATCACCTCCTAAAAGCTCCCGCTTCCTAAGACCGTCACATTGAGGGTTAGGTTTCAAAATAGGAATTTGGGGGACATAAACATTTAGCCTGTAACAGGAGGGGTGGGCTGCACTGTGATCTTACCTCTGCAGCCTGCAGGGCAGGCAATGATAGCATTATAAAGTGGATGATAGACTTAGGAGAGCCACCTTGCCAAGCCACCTCCCTCCCCATCAGGATAAAACAACATTTGAATTTGCCCGAGTCTCATTCTCTGTTTTGCCCATTATACTATTTAAAAAACCTTCTGTGTGGAATTTTTTCTTCCAGCCAGGCTTAATCCTCTTTGCTGGAACTTGAGCTCATTTCTCCGGTCCTCTCTGTGCTCTGAGAGAGGTGCCACCAGCTCGAGGCCACTGCACGGCACTCCTTAGCAGTTTCTTGCTAGTTCTTTTATCTCCTGGAGTTTTTGTGCATTTCAGTTGTTTCAGTTCCTGTTCATTAACAGTTTTCCTTTCCTTCTCAGCTGAATGTCTCCATGGAATTCTCCCTGCAAAGAACTGATAACAAAGCAACGGTCATTTTTTATTTTTATTTCATTTGACATTGTCTTGGCTATTAATGTAATTAACAAGGCAGCTAATGACCCTGAATCGCCACAATTCCAGAACAAATTCTTGAAGATCAGTTTGTGTCAGTGACTGGCAGGTGTCCTGCCCTCCTTTGCTGCCTCCTCATTTATATTCCCCAACCTTCCCCCTTAGCCCAGATCCTCTCAAATGTTTGACACCCAGTTACACTCTTTGGTCCAGAGGTGCAAATTTTGCATGCTTGATTTTTAGGGGCAAAACATTGAAAGTAACTTCTTACTCTGCAAATTTTCATGTATTATTTACAACCAGAGAGTTTCCGTGTGTGCTGAGCATTCTAGTTTGATTTGTCAACCACAGATGTTTAGTCTCTGCCTTCTTACTATCACCTGTCCTGTCTCCTCCCACATTAGTATGACCGTGGGAACAGAGCTGAGTGGCATCCTGAGTTCTGTCCTGAGGAAAGGGGCAGATCTTTAGACATGCTGCAAACCCATTCTGCAGTCTGTCCTCTCCTGTGGCTACCATGGCCTTGCTTCCTACATCTGTGGTGGTTATTACCAACTCTAAGTCTTCTCCAGGTAGCCTCATAAACTTTCCAGATGTCCTGGAATCCCACCACTCCCATATCTAAAGTACAGCCCATAGACTGGTTCTTATATCTGGAAAGCAACATCCAAATGTCTCATTTCTGGTTCCAAAACACCCATGCGCTATGTTGGTAGGCCTCCAGCTGGGGGCATTCTGTGATGCTCACAACATGGTCTCTCACAGAGAAGCCAGGATAGCGAGGAGGACCACGAGGAGGACCCAGACCGCTATGTCTGCAGTGGGGTTCCCGGGCGGCCGCCGGGCCTGGAGGAGGAGCTGACCCTCAAATATGGGGCAAAGCACGTGATCATGCTGTTTGTGCCTGTCACACTGTGCATGATTGTGGTGGTGGCCACCATCAAATCTGTGCGCTTCTACACGGAGAAGAATGGACAGCTGTGAGTTGGGGGCTGGGCAGGGGCAGGGCATAGGGCAGGGGCAGGGGTTGCAGCCTCCGTTGCTCACTGCACCTGCAGCCCCAGTGCCAACAGCAGTAAAGAGCAGGGACTGTTTGCTGCCCAAATCCACACCCTGGTCCGTGCACTGCCTCCTGGCTGGATGACCTGCCTGGGCACATTCCTAGCCTCTCTCTGCCTCAGTTTCCTCGTTTGTATGATGGGTTTGAGAACAAAGTTACCAGGAGAATTGAACTAGTTAATCCACATGAAGGGCTTAAAGCAGTGTGCCACCACGCAGCACTCGGGCACGCTGGATCTTCTTGCAGAGGGCAGGCTCTCCTGGGTATGGCTGTGTCACCCATCACTGGGTGACTGTGAACGAGTCGCTTTCTCTCTGGGCCTCTACTCTCATGAATGTAAACCAAAGAGGACCAGATGATTCCTTAGCTCGCTTCCAGCCTTGCAAGGGAGATTTTGTTTATTTTAGTAAAAAAGAATGGCAGTAGCAGCAGCATGAAAAAAGGAGAAGCTTCCTCTGCCCCTCCCCCACCTTCCTGTGCTAATCACTGCTGAGTGCCTTCTCTAAACATCTTTTTTTTTTTTTAAACTAGAGAGTTTTTGTTGTTTTGGTTTGGTTTTTTAAAGAAAAGAGCAGAGAGAAGCCCCTGCCCTCAGGAAGTTTATAGTCTGTTTGGGATTCAGAGCAGCACAGATGAAAAGCAGGTAGTTTCAGAACATCACAGGCAGTTTGCTTCTTAAAGTCCAGGTTGGACAGAGCGAGAGATCAAAAAATTGTCTCCTGAGTTTATTAGCTGCCTGTACAGCTCCTGGGCTGTACTGGGTGTGGTAGGGGAAGCAGTAGGGGTGGAGGCGTCCTGGGTTGGGTGGGACTGATGGGGAGGTGGGGTGGGGAACTGCTGGGTCTCCCTGGACCAGAGCTGAGAGGTGGGGTGGGCAGGAAGAAGCACCTCCGTGGTAGGGTTTAACTGGGAGGGGAGTGGACGAGGCCTTGGTGAGGCCAGCCCGGCTCTTCCAGGCTGGGACATCGGCTCAGTCATAGGCTGTAGTCGGGAGCCAGGAGACGGGTTGAAAGGCAGGGCAGCTCACAGGGATGGTGGGTGGCACCCCTCTGGGGCAGCCCTAGCATGGTGCCTATGCCGAGCCGTGGGGTGCGCCCAGCAGGCAGGGAGCAGAGACCCGGCCCTTGCCTTCTCCCTCAGCATCTACACGCCGTTCACTGAGGACACGCCCTCTGTGGGCCAGCGCCTCCTCAACTCCGTGCTCAACACCCTCATCATGATCAGCGTCATTGTCATCATGACCATCTTCCTGGTGGTGCTGTACAAGTACCGCTGTTACAAGGTGAGTGCCAGCCCTGCCCTCTGTCTGCCTGCTCCCCTCCTTCTGTCCAGCTCCAAGGAAGCCTCTGTGCCTCTGATGCAGCAACCTTTGGCTTTTTTTTTAACAGAATTCTTTTTTCCCCCATGCAAAATCAACTCTGCGTACGTACCTTGTTTTGTTGAGATTCGCAGATACTGCAGTTTTTACAAATTAAAGGTTTGTGGCAACCCTGCGTTGAGTGAGTCTGTTGGTGCCATTTTCCCAACAGCATTATTTTGTAATTAATGTTGTTTTTTAATTGTTTTTTTTTTCACATAATGCTATTGCAGTTTTACTTGACTATGATATAGTGTAAACGTAACTTTTACATGCGCGGAAAACGAAAAAATTCTTGTAACTTGCTTTCTTGTGATATTTGCTTTATTGTGGTCTAGAACTGAACTCGAGTATCTTCGAGGTTTGCCTGTACTCTCTCCCACTTTTCCCACTCCTGCCCCTGACCAGGGATTACCCAATACTATTGTCCTTTGAATTGACACATAATCCCACTTAATTGAGTTCCTCTTTGCAACGTTCAGAGTGTTACTTCTCATATTCAGAAGTTAATTTTATTTTGCTTCTCCTTCCGAAGAAGTGAGATGCTCTGTTTAAGGCTCCCTCTACCCTGTACTTCCCCTCCAGGTTTATTTTCATTTTTCCATTTCCCTTTCGGCCAGGGATGTGCAGATGCTGCACTGAGGTCTTCCAGTGCTGGGAGACATTTGGGTGCCCCCCTCCCCGTGATACAGAGCCACCCCAGGGAGGAGTAGAGGAGTCCCAACTGGTCGAAATCATGGCCATTGCCCATCCCTAGAGATCTGTGAGCTTTAAGACATGGGTTTTAGGCTCTTCTCCCGAGGAAGGCTTTGAAGTCCTGAAGACTGAACGGAAGTTAGCTTGGACATTACCTGATTTAAAACCATTCACCTGCAGGTGTGCACAGCACTGTGTATTCAGGCTGCCATCATCTATGGAACAGAGAGAAAGATGGGGAGGCTCAATCTAGAGAGATGAGCACTATGCTAGCTGAGGGTAGCCATGGGGGTGAATGATGGGAGGGGAGTGTCTAGGAGCTGGAGCTTCTCAATAAATAATTACCTGTGCAAATGAGGCAGAGTTTTTAACTGGGGTAGGGAAGGCTGTGGATGGTGGGGAGCAGGGGAGAGGGCTTTTGGTTTGGGGCAGAGGATACAGCACATGTGGAGACAAGCTAGAAGGAGCATGGAGAGTGTGGAAAGCGGTCACTGCCATGGTCAGCAGGTGCCACCAACTGCTCCCGGGGTCTGTTAAGAGGCAGCTCAGCTCTCCATTCAGCAAGATTTACCTGGAGGCTCCATACATGGGCAGGAGATGATGGTGGTCCGGGCAGGTGGGGTGGGATGAGGAGGGCCAGTGCATGTACAGTGTGGCCGGATTGACCAGGGCCTCCCGAGGTCCCTAGTGGCCTGAGCTGGTGACTGATGGGTGTGTCCTCAAGGGAGTCTGGTAGTGGTGACCACCGTGCCACTGACTGAAGGACTGCTTTAAGATCAGCCCCACCCTTGCCCTTGAACCTCCCTTATTTGGCCAGGAGAGGAGGAACATGTCTTTCTGAGGACCTGTTTATAGACCCCCGAGGTGGGTGTTGACTCCCCAGGTTGACTGTTCAAAAAAAGCCAACTCAAGAGCCTGCCCTGACCACTGTATCCAAAGTAGCACCCCAGTGGGTCTCCTGTCACTTTGTCCAGCCAATTTTTTTCTTCGTAGCCCGTGTTACTTCCTGCTAATATGTGTTTGTGAGTGTGTTTATAGTCTCATTGCCTCACACTGGGACGCAGCATGTTTGGGCAGAGGCCTTGCAGCCTTATCTCCAGAGCCGAGAGCGTGCCTGGTGTGCAGGAGATGTGTCCGTGAGAATGAGTAGAGTCCTAGGCATTAGACCTGAGGGAGGCCCAGCTCCCTCGCACGCTTGCTGGGTTACCTTCAGAGAAGCCCTTGAATTTCTGTGCCCTTCTTGTCTACAAAACGACCACCTTCTCATGTAGTCATGGAGGAGCCTAAGGAAGAAAGGTTTCCCGGCTTGGGGGTCAGCCCCAAGAACCTGGGGCCTTGTGGTTTGGGGGCCCACATTCACCCAGCCTGTTTCCTTCTAGTTCATCCACGGCTGGCTGATCATGTCCTCCCTGATGCTGCTGTTCCTCTTCACCTACATCTACCTCGGGTGAGTGGCAGCTGGCGAGCAGCAGGGTCCTCGAGGACCCTTCCTTTCCCTGTGGGAGAGGAGGACCTGGGAGGGAGGGGCGCCCCCTGGGCTCCACACCTGCCCCGGTGCTGCTGCTGCACAAGCCCAGCTCCTTGACCAGGGAGTGGAGCTCTGCGTTGGGCCACACGTCTCTTTCTGGTTCCTGATTTAAAACAAATACGCGGAACCATCACAGAGAAGGTGCTCTGTGAACCCAGGTGGCGGGGCAGAAACCCCTCAAAATCTACATTCAGATCTTTAGGCTGGGCCTGGGTACCTCCTAGTTTATGGGGAGAGTGATCTCTGTTGCCCTGGATTTGGGATATCAGCCTGACCCGAGGGCCCAGAGAGACTGGATGGAAGAAAACACTTCTCCAGGGTCCTGTTCTACTGGCAGAGGGTCTTCCAGGCTGCGTCAGCACATGTTTATGTGAACCAGTGGGAGGATGAGACATCAGTGTACTCTCCACCCTGTTCCAGAAAACAACTTCAAGTGGTTCCTTGTAGAGCTCATAGAAATGCAGAAGGGGATGTTAGTAAATGAAGCCGGAGGTTGAAAAAATCAGGCTGGGACTTCATGATTGAGGAGCAGGGAGTGTTGAGCTGTATCAGGGTCTGACACCTCCACTGAGTTTCTCAGCCCATGGGCTGGACTCTGGTCCTACAGGGAAGTACTCAAGACCTACAATGTGGCCATGGACTACCCTACCCTGTTCCTGACCGTCTGGAACTTCGGGGCAGTGGGCATGGTGTGCATCCATTGGAAGGGCCCCCTGGTGCTGCAGCAGGCTTACCTCATCATGATCAGCGCACTCATGGCCCTGGTGTTCATCAAGTACCTCCCGGAGTGGTCTGCCTGGGTCATCCTGGGCGCCATCTCCGTGTACGGTAGGTGGTGCAGGTGGGCCGGGAGCCAGGTGGGGGCCGTGGGGAGATGTCCAGGGCCGGGTCCTCACTGCTGCATGAGGTGGTGGGTGCTGAGAAATCCCCTGCCCCCGAGGAGGCCTGGATGGTCTCCCTTCTGAGAAGGTCACCTTCGTAAAAAAAAAAAAATACACACAGGGTCCTGTGGAATCACTACTGCTGACATGGTTATTAATAGCAGCAAATGTGTACTGAGCACTCACACCGTTAAGCACTTTGCACACAGAAGTCACCTGCTCCTCAGAACAACCCTGAGATTGGGCACAGTCTCCATAAATAATGACGAGCACCCAAAATGTTAGCTGCTGTTCAGTTAGTATAGATGTCCCTCGGTATCCTCAGGGGATTGGCCCCAGGACCCCCACAGATACCAAAATCCAAGGATGCGCAAGTCCCTTATGTAAAATGACGTGGTGTTCGCGTATGACCTGCACACATCCTCCCAAGTACATTAAATCATCTGTAGGTTACTTATAATACCTAATACAATATGAATAACATGTTAATAGTTGTTAAAGGAATGTAGATGATTTGTAAATAGTTGCTGATTTGTAGCAAATACAAGTTTTGCTTTTTGGAACTTTTCTGAAATTTTTTCTGAATATTTTTGATCCATGGTTGGTTGAATCCATGGATACGGAACACAGAGATGTGGAGGGCCAGCTGTATTAGTGTGATTATCATCGCCAGTACTGTTTCTTACATTTTTAGGATAAGAAATTTGGAGCTCAGAGAAATGGGCCTTCGAGCCCATCCTCTGGGTCTCTGAGGCACACAGCAGCTCCCTGTTTGCAGTCACCTGCTTAGACCCGGCTCAGGCCCCACTGTGGGCTCCAGTGAGCTCAGGCTCTGGGGATGGTGGCCAAACCTGTTGGGTGGGGATGCTGGAGCAACAGGGCACTTCTGAGAGCCTCGCCCAAGGCTCTGGGACGCACTTGCCCCCTCCGCCTGGTGTTAGTGGGCTGGCTCCTCTCCGAGGACTGCTTGGGAATAAATGTCTTTCTTAACATGCCAAGGACGTCTTTGTTTTCCCAGATCTCGTGGCTGTGCTGTGCCCCAAAGGGCCACTAAGAATGCTGGTGGAAACTGCCCAGGAGAGAAATGAGCCCATATTTCCTGCCCTGATATATTCATGTGAGTGACCCCCATGCCTCTTTCAGTCGTGGGAACCAGGGATGTGTTGGCCATGGCTTTCAGAGTTGACTAGGAGATAGTTAACCCTTTCCCTGACTGAAGGGGAGGAGGCAGCCTTGGTGATCCCAGTAGGGGCTCCTTCTTCCAGAAATGAAGGTAAGTTGTATTTTGCTATCACACAGGGAGAAGCTTGGAGAGTTAGAGCAGGAAGGGGGCTTCAGGGGAGATGGTCCTGCCCTTCATCCTATGCAGCCTCCACTGGCACGTTCTTATGGGCCCACAGCACCCACTCAGCCCTCCCTGCCCCTGAAAAGGGACTTGGAGACAGACTCTTCAGGACAGGGGTCTGGGGATACAGGGTGCACCTGCCTTTCCCTGGGCTTCCTCAACAGCTACACGGCTGGTTGAAGTTAAGTCTCTGAAGGGAAGACATGCAGGGTTGCTGCTGGCCTCGGGGCCTGGGTGGGGGGTTTATAAATGCATTCAACAGACATGTGGCAAATCCCCACTTTGTGGCCGGAACTGTGATGGGTGTTGGGGGTGCAGTGGAAACAGGATCCAGAGGTCCAGGCCTCACGGAGCTCACAGCTCTGGGGTTTTAGAGTGCTGGCTAATCTCTGTATAAACGAAGACCCAAGCTTGTGGTGGAGAGCTGTCAGCAGCCTGGCGCATGGTGTGAAAGCACATTCTAGGCCCACCCTGAAGATGGGCAGAGGCCAGATGAGTCCCGACTTTGATTCACTGTCACTCTGCTCTGATGGAGCTCACATTCGAGCAGGGAAGACAGGTAGGAACTAAATAGACAGACACGTAAGTCAGGAGGGGAGTGCTCTGTGGAAAAGTAAAGCAGGGTGAGGGCCTGAGGATTCCAGGGTAGTGAGGGAAAGCTCTTTTTCATAAGGTGACCAAAGAAACCCCATGTCACAAGGTGACATTTGACCAGAGACCTGCCTTAGGAGAATCTGGTGATGGAACTCCAGGCAGAAGTAACAGCAGTGAGTGCCTGGTATGTTCTGAGCACCCTGCGGCCAGGCGGTGGGAGCGGAGGGAGGAGGAGAGGGCAGGCAGATCCCTTTAGGCCACGGTGAGGACTTGGCTTTTACTGCTGAGTAAGATGTGATGCCACTGGAAGACTGTGGACTGACCTGACTACATTTTAACAGGTCCACGCACAGTGTACTGAGTGGAGAACTGAATGTGCCGGGGACAAGAGTGGAGGCAGGAGCCAGGTTTGGAGGCTGAATAAACAACCCAGGAAAGAGATTGGGGTTTGGCCACAGGGCAGCAGTAGAGGCACTGAGCTTGGACGTTTTGGAGACAGAACTGGCAAGATTTGCTGTTGGTGTGGGTGCAGGTTGTGAGAAGGAAAGTCAAGGAGATGTCAATGCTTTGGTCCTGAGCAACAGAAAGGATGGAGTTGATTACTAAGAGGGAGGAAGCTGGTGGGTGGGTCAAAGGGCAGTTGCTGAGAGTATCTGAGATGCTCACTGGACATTCAGACGGAGAGTTGCAGAGACGAGATGAGAGTTCAGGAGAGAGTTTCCAGGCCAGAAAAAGAACACATTAGTACCACATGATCCAGCAATCCCATGTCTGGACAGAGAGACCCAAGAGAATTGAAAGCAAGGTCTTGAACAGATGTTTGACTAGCAGCACTATTTACAATATCCAAGAGACGCAAGCAACCCAAGGGTCCATTGATGGAAGAGTGGATAAACAGAATGTGGTATATCCATAGACTGGAATATTAATATTACTCAGTCTGAAAAAGGAGGGAAATTCTGACATGCTACAACATGGATGGACCTTGAGGACATTATGCTAAGTGAAATAATGCAGTCAGAAAAAGATAAATACTGTATGATTCCACTTAGATATCTTGAGTAGTCCAAATCAGAAACTGAAAGTAGAATAGTGGTTGCCAGAGGCTCGGAGGAGCGGGAGGGGTACAGAGTTTCAGTTCTACAAGATGAAAACAATCTGGAGATCAGTGTGAATATACTGAACACTATTAAACTGTGTCCTTCAAGATGGTTAAGCTGATATATTTTATGTTATTTTTTTACCACAATAAAACAAAAACTTAATTAGTTCACCAAACTATTCACTGATAATATTATCTTTGTTTTTGTGAGTAGGCAAAAAAAGACAGGAAAAAGCATTGCCTGCCCACACTGGGCCAGTGAGTCTGGACCCCCTCCCCCGTTGCCCCCTCTCAGTGGGGCATAAGCAAATACCCTCGGGAACTGAGGGTCCTGTGCTGGCTTTCTGGGGACACAGCCTGGCCCACCAGCCTCCCAGGTGCTGGGGCAGCCACAGCTAGTACTGCCTGAGGCCTGACCCTTCTCTTCTCTCCCAGCTGCCATGGTGTGGACCGTGGGCATGGCCAAGCTGGATCCCTCTTCACAGGGAGCCCTTCAGCTCCCCTACGACCCAGAGATGGGTGAGTTTCAGGGGCCGACAGCCTCTCATCACCAAGGGTGGCTTTTCACCTGCACTCAGCTCAGCCTGGCCTGTCCTGTCCAGGAGGCACGAGGACTGAGCGGGCAGGAGGGTAGGCCGACCTCCCCGGACACGCACACCTTGGGGATGGTGTGCCGGTAGGACTTGGGTCCTCTGTCTCTGCCCCATTCCTCTTGCTTTCCTTTCCTTGCTGTGTGGACTGGAGAATCCTCTTTGTGTCGGGCTGGGCGTGGTGAGGGGTGAGGACAAGGGAGTCCTGAGGTCAGAGAACCCCCTGACCGGCTTTTTTATCTCTCCCTCGCCTCCTCCTCATGTGACGATGGTCGTCTTTTCTTCCTGGACACCCAGAAGAAGACTCCTATGACAGTTTTGGGGAGCCCTCGTACCCTGAAGTCTTTGAGCCCCCTCTGCCTGGCTACCCCGGGGAGGATCTGGAGGAAGAGGAGGAAAGTAAGGTGTCCAGATGGTCTGCGTGGGCCCAGATGGGGCTCCCTGAGGTTGAGGGGAGGAGGGCGTGAGGGGAGATAGCTTCCCAAATCAAGGAGAAACCTGCAAAGGTGCAGTCCTGTTGGCAAGCCACAGGGACTTTTACATCCACCTAAGCCTCGTGCATGGCCAGTGTTGGCTGAGTACCTGCTGTGCGCGCACTGCACAGGTGCCAGGAGGACTAGGCAGGGGACACGGGGTGATGGGGAGCAGTAGCAGGGCTCTTGACCTGCGTCAGGGGTCAGAGGAAGTCACTTCTGAGCCGAGCTCCAGAGGCTGAGCCACTGGAACTAGGAGGGGAGACCCACAGCGAGGGTGTCTTTCCAGCCGAGGGGACAGTGAGGGCAGAGACCCTGAGGCAGATGGTGCTCAGTGAGTTTGAGGAAGTGAAGGCAGGATACTGAGGCTGAAGTGCAGAGATGGGCAGGGAGGCAGGCAGGGGCTCGAAGGGCCTCCTGGATCAACAAGGGGACTGTCTGTGTCCTGTGAGCGGTGGGTGCAGTCAGGGGAGTGGGGTTCGAGCTGTGTTGGGAGAGGGACAGGGTGGGGAGGGGCAGCTTTGTGGCCGGTGGAGTGTGGGCTTGAGTGGCCTGAGGATATCCCAGTGCGGCCGTGAGGGACACAGGGCGTGGGCTCTGGCCCCAGAGGGAAGCCTGGGCCAGGCAGGCCAGCGCTGACAGCACTGCTCCAGGTTGGGGCTGATGGAGGACTGTGGAGGGCGGGGCAGGGGTGGAGTTGGGATGGAGGCTTCCCAAGACAGAGCCCCAGGTGGTTGAGAGACAGGAGGAGCCAGTGTAGAAGACATTCTTGAAGACGCACCCAGATACGTTCTGAGATATAGTTACATTCCCAAGGGGATTAAGATAGATTTGCAGATACTGACTGGTATATATAAAATAGATAAAGAAGTTTATACTGTATGGCACAGAGAACTATATTTGTTACTTTGTAGTAGCTTATGGTGAAAAAGGATATGAAAATGAATATATGTATACTCATGTATGACTGAGGCAATGTGCTGTTCACCAGAAATTGACGCAACATTGTAAACTGACTATACTTCAATAATAAAAAAAAAAGCCATTCTGCCAGCACAGTCACAGACCACCTACCGTGAGCCAAGGGGTGCAGAGGAGCAGGGAGACACCCCGGAATTAAAGCATCCTCTGCCCTTGAGGGGTTCCCGGTTGAGAGCAGCCCAGGTGGTGGGAGGTTAGATATAAAGGACTCAGGGCCAATGTGGGGAAGAATACAAAGCTGAGGTGGGCCTAGAAGGATAAATTGGTCACCCTGCAGAGAGGCTGGTGGGCTGCACCCAGACCTGGCCCTGAGCACCTGGAGTCAGCGTGTCTCCCCCGAGGGCACGGTCTGCAAGGCCACCCTTACTTAACACGCAGGCCACAAATTCTGGGGGTCTGCAGGCCACCCACACTTCTGACCCATGGGCTACAAATCAGGGGGCTCCCACAATCCCCACAGGCTGGAAAATTTGCTAGAATGACCCACGGAACTCAGGAAGGTGCTGCACTTACAATTACAGTTTTATTGTAAAGGACACAAATCAGGACCAGCCAAATGAACCACACAGGGCAGGGTCTGGGGTTGCTGTCTCCCTGTGGGGTCAGGGCATGTCACCCCCACCCCCACACATGGTTATGTGTACTGAGTTCCAGTGTCCAGAATTTCTACTGGGATCTCATTCCGTAGGCACGATTGAGTGAATCATTGCTCATGGGACTGGACTTCATCTCCAGGCTCCCTCCCCTGACCAGAGGTCAGCCTGGCCCAGAGTCCCAACCCCCTCAACACACAGGTGGTCTTTTTGGTCACCAGCCCCATCTTGATTGTCTCATTTGCATAAATGATCCAAGGGGCTCCTGAAAAACAGACACTCCTATTACTTGGAAAACTCCAAGGATTTGGTCTCCCTCCCAGGTACTAAGGCCAGTTAGATTCTTTATTATACAACAGCATTGGCAAAGGCTCAGATGAGAGAGGAGGAGGGCTTCAGGGAGCTCAGGGCTGTTTGGTGGCCTGAGCAGCTGGGGGCTGGACCTTAAAGGGTGAGCAGTACTCACAGAGGAGCTCACTTCACCCTGGAGGCCGTGGGGAACTCTTAGTGGTTTATTGCAGGGAAATAAAGTGAACAGAGCTACATCCCAGATAGATCCGGGGCAGCAGCAAGGAACACAGCCAGCTGGGGGACCTGGTGAGGGAGGAGCCATAGGGGCCCCACTCAGGCCACGGGCTGAGAGGAGATGGTGCTGCTGCAGACTGGAGGCACTGACAGGACCTGGCTGGGCGAAGGGCGGGCAGGGAGGCGTGGAGGGTGACAGGGGAAGGCGGGGCAGACAGGTGTGAGGCTCTGCGGGACAGCCAGATGGAGACGCCAGAGACAAATGAAGGAGTGTGGTGCTCAGGAAGGTCAGGGTTTGAGACCCGAGTTGGAGTTACCAGGATATACATGCTGTCAAAACCATAGGTCAGCAGAAGGTACCAAGGGCAGGTGCAGGGTTGGAATGGACAGCCAGAGGGACAGACCCCCGTGGGTGACATCTATAGAATGAAAGGAAGGGGGCTTGGGGAGGATCCTGGGGAGTAGCTGGAGGAGAACAGGGTGCTGAGACAGACGGGTGCCCATGGGGCCCAGGATGGCCTTGCCAGAGCCCGTTGGTTGGGGGATGTGGGACCTGCTGCCACAGGTCTCTGAAGTGACAGGGAGGTGAGCACAGAGCTCCTCTGAGAAAGAACTGATTGAACAGGAGGCAACATAAGGGAGGGGAGAGAGCCGGGACGCGGGAGTCAGGGTGGTAGCAAGAGAGACCCACAGCGTGGAGGGTCGGCTCTGTAAACTGCAGAACTTCAGTGTGCTCTGTGCCCAGGCAGGAGCCAAAATGAGGGAGCTGGCATCAAAACGGGTGCATGGAGGAAGGGATGGGTGTGCCCGAGGCAAGGCACCTCTTGCTTGGAGCCCAAAAGGGAGGAGAAGGGGGCAGGCAGGCAGAGCAGTTTCCCAGATGCAGACCTACTCGATTCAAGTCTATTACATAAACACTTTTATTGACTGTGAACAAAATTATCCCATAAACCAGCATATGGGGCAGTTGTACTAATGGAAACAAACTTGAAAGCATTCTAGAAGCTCTTGTTTCCCTGTCAGGAATGGATATGCTAATTATAAGTTACATTTAGCTATTTTTAAGGGGGGCGAGTCTCCAGAGGACCATGGGTATCATACATGTTCTTGAAATTAGTGAAGTTAAATTTCCTTAAAAGCATTTATAATTCCAACTCAGTTGTGTGGCCTCCCACCAGGCCCGGAAAATACATTTTATTCGCTCTTGTCTTTACTCAACCAGGGACCAAGCACCAGTTTTACCTGAGTTATCGGAAATGCTGGCTTCTCACAGCCCAGACCGCAAGTCACTCAGGCCATAGGTCCCCCCCTTTTCCCACTGGCTGCTGTTTTTCCAAAGCAGCCAGGTCTTGTCCCAGGGTCCAGGATAGCTGTGACGCTACTCTGGCATCCCTCGGAGGACCCCAGGGCTATGGCCCCTGGGTCCCCTGGGCTGGGGAGAGTGGCTGGTGTCAACCTTCTCTGTTGTGTCCTCTTGGGGCTTCGGAAACCTATAGTCCGTTCTCTCTCGCCACACAGGGGGCGTGAAGCTCGGCCTTGGAGACTTCATCTTCTACAGCGTGCTGGTGGGCAAGGCGGCGGCCACAGGCAGCGGGGACTGGAACACCACGCTGGCCTGCTTCGTGGCCATCCTCATTGTGAGTGGGCCATGGACAATGCTCCCTGCCCCCGTCCCCCAGCATTAGGGCCCCTGGGGGGCTTCATGGGGGGCCCAGGAACCCAAGGTCATTTTCAGATGCTTTTTCCCCTCAGAGGGGCTGGGTGGGGTTGCCAGGATCCTCAAGATGAGACTGAGGTTTCCAGGAGGTTCTGGTCATCAGCAGATGCAGGAACAGCAGTGGAGGGACAACCGGGGCTCTGATGTTACTGAGCACGCGCACCAGGTGCCAAGGTCTTGGCTAGCTTCGTGCACTTGTCTCATGGCACCTGAGGCAGGGATGATGACCTGAGATTTAGACAGAACAGGTTGAAAGCCTTGGCCGAGGGCACAAAGCTGTGAGGGATGAGCTATGGTCTGAACTCAGGTCTCTGACTCCAGAGCTGTGTGTCTTCCTGTCTTCCCTGAATCCCACCCAGACATCATGGGGTTCTGAGTTGCAGGGGTCTCCTGGGGCTTGAGAAGGGGGTCACTTTGATCCCAGCAGTGAAATTTGGAGGACCCTATAGTCACTTAACATGGCCAGATACACATAATGAGGGAAGCGTCCTATGTGATTGCATCTCAGAGGTGGAGGCTCTGAGTGGTGGGTTCTCAGTGTTCTGCCCTGGGCGTCACGTGCTGCATTAGGGCTGAGGCTCCAGTTCTTTGGACATTTTGTATTTGCCGACAGTGTGTGTCAGAGACAGGGTCGTAGACCCCTGGGCTCCTCCATTTCCAGACTGTCTGGCCTGATGCCTTGCCCTCCCCAAGGACAGGGCATGCACTCTGTTTCCCTGTCCCCACTCTGGTCCACAGCTTGCATCGACTGGGGTGGGGACAGGATAGGCAGCCACTGTGCCTACTTCCGAGGGGGTGGGTCGTGTGACACGGCATCGTCAGTTCCCGAACCAAACCTCGCTGGCATTTCAGTCAGGCCTGTCCAATTCTTGTATAAATATATGTCCCCCAGGGAAGGCAGGGAAGATGACAGGGTGTCCAGGGCTGTTTTCTGACAAGCCCCAGAGCCCAGGGACTAGACTGTCACTAACTGCTCTGGTCCCCCATCCACACCGGTAGTCACCCCACGCCCTACTCTGTGTCCTGCAGGGCTTGTGTCTGACCCTCCTGCTGCTCGCCGTGTTCAAGAAGGCATTGCCTGCGCTTCCCATCTCCATCACGTTCGGGCTCATCTTCTACTTCTCCACAGACAACCTGGTGCGGCCCTTCATGGACACCCTGGCCTCCCACCAGCTCTATATCTGAAGGGAGGCGCGGGCACTGCGGGCTGGAAACTGTAGAAAATCGTACCTGGACACACTTGTATAGTTTTACACTCTAGTGTCATATATTTTTAAGACTTTTCTTTCCTTAAAAAAGAAAAAAAGAATAAAAAAGCGTGTTTACTTCATGAAGAAGAAGAACCAGCTTTTTGGTGCTAGTTGTTTTGTCACCGGACGGCGGCTCACCCCTCCCGAGCACTGGCTTCACTGACGGAAAACGTGGGAAGTCGGTCCGGATGCACTGAGGAAGGACGTGGAAGGGGTGTGGGCAAGGCCGCTGCTCTGGCTTCGCAGCATGGAGTCCTGAGGGCCCCCAAGGAGGAAGGGTGTGTGTGTTCGGGACCAGGAGTTCACGCCCGGGGTGGCACATAGTGCCTGGTCACTCTGCCCGGAGAAGAAAAGCCGATTTTCTCTGCAAGGAAAGTCCCAAATGCTTTGTCTATGATGTTGTCATTATTTTATTACCTTTAGAAACGGAGTCCTTGTTGCAGCAGTCACTGCTGGAAAGTGTCTTAATATCAATAAAGAGATGAATCCTGTTGGAATGTTGGGGTTTGGTCTCTTTGTCAGTGTGAGCTCCTCTTCTTGGGGTAGCGAACTCTGGGCACGAAAGGGAAGAGATTTGCTCAGTTACGATGGAAGCCCACCTGTCTGCCATGCTTTCTTTAACTAGAAGGTTCCCTAGGGCAGACGCGTGCACAGAGCTGCGAGGCCTGCCGGCTGCCAGCTCGGAGGGGTGCGGGCTGCGGGTGCTGAGCAGATCCCCATGCTGGCATCATGCAGGCACATCGTCAGAAACACTTCAGGGCAGTTGCCAAAACACAGAGCAGGTGCGGGTCCCCAGCAGAAAGCCGCATGTGGTGGGGGCCTGGCGGGAGCCCGGAAACCCACTTTCCTTCAATGGTTGTATCTCTGGGCTCTGTGTGGGGCGGGGGTGGGCAGATGGGGTTTTCCTTTTTCTCTCTACATCATTCACGGGTTGCAAAGAGAATCTCAGCCTCTGGACTAGGGCTCCTTGAGGCTGCACAGAGCAGGCCGCTGGCCCCACGGGGAGCACGGCTGGCAGACACCTGTGAAAACAGGTGCTATGATTGTGGTTCAAACTGATGGTCCTGTCTCCCTGTTCCAGAAACAACGTGAGTGTCGTCAAGCTGGCTGTGTATCGTGAGGGAATGAGAGAATTATGTACCTTGGTGTTTGACATAGCTTTCTTTTCCCCGGGGCTGTTTGTAGAAGAGCCGAGGAAGAAAGACATGGCAGCCAGGAGGCCAGCTGTGCTCGGCCCGGTGGTGGCAGTTGGAATCCGGAGAGCTGTCACTGGCTTGTGACTAACCCACAGGCGACATGTGGGGTGGCGGCATCACAGTCATGAAAGCCAAAAGTAGGGAGAATTTTAAGATGATGAGAGCTGGTCCCTGAGAGTAAAAGCCACCCAGAGATTAAAGGGGAAGAAAAATTGGGAGAAGCTCATTCAGTTTGGCAAGTAGGGCACTTTTATCTTTGAAAGAGCAGTTTCAGGGTGGGGCTTCCAAAGAGATTTGATGAGTGTTTTGACTTGTTGGGCTTAAAGAAGCCTTTGTCAGAGGCCTGACCAGGGTGCTGGAGGTGGAGCCACGTTTAGAGGTAAAAGCAGAGGGTGGAGGTGGACGGTGAGGGGAGGAGAGATGAACAGTGCCCATGACGCACTGTTACAGTTAGTGTGGAGGCGGGGAAAAAACAAATACGAGAAGACGAAAGGGTAAGAGCCATTGGGGAGAAAACAAAGGTGCTTGAGGAGACTCTCCATGCAGAAGCTTGGTCCCTGAGTAGCTGGGAGACTGCGGAACCCAGCACTCGAGTGAAAGAAAGGGAAAAAGGATTGAAAGGAAAGTAATTCAAACATGCTGAGAAAACAGAGGTCTGGTGTGCAGGCAGCTGCATCCCCGCCACATAACCAGTCAACTAATCTTAATACTTTGCCATATTTGCTCCAGATTTGTTTTTACAAATGAAACCTTATAATGCTGCAGTCCTGTTTGTCTCCTGCCCTGTTGCGTTTACTCCATTCCACGGTCCTGAAGTCAGCTTGTATCCTTCCCATCTGTGTGTAGTTTAGTTTTGCACGTTGGCATGTCTTTTAAACTTTATAGAAATGATAAAATACTGTACATATTTGGCATTTAAAAAATTCTTAATGTGACTTTCTTGAGACTTTCACGGATGTAAATAAAGCTCTGGTTCGTTATCTTTACTGTTGTTTGGTATTTCATTGCATGATATTCCACTGTTCATGCCTTATGCCATTGAGGGACACTCCAGGTTTTTGCAGGGTTCCGCATGATAACTACTGCCAGGAGCATCCTGTTTTGTGAATGTGGGTGCGTATCTGTAGTCCCCTCATTGGCCAGATGTTCCCACTTGCTCCCCAAGCACTTGAATACCTTTATCCTCCCATCAGCGACCTGAGAACTCCCCCTTTCCCCCATCACTTGGTGTTAACCAATCACGTTTGCTAATTGAGTGGTATTAACCTCCTTAGCTTTGATTTTGCAGTGTAGTTAAGCATCTTCTCGTACGTTCTGGCCATGTGGATCTCCTTGTCCATTTTTTGTTCCTATCCTTTGCCTATTTTTCATTTGGATGGTTAGACTTTTATTTTAGGCTTATTGAGGTATATATGTCTGCAGAGACGATAATCTTTGGTCAGTTACATGCATTTCAAGTATCTTTCCTAGGCTGTGCTTGTCTTCCCCACTGTCCCTTTTGAGTCTTTTGTGATGCCAAAGTAATTTTTAAATGTTACTCTTTTAAGTGTGTCAGTCTTTCACCTATTTACGGCTTATGCCTTTGAATCTCTTTAAGAGATCCTCCCCTACCCCCAAGGTTTTCTAAAAGCTTAAATTTTTATTTTCATAGTAAGATTTTTAATCTATCTGAAATTAATTTTTATGTATTATATTTAGTAGGGACCCAGTTTTTACCTGTATCTGTAAACAGTTGTCCCAGCACTATTTTTTTTTAATTTTTTAAGTTGAAGTATGGTTGATTTACAGTGTTTCAGGTATACAGTAAAGTGATTCAGTTTTTTTATATATATATATATTCTTTTTCAGATTCTTTCCATTATAGGTCATTATAAGATATTGGATATAGTTCCCTGTGCTGTATAGTGGGATCTTGTTGTTTATTTATTTTATATAATATATGTAGTGTGTATACATTAAAATATATTTTAAAATCTACTTTATATACTATTTATAGTAGTGTGTATATATTAATCCCAAACTCCTAATTTATCCCTCCCCCATCTTTTCCCTTTGGTAACCAGTTTGTTGTCTATGTCTGTGAGTCTAGTTCTAGTTTGTAAACAAATTCATTTGTATCATTTTATTTTTAGATTCCACATATAAGTGATACCATATACTTGTCTTTCTCTGTCTGACTGACTTATGACAATCTCTGGGTCCATCTATGTTGCTGCAAATGGCTGAGCAGTGTTCCATTGTATATATATAACACAACTTTATCCATTTATCTGTTGATGGACACCGAGGTTGCTTCCAGATCTTGGCTATTATAAATAGCCAGCACTATTTATTGAACAGTTTCTCCTTTCCCCACTGGCCCATACAGCTATCCAGATATACATTCCATAAATGGGTGGGTTGGCTTCTGAGCTCTCTGTTCTGTTCCACTGGTACGTGCTCTGTCCCACACCAATACCTCACCAAATGATTGAAGCTGAGAAACCCCGTGGTGAAAAGAGAAGATGGAGCTCCTCCTGAGAGCTTCCTTTCCTAGGATTCTAGAGAGGGATGGCAGGGGTCTGTCTGGCAGATGACCTCACTAGTGCTGACCAGGAGATTCCAGACGGACTGGTTAAGATTTCAGTTGGGGACAGGCTGACACTGCAATTAGGTTAGGTATTAAAAGTCTCAGTCTGGTGATGTGAGCTTAGCACAAGTGACTTTATTTTGGGCCTGTTGTCCCTTTTTTTATATAGTATACATATTGTGAAATGATCACCACAACCAGTCTAGTTAACATCCATCACATAAAATTTACCATCTTAATCATTTTAAAGGGTACAGTTCAGTGGTGTCAAGTATATTCACATTGTTATGGATTAAATCTCCTGAATCTTTTCATCTTGCAACACTGAAACTGTGCCCATTGAACGACTCCCCATTTCTCTCCCTCAGCCGCTGGCGACCATCATTCCACTTTGTCTCTATGATTTGGACTTCTCTAGATAACTCACACAAGTGGAATCATACAGCGTTTCTTTTTTTGTGACTCACTCATTTCACTTAGCATAATGTCCCCCAAGTGCACCCATTTTGTAGCATGTGACAGATTTCGTTCCGTTCTAAGGCTGAATCACATTCCACCATATGTACCTTCTACATTTTCTTTATCTGTTCCTCTGTCAGTGAACACTTGTGTTGCTTCCACCTCTTGGCTGTTGTGGATAATGCTGCAATGAACAAACATCTCTTTGAAATCTTGCTTTCAGTTCTTTGGGATATATACCCAGAAGCAGAATTGCTGGATCCTATGGTAATTCTATTTAATTTTTTGAGAAACTGCCATACTATTTTCCATAGTGTCTACACCATTTTACATGTCCACCAACACTGCACAAGGTGTCAATTTCTCCACATCTCACCAATGTTTGTTATTTTGTGGGGTTGGTTTTTTGTTTTTGTTTTTGGTTTTTGTTTTTTTGGCTAATGGCTATCCTAATGGATGTGAGGTGATATTTCTTTGTAGTTTTGACTTGTATTTCTCTAATGATTAGCAATAGTGGACATCTTTGCATGTTCTTGTAAGCCATTTGTATATCTTCTTTGCAGAAATGTCTGAGTCCTTTGCCCATTTTCCAACTGGATTATTTGGTTTTTCTGTTGCTGAGTTGTAGGAGTTCTTTTCACATTCTGGATATTAGCCCCTTTTCAGGTATACGGAAATATATTGCATATATTTTCTTCCATTCTTTAGGTTATCTTTATAGTTTGTTGATTGTTTCCTTTGATGCACAGAAGTTTTTAAGTATGATGAAGTCCCGTTTGTCTATTTTTGCTTTTGTTGCTTGTACATTTGGGTCACCCAAGAAATCATTGTCAAATTCAATGTTATGAAGATTTTCTCCTATGTTTTCTTCTAGGGATTTTATAGTTTTAGTCATTAAAAGTTTATAGCTTTTTTAATTAAAGGTTTTTTGTTGTTGTTTTGCAAAATCTAGATGTTTTCATAAATATGTTATTTATGTTAACATGAAATATTTACTGTTATTTTTAAAAGAATTGATGCATCTATTTAAAAAAATATCAGTTGTAATTTCTAAACAGGAAAGACTCGATCTACATGACAAAAGACCTTTGGGATCTTCAATAATTTTTGTGAGTGTAAAGGGGTCCTGAGACCAGAGTTAGAGGACTACTGCCCAATCGGAAGTCGGCTGCTTTCTTCTGGCGGCTTTCAATCAGCAGTATTTCCACCACTTCCCCTCCCAGCCTCTCAAGGGCTCCATTTGCCTTGAAATTTCCCCTTCTGTTAGCTCTGAGCCAGGATGGCCACACGGGGGCAGCAGATTCCACCAGGAGCCTCTGCGAGGCCATCAAGCCCAGGTGTATCGAGTTCAGCCCGCAGCATCGACATCCTGTCCGACTCCGGCGAGCGGTGCTGCGCGCCCTGGGTTCCCAGGGACCCGAGGAGCCAGGAGAGGACTAGGTTTGATCCAGTTATAGGCCCGGGGAGGAGGCGGGCGGTGACATCCTAGGGAATGAACATTGTCATCTACGTCGTCGTGCAGAGCTGAGCTGAGAAGCCCGTTTTCCAGGTTCTCAGACCTGGAAGTGCTCGTATTGGCTCTCCTTACTATTAAGTAGCGGTAGTTATCACGGTAAGAGGTAAGTACGACGAGAGGGGGCAACGGAGTTCCTCTCCCCTTTTATCTCACCTTGGATGAATGCGGAGGTGAAGGGCGTATGTGAAGGGTCTCAGTTTTCATCAGCCATGGGAACTTCTAGAAAAGGAAGAGACTGGTGGTCACTTAACACAGATAATTCTCTTACTTCCTATTAGCCAGGTGGTTCCAATGACCTCTCCCGATGACCTTAAAGTAACCTGGCATGAAAAACTGGCTTAAACGTCAGTCAGTACAAAGGGCATGAGATATAAATTGTAAAGTTAGCCTTCAGGTCCCAAGTCTCCTGGCTCCTGGACTGTGTTCTTTCCCTTTGACTATAATACCAACCCCACATAGTTTTTTTTCCCCTAAATATTCATCATCATATTTAGTCAACGCACTGATACACAAAAAGTCAGCAGTGTCTGCTAAAGCTGGCCTTGTAGTTAAGAGTGGGGCTTTAAAGTGCAGGCAAGGTTGTATTCCTGGATCCACCATGTTAGCTGTGTGAACTTGGGCAAATTGCTTAACCTCTCTGTGTTTCAGTTTTCTGAAATGTCATAGCGTTTCTGTGAGAATCATAGGACTGGTATCAAAAGTGCTTAAATCAGTGCCTGGCTCGTAGTGAGTGCTCAGTAAATAGTAGCTGTCAACATCACTGCATTTGAAATACACAACTTTTTCAGATGTCAGAGTCAGAAGGAATCTCAGAAATCATCTAATTCAATATCCCCTAAAATGTGTTCAAAACACTCTCTTCCCTTAAGATGTTTCATGAAAAAGGGTTCCATGGCCAAGTATGATGGGGGTTTAAAATTCAGGGTGTTATGTTAAAGTCTCAGAGAAGTCACAGAGTATAGAAGCCTGTTGAACTTTGATTATTCCAGCATTTTTCATCTGATTTGAACCCTTTTCATATGTCACCTCTTAAGTTCCGGGTTGCTAGTCTTGGCATGACACATCCATGTACCAATGCAGAAATCTGTCCTACAATTTCCCCCATCAGTGATCATGCAGACTCTGCTGGAACATCCAAGAAAAGGAGCTTGACTACCACAAACAATCATAACAGCTAACAGGTAATGATGATGATGGGGGGGGTGTTGCCACAACTCAGGCACTGTGATCAGCACAAGGCATGCATTATCTTATTTAAATCTTATAATAACATTAAGAGCTATTATCTCCTTTTACAGGTGAAGAAACTGAGGCTTAGAAGAGCTAAGTAACTTGCCCAAGGTCACATGGCTAGAAAGTACCAGAATGCAAGCTCTGTTATCCAGGCTCCTACCAGCTGTGCTGCTTCTGCAGCTGCTGTATCATCTCTAATTGTTGGAAAATCCTTCACTGAGCTGAAATCCAGTTTCATCACTCCCCTTTCTCCCACGTGTACACACAGCAGTTTCGCTTCTATATATCTTCTGTTGCCATTGTTTCTAGAACTTTATCCATTCTGTTCCTTTTTCTCTTCACTTGTGCAAGTACTTCCACATCTCTTTTGGACTGAAATACTCAAAGTTGAACACAATTCTGTCTACTCCACTATAATGCGATAGTTGCATTTTGGGGAAATCACACATTATCTAAAAACAACTCTTTGGAGGAGTTCTTATCTAATATAAGAACTGTTTTCTTTAAGACGGGGTTAGGGAATAGAAAGTTTTAAATGTACAATCACAAAATTAGTTTTCCTGCAAGCAGTCTGATAACAAGGCTGTTTTCATAGCTCTGGCAGGAGTGCTATAGAACGTTAAATGTCACTTGACTACGTCTGGCTTTTGCTCAAGGGTAATAGTCTCAGTTTCCCTCCATCTCTTCCCACAGCAGCACCATGTTAACACAGTTTCTCACCAGGGTCTCCACTTCTATTACCTGTATGACTTATTATCTCATTGTTTGGGAAATAAGGCACAAAGCCACTAAAACCTAGTAGCTGGACTGTTCATAACAGTTTTTTCCTTCCATACTCGGTGCTAGTTCCTGTGATCTGCTTATAACCAACAGCAGTCTCTAGTGATGCAAATTATTTTTTTCTATTTAATCAGTTTCATTATGGCCAATTCTAGCTCTGAAAACACCACTGAAGGAAAAAACACTTCAATTCTCAGCGTAGTATGACCAACATAACTTGGAGCTATCATTTTCTTGTTCTGAACCTTATACTTCATTAATTCAACTCAAGAGCTCATTATTTTAGGGAGCTGCATTACCCCATAGAGACATATGGAGCTTGTCTTCAACAAAGATTAATCCTCCTCCCAGTTCTGCTCTACATCTGCAGTTGTATTTTGGAGCCCAAGGGGGATGTTATACTTATAACTGTTCAAGTTCAACTGGTTAGACCTGGTTCACATCTGAGCTGTACAATAATGGTCACTAGCCACATGAGCCTGTCGAACCCTCAACATGAGGCTAGTGCAACAGAGGAACTGAATTTTAAATTGTATTTAATTCTAATTAATTTTAAACCAATTATTCACAAATGGCGAGTGGATACCATGTTGGACAGTGTAGAACTAGATGTTTACCTGAGACAAGGGTAAAAAATATTGAGCAGAACAGGGCCTGCTCCTGCCACTGGAGACCTAATTCTAAATTGGGGACAGTCATTCAATACATTCAATACTGCCTGTATTTATAATGGTTAAGTCACAATTTCATCTATTGGTGCAATGAGTAGTGTTGAAGGACTTTGTCAGATGCTCTGTGAAATCAAAATGTCTCATCTATATGTTGCCCTGCTCTACCAGCTTGGTGATTTTTTTTTCCCCAGAAAACAGGCTTTTTGCCTATGTGTAGAATACATGCCCACTGTGGCAAAATGTAGGAAAGCACACAGAGAAAATGAACAATGACCAATAATTCTGCCATGTGAGATAACTATTGTTAACATTTCAGCATATTTCCTTCACCTTTTTTCTGTGCTGCTACTTTTCACACCACTGAGAGCATACATTCTCTAATACTTGCATCCTGATTTTTCCATTGACAGTATTTCATATGTATTTTTTCATATCATTAAGTATTCTTTGAAAGCAGTCTTAAAGGCTGTATAATAGTTCATTGTGTTAATGATGAACAATTTACACAACCATTCCCCTATTGCTGTACTTCTAGGTTGTATCTAATTTTTTTGATATTATAAATAAAGTGGTGATAACATCTTTGGCGCAAAATAACTTTGCCCATTATTTGCATTGATTCCATAGCACAGACGTCCTGAAGGAGTACTATTAAGTCTAAGGATATGAACATTGTTAAAGATAATTCCTTCAAAAGAGAAAATAAAGTTAGCCTGGACCATGTGCTGGCTCTTAGTGGTCAATGCTTTCCTTCTGAATGTTCGAGATCACACATTTGATTATTTCTTTTAGTCATTCATCCTATATTAATGTCAAGTTCACCAATGTAAATTTTTTGGTCTTTATGAAAATTTCTTAATCTTTATGAAAACCAGGATGACTTTGCCTGCCTCTTCAGCCTTCTGGCAGCACTCCTGTTTGTTACAATTCCCCAGAGACGAAGTTAGCTTGTCTGTGAACCCCCCTCAGTACCCTTGGATCTGATCATCCAGGTCAGAAAACCTGAACACTTCTAGGGCGTCATGGAGCCATCTTACTACCACCTTCCATATCTGGAGCTTCAATTCCTCTTACCGATGTTGTTTCTCAACTTTCCACACCTAATAATGAAAACTGAAGGAGTGAATGGCAGAGACCGCTAGCTGCTGGCAAGATCCATGCTCTTCTCTACCTTCTGAGCACACACCTGGACCACATTCCCCAGATTCTCCTGCAGTTGGGTGTGGCTGAGTGCTTGAGTTCCAGCCAACAGCAGGAGCATGAGCAGAAGTGATGTGTGCCACCGCCAAGCATGGCCCATTAAACACTCCCATGTGGGATGGAGAAGACTCCCAGGCAACCTTGGAAGTCACGTGATGAAGATGCCAGCGCTTTTGTCAGCCATTGTGGAAAGGAACACCCTGAAGACCATTTCACCTACCTGCAGGTGTACTCGACTGTGGAATTGTTTTTCTCTTTTCCCCTCTATGGGATCATTTGCAATTTATAATTCGGTACTGCTTGCGCTGTCTTTATTTTATTCTTGGAGATCAATCACAGTGAACCCTTCTCCAAATACCTTTGGGCTCTCCTTCCTGAGTCTTGGTTCACACTTGACTGTCTAGCAGGCCCTTCCCAGCTGTCCTGGACTCCTGGATGACAGTGGACTTTCTCTGTATGAACAGATTCCCCTGGTTGTGCAGAATTTCATCCAAAATGCTGCTTCTCTTCATTTTCTCTGCTTCCTTAGAAATGACACTGTCATTTCGGCAAGAATTTAGCAGAAACTATATTGCAATTTTAAGGTTGAGAAAAAAACATTTACAGCCACAGTTGCCTGATACATAATGAAGGTCGATCTTGCTGTATGGAAGGTCTTACTTCACACCTTGAGGAGTTGGAATGGCTAAGTTTGGCAGAAGGAATGGTAGAGAAATAAATGGCTCTACAGAATACAGTGAGAAGAATTTAGACTTCTGAAGGCCTTCCAAGAGGGAAGGGATAATGGAGGAGTGAGTAGAGGGGAAAAAAACCAGTAAGCTGGACCACTCCATGAGGGAGATCAGCTGATAAAAGTCCTTACAGGATGGGATAGCTAAAGAACTTTCAAGGACAGAGGTGTCTAATCTGAAGTTGTGTAGATCCCTTCCGCTCCCCTAAAGGGGTTGGCACAGCTCTGAACAGGGACAACACACAGATAGCGGGACAGTCTGCAAACTGATGGAACTCAGCAGTTGCAGGGGCTCAGGGCCAGAGGTGAATGTGTAGATGTTGGCCTCCTCCTTCCACCTGGAGCCCCTGGGAATTGATCAAACTTTAGTAGGGAGGACTTCAGACTTCTGCGGGATGTGGACTAGATGCTTGGAACAATCTTATCTAGGAAGGCTTCAGCTGACATCTGAGTTACATAATAAACATGGCCATTGCTAAAAAAGAATATCACATCATAAAATTAAATTAAGAATTAAATAGGTAGGTCAGGTATTTGGCACCTTAGAACACTGAGGCCCAGAGAGGTTATGAAACATACCTTAGGGACCTGGTGTAATGGCAGATCTCTGTTCTCAGGTTTTCTGGCTCCTGGTCCCTGACCTCAGACCATGCCTGGGAGGAGAACGATGCTGCAGGGCTGGAAGCAGAGTAGCTCCGTAGGCACCGTGTTCTCCTCGTCCCTCGTGGGCTCAGCTCTTCCCTGAGCGGCTCCCACAGGGAACTTGGGGTTGATCATGATTAGTTCTGCCCATTAGCTGAGCATAGATTATGCCTGGTGGGAGTGAGGGAGAGGGTCCTCCCGCTTGGGAGACAAGTTTTCCCTAGTAAGGGGAAGCATGTGACAAACAATGAAAAAAATTCATTAATAAGCTCATCAGTGGTCATAAAAATATTTTATCTAAATATCAGAGGTTTTCTTTGTTCCCATCAAAGAATTTGGGCCCTAATACAAGAAGAATGAACCAAAGGCAGGGAGACATTGGGGCCACCCGGGCAGCCGTGGAGGAAGACAGTTTGTTTATTGACCTACTGTTCTCTAGATAAGGACGTGTGTGTACTGGTGAGGCCCGGAGGAGGCTTCTTGAGTGCAAAGTGCCAAGGCACAAACCCTGAGATAAAAAGTCATAAATAGATCTCAGGCCTGGCCCAGAGCCAGGCTTAGTGTCCTTGGGCCACGGTAGGACTCACAGGCCAGGGCGCAGGTGGGGGGGCTGGGGCTGAGCAGCTGCTATGGAAATTTCCATGTGCTGTCCACTGGCTCTTGGGGAGCTCTGGAACTCCTCAAGGCATGAGAAAGTCATGGGTTATGAAAGAGGCATAAGATGTGCCCCCAGCTTACAAGGAGTAGGCCCCCAGAGAGGAGACTCAGGGATGTCTTGCCAAGAAACCGAGTGAACAAGCAAGTTGGAAAATCTTAAAGCAAAACTGTAAATAAGGTCAAGGCATGGAACCAGTCAAGAAAAAGTCAATATCACCTTCCAATCATTAGAACCCCATTTCACCTTCTAAGAAAAATATTGAAAATACAAGCTTCACATTAAGGTAAACGCTGATTTTATTACTTTAAGTACTATTACAGGGTTCCAAACAATATATGAATTTTTTAAAGGAAAAAATATTGCAATTTATTACCAGTTGTTAGGGTCTGAGATATCCTTAAGAATTCAGATTAAAACTGCAAATCATTTTTAATATAGAAATCAATTAAAACTTATCAAAAGAATATCAGTTGCATGTCTTGGTAATTGTTACCAAAAGCTTTAAAATGTACAATTTTGTAAAACCAGGTGCTGCTGCAACCCCAGGAACTGGAGATATGTGTGTATTTTTTCCCCTCTCCCTAGTAAGATTCAGGCTGTGTGTGGGGGGTGGGGTGGGGGGTGCACTCATGCTGTGTGCACACATGTGAATGTGAACATGTGTGAACCCACCATGTTCACCATAATGCCTCCTTCCTTGTGCACTGGTTAGGATGCTTTGGGTTGCAAGTAAGAGAAACCATGAAGAGAATTTATTGGTTCACATGGCTGAAAATTTAGGGAAGACTTCCAATATGGTTTAATATGGGCTTCACCTCCGTGTCTCTGATTCTCTCTACCTTGTCTTTTTTTGTGGGCCAAATTCCTTTTTAGGCTGGCTTTCTGCATGGTTACAAGATGCCTGTGAACAGCAGCCCAGTTGGAACTGAACAATTCAGTTGAAATTTCTTGACAACTAGTCTGGGGAGAGAGGGATTATTGCTTCTGGAACCACTGAGTATAAGTCCTGTGCTTCATTCTGATTGGACTAGCTGACAACCAATCACAGTGGGCATGCCATGTGCTGACTGGCTCAGGCTCACAAAACCGATCACTTTGACAAATGCATTGAGATTGGCTTACACCGTAGGGGACCACCCCTGGAATTGAGTGAGGCCAATGTCACTCACATTATGGTGATTACACAATGGGGTGGAGGACAAGAGGTTCTGGAAAGACACTCCCAATGTCTACCACCTCTTGGTAGCAATTATAATTATTTTTTTTTAATTTAAGGGATACTTTCTAGGTACAAGGCACTGTGGGAGGTATCAAGATACTAATTTACAATTTATTAGGTATAAAAAGACGAGTCAACAAATAACTACAATACACTATTTGGTGTGATATGAAAAAGAAGGATGCAAATGCTAAAACAAAGTATGCTAAAAGTAAATGAGAGAGACAGACTCTGGTTGAAGTGATCAGAGAAGTTTCATATAGCAAGTAACACTAGAATTAGGCTTTGAAGAATGCGTAGGATTTTTATGATTACAAGTGGGAAGAGGGGACACTGGAGGCAAGGGCACAGAAAGAATAAAGCCCCAGAGGTAGAGAGCCAAGAGGGAGATGGAGGAAGTGATCAAGCCCAGGTTAGGTGGGGCACAAGTTCTAGAAGTTGCTGCTAAGGCAGGAAATGTTATTCCAGTACAAAGAGATCTTGGAGTTCAGCAGATACCTAGGTAAGCAGGATGAACTGGCCCACAAAGTTAGGGTGCAAAGTGAGCCTGTCTTTTATTTTCTCCTGTAAAGAAAACTGGCTTGATTCCCCATTTGTCTGATAAGCAGGAAGTTCAGTATCTCCTCCATGTGGCTCCTTCACTCCTTAATTGTCCCCAGATCCAAAGGCTCACACAATCCAAAGTAGGGGGTGGGGTTGGTCTGACTTTCACATGTAAGCAGGGACCACTGGTCTCTGGTCAGTCTAGTGGCCATACAAGCCCCCAGGTCTCTGGGCTCCTCAAGAAAGACAATCCCGCTCTTGTCACTTTGAGCTTGGTGAACAGTGTTCCTCACCAGTGGGCCAGCGCCATGATCTCAGAGCTTGGCTCCTCGGTTAAATTCACAGCTCCCCCATCCACCCAGGTACCAGCTGCCCCTCTGGGTAAGGGGTCTTCTGGAGTATCCTCGTGGATGCAGAACTTCTATCCTTCCCTGGGGTCTGCAGCACCAGGAGGCGGGAGTCTTTCCTTCTTAGCTACCCCTGTCCCATAATAGTACCCCCACCTGCCCTCCTTTCTATGACTGCCTCCCTGCGTACCCTTTCCCCACCACACACACTCTCCTGGGGTTCTCGGGGTGGGGAAAACTCTGTGAGATGCTTTGCCATCAACAGGGTGACTGTCTGACAGCTCTCTCATTGGCACAGAGAAAGAGGCTAAAACCCGAAGTTCGAACACCAGTGGGACAAGCTGCCCTATCCAGACTTATAGGTTCACGCCTCTTAGTCTCTTCCAGAGATTGCTTATTTCACTCAAGGGAACCAGGCCCTCCTATCTCTTATTGAAGGTTCACATTGACTTTTAACTTCCACTGTCTTTGGCAAAATGGAGTCTTGTCTGTGCCCTTGGTCTGTCCTCAACTTTAAGTTGAAATTTTTTTTCCTTGCAGCCTTCCTGCCTGCCTTGATGGCAGTTCCTGGCTGCAGATGGTACTTTCTGTTTGGGGCATATGGCTCGTCTCTTCTAAACTCTTCTTCACAGCCTCCCTCTCTTAGACCCTGACTCTGGATGTCTCAGGGGGACAGGGTTCTAGAAATTACTTACAGTTAGGCTCTGCTCATGGTTTCTAGCTTCCAGTGTTGGCTGCTGCTCTAAATCTTGAAACTATTCCTAAATTTAAGTGAATTTTTAAAGAGTTTTGAAAGAGTATCCAGTGTGTCCAGATCTCCAGTGTCTGAGGGAGAACAAAGTAAAATACATGTTTAGCAACTAGGATGGCTTCCTACACACACTTGAGAATTTAAGGACAAGAGAATGAATTGCATGCTTTTTTTTGATTCAGAGGGTGCTACTTTTCAATTCATGTCGTATAATCAGTTATTTCTCCTTAACAAAATCAACTTAGAATCTGAAAAGCTGTCGGCAGCAAGGTAGAGGGGATTGGAAAGGACAGGAAATACTTTTTGGAGGGAAAAAAATTTGTTCTCTATTTCAGTTGGGGTGTTCGTTACATGACACATTCGTTTGTAAAAACTTATGACCAATAGATTAAAGATCTGTGCATTTTACTGCATGTAAATTATATCTCAATTTTAATGTAGGGGAATGAAACCAATGATTAGGCATCCTTGGCTGATGTCCATATGCTACAGTGTGTTGAAAAGAAATGAATCTGGAAAAGAAAACTACTACCCCACGGAGAAGGCAGACAGGTGCTGCAGGCATAGGCTAGGAGAATGGACAGAGAGGAAAGCAGCAGACACTGCTCGTGGGTCGAGCTGGGGCGCTGCCAGTGGTGGGAGCTCAGCCTCTTCCGTAATGTGCTTAATCACCGCTAATTGTGCAGTTCAGCTAATTATAGTAATTAGTCTTGCCTTAGTTGAACAGGCTTGGGAATCCCTTGAAATCATTCCCTTAGCTGACTGGGTTGGATTTTTCCAGGTCTGGCAACCTCCTCAGATTGTGGCCTGTGATGGTGCATCTCTGGTGCTCCAGAAATGACCTGTTTTCACCACTGGCCTTTTGGGCATAACTGACTAATCTTGGAGCCATGAGTCATGTGTGTCAGGCCTCAGAGCACAGTGAGGGCACCTGGGGGCTCTGCCCTGGCACTGCTGTCTCGGTGTACCAACCCAGCCTCGCCTGGGTCCAAGTTAATCACATTTTGAAAACAGGATTGTTCAGTGCAGCACTGTTGGAAATAACCAAATAATTGAAATAGTCTGCATGACCATCAATAAGAGACTGGTTCAATAAATTTTGGTTCATCTACATAACATAATACTAAAAAAAACAATGGGGACACTTATCGCCCTACCAATTTGGAAAGAGCTTCAGGCTGTATGTATTGTTAAATGAAAAAAACAAAACAAAACCCAGAATATAGTTTACAGTATGATTGTATAAAATGCAAGGTTGCATATTTGTATTTGCTTATATATGTATGAAGAAACTTTGAAAAGAGATAAGAAACATAATTATGGTTGTCATATTTGAGTGGGAGTGCATAGGGGTGTGGGGGCATTAACTGGGGTTGGGAAGTGGGTGGGAGAGAGAGACAGAGCAGGGGAGAATTTTCACTGCAAACCTTTTAAAAATAGTTTTTTAAAGATCAGGTGAATATATTACCTAATGGAAGATTGAAATCAATTAAAATGTTCAAGAGTTTTTAAAACTAGGAAAAAATTGGGAGGGAAGGGGGTCACCGAATCCAGCATTTCCACACAGTGGTTTGTCAAGATGTTGTGGGAAATTCGTGTACTGAAAGCAGTTGTGGAATTTAATTCCTACTTTCTCACATTTAAGGAATAAAATAGATAGCAAACACTTGTTTTCCTTTAATGACAGGGCTCTCTGAGAGCCCTAGGGTATGGGGTGCACATACCAGGCAGCCTGTGGAGAGGAGGTTTGCTGGCTGGGACTCAGTTACTCAGGCATCTTCCCACTTCGAAACAGCTCTGGAGCTGGTGGTTTTGACCATCACAGAGTTTTTGAGTTGTTTTATTCTTAGTCACATGCTGTTTAATTTGCACCACAAATGGCCCAGGAATGGATAAAGAGTCTTTGCTTGACCATCAAGATTTTTTGTTTGAACAAACTTTATTCAGGCTCCTGAGCCTTCTCCTAGTCCCATCTGTGTATTTCATTATAAAGTCCAGTTTTATCAAGAACCCGGCTAAGTCAGTTTAGCAAGACTCCCCCCTTCCTCCATATCTGATCACTGTCAATGTCTGGTTAGGTTCCTCATCCCCCACCCCACCCCCCTCCCCAGGTATTGTCTGATCACCCTGGCTTGTCTTCAGCAAGAAGCCTTATAGGTTAATTTAATTAGAATCCCCTTTATCCTTAATGTTTCCTCAGTAATTTTCCATCCACTGATCCCCATCCTGCTCCTTGGCTATATAAACTTGAACTTGCCCATAGTGTATTCAGAGTTGAGTCCAATCTCTCTACCCTCTGCAAATTCCTATTACAGTGGTCCCTACACCTATAGCAGTGGGCCTCAATAATGTCTGCTTGACCATCTTTAACAAGCATCATGAATTTTTAAAAAACAGAATCAAAAGGAATACTGATGTGGAACACTACTAGGTAACGTGGAGCATGAAGATTATAATTCTACAAATGTGCCTCAGAATTTTTTTCTCCAGGCCTGTAAGTTATGACTTACCAACTTCTTATACAGAAAATTAAGCTATCCTACTTTAAAATCTAGTGTTAAAGAGAAAATATTGCAATCAGCATAAAAATTAATTTTCTGAGTGTTATGAACAAAGACAAAGACAAAATTTTGACTTATTTAGAAATAAAAGATGTAATTATTAAAGTAAATGAGTTGATTTTTAGTGGGCAAACTGAGAGTCCTATACATCTAGTATCTATGGGTTAATAATATCAAGATCTAAGAGTACTTGAAACACTGTAGCTAATAAATTAGATGAAATTTCAGAATATGTTGTCCTTTTTAATTTAAGTTTTTCATTTCAAAATTTAGAAGTCATTTTCAGGTGTATGTATGGTAATAATTTAGTGAAAATGGATATTAATACAGTATCTTGCTAATACACGATACATATTGCAATTTTGGGTTTAACACTCATTTATACAGCAAAAATAACAACTAAAAAATTTTAATGTGCACTACGTGATAGCACCATCTTAAGTGCTTTACATATATTAATTGATTTAATCCTCAACAACATTATTGGATATAGGTACTAGTATTACCCTCATTTTACAGAGGAAGAAACTGAGGCACAGAAAGGTTAAGTAACTACCCCAGGTCACACAGTTAGTAAGTAGCAGAGCTGAGATTCTAATCCAGACAGTCTGCATCCAGGGTTCATGTTCTTAACCGTAACTATTTATTGAGCACTATTTGCCAGGGACTGTTCTAGGTTCTGGGGATACAATGATGAACCAAAGAAACAAAGGTTTCGCTCTTATAAAACTTACATTCCAATTGAGGGAGACAGATGATAAATAAATAGATAACATGTTAGGTGATAAAATGTACTAGGAAGAAAAATAAAGCAAGATAAGGGAATAAAAAGTCCCCTTAAGGCAAGTTAAGGAACAGGATGGGTCATATTTTGGTAGGATGATCTGGAAAGCACTCCTTAATTAGGTGACATTTTGTCAGAGAAGCACATAAAGCATGGGAGTGAGCCATGAGGATGCCTGAGGGGTGAGCATTCCAGGAAGAAGGAGTAGTGAGTGCAAAGTCTGACATGGGACTGTTCTTGGCACATTAGGTTGCTGCTGATAGGAGGCGTTTGGGGTTGGAATAAAATTAGAGAGGGAGAGGACAGTTGGAAATAACATCTGAAAGACATCTGGGAGTAAGATCATGCTGGGTCTTATAGAGCAATGTAAGGATTTTGGATTTTATTCTGAGTGGGATGAGACGGCATCAGAGGGGTTTGAGTTTAGATATAACGTGATCTGACATTTGTTTTCAGACAAACAAACAAACAAAGGGTCCCTGTAAGAGGATGTGTGGAAACAGAAGACCAGTTCATTGGCTATTTAAAATAATTCAGGTGAAAAAAGATGTTGGCTTGAACTGGGGTAGCAGGGATGCGGAGGCAAAAATTGGCTGATTCGGGATGTATTTTGAAGATAAAGTGGAATGATTTGCTCGTGGATTTGATGTGAGGTGTGAAAGAAACTGTAATCAAGGAGAATGCGAAGATTTTTGGTCTGAGCAGTGAATGAAGGCCACTTATTTGAGGCAGGGACCCTTTAGGGGAGCCCAAGCAGGGATGGGAGTGGGAAATCAAAGGTTCAGTCTTGGACATTTCAAGTCTGATACCTAGTGGACACCGTAGTCAAGATCCTTATAGGTTGTTTGACATGTGAGTCTGGAATTCATAGGAGAGATCAGTGCTAGATATAAAAATTTTGAGGTTGGTCAGGGTATGAGAGGTGGATGCAATCACAAAGAGAGTGGGTGTAGACAGAGAAGGGGTACAAGGACTGGATCCTGGGACCCTCCAACATTTGGAGATCAGGAAGATGGGGAAGACTCGGCAATTGAAATTAAGGAGAAATGGCTGGTTCTTAGAAGGATAACCAGAAGAGTATAATGTTCCAGTGGCTAAATTAAAAAAAAAACTATTTCAAGAAGGAAGGGAGTAGGGATGATATCAGTGAAAATGACAAATGAAGAGCATCTGAATTTTTTTTCCTCCACACAAAAAATGAAAAAACTGGCAAAAATAGTCAGAATCAAACTTTTTCAGAACTCTGCAAACTAATCAAAGGCTTGCAGTAAACTGAGGAGTGTATATTAAAGGAAAATGGCTGCATTTCAGTAAGAAGAACGAGCCTTGTTATGGTGTTTTAACTTGCTCTAGTCTCACTCCCCACTCTCCCAACTATGTGGTAGCTTGAAAAAATAACAGTCTGTATTCCTGGTACAGCCTGGTTGAGGGAGCATAATGGAGTCAGAACTTTTTCACAGCCAAATTTTCAGAGAACTGTCATTATTTTACCTGTCTGATAGTTCTCTGGGAGACTCCACTCAAGCTTGCCCAGAGTGAAAAGCATTTTTCCTAGGAAGCATCTGTCAAAAAAATAAATGACAGACTTTTTAAAAAATTTTTTTATTTAACTATAGTCGGTTTACAGTGTTGTGTTAATTTCTGATGTACAGCATAGTGATTCAGATATAAATATATATATATTCCTTTTCATATTCTTTTTAATTACAGGCTATTACAAGGACAGACACATGTTTTAACTTTGCAGCTGTCTGAGGCAGTAGATCACAGTTGGGACAAACAATAGATGAACCAAAAAGCTTAAAAGGAGAAGCTAGGGAATGAGACATCCACAGGGACTTTGAAAAACTCTGACACATTCCTGGGACTCTATAAAGCCACACACATAGCAGGGCTGTGCATGTGCTCAGGAAAAGACCTGAGAAGGCCCTAGGATCTGCATAAGCAGGATGTTAAGGAAGGGTTGTCAGCTGCCTGGCTGAGTGTTGAAAGCATCCCCCAACGTGCACACAGAGCCCCTCAGCAAAGACTGGTTGATTTATTGGTTCCAGGCATTTAAGGAAATCTTTGTCTTATCAATAGCTGACCACTAAGCTAACTGAGTAGAGACTTCACAGGCCACATACAACAAAATCAGACTTTATAGAATTGGTTCAGCAAAGTCACTAAACGAAGGATAACAATAAGCGACAGCAACAACAAACCTGGGATTGTACGAAGGTGATGTCTTACTAAATAGGAACTATCAATAAAAACACAGAAATTATAAAACAGAAGTTCTAGAGTCGAAAAATAATATAACTAAGATGAAAAATTCAGTAGAGGAGCTCAACAGTGGATTTGAGCAGGCAGGAGAAAAAAAAATCAATGAACTTGAAGATAGGAACCAATTCAGATGATCCAGTTTGAAGGGAAAAAAAGGAAAAAGAATGAAGAAAAATTAACACAGCCTCAGAAATCTGTGGGATACCATCAAATATACCAACATACCTCTAAATGGGAGTTCTAGAAGGAGAAGAGAGAGGAAAAAGGGACAGAAAGAATATTTGAGAAAATAGAAAACATCCCAATTTTGATGAAAAACATTAATATATATGTTCAAGCAGCACAATGAACTCTACATAGAGTAAACTCAGGATAAACACCTAGACACATGATAATCAAACTGTCAAAAGACAGAGTATCTTAAAAATAGAAGCAACTCATCCTGTACACAGATCCTTAATAAGATTAACATCTAACTGCAGGCAGTTGAGGAACAGTTAAAGTAGGAGGGAGCAATGGACACCCTTTGAGGGCCTAACCCTCGAAGGGAGTGGTAAAAGGGAGCTAGTCTTAGCCCTGTAGTGTTTGGGTCAGTTCCTTGAAATTTCAAAAACTGAATTCTCTCTCAAAACATACCTTGTATTTAATGTGGACAAGATGGGGAGTGAGGCAGAATTTGGACTGTGAAGAGTATGTAAACGTTCCTGCAGGAGATCCAGCAGCGCCCACTGAGGACCGAGCCAAGGAAGCTGGAAGCAGGGGTAACCTTGGGGCTCACAGCCGTGCCACCTGCGTCTCGCACGCTCAGGGGCCTGCGCTGCGGGGTACAGGCTGGCTCCCGCGTCCACGAGGAAGGGTGAAGTCAGAGTCACTTTTGGATTTTAATAACCCCTCCTCCCATTTCAGGCATCAAAATACAACAGCTTTCCAATTTTCTAAGTAATAATCAATGTAAATAAATTTCCAAAACGTTAAATGTTAATTCCTCGAAATAGTCTCAGAATAAAGGACAATCATCTGGCTTGACTATTTAGTTTTACGAAAGAGTCACTAAATTGTACTTATTTCCCTTCCCCTCCCTCCACAAGACCCACCGACGACCTAGGACAGAGCTGCAGACCAGGAAGTGGAAACAATCAGACAACCCGGCCTCCGGTCTGAATCTCTGGTTGACGATATTTGGGGCCATTCCGTTCGGGCCAAGGCTCTTCCTCACAGGGCAGCTCTGTGTCGGGGACACCCTCACCCAGCCGGCAGCCCACCTCAGGGCCCGCTTCAGCTCCGTCCACGTGTTGGCCTATCCCACGCTGCTCAGAGGAGCAGGGTCTCTAGGGGAATTGCCGACAAGAGCAAACGGTTCGGGTTCCCGAGCCGAGCGGGGCGCCGCAGGCTCCGGGACCACTCCTCAGGCGACCCAGGCTGGGGCCACGGGCGCGTCCTGCCGTGCGGCCGGCGCCCGCACCGATAGCCCGAGGAGAAACGCGAGTGGGCGGGGCCGGGGCGCCGAAGGGGACGTGCACTCAGCCGGCCCGCCGCACTTCCGCCTTCTGTGGAAACTGGGAGAGGGTCCTCGCTACGTAAAGGCGAGCACGCAGCGGGACCACTGCAGTCGGCTCTCTCCACCACATCCCCTTCAGGCTCGCTAGGAGGCCCGGCGAGCACTGGCCGGGATGTGACAGCCAACGGCCGGCCACCGTGGTGGTGCCCGCCACCTGGCCCGGGGAAGAGCTCATTCTCCCAGCGCACACGCGCGGGGCCACCAACCCCATAAGCGAGGCTTCAGCCCGGCTTTCCCAATTAGGGAAAAGGACAGCGGGGAGGGAAGGACTGGAGGGGCCCTGCGCGCTGGGGCGGCCTCCCATTGGCTCCTGTGTCTCCGCCCTCGGTCCCTATTGGCCGCCGGTCGAGCCCACGGGCCGAGCACGCTGTCCCTGGCGGCGCGGCGTTGGGCCGCCAGCGGCGGCGCAGCCAATGGGACCGGCCCTCGGGGCGGGGCTGTGGGCGCTGGGTCTCCGGGCGCGGGCGAGTTGGTAAACAGATCCGGAGCGCGTGCCGGGCGCCAGCGCTGCGGCGGGCGCGCGGAAGCTGCGCGAAGGTGACCGTGGACTGCAGCTTCCTGCCCCCAGGTAAGGCTGCCGGCTGCCGGCCACCGCGTGCCTGGGGCGCCGTCTGCCTGTGGCCGGAGCTAGGCTCACCACTTGCGTGGGTCCTTCTTGCATCCTCCTCAAGTGACAGCAGGCTTCCCCTTTGCGAGTTTCGCTTGCCGCGAGCTGCGGGCCGCGGCGCGGTGGGCGTGCCTCAGAATACATGGTGGGCACCCTGCATCTGTCTCCTACCCTCCGGCCCACCTCAGCCCAGGCCTGCCTCGGGGAAGGGACGAGGGCCGCGTGCTGGAGCCTTGGGCCCCTTGGAACGCGCCAAGCAGCCCCGGTGACCTGAAGCCATGCCTCTTGGTCGCTAGTGCAGCTTTTCTTGCCTCGCTTTCTCATGATAATAGTTCTCTTCACGCCCAGACCCTTTTGCACTGTCTCAGAGGCGCTAACTGCCCGGGGCCCCAGGTTTGTGTTAGTACTTTGACTCCCTTGGCCTTAGCCAGCTGTTGGATTTCACAAGTGAAACTTGGAAAGGAGGCCCTTCTTGGTCCTTTCCTCCGTTAGCTTTTCATTAGCTCCTCTTACTTCACTGGGTGTCTTGTGAGTGGTTAGGATTTAATTGCCTAAACTCGTGCATTTCTCCGGCCTCTGTTCCTCTGCCACACCCAGGCCAGTGATCCCGTGTGCCTTGTAGGATGGGGAATGCTGCAGGGGCAGGTCTGGATACTGAGATTCTCCATTTGGATGAAAGATGCCAGTCTCCTGAAGGGTGAGAGACTTACGTGCAGCCTCTCATTCTGGGTCCGGCCTGCAGCCCATTGGAAAACTTGTCCAAGCTCACTTTGGCCTTGGGTGTGCGTGACGGAAGACTGAAGAGCTGGATCCGCCAGGCCTAACTCATTGCCAAAGGATTTGAGCGTGCGTGATGCCAGCCTGCCAGTTGTCATGCTGTGGATGAGTGGGTCATGCTGGCAGGAGGGCCCTTCTAAGAAGAGGCAGCAGGGTGCTGGTGGTTCTCAGGAGCAGCATCTTTTAAGACTGGCGATGGCTTTGGGCATTTTCAATCTTGCAAATAATGCAGACAAGCCAGGGTCTTTGGCCTGACCTCAGGCAACTTAAAGGAAAAGTGAACTAAGGTGGTCTGAATCCTTCCCTGTGTGTCACCAAAGATAGGATTTCTCAACCTTCAGCAAAATCCCTGGCCTCTATCCATTAGATGCTAGTAGTACCTCACCTCTCGCTGCCCCCCACCCCCAACCAAGAACACTAGTTGTGAAAACCAAAAATGTCTCCAGACATTGCCAAGTGTCTCTTAGAGGGCACAGTCACCCTTGGTTGAGAACCACTGAGGTAAAACTCTAAAAAAAGTCTTCCCCTGCTGCCAGAAGCCTCCTGGGACCTGTCGGTGAGTAGCTGAGAGGTTTAGGCAGAGGGTAGTTTTGTGCCCCCTGCCCTAAACCAGTGATTGAAGCCATGTGGGTTGGACTTTAATGGAGTCCCCTCTCTGCACCTGGGGGGATAGGAGTGAGACAAAGGTAGAAACCCATGGGCATTTGCTGTGCCTGCTGGATGCATGGCAGTGACTGGCTGGGTCCAGAGTACAAAAGAAGTGGAAGACTTACGGTTTCTGTCTTTGGGGACTTTGCAAGACTGTGGGAGATGTGCATATGAAATAACTGTGGGGTGGTTTTTAAATAGTGAGCAAACAAGTTTAAGCTATCTGAATGCTGGCAGAAAGGCCAACTCAGTTATCTGGAAATGACTTTTCTAAGTTGGTGCTTTTCTTATCCTCACTTATTTGTTGAGACATCTCATGTCTTATGATGTGGGAGGGGGCTAGGCCTATGTCTGCAAAGAGTAGGTGTCTGATTTCATTTCAAACATATATGTGGGCATATGTACAGTTTGTAGAGTTCTTTTATAGTTCATCAAAGCATCAGTGTCAGAGACAACCATTTCTTTTGGTGCAGAGAAAGATACTTTAGTTCTGGGTCTAGATTTTTACCTTCACTATAACCCAGAATTTATGCCTCAGGATTCAAAGTCTCAAACTGATGGGGATGCAGAAAATTGAAGAACGAAGAGTTGTACAGAACAAGGAAAAACATCCTAAGCCTCTGCCATGAATTTCCCTTTCTTGTTGTTAATTGATCTTATGGGGATGTATCAGGATTTTCCCATAGCATTCCTCGGTTAGTTAGGGAGTCTTTGGGGTGCTCTTTCTTGCCTATAGAAAAGAATCTGGACAGGGAGGTCACTTCTCCTTTCTCAAGAAGAAGATTAGAAAGGTCTATTATTGGGAAGCTCCACACTTGGCAGAATAATTTTCCATCAAGAGCTGTGGACACTGAGTCATTATCTTTGTCAGTTGAAACAAGAGCTGTGTGCAAAATTAGACAGGAATATTTAGATAGAGAGTTGTCTTGATCTGACTGTGGCATCTGGAAATAGTTCCAGCATTCTTGCTAAACAACAGCCAGGGGCTTGGGAGAGCCAGTAGAAAGAAGAGCCTGTGGGAGAGTTGCACCCATGGGAGGGATGGGGCCTGCTGACTCTGAGGCAGGGCCAGGACCCCAAGTGAGATGCGTCTGGTTGGGCTTCTCCCCGTGCTTTTCAAACTCAAGTGGGTATCCGCTGGTCTGTCCACAAGCATGTTGTTTGTTTTGGGGTTACAGGCTCCTCCTGAGCCCTTGACCTTTTGCTTTGAGGTCAGGGGCTTGCAGAATATTTAAAGTTGGAAATGACCGTTAAAATCTCTTTTTATTCTTTATATTTGGGTCTGTGCATGTAGAGAGGGATTCTTGATAAGCTGAGTGTTTTTGACTCAATTTGCCATTTCAGGGTGCTGTAGTTTGTTGTAGTGTTGGAACTGAGTTCTTTTCTCTAGAGCCCTTGACTTGCTTTTTTAAAATATGCCCCCCCCCCCCAGCAATTTCCATCTCGGCTGTGGGAGAGAGGCTGCATTTGGGAAGTTCCTCTGTGCCCTAAGGGTTGGTGCTCCTCCAAGTCCTGCCCCTGAAGAAAAGCCCACTGTTGAACTGAGGCTGGATCTGGTTGTTTACTCCTCGTTGAACAAATATCGATTGATTGTTTGCCTTGAGCATGACATTAGGAATATAAAAGTGAACAAGACTTGAGTGCCTAACCTCAGGGAATTGTAGTAAGGAGTGTACAGATACTGCTTAAATGCCCTCGGTGTGGTTTGGACTAGGGGCTCTGGGTCAGACTACTTCTGGCTGGTGGAAATGGTAAATGCTCTTGGAAGAGAAGGCACGTTAATTAGCTGGGACTCTGAGGATGAGCAGGATTTCAGCAGGAAGAGGCAAGAGTTTGGTGGGGGCTGGGGGGTGGTAGTGACGGTCCAGTGCTTCCCAGAGTATCTGTGGTGAAGGCCAGGCTTTATTTTTTTCCCAATTTGTTGCAGACCGATGCTTTTGCAAAACATAGTAAAACCCTCATGACAATGCTCAGGTGCTCTGAAAGTTTCTGAGCACTCTGTTATCTCATCAAGGATGACACCACCAGTCCAAGGACTGTTCTCTGAGTCACATTGGTCCAGGCAGCAGGCTCCCTGAGCAGAGGCGCTGGGGTGGGTGAGTACAATCTGGCCAGAGGGTAGGGAGTGGGAGGGGAGCAGTGGAGTCTGGGCTAGGGAGTAGATTGGGGTGAGTCCCCCCATTTCCTGTTGAAGCAGCCTGTGTGATCTGCCCTTAGGGGTTTAGGATGATCTGAGCAGTTGCTGCCAGTTGTGCTTCTGTGGCATTTTATCTCATCAGTGGGGTGGGGGTGGGGGGCAAGGAGGGCTTGGCATAGCGCTCCTGGTAATTTTCAGCCGACAGTTCAGTTCAGGCCAGAGAGGGTTCCCTGAGTGCCCACAACTCATGAGTCCAGCTGCAGCCTGGAGGGCCCTGAGAGGGAGGGAGGCGGCTCCCTTCCTTGGCAGAGGTACAGTGGATGAGGGTACCTGTGGATACTGGGCAGACTGTGCAGGACCTAGAGGAGGTGCAGCCCTGTGCTGTGGGAGCCCCAGTGCCTTGGTGTTGATTCTGCTGGAAGTGGGCTGGGGAAGCGGCTTCCTGTGCTGGGAGGTCTAGGGGCTGGGGCCAGAAAGAGGAGCTGGTTTCCATGGGAGAGAACGGCTCTGAAGCTGAGGTCCACGCTGGCTGCCGGAGGCACTGCCGTGAGGTGGGGAGGGCACTCAGGTGGGCAGGCTGCTGGAGAGAGTTGGTCAAAGGGAATTAGGGTGGATGAGGAGGGAGCTGGTGAGGTGGCTTGTGAGAAATGATGGCAGCCTGAGTCCCAGGTGGCAGGTGGGGTGGTAGAATGCAAGGTTAGATTCAAGAGAATATAAATCTATGTAGGTGGACTCTCTAGACTAAGCGACTGCTTGGCCACTGGGCTAAGATTTCTAGTCGGGGGAGGACTGTTTGGGGTGGATAGCGGTGTCAGTATTGAAAAGAGAGGGTACACGGGGGAGGACCTGGGCTGGTGGAAGGAAGATGATGATGTTAGTTTTAGATGGGAAGGGGTTGAGGTATCTGCAGGACTTTTTCCTATCCTTTTTTATTAAGATACAATTTGCATACATTAAATTCACCCTTTCTAGTGCATGGTTATGCATTTTGACAAAAGCATATAGTCACGTAACCATTACTACAATCAAGGTATAAAAGTATTCCATCACCCCCAGAATTCCCTGTCCTCCTCCTCGGTGCCTGTGGGACTTGGAGGGAGTGATGTGGTGTCTCTGTATAATTGGGTTTGTTCTGGAATTGGTTCAGTAGTCAGGATGGCCTGCCTGGCCTGAGAATGTGATGCATGACGTGCAGGAGCTGTCAGCCCACGAGGAGGCTGAAGCAGCCCAGGGGACAGTGGAGAGAGCATGGAGGACGGGATGGAGGACCAGGCCTGGGGACTCCTTTGCTGTACAGTAGGTGGAGGAGGAAGAGCTGGTGAGACGAGGAGGTGAGAGTAAATCCTGGGAACCAAGGACGGGATTTCAGCAGGAAAGGCTGAGGAGGGTGGTGTTGGGTTGGGCTCAGGTGGATGGAGCCATCAGGTGGTCATTGTGAGTGTCACAGAGGGGACAGCTTGGGGTAGGACCAGACAGTGTGTGCTGAGGGAGGAGAGGAGGGAGGTGCACTCTGTCCTGGGAGGTGTTGGTGTGTTGGGGCTGAGGGAGGGGCAGAGTCAACAGGAGGTCTTCTGATGCTTGGTACATGAAAGCCGAGAGCAAGTTTGTGGGCTTGAAGGGACAGGCTTCTGTGGAAGGAGAGATTGAAGGCCAAAGAAAGAATAGGTCAGGGCAAGGTCATAGTGAAGGAGGGAGAGGGAGGAGGAGGGAGTGCAGGGAGGAGATAGGATGGTGGAGAGACTTGGGAAGGGCTGAGATGTGGAGCAGGGGTTGGAGGGCGAGCACATCCGATTGGTTTTGGGGAAACCAAGAGGTCAGTTACAGAGAGAGGGAGGCCCTCTGCTTGATGGGAGGCAAGGTTGGGGGTGGTGCTTGAAGAGAAAGCCAGGGTTGCATCTTGCCTTAGGTCCCTTGAGGTCCTGCTCCTGCCAGCAACTGAGGAGCTATGTGTGTGTGTGTGTGTGTGTGTGTGTGTGAGAGAGAGAGAGAGGTACAGGGAGGTGCTTCCTGGTCGAATGAGAGGGGGCCGGTCCCTTCCTCGCTTCCTGCCTCTGCACACCCAACTGGATTTTTTCCCAGAGCTGTGTTTCCTGAGAGGCTGTATGATTCCATCTCTCTGCCTCTGAGGAGCAAGGCTGCCCCTCCCTACTTGCTGTTTTCATAGACTGTCTAGAGGGGTCAGTACTCACATTCTTTTGAGCATGATTCTGTCTAGACCCTGTTCAGTCCCAGTTTTCAGCACAGCCCTGTGCTGTGCTCTGTGTCAGCCTTTTACACTCAAGGGATATTGTGCCCTAATCTCTGGGAACTGAAGATCATCCAGGCCAATCACCTCATTTTACAGATGAGGAAATGAAGAAACTCAGGCCCAAAGGAGAATGGATGTGCCCAGGTCACACGTGGCTGGTGCCCAGGGTGGGCCTGGGACCCGGGCCTCTCCGGCTGCCCTCCTCTGCCTGCCTCATCACACTACTCACGTTGTCCAGGAACTGAAGGGCCTAATGGCGACATCCCTGCCATCTGCTGGGCTTGCTGGGAGGTCCTGAGGACTGTTCACACACTAAACTTTTATGTTAAATCCAAAGCCTGGGGTCAAGCTGATGTTTACTTTCTGCCTGGCACGTTTTCTCTGCGTTTGGCACGGAGCCTTGCTCAGAGAAGGGTGGAAGTAAGAATAGGTTGCCCTGTGACCTGCAGGTGGTTACTGTTTGACGGGTGCTGGAGCAAACATCTCACATCCGTCTGAGATCAAAAAACCAGTTTGTGGCTCTTGCTCCCTAACATGTTTACAGCCAACATTTGGTAAAGCCAAGGGCGGGGCACCGCGTTCTGGGTCAGGTCCGCCATGTCTCCTGTTCCAGCCTGCGTGAGCCCACTGTTAGCGGGCCAGGCCTGCTGTCCTTTTCCCCTCTTCCCTCTCACTCTTCTTATAAGCAGGGAGTGGGGCCGAAAAGAGAAAGGAGTAGAGGCACTGAATCCTGGGTGGGCTGCCACCCCTCCCTTCTGGTGTCTGGTGTCTGTGTGCGCATGTCAGCAGGCTCCCAGCTGTCCTGGCTCTGCTGCTGTGAATGCTGCTGTTCCCGTTTCTCCCTCTTCGGCCCCCCACCCCATTAAAGTGGGGGTGATCCTGCCACTGTGTCCATGCCTCTTCATGGTGGGGGTTTCAGGGTGGTTTGGACAGAAAGAACATTTCCCGGATGCTTGGCACTCCTGGCTGTCTCTTGGCTTCTAAGTTCTGGAGGAGGGAGCTTGAGAAGCTAGGGAGCCCCTGGGTGCCTGTGGGTCTTAAACTTCTGGTGTGAACAAGGTGTGGGACCAGACCTCGAGGGGAGTTTAGAGCTGGGTCAGCGGTCCCCTCTCCAGGAGAGCACCATGCAGTCAGGGAGACAGGACAAGCACACAGAGTCATACAAGGTGGCCTTAGCCGTTAAGAGATGAGAGAGTTTAGGGTAAAATAAGTAACTTCAGGATGGGGAGGTGGCAACCACTGTGAAGTGTCTAACATCCCATCAGGATGGGTAGGATTTTGGCAGGGAAATGGTATTCCGGGGGAGGAGGAGGGAACAGCACATAGAAGAAGGAAAACTTGTGTGTGTGTGTTTGTGTGTGTGTGTGTGTGTGTGTGTGTGTTGGAGGATGGGCCATTCTGGTGCAGCATTGGTGTGGGGGAGATGGTGGTCCACAGTGAAGGGCCTTAAAGGCCAGGTTCTGTAAGAGGAGAGCAGAGGTCAGTGAGGGGGCAGCCACTTCCTCTTCTGAGAAACCTCTTCTTATTTCTCTTCCCTAGGATACTTGTCGGTCTAGAGTTGTCCCTCGTAGGGTTAACCCACTGGTTTTAAAAGCCATTTGCATACACTTGTAGTGCCAAAGGGTTGCATGTGACCTCAGTGGCAGGACATGTTAATTTAGCCTCCACACCAGTGTCTATACCTGGCCTGGGTGTGGTGTTTGGGGGCGCTGCTAATTAAGGTTGGCACTGGGAGTCGGTGTGGCAGGACCGAGGGCTACATCCCCAACGGCTCCTTCTAGCTTGTGCACACCCAGGGTGGACTTCCTGGGCGGCTCCTGCCTCTTTCTGCCATTATGTTGAGGCACACCTGGTGAGTGGGGTCACTGGTGCTGCGAAGCATGACACTCTCAGCCCCAGTAGCTGAGGAACTTTGCGCAAAGGGATTTTGGCCAGATGGCCTTTGAGAGCCCAGCCAGCTCCTGGATTTTTATGGCTTGTAATTTTCTGCAACCAAGTGGATGCGCTTTTCAAGGCATGAACCTTGCCATGTTTCCCGGAGAGTGACTGTTGATTTAGGAAAATGTTACTGACCTGGAGGCAAGTTTTTTAATCTGCTGTCTCTCACTTCCTAGACCTCAAGAGGAAAGGACTCAGGCCTGGAGTCTGACAGGCATGGAAAGGCCAGCACCTTCCAGGGCTGGGACTTAGAGGAGGTTTCTTTACCTTGCAGAGCTTTGTCTCATCAGCAGATGGGGATGGTAATACCTCGCAGGGTTGCTGTAGGATTAGGAGTAATATAAAGTGACACACACAGAAGGGGAATAATAAATGGTAGCTGTTCTTGTTATTAATACTGTTTCATTGAAATATTTAAAGTGAAATCGTTTTGAAAGATTAGGAATGTAAAAATTGATGAGGTGTGTTTTGAGGGTGGGAGCTCTTACTTGGTCATTGTGGTACCCCAGGCTGTGCGCAGTGCCTGGCGTGTAATGAGTGCTCAGGAGTGGTTTAAGTGTTGAACTGAGCCTGGGAAAGAGGCTTTGGAAGAACGGGGCATATTTATACCGAAAGCGGGCAGGACTGTGTCGTCAGGAATGAGAATGTGTTTTGAGCTGCCCTTGGGATATTCCAGCACAGTGCCTGGCACTTAGTTGGCACTCAGTACTGTTTGTGGGGTGACAAAATGAGTTATTTTAGAAGAATGACGTGGAAGTTATGCTGGAATACAGCCCCCTCTTCCCAAATCAATGATTTACCTTTTAAAAAATAGTTTCCTACTGCTGCTTTAACAGGTTACCACAAACCCAGTGGCTTAAAACACCACAAATTTATTATTTTACAGTTCTGGAGGTCAGAAGTCTGAAATGGGCCTCACCTGGCTGAAATCAAGGAGTCAGCAGGGCTGATTCTTTCGGGAGGCTCAAGGACAAAGCCCTTCCCCTTGCCTTTTCCAGCCTCTAGGGGCTGCCTGTGTCGCTTGGTGGGCTCCTTTCTCACAACTGCATCACTCCAGCCTCTTTGGGAAGATTAATCTGGTGGCAGAGTGTACTGTGGCTAGGAGACGGGTTGCTCATGGGGGTCAGAGGGTTTCCCCCCACTGTCCCTGAAAATCCCAGGTGCAAGCCTCTCTTGCGGTTACCTCCTCTGACTGTGGCTTTGTGGTGAGGATTACCAGTGGGTATTTTTGTGCTGCTTGTTCCTGACACTCCACGCAGGCCACCAGCATGCCGGACCACCTCTCCTGAATGATGCCTCACACCACAGCTAAATATACTGCACTGGTCCCCAAGAGAAAGTGAGTCTGCCTTCCCTGAGTTGGATCTGAGACTGTATCCAACCAGGGTGCTGGGGATGTAAATTAGTAAAAGGATTGTCCACACTGATCTCATTCATGCTCCCTCTGGTCTCACCAAGTCTAAACCTCATTGCAGAGTGTCTGTCTGGTTTAATAATAATCATCATGCCAGCTGTTGGTTTTGAGCACCTACTGTGCTTTAGGCACTTTGGGGTCCTAAGTACTGTTCTGTGGATTATCTGACCTATTCCCCGTGAGAACAATGGGGAAACTGAGGCACAAAGATGCACTTAAATGACTTGACTTAGATCAGCAGCAGAGTCAGGGTTTGAACCTGGGGAACCCAACTCCAGAGCATCTTGACTGCTTGATCAGTGTTGTTTCCTGAACCAAATCTTTTTTTAATATTTTAAGCAGAACACTTTGGTAGGTTTTTAGTTAGAAAATGAAGTTGCTCTCAAGACCCCATGTTTGGCAGGTTGGTGTTTTTAATCAGTTATGTTCGCTCCACAGAGGGAGGAGAGGCCATTTGGGGCCCTCTGTGCTGTCTGCCTGTACTTTGGAGCCCTGGGCCCGTGCAGGTTCATTCACAGCGTTGGGTTTCTCTCTGGACCAATCTTAGAGGCTGGAACTTCTAATCCAGACGTTTTAGGCTTTGTGGGCCATAGCTGTCTCTTGCAACTATTCAACTGTGCTGTTATAGCTTAAAAAAAAAAAAGCAAAACACCCCAAACAACCATAGACCATACATATGTAAATGAATGAGCTGTGGACAATACCTAAATGAAAGAGCATGGCTGTGTTCCAGTAAATATTTATTTACAAAAACAGGCAGGAGGGCTGGATTTGATCCTGGTGAGCTGACCCCTGATCTAGAAGGGCACCAATCGTGTTACATGTCTTAACTCTTCCTTCCGAAAGATGTGATCACTGTACTTACCATTATTCTAAACTAAGACCCTGATTCTGGGGGAAAGTACCCATTAATTATTTCTATCTTTTAACGTAGTGGCCAGCATTAGACCAACCTATGCCAAGTGATTTTCTCACCATTCTGAGAAGGGCAGTTGAGCTGCTTTCCCAAAAGTGGGATGGCCATGTTCCATCTCCTTATGTGGCCTGGTAGGGACAGTTGTCTTCTAATGAAGGACAGCGGCTAAGCACAGGCATGGAGATGCATTATTCACAGCATTCTGATCTGCAGTCTGATGCTCTGCCCATCCTGCCCAGGACAAACACTTCAGGGACGTGGGATACTTTCTTTAAATTACACCTTTGTGTGCTGGCTTACGTATTTTTATTTTAACAGCAGGTATTTAAGATTATTTTTATAAAATTTATTTTCTATTGTAAAAGTAGGACATGTTCTTTATAGAAAACGTGGGGAAATAAGATGTTGAAAGTGAAAAGAATCTCCCACCCCACCACCCAGAGAAAAGTACTGCTCCTGTTTTGCAGGCTCTCTCCCATCTTCCTCCCTCCCTTCTTTCTTTCCTTCCCTCCAGAATGAAGAATAATACTATTCTGTAATCTGCCTTTTTCCCATATGGGAATATATAGCAAACTTTCTTTTTTGTCAGTAAATACCTTTCACAGTGTCATTTTAGATGACTGCATAGCGGTCCATCTTATGGATGTACTAGTATTTATGTCGCCAGTCTCGACAACTTTGAGTTACATTCTTGTGGCTGAATTATCACACATCCATTGTTAAGGAAATGCAGTTTGACAGATTTTGACAGGATGCTTGGATAACCATCAGGCAGGATGGCCTTGGAAGGAGAAGGGGAAAGGGGACTTCCTGGTAGATGTGCAGGTTTGGGGCATTCCGGAGGTGACTTGCAGCTGTGGGGAATGAATGTCACTAGAGGCCTGTCTCTTGTCGTGGAAGCTTGACTCACCAGGCCAGGCTGGGGCTGCCTGACTGGGGAGGGGGCAGGGTGGGTGGGGGAGGGGGAGGAGGCTCTTTTTCTGTCTCTCTTCCCCTGGGTTCTTCTTCATGTTTTTGGTTGCCTTTGAAAATTGATAGCATATTAGGATACTTCTGAACCTGCTGACAGGCCCTGAGGCCGGACCTCACTAGATAGAAGCCTGGAGTTTTCTGAGATACTTGAGTGATGTCCCTGGGGTGTGATTTTAAAGGCCGAGGTGAAGGGCACATCTACAGAAATTCATGGATTTTTGGTTCAGAAGTTTAAGTCTTTTCCCTGACACATACACTCTTCTGAATCCTTGGAGGAAACAGTTGACTGGTGTTTCCTTTTTCTAAGAGTAAAAGAAAAAGAAAAATTTCAAGCACGTAAAGGAACTTTCCAGTGCTCACAGAGGCTAGATACTGAGAATGTTCATGCCCAAAGGAAAAAAGATTGTTCTTGGCTGGGAAGGGGCAGAGGGCCACTTGTGAGCCCTCACCCTGGGGCCTCCCAGAGATCATTAAATGGTCCTTTCTGAGGAGGGCTAAAGTGACAGTCTTGAGATTCCCTTAGTGACTGACTCTGTGGGTCATTGTCTTTAAGCCCATTCATTTCTGATGTACTTTTTCAGCTACTTGAGGGAGTGAGTAATGGGAAAGGAAGGGGCGGGTGGAAGGTTTCCACTTAAGGGCAAAGCCAGACTTTGGTGGAGGGGGTAGCAGGGAGGGACTTTTAGGGAAGGATCTCTGCTTAGACCTCCTGCCTGGCCTTGGGCATAGGCCACCTCTATTCCTTTTTCCTTCTTCCTCCAGAACAGTGTTCTCGAAGTAAGTTCCCCGGACCAGCAGTAGCAGCAGGTAGGAATTTGTTAGAAATGTAGGTTTTTAGGCCCCATCTCAGACCTATAGAATCAGAAAGTACAGGTGGAGCCCAGCAGTCTGTGTTTAGGCAAGTCTTTGGGTGGTTCTGATGCCCAGTAAAGCGTGAGAACCCTGCCTCAGACCAGGCTCCTAAAAGGCGTTTGATTCCACGTGTAGATTAAAAGCTGCAGGCAGGTGTGAGCCAGTTCCAGAAATGGCAGGCTTTCTCCAACCTTGGAGGGACCAACTGAGTTCATTTCTGTCTGCTCTGTGTCAGGCATGGTGCTAGTTGCTGGAGATACAGAGAGAGGATGACAGATGTGGTCTGTGCCCTCCTGTGGCTGACAGCCCAGTGTGGGGCAAAGATAGTTACATGGGCAGATTTAGAGGGTGGTCACTGTTACCGTGGGTAAGAACAGGGTGCCATGGGGTGGGGGCATGGATGGGCTTTTGGAATGAGACACGTAGGGGAGGGCATCCTAGAAGAGGTGCTATTTGAGCTGAGATCCGATGAGGAAGAAAGATGTATGTTCCTTCTCAGAGGCCTGCGAGAGAATTGGGCTGGCCTGACTGGAGCACAGTGGAGAGTGTGGGAAGATGAGGATGGGGAGCAGAGCAGGGCTAGGTTGCGGAGGGTCTTTCAGCCTCTTAGGAACCTCAGAGAGGGCAGGAAGCCCAGGAGTGGTGGTAGGTTTTCCTTTGAAAGTGATTGCTTTGGCAATGGTGCAGGGAGCAGATGGGGGCAGGGAGGCCCGTTAGGGGCTGCTGCAGCTGCCCAGGTGGGCACCCAGGTGCACTAGGGGAGGTGGGGGAAGGTGGAGAGAAGTGAGATGTGCTCAATTCCTCAGGATTCCTCAGGACGGGGAGCCTGGGGAGGGCAGGGTGGGGGTAGTGAGGTCAGTGTTAGAGATGCTGAGCCTGACGCCTATGGGCCATCGGGTGACGTGCAGGCAAGCAGACGGCTCTGGAGGAGGCTTTTCAGTGAGCTTCACACACACTCCCCAAGACAAAGGGCTTTCTGTGCAGCTTGCCGTTGGGTCCTTGCACCAGCCACGGCTTCCGGGGCAGCTCAAGGTGAGAAGGGACCAGAGGGAGGGTGTGCTAGCTTTTAGAGATACAGACACCATGCCTTTGGGTGAGAGCTGCCTGTCTTGCCACACTTTATACTTAACAAAGGGATTGAACAATGGCTTAATAAATTCACACCCCGTCCCTGGCTTATTGTCACCTCATGAGAAGAGACGAGTTCTGGCTGTGGAGGGGGGACTTGGGGTGCATATGGGAACCCTTCCCCCAAGTAAATTCCCTCAAGTGAGTCCTGATGGAAAAGTGTGATCCCTTTGCTTGTTTCATGCCTTTCAGGATTGCCTGTTACCTTTTTAAAAAGAGCACAACTCATTTTCCTGCTGATATATCTTATTGTACATGACCAGCTAGTGGGTTTTTTGTTTTTTCGTTTTGGAGACTAGATTTGAAGGTCCCCACACCCCAGATACTTTCCAGCTAATGCAATCTCTGAGTCTATGTTTCACCGTGAATGAGATAATATCTCTGAAGGCTCTTGGGAAGGTCAGAGTGAGGGTTCAGCAGAAAAATTTTCTCTCAGAGCTTGAGGACCCCCATCTCAGGGGACACTGGTTGTGCTTCTTTCTCAGTCTCTGTCCCCAGGGAGTGGTGAACTACATTTATTTCAGTTCTTTCTCTGGACTGTGCCTTTATTTACTTCCTTTATAGCACTTTAGCAGGCTAGGACCAGAAAAGGGGCCTGCTGAGCCACCCAAAGCTCCCTCCTGCTGGGGAGGGTGACGAGGAGAGTGACACCCTAGTGTCAGCGCCTGCAGCTGAGCTGTCCAGGCTCCCAGTCGTCGCCACTGCTCAGCTGTCTCCCCTGCACCTGATCCTCGTGTGTCAGCCTCAGTTGGCCTCCGGCCGTCTCCCTGGTGTCTGCCCATTATAGATGTGCCTGCACGCCCCTGCATCTGTGTGTGCTCCGGGGCCAAGGGCAAGTTCATCCCAGGACCTGCACAGAACAGCCAAGAGCACTGGGAGGAGACATCAGTGAACGTGTGTTCAGCGAATGACTTTATTTTGGTGCTGGTGTCTAGTGGGCACTCCCAGGTGTGAGTGTCCGTCCTCCACCCCCTCCGCTGTACTCATCGGTGCACACTCAGAGCAGAGCAGGCGGCCCAAGCCTTCTGGGGCACGTGCTGCCAGGTGGGGAAGAGCCTGGATGTGCCCTCCATTCTGGTATTGCTCCTTGGTGAGGTCCCGAAAACCCATTCCAGTACCTGAGGGTGAAGTGGGGTGGGGTGAGGGCTCTAATACTTATAGACAAAATTGTGGTGAGGATAAGAGTTTTAACTTGTGATTAAATGTATTTTGGGAACTTTTGATTCTGTTTACTTAAGATCATGATGAAAATGCCTCTTGGTGTAGCTGAGTGCCTGGTTCTTGTACATTCCTGGAGGGAGTTTACACCAAAATTTGGGATAGCTGAATTCTGAGTCATGTTGGGATTCTGTTGCATTAGAAGCAGGGTTTATAAGAGCCAGTTTTTGAAAATCAGAAGGTGAAAAAAGTTCTGGGAAGATACTTCCTTTTGCATTTGTTTCCCTTCCTGCCCCTTGAGGATAGACACTCCTTTGCAAAAAAAAAAAAAAAAAAGCAAAAAACAAAAAACAAACAAAAAACTCACAAAACCCAGCAAAGCAGCATGTGTGGAGGTTTGGGGACAGTGGCCCCTGCACATTAGATATGTAATCTTCAAGGGGGCTGGCCCAGGCTACAGTTTTGAAATATGCATCCACACATGAATCTGCTCACGGTGGCAGACTCATGATATGAACAGCATCTCTTATGAGAAGAGGAGGCATTGCCCCACGGAGGTAGGGAGGCGGATTTCTGTGATGTCATTTCTACGTAGATGGGCCCACCTTCCCAGGGAGCTGACTGGTCATCCTCCTCCCCGATGGTGCCCACTGTCCAGGTGGGGTTGACACCCACAGGAGGTTCTCCAGTATGAGGATGCAACCTTTCAGGCAGGAAGAAAGGCGTAACTAATTAACTTTTTAATGTGTACTGTTTAAAGATGACTTGTTTGTTTGCCATTTTGAAAGTAGGGTATGTGAACTGAAAAAGATAGGAAAATACAGTTAGGAAAATACTGAAAGGGAGATTATTATTACTCATACTTCTCAAATGCAGGATTAAAAAAAATTTGGTCAGTTTATTTAACATTTTTTCCTCTTCTGAATTAAAAAAAAATCATCATCATAAAGTAGGTGTAATCCTGGTCCATCACAGAACTATGCTTAGTGCTGACATACTTAGAAACCAGGAAAGTCAGGACTGGACTCTGGTGGGTTCTGGACCTGCATCTGCAGCGTGCAGGACCAGAAACGGGTCTCATATTGAGCTCCCATCACTGTAACGGGAGCTAGGGCAGGGGAAACTGGCCAAAAAATCACTTAACAGCTTTGCTCTAGTGAGACTTTAGTTTGTGGTCGTGATAACTTGGATGAGAAATTTAGGCAGAATTAGTTTTAAACCTGAAGATAAAGTCTGAATTAAATAGGTCTTAGGAAGTTCTATGGAAGATTTGATACTAGTTAGCAGACAAGGTGAAATTTTGGAATTTTGAGGCTTGTGGCCAATGGGAAACTCCTTCCTTGGTTATCTGGATTGGATTTAGAGGTGAGCAAGGGGAAGTTCTGTTTTGGGGGACCCCTGGGGCAGTGGGGTATGGTGGATGGTCCTGGGGCCATCAGCAAGGGTCCTTCTCAACAGATGGCTGGGGCCCTGGCCTCTGCCATTGCGTGTCTCTGATGTCTCTTTTGGAAACCTCCTCCCTCATCAGTAAATGTGTGTGTGTCAGGGGGAGGGCCAGGGGGCAGGGGAACTGTTGAGAGCTGTGTTTGATCTCTGATTACGTGATCTCTTCCCAGTCCTAGACGTTTGGTCTGTGGAGCTCACACTTGTTTATTGCCTTAAAGAGCAGGAGCCCAGAATGGAGCCCGGGTGTGAAATAGCACCAAGTGATGGACAGGGGTAGCCCCCCCCCCGATCTCTTTCAAGGGTACAGTCACCTTCCAAAAATCTCCTTGGCTTTGATTAGTGGTCAGGCGGTCCATTTGTGTCTGATCAGTGTGCCCTGTCCCTGTGGGGGTGCCTGGGAGTCAGTGGGCCAGGCGTTTGGGGAAGCATCGTGTTGTGCTGGGCACAACGCAGAGGAGGGCCAAGATCAGACCCCAGGGCCACCGTTCAGGAGCTAAATGGCCTCAGCCAGGTACTTAACCTCTCTGACTTTGGTTTTCTCCTTTGTGAAATGGGGACAATAATACCCTTGTCGTTGGGTCATTTATAAAGATTAAAAGGAGGTGAAGTGTAGGAAGCACCCCAGCCCAGTGCCTGGTTGCTGCTCTCCTTTGAAGATGAAAGACAGGGCAGGTTATGGTGGATCATTTTAATTTTTCAGGCCCCTGCTTATCTGTGGGTTTCTCTGGTGTCACTACAGCTCTCCTTTTAAGTAAAAGTAGCTATGTCCCATGCTCAGGAGCAGAGCAGATCCCTGCAGGAATCTCTGCACTGACTGGGCTGCTCCCCCGAGACGGGCAGGCGGGAGCGAGCCTAACATCTTCGGAAGTCCCTCGAGTTGTGGTTGAGATCCTTGTCAATGCTCTTACCTGACCTGCCTGTCTGTGCTTCTGTTAATTAGTGTGATGAGAATCTACAAGGTGTCTCTGTGATCATCGCTTCCCTTCTGCTGGCCCAGCCCTGCATGCAGGGTTTGTCTGGCCGTTCTCAGCCTCACGTGTTTGTTCACAGGTTTGTTCGTGCAGGTCTTCTGCCTGCAGTGCCTTCCATACCTGCTCCTGTTACTGCTGAGACTCCTGGCAGATCTCAGCTCCTCACTGCCCTGGCCAGGGTGCTCCCTCCCCACTCTGGGGTCTCCTGCTCTTTCCTTTTAGTGATTTTCCTTCAGTGCCCTTATCTTACCCTCCCAGCACACAGCCCCTGGGAGGCCTTGAGAAATGCTTGGGAGATTGCCAGCACACACCCCACCCGTGAGGCACTGCTGTATACAGTACACTGGCTTTCAGAGTCTTTGACACTGTCATAAAGAAACACGTTTTAGGCTGTGACCAGTGGAAAGAGCAGCGCGTGGGCACACAGAGGGAAACAGGTTTCACCTGCCGGTCCTACCCACAGTGTGCCCCCTGCTCCCCAGTCTGTTCTACATCGTGTTGGTGGTGTTTTTAATGCTGGTTGGGATTTCCCCAGTGCATTGCCCTGTGGTCTCGACTGCAGTTTGAAAACACTGGCTTGGGGAGAAGTTGGGCCCGAGGGTGGGGAGGGTTGATGGGTGTCTGTCAGGGGCCTCACTGGGGAGAACACGAGGGGCTGGGGGCAGGGACAGGCAGCCCTGAGGAGTTGGGATTGGGGCCCCTGGGCCCTGCTTTGGAGCAGATGCTGCCTCCCCAACCTACGGTTTTGGTCCAGAGGGAAGAGCGCTGGACTAAATCAGTACACAAGTCCTGGTTCTGCCACTTGGAGGCTGAAAGATTTTGGGCAGATCACTTTACTTGTGTGTGCCTGGGGTGGCCGTGAGGCCCGGGTGAGGAAATGCCTGGCACACAGCCCGGACTCCACAGGCTCGCCCTGCGGGTGAGGAATCACCTGGAATCTACCCTGAGCCCGGGGCCCTTCCCCTCTCTCTTTTCTCTCAATCATCCTGGATCAGAATGGGAGATCAGAGAGAAAACCAGCCAGTGGCCTTCTGCTCAGAGTTTGGTCTATGTGAGTGTCACCCTTTTGAGGTATGGAGCCCCGCCCTGACTTGGCCCACTCTTTTCCAGCCCTGAAGCATGGCTGCCATGTTGGGGGATGCCATCATGGTGGTCAAAGGCCTGGTCAAGCTGACTCAGGCGGCCGTGGAGACCCACCTGCAGCACTGGGGCCTCGGCGGGGAGCTCCTCGTGGCAGCCAGGGCCCTGCAGTCCACGGCCGCAGAGCAGATTGGCGTGGTCTGGGGGCAGGTGCAGGTAAGGAGGCCGGGCGGCAGCGGGAGGGGTGCCAGTGGGAGGAGGGCTGGACTTGGAGGTCTTGGTGAGACCAGGGGGTGAATCTGGACACAGCCAGCATGGCCAGTCTCCTTGTGGCCAGAGCCAGAGAGCCACTGGCTGGTGTAAACCTGCTGTCCTTCCTGGTGTGACGGGGAGGCTGTCACCTTGCGACTTGAGTTTTAATTAAAGGAAGCTTCACAGATCTGGGAAGGAGCCCAAGAACACAAAGCCCTGCCCTTCTGCTGTCAGACAGTAATTCACCAGCCCTCACCACACACCTGCTGTTGCGTGTCATGGGGCGCAGAGCCTAGGGCAACGACAGGCCCCGTCCTGCTGGGGTCCCTCCGGTGACCCGCTCTGCTCCCTCTGCCTGGCCTGCGTTCACTTCCTGGGCCTGTCCTGAAGGCACTGAAGAGAGGGCTTTCAAATTTTGGAAATTAAAAAAATCACAAAGCAAAAAGTAGCGATCGCCTGTGTTCTTATGGGAGGTAGCTGAACAGATCCTTGCCATGCTTCCTTCACTGAAGCAGGCAAGTTCTTTATAAGACAAAGCACCTTCTCCCTACTCATCTCATTTATGTTAGTGTTTTCTTGATGGGTCAGATTGTAAAGAAGTGATGAAGTCGCCTGGTGTGTAGGTGGGCAGGACAGGCACGTGTCACTGGAGGTCACAGCTCAGCATGGAGCTGTCATAGGATCCTGTGTGTCACGTGTCGGTGGGCCCTCCCTGGGCTTCCAAGGCTCTTCCCCTGTGTACACTGAGCTGTGCCAGGCTGTGCCAGGGAGGGCCTCCCCTCCTTTACAGGGCGGCAGCCTCACCTCCCCCTTCCCTCTTATCCCTCGTGCCATCTTGTGCCAGGTGCAGAGCGCCTCAATGTTTTACTGTCTCAGGGGAAGGGTTTAAGCAAGAACAGGTACTGGAGCAGTGGTTGTCAACAGGGCGCCATCCACCACGGCATCACCCTGCGTAGCCCCTAATCCTCACTGAAGGGATGGGGGGGGCATGTGTGCACACGTGCGCCTGGGCACATGTATGTTGGTAGCTGTGCTCGAGGGTGTCCTGCGGCCTCGCTCCTTCCATTTCTGTTCTGACCTTCTGAACAAAGGATGCTCAGGCTCCTTCGGGCTGTGGGGCCTTCACAGCCTGCTGGCCTCTGTCAGCCTCAGATTTAGGATTCCTAGTCCCTCCCCTCCTGCTTTCTGACGGTCCAGTGGTGACACTGTGTCTGTCTCACTCTACACAAAAGCCTTCAACTCACAGAGGCCTTCACATGCGTGATCTCTTGTGAGCCTCACTGCTGTTCCGGGAGGGGCGCAGGCCCGGATGCTCACCCTCCTTGCTCAGAGAGGGAAACTGAGACTGAGCAGTTGGATGCGAGGCCCGTGTTCATTGAGAGGCTGGACCAGAAATCTGTGTCCTCTTCTCAGGCTAAGACTCCCTCCGCTGCCCCTCCTCTGCTGAGGCCGGGCTGTGTCCTAGCCGCCTCATTCAGTGTGTTTGCTAGTGAGGAGCCATCACCTTGCGTCGGGTGCTTTGCCTGTAGAGCGCCCAGGGAGGCAGGTTGCCCAGCTCACTTGGGCCGCCCAGGGGTGAGGCTGCAGCTAGACCCGGGCTGGCCTTCCTGAGAGGCAAGAGGGCCTCCTGCCTCCCCCTTCGCCCCTCTGCTCCCCTTGGACAGTCTTGGCCCTGGTCCTTGGGAGAGGAAGGAGGGAGTGCTGGTCCTCCACCATGAAGAAGGTGCTGAGCCGGGGTGCTGGCCTCCCGGTGTGTGCCCATTCTCTCCCCAGACACTTAGATGCCGGTCCCTCCCCTCTCTCCAGGGGGCAGAGGCCAGATACTGCAGAAATTTCTCTCCCTCTGGCTCCACAAGGGGTTTGTTCACTTCTCATTCAGCAGACGCTTAGTGAGTCTGGTCCCATGGAGGCGCTGAGGCCCCTTGGCAGCCATGTAAATAGGTCATGGTCGTGCAGGGCCAGCTTGGGGGTCACGGGGCAGGAGGGGCCCCTTCCGTGGCTCTCAGGACCTTGCCTTTGACCCCCTCATTCTAGGGAGGCCATCTTGAGAGGTGCCTGTTGATTCCAAATACATTTCTGCTCTGAGGGAGGTGCTGTCAGGCAGCCTCTCAGCGGCCAGCGGGGCAAGCCTTGGCTTGGGATCCCTGCTCTGCCACTGGCTGCTCGGTGGGCCTTTACCAGGTGACTTCAGCTCTCTCAGCCTCAGTTTCCTGCTTATGAAATGAAAGTAAGAGCCTGTCTCCTTCCTTCTGGAGGGCAAGTCCTGTTTCCTTAGACCCCACGGTATCTTACAAAGCTGAGAGTGAAACTTTGGGGTCTACTGCTGTTTTTGCAGAACGTGTGGGCAGCACTCCATGCATCCAGTCCATTTCAGTGGAAGCAAGAAATCCAGTCCACTGACCTCCGTCCAGGAGTTGGTGCTGTTCTAATTATAGCCTTCTCGGCCCTGTTTTCCTGGCCCTGTCTGTGACCCCGCAGACCTCTGTGACTGTGGGAGCCCTATTTTCAGATGAGGAGGTGGCAGAGATGGGTCAGGAACTCACTCAAGGTCACTCGGGGTTCAAAGGTAGAAAGAAACTGGGCCCGAAGCTCAGGTCTTGGCGACTGTTACAGGAAAAATGCGGTGTGTCCCCTCCTTGCCTGCTATATACCCCTAGCTTCCAGAACAGCCATACCTCATCCTGGTTGTGACAAGCCCTCTGGTGAGAGCCCGTGAGGGGACACTCAAGTCTGACTGGCAGAAGACACACCTGCAGTAGGGCACTGGCCTGGAGAGGCCCTACTGTGTGCTCTCTTGCCCCTGCTGGTCTTTGGTTGTGCTTTTATTTCTCAAAGCTTTCCCTGTTTTTTCCCTGGTTCGCCCTCCCCAAAGCCCTGGAAGCCTCTCCTTAGACAGGTGAGGAACTTGCTGCCGGGAGGGGGGTGGTTCGCCTTGTCTTGGCTGGGCACCCAGCAGGTGCTCATGGACTCTGTGTGCCTGGCTTGCCCGGGACCATAGGCAGAGCCCTGGCAGGAACAGGACTGGAATCTGGGCTCCCGGGCTGCTGCTTGGCTCTGGAATTGGCCACACGCCTTGTGGGTAGTGTGGTGTGACCCTCCGGGGGTTCAGAGGGTGGAATGGTGCCGGTGTGCTGGCCTGGCAGAGGGGATGCACACAGGGAGGAGCTCCTGGCTGGCTTCTGGCTTCTCTCATGGTGGCTTTTGTTTCCTGCAGGGTCAAGAGAAGCATGAAGAGCCTCCCTTCAGCAGCTTCGACGACTTGCAAGCAGAGTTTCACTTCGCAGGGTCGAGGGCCGAGGGCACCTCCGAGGATTTCTCTGTGGCCTCCTCCCCTGATCAGTCATCTCCGCACTGGGATCCTGCCAGCAATGACGGCCCTGCTCCTGCCTATGTTGTCAGTGGACCCTTTAGGGAAGGCGGGCTCCCAGGCCAGGCCGCCTCCCATCTGGGCAGGGCGAATGGGAGGCTCTTTGCAGACCCCAGAGACTCATTCTCTGCCATGGGCCTTCAGAGAAGGTTCTTCCACCAAGACCAGTCCCCCATGGGGGGCCTCACGGCTGAGGACATTGAGAAGGCCCGGCAGGCCAAGGCTCGTCCCGAGGGCAAGCCCCACAAACAGATGGTGCGTGCATGAGGCCCCCAGAGTGGGCCTGGGGCAGTTCCCACAGTGGTGCTGGTGTCAGGCCCCCTCCTGGACATTCCCCAGATGCTGTGGCCTGGAATTTCAGGCACACAGAGGCATCTTCTGGGTGGAGTGTGATGCCAGGTGGGGCTGCTGCCTTTAGGGATGGAGAGGAGATGTAGGGGGCAGCACGAACCTCTGAAGGTTGGTCCTGTCCCCCTTCACTGATTCCTTGAGGTTTCTTTCTTGTGTCTCTCTAGCTCAGTGAGCGGGCTCGGGAGCGGAAGGTGCCTGTTACTCGGATTGGTCGGCTGGCCAACTTTGGAGGTAAGATGCCATGGTGCCTGCCTGCCCCGCTAGTCCTGGCAAGGAGAGCTGTGGCCACTGTGGGGCCTGTGTGAGGTGGGGGAGAGTGGGGACTCAGCGATGTCCAGGGAAGGGTGGTAGCTCCTGAATGTTTTCCACGAATGGATGATCCAGCCACCGATCTGCCTCAGCTTGCCCTGGGGGTTGGTGCATGGCTGATGCTCCCTTGTGAGCTGTGGCTTTGCTTTTCCAGCCACACATAGGGGGTAGTGTTTGCAGCATCAGCTTTTCACTCAGGCCTCTGCAGGGAGGAGGCGGGGTGGTGAATAAAAGCTCCTCGCTGGGCTGTTTGGCTCCTGGACAGAGTGGTTTTTGCCCCTGGCACAGGCTATTTTGGGTCCCATTTGCTGGATTCCCAGAGACTACTGACATCAGTGGGATGATTAGGAGGTGCTGTGGCCCTGAGCTGCTGCTGTTTAAAGTCCATTTTAATGCATGGTGGAGTTTCGTTTGTCCTTTTCTTTGGGGGTTTGGGTAGCCATTGTGTCCAATGCACATGTGTTCTCTTTGTCTGAGTTGGAGGATCAGCTTTTTTTTTGCTTTTATGACTTAATGTAGCCATATCTGGTGCATATTCACTGACCAAGATGTTCCTGTTGAAACTGTCATCCTTTGTGATGGTTACACTTGAAGATGGAGTGACTGGGAGCACATTTCTCTAAAGTTCCAGACGATGCAATTAATGAGAGGAACAGCTTTGACAACTTGACTGACATACTCACCTTGGGCAATGCTTACCTGCGAGGCTGTATACAGCAGAGCGCTGATTGGTTCATGCTGATGCCAGTGCCAAGTAGTCACGAAGGCCTGCTGTCATGTGTCTGAGCCATTACCTACATGCCTTTTGCTTTGCTTTGCTGATATATATGGCTCCCTGCCTATATTCTGTACATCAGGCACGCCATTCTCCCCTGCTGCCTCTTCTCTTTTGGAAACCCCATCTTACTCCTTGTTCAGGACTGGCTCTGTGCTCCCTGAGAACCTGGTACTCTGGGAGCTGGCCCGATGTGTGGGTTTTAACACTGAATGATGACTGGCTGTCTTAGGAAATGTGCAGAGCAAACTAAGTTAATTGGATAGGATTTTCTCAACCCTGAGGTTTTCTTCCATAATCCTAAAATTTGGCATCTGTTGCTACTTAGCTTTTCAAGAATCTAGCATTATAAAGTGTCATCTGAGTTTTAGTGCAAAATTATTGCTTCATTCCACTTTAATGGGTTAGCTTAACAAACAGCTCCTCACAGAACATCACAACTTCCTGGGTGTCACTACCAGAATGGGTTTGAGAGGCACTGCTCTGGTGGCCCCGGGTGGTCCTTAGACTCCCTGGAGACTTGGTGCATTCCCTGCTTTGCTCAGTGGCTATTAGTTGGGTAACATTTATTATTAAAGTATTGGGAGGTTCTGTTCTCTCCCCCATGAGTTTGAGGGCAGGAACTATCCTCATCTTACTCTGTGGTTTTTCTCTGTATCCTATAACCCTCCTCCCCCCACTCCACACTAGGCCTCACCATGAAGCCCTGTCTCCGGAAGGCTTAGTTTGACTGATGTATTTTAGAATGAGTATAGTCCTCTGTTGGGAGTCTTTGCAGGGTAGTGGAGGACCTGTTTGGGAAAAGTGTCCGGATGAAGGTCGTGATGGCCAGTTAAAATTTGATGGAAGTCCTAGTGAAGCAGGCAAAAGTCAGGCCCTTTTGGGTGGAGGGTTAAGGAAAGCAGACCCAAATAGAAGCAGTTACGTAGGAAAGTGTGTAGGTTCATTAAAGTCAGCCTCATTAAAACCAGGGTGTAGGGCTCCCCTCAGCGGTCCAGAGGGAGCAGGGTTGGGGCAGGAAGAAGCCTTGGTCTTTGTAGGGGCTTTTCACCATCAGGAGCCTCTTGAGCCCTTGCTGACAGCCGCCTGACGTCGGGACTCATTCTTCGGTGTGTGTGCGTGTTGGGGATCTGCTCACAGCTGTGATGCAGAGCTGCCCACGATGTTGCCCAAGCAGTTGGCAGTTAATGTTTCAGGATTGGAGGTGGCAGGATGGAAGCAAAGAGGAGCCAGGTCTGGAAAGAATGTGCTGTTCTGGCCTCAGAGGTGAATTTTGGGCCTTCTGCCCCACCAGAGGATTTCACCCTGTGGGTTATGTCCCTCTAGTGCATGTGAAATCAATTTAGTGGGTCAGGACCAGCATTTAAAAAATAAGTTAAGTATAATGGAATTGAGTAGAAAAGGATAATATTAGAAAGGACTGCACACATTGCAAAAGTATTTTTGTTTCAGAGATATAAACATACTATTTATATATGTTCTTCATTGCATTGTGAAATATAAGGCTTACTGGTGAGTCATTGTCTAAACAATTTGAAGTAACACTGCTCTACTTTCTTTTCGTAGAAAATACTTCTAGCCTCTTCTCCTCATGAGGGTGAGATGTTTTAAAGTGTAGATAAACAGACTATAGGAAATTTTTACCAGGGGGGTATGAAGGCAAGGGATTGCTCTAGATATCAGGGAGGTAAGGTTCTGTTTGGGAAGCAGCAGTGGGTGTTCAGCCACATGGAGGTAGAAGGCAGGGGCTTTCCAGTTTGGGTGGTTCATTTTGATGCTGAGATGAGGCAGGAATCCTAGGTCCAATTCGGCTGTGGAGTATTATGGCTGTGATGCTATTGGCATGGTGATCTGTGGATATTAGATTTTGTTGAGGAATGAAATGAAAGATAGGGTCAGAGATTGGAGTTGGTATCACAACTGGGATTTAGGTCATCATAATATTTGGGTTCTAATTCCAATCCTGCTTCCTATGACATTGGGTCCTGCCTTGATTTTTGTTTCTGTGAAATAGAGGTCTTGCCATTGACTCCAATGGGAATATTTTGGTAAATGTTCCTTGTGTATCTGAAAAGAATTCTGGCATTGTTGGGTGCGGTTTATCTGTCCGATCTACCTAGTCTGGTTTGTTACTTATATTGATCAGATCTTTTAATGTTTTTTGAGGGTATCTTTATTCTACAAGCTATCAAGAGAGACTTTTTAAAGTCATATGCTATGATCCCATGATCACTTACCTACCTCTTAGTTCTGTCAACTTATGCTTTAATGTTTTGAGCTATTTTATTGGTTGTTTACAGATTTAGAATTCTTACATCATCCTGGGGATTGACTCCTTTATTATTATGCCATACTTCTCTTTAGCTCTTTGAAAGTCTACATTGTCTGATATTAATATAGCTGTGTTTCAGCCTTTTAGGGGGTTAATGTTTGCATGGTATCTCTTTTTCCTTTCTTTTACTTGCAACCTTTTTGTGTCCTTGTATTTAATGTATGTGTTTTGTAAGCAACATATATAGGGGTTTCCCCCCTGTAATTTAGCTGCAGACCAATAATCATAGTCTTTTAATGTGAATATTTAGTCCATTTACATTTAGTGGAGTTGTGGATGTATTGGGGTTTATATTTACTGTCTTAGTCTTTGTTTACTGTTTGACTTGTCTGTTAATGTTCCCTTCTTTTTTAAAATAATTTTATTTTTTATTGAGGTATAGTTGATGTACAATATTATGTAAGTTTTAGGTGTACAACATAGTGATTCACAATTTTTTAAGTTTATATTCCATTTGTAGCTATTATAAAATGTTGGCTATATTCCCTATGTTGTACTGTATATCTTTGTAGCTTATTTATTTTATACATAGTAGTTTGTACCTCTCAATCCCCATCCCTGCCTTCCCCATCCCCCCTTCCCTCTCGCCACATGTCTTGCCTTCTTTTGAATTAATCAAAGACATTATATTATACGTGTTTTCTCTTTATTAGTTTCTGTGTTATTATTCAACTTTTTTTTTTAGTGGTTTCTCTTGAAATTACAGCATACATCCTTGACTTATTACAATGTAATAGAAGTGATTATTTTTACTACTTCCCCAATAATGCTAGCACTTTAGATGCTTTAAATCCCTCTGTGTGTGTGTGTCTGTGTGTGTTAATGTGGGATATGCATTTTATTTCTACATGTTTTATATTACATACTAAATTATTAAGATACGTTAAACCCCACAAGATACAATTTTTTTGTACAGCCCATATGAATTTAGATTTACCCACATATTTACCCTTTTTGTATTTCTTTCTCTGTTCCTTTTCATAATTACCTTTGGGATAATTTTCCTTTTCTCTAAAGAACTACCTTTCTCTTTTTTATAGTGCAGTCTGTTGATTATTAATTCTCTGTTTTTATTTGAGTGTAAATATCTCTACTACACTTTTGTTTTAGAAGGTATTTTGGCTGGGTATAATATTCCATGTTCCAAATTAACTCCTTTGAACACTTTAGCAATATTATTCTGTTGTCTTCTTACTTCCATTGTTTCTTTTGAAAATGTAGCTATTAGTTTTATTGCTGCTCCTTTGAAAGTAATGTGTGTTTTTCTCCTCTGCTTTAAAATTTTTCTTTTTGCTTTTGGTTTTTAGCAGTGTGACTGTGATATGCCTCGGTGTGATTTACTTTGTTTTTATCCTGCTTGGGATTGCAGAGCTTCTTGAATTTGTGGCTTGATGTCTTTCATCAGTTTTGGAACATTCTGGTTGTTTCTTCAAGTATTGTTTTTGCCCTGTTCTCTCTCTCCTCTCCTTCTGGGAACCAGTTATACATATGTTAGATCTTTCTCCTCTGTCCTGTGTGTTCCCTCTACTCTTCTGTATTTTTCATTTGTGCTTCAGTCTTATAGGTCTGGGGGTTGACAGGGGCTGCATACAAGGCTGACTTTACTGTCTTGTCCCCTCGCTAAGGTGGCACGTGGTGGCATCAGCTTTGTTGCCTGATTTTCTGCAGACGCACACTGCACATGTGCTGTTCTTCTAAGCAGCCAGCGCTCCTCTGATGCTCTCTGAGGCAGCAAGACAGATACCCTGTAGGTCCAAGAGAAGTTCTGCACCCTTGGCAGGGGCAAGGGAACATGGTTTCTGTTCTTCCAGAAGCATACTTTAAAAGCAGCTTTTATATCTCTTTTGCCCTCTCAGAAGCTCTGTGAGGGGGATGAGGGCTGTTACTGTCTCCAGTTACAGATGAGGAAGCTGAGCCACTGTTGCCATCCTCCATGCCACCCCAGCTCCAGGCCCTGGGGAGAAGAGGGGGCCTGGGGAGGGGGCTGCAGCCCACAGCATCAGAGGAAGGGGACCAGGAAGGGATGGGGAACCTAGGAATGGCTCCCTAGGTGCTCGAGAGCTGGGTCTCCGGGCCCAGAACTGGGCCAGAGGGGACAGGGAGACCCTAACACAGCCCCTGTTTGTTGGAAGGTGTTTTATTTTTATTTTTTCTTAACCTCTGAAGCCCAGTGGCTGCTCAGGGGGACCCGTTTGGCTCTGAGGACCTGCAAAGAGACTTTGGGAAGGAAGGGGCTGGGCTGGGGGCTTGGGTTCCCTGATCACATGGAACCGGCCATAGCCCTGGAAGCCACCCAGTGCACTCCTGCCCCTGGGGAGAACCCTGCTCCCTGCTGCTCCTCACTCCCCCTGCATTTCTTGCCTACAAAACCTCTGATTATGAGAGAAATGTCAGAAACTTCCTTGGAAGGGCTTACAGGCTAGGGTAGCAGCCAGGCAACTGCCAGTGGCCCTGGGGCCGCTGAACAGGCCCTGTGGCTGGCCTCCTCCAGGACCGTAGCCGTGTAGGCTGGGCTGGGCCAACTGTGGGTCAGAACTTGGAGAGGCGCTGGCCTGAGAGCTGTGGGGGCTGGGGGCAGCGGGAGGTCCTGGGTGATACGTGGAGAGTGAGTGAGCCTGGGCTCTGGGGTGTCCTCGCCCATGTGGGGAATTCAAGGCAGAGGTGAGGATCTTCCAGGAGCTGCCTCCAGGTGCCTCTGGATCTGGGAGAAGGAAGAGCCTGCCTGGCTGGGCCCTGCCCTTCTCTCTCCAGGTTCAGCTGGGTGGGGATGGCAGGGGGGCCAGTCTATTTTTGGTTCACTAGAGCAGGAGCTCCTGATGTCAAGGTCAGGGCTGGAGGGCTGGCTGGCCACTCTCACCACCCTTGGGGAGCCTGTCAGTTGGCAGCTCCTTGGGCCTGGCCTTGGGCTGGTTCAGGGGAAGCTCACAGAGCCACAGAAGGAGTCTTCGGCCTCCTGTGCAGAATGTTCTCTCAGTGATCAGGGTTTAGTGACAGGTGTTTGGCTTTGGAAAGCTTTAGCTCTGCCTGGCAGCCTAGAGGTGGCCAGAGAAGAATTTGACAGAGCATCTGAGGAGGGTTAGCAGGAGGAGCTGGGGGGGCCCTGCAGAAGGATGGGCTTGGCACCTGCTCGCAGTGACCAGGCTGGGTGACCTTTGACACACCTGCCTCTTCTGTCGGCTTGTCTTTGGATTTGATCTAGGCAGAGAAAGATCTAGAGGCAGAGAGACATTGGTGAAGGTTACTGCAGCTTGAAGATTAATGTTCCTTTTATTATCTTGCTAAGTCAGATAGTGTGCTGGTTGGGGTAGAGGTGGGCGGGCGGTGGGAAGTTAATGTTTGATCAGAGATGAGGAGGCTGCTGGCTCTATGCCCAGTGTCCTCCGGAGCTGGGCAGGGGCTTTCGGAGGTAAACTGGCCCTGGCATCTCCATGTCAACATACCAAGATGTCCTTGAGGGGCGTTCCCAGGTGACTGTGGAAATGTGGTCGCCAGAGCTTGGCTTACTTATGCTGCCCCTATGCTGACCCTCGAGCAACATAGGGTGTTGAGCACTTGAAATGTTCTGATCCAAGCCGAGACATGCTCTGAGGGTAAAATACACATTGGATTTTGAAGACTTAGAGCAAAAAAAAAGTAACATCTCTAACAGTTTTTATATTGAGTGCTTATTGAAATGATAATATTTTGGTTTTATTAGGTTAAATAAAATATATGATCATTTCACATGCTTCTTTTTGCCTTTTTTTAATGTGACTACTACAAAATTTAAGATCATACATGTGGCTGATGTATTTCTTGGTCAGCTCTGGTCTAGCCCTCTGAATAGAAGTAAGGACAGTAAGAGCAGACACTTGAATAGTGTTGCCTTGTGCTCAGCCCTGCTGGGAGCCCTTCACTCTGCTTAACTGTTTAATCCTCACAATGATGAAAATGAGGCAGGAGCAACCCTTAGAGCTGGCCGAGCGGAGGCTGCACGGTTGCCTACTGGTGGTAAAATGTACTGAAAAACTGTTTTAAAAAATTGTCGTTTTTTTTAATTTTTAAAATTTATTTTTTATTAAGTAACTTTTTCAATAAATTCAGTAATATTTTTCATAAAAATAATGTATAATCGTTACAGGAATTTTGGAAAATGTAGAAGCTCATTCAGATTTTCTTGCCTAATGTGAGCCCACCTGCTCTGGGGGTGGGAGCAGCTGCTCCCCCAACTCCCCCGCCCCCCCAGGGCTGTGCTTGCCAGGGCCCGCTGGTCTCAGGGGATCTTCCCTGGGTCTTTGCTGTCCCCTGTGCTGTGATCTGCTGCTCACCCATGTGATCTTCACTCTCTCTGCTAATGTCCTCACCCCCAGCCCCAAGCCAGCTGGAACTGTGTTTAAAGTAGAGGAAACGGGCCCTGAGCCAGGTTCCTGGGCTTTCTGTGTGGACTTACTGGTTCCTGCTGGGCTCCTTGGGCCTCCCCAGGACAGTTGGGATCATGCAGTTCCAACCTCTAGACAAATGAGGTGTTAATAATCCTTGATTTCAAAGATTCCTGAAGGGACTGGGGAGGGCCTGGTACCCCATGGTTCTTAGACCACTGTCAGGGCCTGTGGGGCCTTCCTCACCGAGGGAGGGCTGCAGCCTGAGCTCCTGTGAGCCCCCATGGCTTGTGCAAAATGTTCCCACTCCCACTGACCACTGCTGTGTGTTACAGTAGCAATGCCTTTCCCTGCAGCTGCGGTGAACTGGATTAGAGAACTCTAGGGTATTGAAGGCTCTTCATGCAGACTGTGAAGTGGGGGCCGCACCCAGGGGTGCCCTGCATTGTCAGGATGTCCTTGGCCCACAGGCCAGTCCTGGTCCATATGTGCTGTGTCCCCTGCCACCCAGTTGTGTGTATTTGTGTGTCCCGTCAGCCTGTAGGTGAGCAGAGGTGATGGGGGGGGCACTTTTCCACTGACAGCACCTCCCTTGAGCCAGATCTTCTCTGAAAATGACTGATGTTTGTCTCCTACCTTTTTCCCTCCCTTTTCAAAATGTCTGGAGTGTCAGCGAGGGTCACTGGGGAGCCGAGGCAGGTGTCTGTGTGGGACTGCTCCAGGCCTCGTGGGTGGAGGGGCAGTGGGCAGCCCCTGAGCAAATGATGCCCAGTGCCCTCAACCTCCTCTTTGCAGGTCTTGCCGTAGGCCTGGGCTTTGGGGCATTGGCTGAGGTCGCCAAGAAGAGCCTTCGCCCCGAGGACCCCTCAGGTGAGCTGGGCCCTTGACCGGGAGGGTGGGGTAGGCCCTGGGAGGTGGACCTGTCAGCTCCCAGCTCCCTCCTGTGTTCCCGGAGTGTTGGCCTCCATGGGTGGCCTCGTGTTCTGTTTCCAGGAGCACCTTTCACCTGTGTTCTGTGTAAATGGCACCCCTGGAGTAGCCTGAGGCCTGAAGTCCGCTCTGCTCCTGCCCTGGCCTACATTGGCTCACCAGACCTCCTGGTTCTGCCAGGGGCTGGCATCCCTGCCCTCTTCTGATTGAGCCTCGGGTTTATCCTGGCCTCTGCCCCTGCTCCCTGGAGCCACTGGGGCCCCACTGGTCTGGCCAGGTCAGGTGCCCAGGGCTCCCCAGTTGGCTGTGGATGCGGTATGTGTGAGCCCTCCGTCCTCGGTGACCTGGAGAGGCCATCACCTCTCTAGCATCAGACCCTTCATCTCTGAGGCGAAGATCATGATTGCCCTGTCCCTTGCCCTCCAGGGACAGCCTGGGGTCAGTCACAACCCTCAGAGCCTCCTAGTCTGGGTGGCCAGCTGTGGGTGGCACTCCATGGAGAACATTCTGCAGAGTGGCTGCTCTGAAACCTGGGGTGCTTATAATGCTATGATGGTGGGTCAGGGGGCACCTGGAAGCCCCACCCCCTCCTACTGGGGCCCCCTCCTCCAGGCCTGTCCAAGTGTAATGGGGGGGGTCTAAGTAGGTGGGGGTCTTTCCCTTTAGCGGGGTCCTAGGTACTGTTGAGAGCAGCCCTGGCAGAGCCATCTGTTTGGTGAACTTCTCAAAATGTACTTGAAGTTCTGGGCTGCGTGCTTCCTGCCCCTGGCCCATTCAGGGGACATCAGCTCATTCCAGTATCTGACACCTCTTCCCCCCTTTCCCTGGGGACCCCCAGTCCTACTACACTGTGGTCCCTGAGGCCAGGCCCGACTCCCCTATGGCCCTGAGTGGGCCCTGCCAGCCACCTGGATGGCCCCACTTCACCTGGGGGGCCCTCTTGAGGGGAAGAGGGGCCTCTTGGAGAGAGGGCACTAGTCCATCCCATATGCCCCTGATTGTGGGGGACACAGGTGTGTGTGTCCTTGGAAGGGGCTGGAGGACAGAGAGGAACAGGAGGGTATTTTTGGTGTTGGTGCTGAGACACCCTGGGAGCGGAGCCTGGCTCCCTCTGGCGTGAGACGCCTTCCCTGGGCACAGCCCCTCCTGTCATCCCCCGCAAAGCTGGCTGCTCCTCATCCCGCCTCGTCCAAGCAAGGAAGAGGCTGCACTGGCTCCAGGGTTACAGCTGGTGTCCTTTGTCAGCAAAGTGTGGCCCCGGCTGGAGGGTCAAGGGCCTCAGTGCCGCTCATCTGAGAGGCTCAGGCCGGGGGGGATGTGCTTTAGCTCCCTGAGCCGGCTCTGAAACCCCCAGGCCTGGAGTACGCTGACCAGCCTGGCCTGGCCAGAGGGTACACTCTCCCTCCTCCAGCCTGGGGCAGTGGCGTTCTCTCCCAGCTACCCCCACCTCTCCTTAGGGACACGGGCCAGATCCCCGACCTACATGGACAGAGGGCTATGTGTCCCGCAGTGGCCCTCTGCTGCTGCCCAAGGCGAGGGGGTGAACCAAAACCCTTTTCAGCCCAGCTGTCCTGGAGTGACCCTGCCACAGTGTCCCAGACCCCCTGCAGCTGGGCCTCTTCCTATGGAGCTAAAATCTTTCCCCTTCCTGGGACCCCATCCTGCTACCTGGGACCCTGGGCGTGAGCCTCACCCCTGTGTAGGCCCAACAGAGCTGCCCTCCGATGTGAGCCTTCAGTCTCTCATCCCCCTGTACCCCCTCACCCTGCTCTATCAGAGGCCAGGTTGGCCACCGCCCTGCTCAGAGGCCACCTCCCGTGTTGCCTCCTTGGGGACCTGGCTCACACCCACTCTGAGTGCTGGGCCAGGCCCATGGTGATGCAGGCTGAGGAAAGCGCAAGGTGCCATGGGGGTAGCCCTCGGGGGGCTTCTGATTTAACTAGGCTCACAGGACAGAGGGCAGGAAAAGCATCGAATGTGACAGTCACCCCCCTCATCACCCTGAGTCACCACCCTGTACCCTCTCACCCCCAAGTGTGCTGGACAAAGGTCTTCTGCATCCCTGAGGTTCCTGCACATTTGTCCAGGGACAGCTGGCTGCAGAGGGGAGAGGCAGGCACTGGCTAGGCAGGTGTCGTCCTTGACCCTGAGCTCCCTTCCTTTGAGGACTGCTCTCACCACAGCCAGCTGGCCCCAGGTGAATGTGCAGGGACTCCAAGGGTGCCGGTGACCTTTATCCAGTATACTGGGGGATGAGGGACAGTGACTTGGCAGGGACTGGCATGGAGGGAGAGGCCCTGTGCTTATGCCTCTGTGTATGTGTGTGTGCTGGTACTGGGAGGGTGCTGGAGGTAGGCCTGGGAGACCCGGGTGGCCCCAGAGGGCCTTCCACAGCATCAGGGAGGTGGGTATGGAACATGGAGTTAAAACTGCATCGCTGGTTTCATGGACACCCAGGAGGAAGGACGCTGATTGAACGCTTTGTGTCAAGCTCTGTGCAGGGATTTAATGCATCACCCGTAAAGCGCCCCGACACCCATCTGACTTCCGTCATTGTCCCTGTTTTTACTGGGAGGACCTGATTTGCCTGAGGCCCACAGCAGTGGCCAGGCTCGGGTTGGTGGAGGGGCCATGGTGCTTCTGCGAGGGGGCTCCCAGGCCTCACACTCCCTACCTGCCACCTCTCTGGGGCCACTTGAGAGCCCTACTGGCCTCTTCCTCCTCTTGCTACTTGGCAGTGGGGTTGGGTGAGACCTGCAGACACCTGAGGGGCACTGTGGTCCTCGCTCCTCTGCAGGGAAGAAGGCTGTGCTGGATTCCAGCCCCTTCCTGTCGGAGGCCAATGCAGAGCGCATTGTGCGCACGCTCTGCAAGGTGCGTGGGGCGGCGCTCAAGCTGGGCCAGATGCTGAGCATCCAGGGTGAGTGCGGCTGTGTGGGCTCTGGGTACTGCCGCATCCTAGGCGGGTGGGGAGCAGTGAGGGGATGCCCTGCGGGGGTAAGGTGCGATGGGCTGGGGTGCAGGTGTCCCAGGAGTGTGCACAGGTCCCCCCATCTCCCCTCTGGAGCCTTGGTCTGCAGCATTAGGGGCCTGTGTGCTGGTGGGAAAAACGCTCCCTGGGAGCGAGGAAGAGCCCGAACTCGAGGCTGGGCCTGCTGTGTGGCGTTGGGCCTGTGCCTCGTCTTCATGAACCTCAGTTCAGTATGCAGAAGGCAGAGTGGCACCTTGACCTCCTCCTGGGAGACCGCACAGGGCAGGGGTGATGGAGGTGCCCTGTGTGCCCTCCTTCCAAAGGGTTATCCCACTGCTCTCTGAATTCTCTGGTTTCTTCCAGATGACGCCTTCATCAACCCCCATTTGGCCAAGGTCTTTGAGCGGGTGAGGCAGAGCGCCGACTTCATGCCGCTGAAACAGATGACGGTGAGGCAGGCGCTGATGCGGAGTTGGGGTCCTGCAGCCCCGTGGGAGGGGGTGGGCGGGGGGCTTCTCAGGGTGCCCCTGGCTGTGCTCACAGCCCCTCCCTGGCCTCTGCTACCCAGAAAACTCTCAACAATGACCTGGGCCCCAACTGGCGAGACAAGCTGGAGTACTTTGAGGAGCGGCCCTTTGCAGCCGCCTCCATTGGGCAGGTGCACCTGGCACGCATGAAGGGTGGCCGCGAGGTGGCCATGAAGATCCAGGTAGGCACCCAGTGTGTGCTCGTCCTGGTGGGGGCTGACAGGGCAGAGCCAGGGCCCTGCAGTGTGGGGGCCTCTGCTGCATCCAACATCCCCGTGGGCCCCGTCATCCAGGGCAGGGCCTGTGTTTCATCACTTCTGTCCCCAGCTCCTGGTCAGCACTGGGTACTGAGAAATATTTGCCGAGTGAGTGTGGGAGGGAGGACAGCCTCCCAGCAAGCTTGGTTTGCATGGGGCAGGGACAGGGGACAAGTGACTGCTTGGGGCCTGAGCTGAGGGAATGGGGCCCTGAGTGGGTGGCTGTTCCTGAGGGTGGGAGGGGGGCAGTAGACGGTGGAGAACAGGGTCATGGCAGCATCGGTGGGTCTTGGCTTTGCCTTGCCAAAGTGTGGGGTCTGGGTGGGACACGGCTGGGAAGCTGATGGGCTATGGAAGGGCGGGCTCTACAGGGCTCTGCTCTGTCTGCCCGGGTGCCCCTCTGCTCCCCCTGCAGTACCCTGGCGTGGCCCAGAGCATCAACAGTGATGTCAACAACCTCATGACCGTGCTGAACATGAGCAACATGCTTCCAGAAGGTCTGAGGCTGCCCCTGGGCAAGGGGAGGAGTGTGGGATGGGCTCTGGGGACCTGAAGGGGACCCCCCAGCCCATCCTGACACCCTCCTCCCTGGCTCAGGCCTGTTCCCAGAGCACCTGATCGACGTGCTGAGGCGGGAGCTGGCTCTTGAGTGCGACTACCAGCGAGAGGCCGCCTGTGCCCGCAAGTTCAGGTGCAGCTCCAGCCTCAGGCCTTTGCCTGTTGGGAAAACAGACGGGGTGGCTTCAGGCAGCCCTCTGTGGGCTGAGGGCCCTCTGGCTCTGACAGCAGATGGCTGTCGTTGGGGCTGGGGGCCGGGGCCCCATCCTGCCCAGCTCACTGTCCTGTGTCATCCCTGGTGGGGTTGGGGGGTGGGAGCATCAGGGCGGCCGAGTGTGACCTCCCACCGCCACCAGGGAGCTGTTGAAAGACCACCCCTTCTTCTACGTGCCGGAGATTGTGGACGAGCTCTGCAGCCCCCACGTGCTGACCACAGAACTGGTGTCCGGCTTCCCCTTGGACCAGGCTGAGGGGCTGAGCCAGGAGATCCGTAACGAGGTGTGTCAATGGTGGCCCTGGAGACCCAAGGTGCTCCCTGTGGGGCGAAGGGGACGAGAGGGCTGCTGCGTTGCTCCACCCAGTGGTACCCTTGGAATCAAAGTCATCTCTGGGTGGAAGGCAGGATGGCGTGGAAGATGGGGGGAAAATGGGAGTCAGGCTTCCTCAGCCTAGATCCAGGGTCACCAGGCAGCCTGGCGCTGTGTGACCGGGACCCACCTGCCCCCAGATCTGCTACAACATCCTCGTCCTGTGCCTGAGGGAGCTGTTTGAGTTCCATTTCATGCAGACAGACCCCAACTGGTCCAACTTCTTTTATGACCCTCAGGAGCACAAGGTGAGCACCCAGTGGGACTCCCACAGGGAGCCTGAACTTCCTGGGAGCAGGGCTGCGAGATCTGGGGGTCTTGGCTGTGGTTGCACACCCCCCCCCCATTCCCACCCTGTCCTCCACTGGGGCAAACCTTCGCCCGGTCTTGACCATCCCCAGGTGGCCCTTCTGGACTTCGGGGCAACTCGGGAATTCGACAGATCCTTCACTGACCTCTACATTCAGGTAGAGGTGGAGCCGGGGGCCTGGCCTTGGCCTACGCTCTCCTGAGGCTGGGATGGGATGCCTGGATCTCGGAGGGAGGGTGGGCTTCTGTCCTGGTGTCCCTGCCCGCCCCCAGTGTCTGGTGACAGTGGATGAGGCCACAGCCGAGTCAGACTCTGGGAAGCAAAGGATAAAAGTGGGTTGGCCGGTGGCCAGCATGGGGAGGGGCAGGTGCCAGCTCCCTGGACCCCCAGGAGCTCTTTATGTGCTGCCCATGGTGGCTTTCTGTGCCTCCACCCAGATCATCAGGGCTGCTGCTGACAGGGACCGGGAGGCTGTGCTGAAGAAATCGATAGAGATGAAGTTCCTCACCGGCTACGAGATCAAGGTGAGCTCCCCGTGATGAGGTCCGCAAGGTTGGCTGAGCCAGGCACGGCCCCTGGGGCCAACTTCAGTGCACGTGGGGAGGGTGGGCTGTGGACTGCTTTTCTTTTGAAGTCTGTTGGGAACTGTGGTTTATAAATGGATGGAATCAGAGGTGATAGCTGCCCTTAAGGGTCTCCACAGAGCCCCCGGGCTGCATTAGGCATAGTCTGGAAGCCAGGCCCTGCCCCGTGCTGAGTTCTCAGGATGCCGGGGGACTGGCCATGAAGCTCTCGCTTCACCTCCCACTCCAGCCCACTTGGACATCCAAGTCATGGGGCTCATCATACAGGAGTTCAGGGCCTTGGTGAGGGCAGATGGGGGTGCAAAGCCCAGCCTTCACTTCATAAGGCCTCACTGGGGAAGGGTGAGGAGAGCATTGGAAGAAATCTTAAGGGGCATAGGTCAGGGTTCCCATCACCAGAAGCCACTCAGAAAGCAGCACTCACCTCTCCTGACAGTGGGGCAGAAGGTTTGAAGACAGTGGGTTGTCTCGGAGAGTGCAGAGGCTCAGGCCTAGGCACTGTTCTGTTTGGACTGACAGGTGTTTCATAAAAACTTTGAATTCCAGTGCCATTGGGCAGGAATGCATTCTGCCGCAGACCCCACCACTCCCTTTCGTCTTCCATGGAGCCCAATTTCACATATTAATGATGTTTCCTGGCCCCTATGGGTTTGAATTTATATCCCAGGTACCATTATTTAATCTAGTTGAAACAGTCACCTCCCTGATCTGCTCAACTTACAGAGAGAGCTTCTGAGAGCTCAGTCTAGGGACTGTGGCAGGAGCCCTGGGGTCTGAAATCTGATCTCTGCTCACCTTTCCTCTTCTCCATCCAGGCCATGGAAGATGCCCATTTAGACGCCATCCTCATCCTGGGGGAGGCTTTTGCCTCAGAGGAGCCCTTTGACTTTGGCACCCAGAGCACCACCGAGAAGATCCACAACCTGATCCCCATTATGCTGAGGCACCGGCTTGTCCCGCCGCCTGAGGAGACCTACTCCTTGCACAGGAAGATGGGGGGCTCCTTCCTCATCTGCTCCAAGCTGAAGGCCCGGTTCCCCTGCAAGGCCATGTTCGAGGAGGCCTACAGCAATTACTGCAGGAGGCAGGCTGAGCAGCAGTAGCTGCAGGCCCGGTCGCCCGCAGACGGTCCTGCCGCTAAAACTAGTAGGAAGCTGGTGGTGCCAATGCTCCGTTTCATCTCCTTCGCCCCGTGAGAGGGTGGCCGCTGATGGGGAGGGACGCTGCTTGGAGCCTGTTGCCAGTGCGGTTTTTATCACTAAGTGGGTGTTGGGGTGAGAGCCACGAGAATTTGAAAAGCAACCCCACTATGGTCAGAATCTGCGTATGTTTATTCATCCTCTGAAATAACTCTCGATAAAAAGACAATTTTATTTCCTTTTCCTTTTTGTAACAGGGGTTTTGCTAATGTGAATGTTAACCAGGAGGTGAGAGTTCTCCCTTTGAATCCCTGCCACAAAAACAAAACAAAAAAACCAAAAACCAAAAACCAAAACCAAATACCCCAAAACCAGAGAAACCTTTTGGATTTTACTGAGTGTAGTATAAGGTTTATGCGTGTATGTGTTTCTAGAATGAGATCTGTGTTTTCTGGCTTTTCCTCTCCAGCCTGAGATCTGGAGCTGGGAGAAGTGCTGATCTGAGCAGTGCCAACAAGTGCTGTTTCACCGAGATGTCCACCCACACCTGCTCTCTGGCTGGTTCCTGTATGGTTTTTTGACAACCAGAAGTTTCCAGAGAACTGCTGCCTCCTATGGGGAGGGGCAGGAGCTGCAGAAGGGGAGAGAAAGCCACGTGCTGTCTCTGTGCTCGAAGACAGGTGTGTGGGGGTCCCGGAGCCGTTGTGGAAGATGTGCACATGTCACCTGGTAGGACCCGAGGGTTCAGCACAGGCTCTGTTAATTTTTGTACAACTCTTGTAAAGACTTGTTTCAATTAAAAAAATCCTATCATTGTGGCATTCATTCTTTTACTTCAAAAGGGGTTCAAAGCTGCTGGTGATGAGCCCGAGGTCAGTTTAATACCCTTTCCCGCCTCTAGAAGCTCCTGCAAAGTTTGCCCCTTTTCCCACTGTGAGGCTCTTGGTGCCTGAACCTGGATGGCTTGGTCCACATTCATCAGAGAAGTGTGGACCAAGCCTTCTGGGTTGAGTGTCTGCCGCTTCTCTGCAGTAAGTAGATGGAAAATCAAACCGTGTTTACATAGACGTCACACTGGTGGGGAATTCTGGCTGGCAGACGGCGGGTCCTTAGTGTAGTGGGCTCCCTGCTGGTAACTGCACATGGCAGGGCCACCTGCAGACGCTCAGCCCTGCAGACTGAGTGGGAAGTCAGAAGAGGGGAGGTGAAAGCGTCAAAAGAATCGAACACTATTCTCACCTGAGCTATGGAAGGAACTATGAAAGTCCTAGAATAAACTAGCCCACGTCCTCCTAGTGTAACGAGGACACCTGGACGGGGAGGGGGACTGGCAGAAGCGGGTCCCATAGACGAAAAGAGTCACTTTTCTCCATTCCTCAGACTTTAATCAGCGAAAAAAAGACAGAATACTCAATCCTAACAGTTCCCTGTTTTATTGCAATACATCAGCGTCTGGTTAATATTAAGTGATACCAACATAAAATATGGGCGAGGAGTCTTTTGTTACATTTTTGACTGTCTCGCCTTAAATATTTCTGTGCAAAAGAATCCACACCATTGTTTGGTAGCAGAGAATCTCTTATAAAGTTCCCTAAGACGTTGAGGGCATAAAACCAAACAAAATGAAATAAGGAGTGATAAGAGGCCAAAGCAGTATCTTTTCCCCTTCCATACACACTTATTTGTCAGCATTATATCCTAAACCAAAAAATGATTACACCCAGGCCATGCAAAACTGTACAATAATATTACAATGAGAAAAAACCCTAAAAAATTTATAAAATAAATGATATTACACTATCAAATAAAAAGGCAGGTCATTTTGTTTTCATGAAATTTCCAGGTTGATTTTTCATCAGTTTCCCCCCTTAAATGCAATGGTTTCTATGTGGACTGGCTGTCCCCGGGAAGGAAGTGCTGGGCAGGAGACAGAGCTCCAGCGGAAGCGAGGCCCTCTTACCGAGCAGGACTCTGCGAAGAACTCTGGACTTGTGGCATAAAGTCGTAACAAGGAAAGATTTTAAGAAGGGCCCGACGAAATGCCATGTGGCTTATCTAGTTAATCAGGGACTGGGCCAGGGAGAGGCGGGGAGCCAGGTGCCCAGTCACTTCCCTGTCATGCCCCGCGGACCAGGCAGTGGCAAAGTCTGACCACTGCTGAGAATGCGCCCTCGGTCCAGAGAGTGGATGCCGAGCTCTGCAAGGCCCCGCTTAGCTGGGAGACCACGGTGTTCGTGGCCAGAGGCTAGCAAACGGCCCTGCTGTACCTGGGGGTTAGGGATGTCCGCCCACCCCTACTCTGGCTTTTCTTTAATGATACCTGAGAGTCCATAAAAATGCAACTGGTCTTTCACAGAAGCAGATGTGGCCACTGAGTAACAAAATGACGTGATCCTACCCATATGGAAGGCAGGCAGAGGCTGAGAGCCAGCCAGAAATGACAGATTGTTGCTGTAAACGTAATAGGAATTTCAGATTCTTCCCTGAAGCATGGGCACAAGAATAACTTGTAAAACTAAATATATGGGCTGTTTTTAGTTGTATTTCATAGCCTTAAAACTGTGCTCCCTGGAAAAGAAGATAAATCACTAAGTGTCGGGATAAGTGCGTGTGTGCGTGTACACACGTGACAAGATGTGAAATCTGCTTTAGCAATCATTTTACAAGGAGGAAGGCTTTTGTTTTTTGGCAAAAAGATATATATGTATATATGTAAATTTATACACCTAAAGCACACAGCAAGATTAAACTAGTAATTCAGGAGAAGACGACAAATTGGCTGAATGTAGATAGCACCAAATACCAACACATCTAGACTATGCCAGCAATGCCTCTCTATTCATCTTTCCTTTCTGCTGAGAAGAGAAGTGAGTTCCTGCTGCCACATAAGTTTCTTTAAACATCCTGGCCAAAAACAAAGGATGACTTCAGACAGCAATATCACATCTTTTCTATGATCTTTGTTACTGATCCCTTTGAATGATCATTATGTTTTCTGTTTCTCTAGAACCCATTCCCCATCTTTTCAAATCATTCTTCTCAGAAGCTTCTGAAGGTAACTGCTTCATATTTAAGAATGGGGATAAGCCCAGCAGAATGATCATTATCTTGGGAAAATACCCCCCAAACTACTACCCTGGGCAGTGTTTCTCCCCCAAAGCCCTGCTGTTGGAAACATATTTGGGACTGCTCTCTTACTACTGGTAAGACCATTTCACATGACTGGGGTATAGTCTGCTGGGTTGATATTCCACCTCCCTGTGAGCCCAGCAGCCAGGACGAGCCCTCAGGACTCTCATCTGCCCTGTTGGAAGTCTGCAGGGGTATGACTCACTGCAGTGGAGCACAGACTTCAGGTATGGTTCTATTTTGATCCTATAAGCATCTTTTAAAAAATTAAAAAACCTACAGAAACTTAGCTGTCAAAGCTATAAATTAATGGCATAGCTTAATGTGGAGTCCTGTCACTCTCAGCCAGCTCAGCCTCAGGCAGGAGAGAAAAGGGAGGCAGGAAGAGGCAGGGGGACGAAGGAAGGGGAGAGGGAGGGTGTGGAGGACGCGGGGAGAGCCAGTTCCCTCCTCTCTTGGGGAAGTGCCAAGTTTAAGGAGCTACCAGAGTCACGGCAGTAACCAAACTCAAGGTCTGACTCTTGATATCTGGATGCACAAAAGGATTTTACATGACACCTTTTTTTCTGAAAGCAAAGGATTTAGAAAATTAGAGTTGTGCAGTAATTTGTGCCCATCCAAAGTAAAACATAATCAAATCTGAGCAAGCACCGAGTTCAGAATGTTTAAATGTCAAAGCTGTTATTATTTTAAATTCACTATTGTAACATTTTACAATATAATCCTCAAACAGAATTCTTTCCTCCCTCACTGAACCTCAGTAACCTGCTCCAGAGATCAGCATCAACTTGGGAATAGTCTGGCTCCCTGTGGCCTGTGGTGGGAAGGTGGGCACAGCTGTGGCTAAGGAGAAAGCTGTGAAATCAGGGCTGAAACGAGAGTTCAAACACTGCAATTCAGACGAGCTACTGCAGGAAAACACTTCCATTTTAGTTGAATTTTAAAGAAGAAAGCAGAAAATCTTTCTATCTCTCAGAGAAATTTAGATATAAAGTAAAAGAGAGGCAGATCCTGTTTACTCCCACGAGAATATTTTTATTTCTAGCCCTTTCTCTACTTCTGTGCTTAACTGGTGAAATGACTCTAGAGAAATAAAGTTCTGCATCTCATTTCCTTGTGGTAATTAAAACAGCAGGAATTCAAATGGAAATGTGACTAACAACACAATACGGCAACTAAGGGAGGAAATGCTTACGCAGTCAAGATGGCCTCGCTGGGCTGCCTTCCTGCCAGTGCCCTGGGCTGAACACGTCCATTCCCCACTGGGTATGGAAAGAATATTTGGTTAAGGCTGTTCAAGTCCTTGCATTTGAGGTTTTATATTATTTGGTAATTAAACTCTTCTTCCCAGGCTTATCTGAGGAAACTCACACCCCCTCACCCCAAAACAGACTCCTCACCAAGAAGCCAGCTCAGCTGGGGGACAGATGCCTCACTGCAACTCAGGGAGGGAGGGGATCAGCCAAGGAAAAAAGCACTTTTAGGAACCTCTTTATGGGCCTTCAGAAACTATGACATTCTTGTGTCCTTTCAGATGGAGGGGATCCAGGTGACAAAGCTGCATTTCTACATTCGTCTGCAAAAGGTACCAAAATAAAATAATAAATGAGAAGTGAGGTTCAAATTCTACCACTAGAAAAAAATGTCTTGGATAGAAGTAAATCTGCCTTTTAATGATGCTGCTGAGAGGCTTCAAAAATGTTCAAAGTCTGGTTCCTAGGTCACACTCCAAACCAATGAAACCGAAGCCTCCAAACGCCTCCTAAAGCTCCCAGGTGACCGCGACCAGTCTGAGCAACGGCACTAGAAGAACTCTCAGTCCCCAGCTCTCCCTCTGTTAATGTCAGCTTGACGCCTTCCTACCATTAATTACTTAGTTGGAAAAGACGAGAAACAACACATTTCTTTAAATTAAATGATCTCTCTCTCATATATGCATCCATCTTTCATTGAATACAAGATGCTTCTTTTTACTATATACATTCAGTATTTAACCTCTACATTTGTGTATTTACTTAAACTCTGTATTGTAGTAAAATATGCATCGTTTTAGTGAACAGGGATTTACTGGCAACAATCAGGGGGACATTCACGGCGGTGCTGAATGGGCTTGGCACCTGCCCGGGACCCGCTGGCGAGTCCCAGGTGCTGTCTCAGGGCTACAACGAGACTCTACTGTGGAAACAACGTCTGTCTAATCTTATTCTTATCACTTACATCTGTGTAATCTGTCTACTTAAGCTACCTTTGGGGGAGGGGTGAAGTATTATGGAAAGCAACTCTAAGTGCATGAAGTGAAATGAATATTAATCTAAGCTGCTCAATGAAAGTCTGCCTTTATGGTTGCTGTTCAGTCTCGGGGGCGGATGCAGGTCCTCGGCCCCCGGCCCTGCTACTGCTACCGCCCCGCCGGGGGTCTTCAGGCAGAGGTGGAAGAGGACAGGAAAGTGGGAGAAGGTGAGTGGAGGGGAGCTCAGAGCGGGAGGCCGTTCAGGGGTCCCAGCTCCCACGGTCGGTGCTCTCCAGGGAGAGGCTCTTGGTCTTTCGGGGCGACACGGGGCTGGGAGGGCTGCTCAGGTTGGAGCTGTTGGAAGCCGTGGAATGCCTCGGAGAATCCGAGTCCTGCAAGGCCCAAGGGAAGAAGACATTAAGGAGAAGCAGAGGGGCTCGGGCTACCGCGGGTGCCCTCCAGCCACCCCGGCCAAGGCCCTGTTATGGCTCTCCTACTGTCAGTAAAAAGTGCCCATTTTTTGAGCAGAATCAGAGGCACAGAATATAACAAATGCTTACAGTCCCTCCTGCAGGTCTTTAGAAACGTAGGCCATTTTCATAAAAGCTACTAGAAGTCTGAACACCTCTAGGGAAACTGCAGTTTGCAACGCAAGTGACCTGCTCGGCCACCCCCTAGTGGGGAGTGAGTGCGCAACCCTCCCGCAGCTGAGGCCCATCTCAAGGTGGTGGGACAGAGTCGCTAAACCCACTAGTCTTTCCCACCCAGGACTTCTACAAACCCCTGTCTCCAGACACAGCCACTCCCCCTGCTGTCCTCACCTCTCCATCATAGTCCCTCGCTGGGGCGTCACTGCCTTGGTCCATGCCTCCTGAAGACAGTGAGCCCTCAGATGGGGAGGGCATGGGCTGACGCTTCGCACTGTAGCTCCCTCCAGAGAATTCTCTCTTTAACGCACTGCCATTCTGTGCGGATGACCCTACAGCACACGTGCAGGTAAAACTTCACACATGCAGAAGGGGACGCTCCTTTAGAAAGTGCACAGAATGCTGAGGTGACAAGCCATCGTTCCTGCTGTCCTGGGGTCATCCTCCCGGCTTACAGCCTCTCACCGATGAACAGTGAGTCCAGCTGCGTTACCTGGACACCCCAGTCCACCAGGAGCCTGGCCACCCGGAGCTGCTGTTCCTGCCCCGGGCCAGCTGCCCGGGCTGCCGGGTGAGTGGGCAGCTCTCCAGGCCGCCTGCCTCTGCCCTGCTGGCCGTGTCCGGGCTGCCCGGCTCGCTAGACAACTCCCACATAATCCACATAATCAATTAGTCCCAGAAATAAAGACCATGCCAGCTGATGAGCCATAACTATCACTTAATGTCTAGAGACTTTTCATAAAAAATACAGAGGAACATAAGAGAAGCCTTTTCATTCCAGAGGGTAAAAAGCCTGAGATACAAAATGAGGTGAGAGTCTTTAAGAATCGCACTCTATTTTCAAATTCTGTATTTTCTGCTCAATTCTGCTGTGAACCTGAAACTGCTCTAAAAAATAAAGTCCATTAATTTAAAAAAATTGTGTGAAAAAGAAGAACTGCACTCTATTTTGATCTTAGAGTTGGGGTACATCAAAGGGGGACTGGCACCATTCAGAGGAAGGCAAAGGATGGCCAAAAACATCTTGGAAATCTTGGGTATTATTAGTATCTATTCAAAACTCAGCATTCCCTACTACTGTTCTTAAGTTTTTTCTTAAAAATGTTTTAATCTTGCTGAGCTTCAATATTAAGATCACTGGTCAGAAAAGACTGTGACACTGTTGAGGTCCGAGCACAACCACAAGTATAGACTGTGATTATTCCAATGTTTTGCTGGTTTAACAAGTCCCAATTTATTTTTTTTACATTGAGAATTCAAAGACAATGTCAAAAAGTAACTGATTGAAGCATATGCACCTATTGACACGCACACGCAGAAGTCTTCAACTGAACAGGGGCCCTCCTGGTGAAGTCCTGCCCCTGGTGATCTCCTCAGCGTCCTTCTAGTTTCAGTTTCTCTCCTGAGCCTCCAGCTGTGTGTGCATTTCCCTGTCACCATGATTTACTTACTGCAGAGGTTACCAACTCTGTATACTGCACAATAAATTATAGAGCTTTAAAAATACCAGTGCCTGGGCCCCAACCCGGACCAATAATGGCAGAATTTCGGACTTTTAAAAGCTCTTCTGATGATTCTAGAATGCAACTCAGGTTGAGAACCACTGACTTGATCTAACTCCCTAGGCAATCTGCTCTTTCTCAACACTCCAGCCAGTTTCTAGAGGTGCCTTTACTAGACACACACTGATTTTCATTTGTTGATGTGTTTATTTGGACGTGTACTCTACTTTTTTAATGTGGATCTTTTGTCTCCTTAGATTACAATCTAACTGAAGGCATAAATCATTTTTAATGATTTCTCTTCCAATTCCACGCTTAGTTTAGTGCCCAATTTAACAAAAGCCGTAACGTAAATTACTGTTTTAAAAATTTTGTCATTCTGAATAGAAAATCCAAACTGCCAGAGTTCTGCTGCTCTGCTTACTGCCCTGTGTGACCTCAAGCAAATGACTTTACCTTTCTGAGTCTCAGTTTTCTTCATTTGTAAATAAGAAAATAAATTCTACCTTATGGGATTTTTGTGGAAACAGCTGAGCATTCAATACATGGATTATAAAATGTAAGACAGAAGGTGTGCGATCAGGCTGCCAGTGCTGAGTCCGTCCCTCCGTCCCAGTGATCGATTATAGCACAAAGAACTTGATCCACCTTCGTGATCCATACCTTTTTTTTGTTCCTTTCAAAGAAAAATCACATGCAACCACCCTAATCTTAAAAATTTGAGGAAGAGTCGTTTTGAACAGCAAAGGGGACAATCTGGAAACTGTGGTCCCTGCTGACTGAGACCATATACTCAGGCAGGGTCTTTGCCAAAGAGTTCTAGATGGTGATTTGAGGGGCAGGACCCTAAATCTCTTGGGGTGAGAGTGTCTAACTCTGCATGACCTCTAGGAAAGTCGGCAGGTTCCCCAGTGAGCCTGTCACTGACAGGAGCAGATGGAGTCACGGTGGAAAGCTCTGTTTATGGGACTTTAGTCACGAAGCCATCGTGCGTCTGGCCCTGGAAGGTCCCATGCTTCTGGTTGTGGAGAATGACAACATGGTCCGCATTTCTTCTTGTGTCTCTCTTGGCTGGCTGTCCTTCTGGAAACTTTGTACATGAGCTGGGCTATTCTTGAAGCTAGTAGAAGGCACTCTAAATAGCAGAAGCCCCTGGGAATTCTTGGGACGGTCTTCCCCTTACCTCTACACAGCTTGTCAGCAAGAATTTCAGGAAGGCCAAGCCTGATAACTGCATTAAAGGCCTTAACAGGAATCTGGAGCTGTCTCTAGCCTCTAGTTTGCACACTGTCAACAGTGACAGTGGACCCTCACTTCAGCACTCCTAAGGAGGTGGCCACTCGGCCCTTCAAATCTCTGTGTTACAGTTCCTATCTTACCTGTAATTCCACAAATCCAAAAGCCCTGAAAACCAAAACTTTTTTCTCGAAGTTTGATGTAAACCCATGTGTTGGCAAACTTAATCTGAACCAATTGGAGGTGTATCATACACTTTATTTAAAGAGTACACTTATTTATATATTCATACTGTGACCTAGTCATAAATTTGGCTGTATAAATATTGATGTTTGTAGGTGCTGTCTTAGATCTTGCTGGGGAAATATAATATATGGAACCCTCCTAAAATATATTAAAGAAAAATATGAATTCTGAAAACAAACATCTGACCCCAAGACTACTGGATAAAGGATTATGGATGTAATTACTAATATTGTGATGATTTTTTTGCATCTCAAGTCTTGATACCTTCCAGTCAGTTATATTAAATCCACTATCTTATCTAGCCACTATTAATAAAAAGGTGATTAATAAAATGGTTGTCATTTTTCTGACTGGCTGGAGTTTTACGTGCTGCTTAGAGATGATTTTAGGAGATAATAGCAAAAAAAAGTCACAAGATGTGCACTTCAACTTCTGCCTGTCGAATGAAAACTCCTTGAACATGCTCTATGAACCTGTAGCAGGCACCTGTCCCTGGTGTTCATGCCCCGGGGCAGTCCCCTCCAACTGTACCAGGCTTGGTCTGTGTGATTAACAGCGTGCTGCAGGAGTGATGGAAGGTCACTCCTGAGACTGGGTTATAAAAACACTGCTGTGTCTGTCTCTGTCTCTCAGGTCACTTGCTCTGAGGGAAGCCAGCTGTCATGTCACCAGGACTCAGGCCACGTACAAACAGGCCTGCGTTGGTGAGGAACGGAGGCCTGCCAACAACCACGTTGAGTGAGCTGGGAAGCAGATTCTCCAATCACCGTCAAGCTTGGAGTTGACGGCAACCCTGGCAGGCAGCTTGACTGCAGCCTCCTGAGAGACCCTGAACCATCCAGTTAAGCTCCCAGACTCCTGACCCTCGGAAACTGTGAGAGATAATAAACATTTGTTGTTTTAAGCTTTTGAGTTTTGGGGTAATCTGTCCTACAGCACGAGAACAAATGGTACTCCAGCACCATTCCTCTTTATGGCCAGAGCCTAAAACCAAAGCGGGTGCTGACATCGGCATCTGCTGCACGGACAGTAAGTGAAGGACGCCACTCAGTCTGCACCAGGGGCTTGACTCCAATGTCTCACATTCAAGAACACAAGGCAACAAATACATTTCTGACTGGATGACTTTTAAATATGAAATTGGATTTCCTACAGACTGTTTTCCCTAGAGATCAGCAGTAGGGAAGTGAAGAGAGGTTTTGTTAAAGTCGCTGCTGGTGCCCTCGTTACCCTCTCTCGTCTCTAAGCACACGCTGGGTTACTTCTGAGAAAGTGACAGGAAAGCAGCTGTTGGCCAAGAACAGTCTTGCTCTTAGATAGAGGTCCTTCCCTACTTAAAACTCTTCAGAGGCTTCCCATTGTGTTTTCAATAAAACAAAACATGTCTTACCTTGGTCCCCAAGTCCCTGCTTGATCCAACCCTTGCCTACCTCTTGTGCTTTACTTTGTGTCACTCCCTGACCACTACCAAGTAGAGGCAGCCACTGTGGCCTTCTCTCCATCAATCAAACATGACTCAAAGCGACTTCACCTCTAAGAAGGGCATGTGATTTTCCTAGTTTTTCTAAGTGGGAATTCATCCTCGACAGCCACCACTTATGAGTCTCTATTACTGTGCCCTGTTTATTTCCTTCAGAGCACTTATCACCACAATGTGTAGTAGTATTTGTCTCCCAGATGGGCTGTAAACTCTAAAAGGACTCCATAACTGTTTTCTTAACAAGCGCACTTGTGCTTCGAGACATGACCCAGCAAGTTCTGAGACACCGTACCACCCGAATGCACAGGACTACCTTGCTAGGAAGTGCCCTCCTGCAGCCGGGGCCACTTACTTGCTGATAGGCCACTGCTGGCGCTCATGGAGCGACCGGGTTCAGGGCGGGATTTGGTGATAGATGGAATGCTGACTGAGCCACTGAATGCTGTCCGACTTTCCTGAGGCCGAGGGTTCTAAAGTCAAAAGAGAAAGAAAAATTCTTCATCCAGAGAGAAACTCATTTTCTCAGAGATGTCTATTTTTCACCCTAATTTCTAGAAATAAAGTTGTCTTGACCAGAGTGACACAGAACACGAAACAGATTACATAATCCCTCCTGCCCACAAAAGTCCAGAAGCCCCAACAGAAGTAAACCACACCTCAGTCAAGGATAAGTGCTTATCCTTACACTTACTGAAATACTCATCAACAAATAAGACTCTGTTGTTGTGAGAACAGTGAGTAAAAGTTACATGGTTAGAAGTGACAGTGAAATGCAGAATTACATGGACATCTGCAGATAAGAGAAGCAAAGCTTTTACCACCTATGAGATTTTTATCTGCTTAGAATATAACTCACTAGCTGAAAAAGCCCATTTGGAAGAAAGTCACTTAGAAGTCCGTTCTTCTCAAGTCCCTGTTCTATTGTCCTGATACCGACTGCCCCACAGGCATGCTCCCATCCCAGTCACCAGGCAGCCTTCCCCCTCACACAGACAGAGCAGCACTGGAGTCATAAATATGACACCTGTGACAACCACAGCCTGTGTGAAGTGATTTAACTCGGGAATGTTGGTTTGAGAAGTTTTCCGTCTAATAATGAATAATTTTGGTGTCCAAGGTAGGAAAATGAGCCATAGATTGCTTTGAAATTCAGGCCTTTTCAGAGCAGAAGGGGTATCGGGGCTGATACAAGAGAGAAGGTTACAGCATCACAGCTGATGCAGGGCCAAAGCTGGCAATCAGGAAAGCATGCACTAACATCTCTTGAAAAACTCCAAATCATACATTTTGAAGAATCACACATACTGAAGGGTGGCTGGCTGGCTCCAAATTTAACCACTGTCATTTTGATTTATATACTAAATTTATAAAGTCCATGTAATTCTTAGTGTGTTATTTGTTTAAAGCAAATGTTTTACCTTTTTTTCTCTAAGAAAACAAAAATTTTAAAACAGAAACAGTGTTAGCATTTCAACATCCACTCACAGGAGCAGCCCTGTGAGGTGCCCGTGACGTGCGTACAATGCAGCAAAACAAAGCTCAAGAGAGATGGGGATATCAGTTTTGACCTTTAAGCTTTTATTGTTTTTGCTATAAACCTTAAGGTACCTTGGTGTTGTCTTTCTCTATAAAAACAAACTTACCCAAGAAAAAAGGGTAAAAATTAAACCTATAAAAATACCAGTGGTTTAGTAACACTGAATGTTGAGGTAATGAAAGAATGATACACAGAAGATATGTTCTGAAAAAAATTAAAAAACCCAACCCCAACCCAAAAGTTTATCATTCATTTAGCTGAAGTTCAACTTCATTATAAAAGAATCTGAAACCTAAGCTCATGGTTCTTTTCTTGTACAAATATACTTAAGATTAAGGTAAAACTTCCATCAACAGTAGTATTTTTATTTATAGGTGACTAACTTAAGCAGCATTTCCACCATCTTTCACACCAAAAATTCTTGACTAATCAATTTATATGACTTCCTCTAGAATCTACTCCCTACAATCTGTTACCAAGGAAACTTAGTTTATCATAAGTTTAAGGCTTAGTTTATCATAACTAATCTTATCTTGTCAAATAAGATACTTAAATGACATTATAGCTTAATGTCAATGACATTTTAATTTAGAATAATTTTATAATACAAACAAAAATACAAAAATAAACTTCTCACCCTATAGCTGGGTTTTCTTATTGGAAAGTTACTTTATTAAATATACAAATGAAAAATGGGTGCTGTTATTTTTCTAAGCCAGAGGGAGAGGGCCCTATGAGATATGGATTTGCATGATTCAGCCCAAATATTTTATTATCTACAAAATAAACTTGAGAAAACGCTCCCCTGAAGTCAGTGTAAGCCCGTATTTCTTGATGGAAGGATGGATCTTCAGCTTGAATGGCACCAGCTCTTGGTCCCGCTGCAGAGCCACTAGTTACAGAGACTCAAGGCCGCGTGGGAGGGACCGGCAGCAGGCACCACAGTCCTTCAGAATGCAGCACACTGTTTTTATTCCTCTATTTGATTTACTTCTCTTATTTTGGATTCTGGCTAGAACTACAGGTGCAGCAATAGCTCAAAGATTAGTAAGACTACCTTTTTTGGTAGTTTTTCCTGTTATTCACTGATACTATCACACTTTATATTTTGGAGATTTTTGAGCTTTTCAAGAAGGGGTTTATTGTAGACAGAAGGCCTGTGGACAGGCTCTACTACAGACTTAAGACTATATTCACTAAATATAAAAAATTTCTCTGAATTGAACTGGTTCTAGGGTAACGAGCTATTAAAAAATTCTGAAATTCTAGGATCCCTTTTCTGTTTGTTTAACAGGATAAAGACCTGATCATGGGCTATTTCTTATTACAGTATCTGTAATGGAAACAACCATGGGACGGTCTTTTATTAAATACAGAAAAACCTCCAGTACTGTTTTAGAAATAAAACTGAAATCCTTCCCAGTCCTCATCTTTTTCCTCAAAAGAAGAAACAAAGCAGAACTTGAAGAAAGAGGAGGAGGAAGAGGAAGAACAGAAGTTTGGCGAGAGAGAAAGAGGCCAGAGGAAAACGTTCACAAAATGTACCCCCTTGGCAGTGTTACTTATGAAGCCAGGCAGAGGAGATCCGCACATGGTTAGTAAAAGTTAACACCTAACTCAGCTGTTCATACCCTCAGAGTCATAAAGCTTGGTGTACCGGGGACAGAGCGTAGAGACGGGGAATATTCGGGGTTTATGGAATCAGGAGAGAGAAATTTTTCGGCAGAATTAACAGTCATGTGATAGATGTGCTCAAAGTTGATCGGAGAGGAGATCAGACCGGAGTGATGCTGAGGGGACGGATAAGGGAAACCCGGCTATCAAAACAACAGAAAGGAGAAAAAGGTAATGAGGTGACGAAAATGGAGGCACTGGATACACGTGACATTTCACACAACATGCATGTAAAAAAAATGAATTAAGTATCTCATATTAAGAATTGAATCCATAATGAAATAATTTTAGGCCTTAGAAAGTTAAATTCTATAATCAGTTACTTAAAGAGTTGATTTTTGCAAAAAATCATTTGCCTCATAAAATTATTCTCTTTTATTACTACCATCAAGTTGAGCAGACACTGGGCTTTTTCAGAGACTCAAGTAAACTTTCAAAATTTAGTTCAGTATTTTCTTATGTGATAGAATCAAAATATAGCAAAAATCTACCAAAAACATTAAGCACAGAAAAAGCAGGAAATAAAGAAAAGAACAAGCGAACCTACAACCAGCCTCTCTCCCCAGCAGTGTTATGAAACTGAAGGTTTCTTTTAGAAACCTAAAACCATTCACTGGTATTTATAGACTTCATATGTGTTTGCTTTTATTGATCTTATTTTCCTATAACAGAAATAGTCACTGTGGAATATACTAATTATTGGTTTATCTTTAAGCAGCCCAAACTTATCTCCACTTAGACACCCAAAGAACATGTTTGTTTTTTAACAAGAGAACAACCTTCCCTTCAATGTTCAGGTGTATTTTTAAAAAATGAAATAATGTACTACTAAAGACATAGAAGAACGTCTTTGAAAACAAGGACTCCAGTTTTTCTACATAAAATAACTTCTGAATATTTAGGAACTGTCACTCAGTGCCCAGTCACCTTCTCTAATAAAAAACTTTAAGGTTCCATTCTTGAAAACAACTATGTTTCAAGAAAACATCCTGTAACTCTTCATTAGAGACAGAGGCTGAATGACTTGCCAAGGAGATGCTAACTGATGTTCTCATGAGTTGAGATGAGCTTGCTTTGTGGAAAAAAAAAATCTGGTAAATTAGGTAAGCTTAAAAGAAAGGCTCCTACGTAAGATACTGTTTTAAATTTAGATATGTGAGTGAAATCAGTACTTTCTAAGGTTCTTTTCAAACAGAAAAGACTACTGATGTAAATGTAACTTTGACTTTAAGAAGTAAAGTTACTTATTAAAGCTCTAAAAGGTCATTGAGCTAGAAATTTAATTTATTAACAATTTCAGGAATGGGTAAAGGCTAGGAGAAATGTTATGTGCTAAAAAAATAAATCTTTTAGAGGTAAAATATTATCTTGCATTCAACTGGAGACAAAGTTGTCCTTTATTACCAGTATCCACTTATGAAAAAAGGTAAATGACAAAAAGGATTCAAGGAAACTAACACAGTATGTACTTGTCAGAGTTACATGCTGTTTTAAATTAATTGCTTATATTCTCTTGGCTCATTAAGACACACATGAAAAGAGCCACATCTGATGTAGGAGATAGAAAAAATGACTCCCTTACCCTTACTATCTTTTCCACATTCATGAGGCAAACAACCCTTTACAATATTGTTTTGGTACAAAGGAAACAGAATAAGCCTCCAAAGACATTCAATAGACTTTCTAAGCTAATAAGTATCGAAGGCAATACTGATTTGAATAAGTTAAACATAAAAATGTCTGGGGTACATGCTCTTTGCACAAATGATAACAACATAGCTTTGGAATTTGAAAATATTTCTTATATATGTTAACACTAGATGAATTTAATTCATCTTAATTTTTGGAAATAGTTCATTAAATATAGATAATTATAGTAGAAAGAACATACTAAAATATGAGACTATATTAAAATATCACAAGCTTTTCAATACATGAATATACATATATATACACACTCACAGGTACAGACATGCACATTATTTTCTTTTCAGACATGCATATTCTTGTGTTGTTTACCAACGTCTAATCCAAGTTCTGGGAAGACAGTACATCATAAAACACTTGTTAAGTGATTAAGTGGATGCCTAGGAAAAGCCCCAGCTTTTACGTTCGCTGTTAGTGAAAGGAAGAAAGTTAGGTAAAAATAAAGGAAGACTGAAGAACAGGAATTCAGACACACAAACGCCCTGATGCAATACTACATGTACACGGGAACAGGTGTCAAAACTTTACACCAACTTCTCATCCTGGAAATTCAAAAGTGCTTATGTGATAAGAAAACATGAAAGAAATGAAAGGAACATTAAAAACTGGATTGCACTGCTAGGGCAAAAAATCACTTGTGTTAATAACAAAAAGAACCAACAAGGCAGTCATGGGTTAACAAAATCAGTGACAACAAACGCTAAAAATCAAGGGGATTTAAGTAGCCTGCACAGAAGGAAGCCACATGTCATGGAGTCAGGCTGGGGATGAATCTCTGGGAAATGCTATCTGAACTTGTTTTGCACAGTAATTAAGACTGGACCTTATTTTGAAAAACAACAATAAAAAAAGAGAGATTTCCTTTACTTTAGGTGTTGGGAGGGTGAGGGAGAAAAAGAAGGGATGCTGTGACATAAAAGTTCTTACACTATTTGAAATATGACATTTTGCTTCAGTGTGCTTGTGCAGGGTGTAGGAAAGCCAAGTCTTATTGTATATGAAGGTCTGAAAGAATTCTGGAACATTAGCAAACTGATTTTTCACCTGGTTAAGCAGAGGAACATTTTATTAAATCCTGAAACTACTTTACCTTAAGGAAAATACTGTGGGATATAATAGAATTTATAGAAAAAATTTCCATAATTCTTCTTGCTATGTTGTTGGAATAAGATGAAAACTATTATTTTTTTTGTGCACCAAAATGAAATGTAAGGGAAAGCTTAATTTTAAAAGGATAATACTCATTAAAACCTTGTTGACTACTGAAATAATTTTGTATTTGCTGAGATGTGGCTTTGCAACACATGCATGTATTTGAAATTTGTATCCCTCTATCCCTCCATAGTGCTAATTACACAGCAGATGTTGAAACACTATTTACTAACTAAATTTCAAAAAGTTTCATTAAATCAAATATAAGCTATATATATGTATGTGTGTATGTGTATGTATGTGTTTATATATATATATATTTTCACATTTCAACTGTTAAAAAATTCTCTCTCTTAAGGTGGTTTGTATCTGGTACTGTACCTTCTGTAAGGACAAATGCCAGAGGCTTTGGACTACATGGTTCTGTTATGTTTACTTATGAGAATAAAGGAAAACCAGACTGAAGACTTAGCAAATGTTTAGAATAGGAAAAAAATGGAGAAAAAAATCTATGCCATCATGCATCTTACATATATCATGATATACTGAGATAAACAATTCCTCATTACACTAATATATCCTTACACTAATATATCTTACATGTATTTAAGTACAGACACATGTGTATACACACACACATATATATCCACCTCCCCCTACCCCTTACTCTTAACCCCATTTATATTCACATTCACTCTTCATTTCTCTTACCATGGGCAGGTCTTTTAGGATCTGTATTCCATCTCCTGGACCCATGTGTGCTATGTGGTTAAAATTAGTTGGGTTAGAAATTAATTTATTTCTCATTTCTGGATCTCGTAGCATCTCTCTGTAAGAGAAAACACCTGTTTAGACCTGTCTAGACACTTTTTTCTGTGACCAAGATAATTTTAGAGAAAAATTAAGCATACTTAATTTTTCATAAAAATAAACTGTGAAATCATGTTAATAAGGATAGAGTTAAAATAATAGAATATACTAAATTGAAAATTTACTTAGAAGGCTTTGCTTTGAACTTTAAATAAAAGATCTTATGATTTTTGGTGGGAAAACAGAGGGTTATTTTAGTGCTTTAGATACCAAAGAAGCTCTACTCTATTTTACAGATAACTCTGAACATTTTATGTATGTCTTTTAAAATAACTACTAAAATTTTAGAAATATTTTTATATATAACTGGAAATACTACAAGCCTATTTCTGTTTGCTCATGAAGGGAATATTTAATCTGCACAGATATGTACTATGTTTATAAAGGCTCACACTCTAAAAATTGTAACTATTCCATATACATTGAGAAATGAATCAAAATATGGTACTTTAATCTAATACATACTGACAATTTGGAGAGTATTAATTAAAATTACACTGAGAAATACATTCATTATTGCAGTTTTTAACATCATAGATGGTGAATGATACTTTTAGAGATCAAATTTTCCTTCTAAATCAAATATAGTATTATGATCAAATAGTCTTTCTGATCCTACAAGCATCTTTGGATGAGTATAAATTAAATATCTACCTCCTCTGTTGCATCCTTTCCTCTTCTGGGACTCTGAAGGAATAACGTCTTTTATTGTTAATATTTCTAACCATTTGTTTCCGACTATTATCTGATGTTTCAGGAACTACCAGTTCATCCCCTTCTGTCAAAAAAAAAAAAAAAAAATACGAAGAACAATGATGTTCTTTAAAGTGCTAAATGCTTTTTATCCATTAATCTCCAAGACAGTACAAATGCTAATCAACTGTACAAGTAAATGCAATTCTGATTTTTAAAAGCTGTGTATTGATAATCACAGTAAATAAGCAAAAATTTTCAACAAACATATGTAAATAAATAAATATATGCTGAAATTAAACACAGCTTACAAAATACATTTTCACTTTTATTTTATTATAAACATAAAATGGTACAATTTTACTAGAAGAAAAAAAGAAAAATGTAGTTGCCTTGGTGTCCTGTCACTTTGGCCACCCTACCCTCACTATCTCTGCACTATCTTCTCTCACCTTCCAGGTATTGGTTTCAATGCCTTAGGGTGTTAAAAAGCGCCTACTGTTAACTTGCACAGTAATCAGGCATAAATGGTAAATTATTCATGAAAATGATAACAATTAAAAGTATTTTTATATATTGAAACATTTCCTTTGCAGATCCAATTTGCAATATGTGGAGTGAAGGAAAGGAACTGTGTTTCCACTAGCTTCCTTTACTAAAGGTAGGCATCTAGTTGTTATTTCTGCTCTCCTGATCTTGGAGGGATATTTAATCATATACAACTAGTCACCCAGTGCCAATCCACTTCAATTTTAACACTGAAAGTAAAGCTGTCAACCACGGACTCCTCAAACATGCTGGGATGTGGTGAACATCCTTTAAAATGGTTGACTGTATCTGTACAACACGATGGATACCATTCTCTAAATAAGATAAGGAAAAAGAGAAAAGCCAGTTTGGGGAGTGTTTAACATCCAAAAAGCTAACGTGCGAAGAAAATGGGAAAAAGGTAAGGGGGCCTGTAAGGGAAGCCAAAACAAGATGATTAGGAAAAAAGCAACATACTCCTAGTATCATAGTAATAGCTTGATCACATCGCTTTCCTAACAAATGTTAAAAGGATAAAATTTTAAAAGTAGATGAGAATTTGAGAACTGGAATTTGAGCATTGTGAGGGTAAAGCAGATTGTGGTGAGTTACAGTGGCAATGGGAGATTTTGGACCGCCAGAGGGCTGCCGGAGCCCTTTGAGCTCCTGAGAAATGAAAGAGAAATGAAAGAGAAACAGACAAGATAGAGAAATAGACAAGAGAAATAGAAAGAATCTCCAGGAAATAGCATTTCCTTTCCTTTTCAAAGGACGACTAAATTGAAATCTTGTCAGGTATTCCTTCTCTAAGCTCTACCTTTATTCCTAGCCTAGAGTAGAAAACAAAAGCATAAAAAAAGATGAATTGGAATAGGTTTTATCCCATAGACACAAACTGGGTAATGGACACATTTTATAATCATCATGGTCACATACAGTGAGAAGAGGGTGGATTTAATCTTATACAGAAACCTCAGTGTCAAGAGGATGTACCAGAGCATCAAATCTGAAGCCAAGCAATTTGTGTGTTCAGTACTTAAAAACAAACAAATAAAGCAAAAACAGCAAACTTTTGACGGATTTTTTTTTTTGATAGCAAATGTATTTTGATGCAAATGTATTGGAATGGGGGAAAAAAGAAGATAATAATCCCACTACCCAGAGATAACTGGGTATAAACATTTTAATGTGTTTTCTTGATGCCAGTGTTTTTACTTACATTTAAGTCAATAAATTACTTTAATTACATAATGTACCATAATTACATCTTCATTAACTAGATCCACCACAAAGGATATTAAATTTATGAATACCTTTATGAAGAAACTTGTTGCTAAGACACGAGAATAACTTTATTATGTAGAAGGTAGCATTATAATAATATTTGTTAAAAGTGAGATATGAATTTTTAGGCACACTCTGACTGGCACACAGCCTACTTATTTAATTACATGCAGGTGGTCTGCCTGACTAGGACTCACTTCACTACTTTGGACACCCCTGTGACTTTCCTCTCTTTTCTGCTTCGCCTGTTCATGTTGTCACTAGTACTTCAAAAGCTCTAAGCCCTACGCATTGGCAGAAGATACATTCCAGAAGTCCCAAATTGGAACTCTGGATGAGTTTTCATAATTCTAGTGCTACCAATTTTGGTTAGGTTCTACAGTATTAAAGGTACAGAGGATATATTCAGCTGTACTTTTTCTATTTACCTCAGTACTCCACAGAAAAATATCGAGGTTGGTCAGAAACAAATATTTTCCCTATACATCTAGGCGCGCTTGAACAGAATGACTTTTTGTCCAGTAGTTCATCTCAATACATTAAGAGTATGATAGTGGTCAAGATCACAGACTCTGGCATAAGATACAACTGAGGTTAAGTGGCTCTGCCACTTACTATCTTCAGCAGTCAGCTCAGAGAGAATGTTCCCATGAAGTTCTCCTATTAATGTGTATTTTCTTACCTGCCATCTTATTTTTGAAATATATTAATCTAATTGTCTCCAACCCTAAGAGATTTAGTGATCCTTCACTGTTTAAGGGTCGAACCTAAAATAATAGAAAATAAAATTAGCATTTCAGCAAAACCTTTAAAAAATAAATCAGAAAACTTTGCACCTATTTATAAAGCATACACTATTAAAACCTTTAATTTATCCTTCCTCTTCAAAATATAGCCCCCTCAGAAAATCAATAAAAAATTAACATTCATTCTGACTAGAAAGGTATAAAATTATCTAATTTGAACAAACAAAGCCATAATAATAACATTTTAAAGGAAGACTATTCTGGGCAAAAAAAAAAGGGGTAGAAATACATTTAAACCTTAAATTTGACTTTTTAAAGCCAAATCGTGATACTAAGATATCAACACAGATACTTTATGAATCTTATTTGAACTAAATGTACACATCTGACAGAGGGGAAATTGTACATCGCTGGGGAAGGGAGGGATTATCAATAAATGGTGATGGGGCAACTGGTTATCTATATGGAATAAATGAAACCGAATCCCTACTTCACACCATACACAAAGAATCAATTCCAAATGGATTAGAGATGTAAATGCAATAGGCAAAACTTTCAAACTTTTGAAAGAAATTAAAGATAAATGTAAAGGATAAGAATGATAAATGACTACATTAAAATTTGTAACAATGTATTTTCAGCAATAACAATAAATGTTCCCAAAATACACCATAAAAATTGATAGGTCACAACTAGGGAAAAGATTCACCACACCTATCACTAATCCAGTACTTATTATACATGAATACTTTCAATAAATCAGTAAGAAAAAGACAACTAAACAGAAAAATAAGCAAAAAACATGACCAGACATTTCACAGAAGAGGAACTATGAATGATGAATAAACATATAAAAGATTATCAACAACACAGTTAACTGAGGATATGCAAATTAACACTTCAAAGAGATACCACTTTATAACCATAAGGAAATGGTTATAAAACTATGAACTCTGACGTGGCATGGGCTATTAAGAATTCTTATATACTACTGGTGGGAGTATCAACTGGTGCAATTACTTTGGAAAATAATTTGACACTATCTTGTAAAGTTGAACACTTGCATCCCTGATTCCCATCGATTCCATTTCTGGGCACATGACTTAAAAGAAACTCCTGAATAAGCGCATCTGAAGACATATATCCCAATGTTCACAGCAACAAAAAGCTGAGAAATAACTCAAATGTCTGCTAATCAGAGAATGAAAAAACTGTGATCTATGAATCACAACTATCTATATATATGTATACGTACATATAACATGGATGAATTTTAGAAACACAGTAAATACATGAAGAAAGCAAGACAGAAGATTACATACAACATAACATTTTATTATCTCAAACACAAGCAAAACTGAACAATATACTGTTTAGGAATATTTAAATATACAAAAAATTCTGTATTTTAAGAAAAGCAAGGGAATGAGAAACCCAACATTCAGGATAAGGGAAAAATACACAGGCAGATTCTGTGAAATTGGTAATGTTCTGGCTCTTAAGTTAGGAGGTGAGTTCAAAAGTGATGTTTATTTTATTAAGCTTCATAAAGGTCAAGTATTCTTTTATATATATTTCAAAATTTACATGATAAAAATAAAAGGGGAAAAAAATAAAAAGGAAACTATTTGTAACCAGCCCAAATTTACAAACTAGAGGATCGTATTTAGTTGCTACACATAATGTAGCAGTGTTTACAAGAGTTTTTTTCACTCTGTTACAATTTAAAATTGGGACAGATTTTGAAAAAGATCTTGATTACTTTCTTTTACATATTCCTCTAAACGCTGCCCCCCAACTAATGACACATGCTACATATACCTATATGAAACTATTATTCTTCGCTTTTTCAAAACAGCATTCTATACCTGTAAAATATCTCTTTATGTTATCATAAGGAAATGTTAAAGGAAAATATTATATTTTATTAGGGATATGTGAAACCTTTATTTTTAAATCATGAGATGCTTACACAGAGCTTTGGTTCTAATTTTAATCACTTTTCTAGCCTGTGAAATCTATCCTCACAGGCTTAAAAGCATATTATTATGTAAAAAACAGTAAAATTACAAATAACATTTCTTCAGAGCTCCTTAAACTAAAGTGGAAGATAACTCTGATTTAAGTTGTAAAATATATTCTAGGTGTTCATTATGATAATAACCATAATTTATATAGTGAAACTAAATGTAATAAAAATAATATGGTGCTGAGCTGCCTGAAATTAACAAGCTGGATTTTTATTTTTTTTTCTTTTACTCTTAGCTAAGTCCCAAATTACCAGAATATGACAGAAAATGCTAAATTAGTGAAAAATAGCTAAATAGTCATATTAGTGTTTCACTTATATTCATTTGTTCACTTAGCCCAAATTTTAATGTTAAATTACCTTTTTGAGTGGGAGAGTCTGAATCCATTCCATGGAGTTCACATCAAAGATATCAACTGCATTTTCACTATACACTGAGAGATACGGTGCATTGTAACCTGGGAGACCGCAGGGAGAGAACAGCCGGCTGATTACTTTCAACTGTCAAACCCAAAATGCTTTGAAACATCTGCGCTAAAAAACACTGTGAAGAGGAATCCCACCAAAATCCTATTGTTAAATATAGTAGCCACATCAAAACACTTTGGAAGTAAAAAAAAAAACATAAATTATAAGTGAAGAAATTTTATAGTCATTATAATACAGAAGGATTCTGTTAACACTAAGGTTATAATATTCCCTTGCCCGCCCAATACTAGTTCCATAAAGGAATTTCACTACATTTTAAATAATTGATTCCTAAAGTAGTTAAGCTGTTGACAGTGAAACAAATTCATGAAGTAGGGAAATCCTCAGGTAAGAGTTATAGGCACGTTTATGAATGTGTGATAAAGCACCTGGCACAGCAGATGTTCAATATACTGAAATTACTGAAAGAATGAATGCCAATAAATGGTACCACAAGCAAAGAAAGATCAAACGATTCACCTAAGCTAAAGTCACAAATTAACATTTTGGCAGAGCTATTCAAAAAAACCAGATAGTCTAATTCTTACTCTAATTCCAACTCACATTGTACAATTCACATAATACTTTGAATTATCTGACTAGGATTCATTCTAAATATGATGCCATTGGTAAGAGCATAAATTTCAGAAGACACAGAACATTAAAAATAGTTAAGTCTGGGTAGGTAGGATAAGAAGTATTTTTCTTTTGTTCTTTTTATCTAGATTTTCTGACTTTTTTCCTGTAACAAGCCTGTATGGTTCTCCTAAACTTTCTTATACTGAACCTTGAAACTTGACTGTACTCATACGCACCACTCCTCCCATCTTGTGGCAGTGGAAGAAGTTTTACTCCTCCTGCTCCAAATCCTCCCTGTGTTTTGACTTCCATCCTCTTGGACCTTCTTGGGGATCTTAATCTATTTCCTGAATTTACCATATAGTCAATCCTTCCCTGGTTCCCTAGTAGCTATTTCCCTTCGGCATTTAAACATGCTCAAGCATCTTCCACTAAAAACAAAATATGCCGGATTAGGTACTTCCTCTATGTGCCTCTACGGAACTCTGTACCTCTGCTATCAGAGGACTGATATTCTAACTGCAACTGGTTTCGGCCGGAATCTATTCTATAGCACTCAGTGCTCTGTGAGGGTAAGACTGTCTATTTCGCTCACTGTTATTTCTCTTACAATGAAATGCTAGTAAGTATTCAACACATAGTAAGTATTCAACAATTTATTAATACCTTAATATTTCTTGAAAGAGTGCAGTAGGCAATTTAAAATAGCTACCTATCTAGATAAAAATGTAAAACTGGATAAAACTTCTCAAGATGCTACATTACACCTTTACATAACCGATTAAATAATTCACTTGGTAACCACTTCTCTAGAATAAGTCTTATGAGCTATTAATGTTCACAAGCACTACATTTTGGGGGACCATGAAGATAACTCCTCATGATTATTTCAAAATACAATAATATGGGTTAAAAAATCCACCTAAGTAAAATATTCCATAGGAAGATTAGCTTTAATTATATTCCTGTTAATGTTGACACTGTGGGCCTAGGTCTAACTTCATATGGTTATTTACTTTACATAAGAACATAATTAATACTTAGGAAAAATCCTAAGGATGACTTAAAAAAATAACCTATTATTAACAATGAATACATATAGGAGATGAAGTAAAAGGAAAAAGAAAGAGACTGCAACATAAGACAGCCAGAAGTAAGAGAATCTTACAACACGAGGAAGGATTTGCCGGCCACATCAACTCCTGCTGCCTCGATCTCCGGCCCTGGCAGTCAGTGTATATCCCAATGCTGTTAAAACACAGCAGATACTCTTTACTGGAGATTTCAACTGCGCAGATGGCATCCATTGGTTGATGTGTAATAAAGGAGAGCGTATGGTCGTTTGAATGGAGCATGCTGTATGGACTTCCTTCTCCATTCAAGGGGTATCTCAGAAATCCAGACTGGAATCCCACACAGAGTTGCTCACTGAAGATCGCCATCCACTGGACATTATATGGGACTTGAATTTCCTTAAATTTTCTGTGACGAGTCTTGCTCTGAAATAGTTCATAACAGAGGACCTGTCTTTTCATAGCCACACACAGGCACGTAAGAGCTCCATGACGCACTTTTCCAGAAGTTATGGTTTGACACCCTTTAGTTTCTGCCAGCTTATAAAAATCAGTCTCTCTCCCGTCCAAAGCTGACATAGGAAAAAGTCGTACGTGACGATTTCGTCCTGAGATCACAGCAACAAGCTGATCGTTCGGAATGAGTTCAATCTGATGAATCTTCTTATTGTCACCAACTCTAATAATTTCTATGCAAAGAAAGAATAATGAATCAAATGCAAAACAATGCTTTGTTTATTAATCACATCCCAAATATACTCAAAAGGATATGTCAACTTATAATAGAGAGATACACACACAGAAGAGTAGGAGATCAGAAATCACATGGAGAAAGAGGAAGACAATTATACCCATTATAAGCTAATTTAGCCTACCTATAGTAAGGTATTAAATTCAGCACTGAGATTTCTGGCAGCCAAGGCAAAAAGTTCCTATGTGATAAAGCACACCAGATTTTCAAGAAAAATTTTTTTACCGGCACAAAATCCTAGGGAACTTTACCATGGGGTTCCTATTTTTAAAAACTGAGTAACTCATATTTTAGTAAAGGTACTTCTTGCAGTAACAAATTAATGAAGTTTAAATGCATTGTTTTCACATGATCTAACGATATAAAATAAAGACAGAACTTAGAACACTGTACTCAAGAATGCTAAATTAAATTGGTTCCTTTTTATTTCACCCAGAATTTAATTTCTTCCTAGAAAAAAAATCTGCGAGGGAAAAAAGAACCAAAAACAAATACATTTTAATGACTGTTACCTCTACTAGCACTATTAGAACAATGGAAAAAAATCAAGTTGTTATTTTCTTTCATGTACCATCTTTAGAAATCTGAGTTCATACAGCAGAACTGTTAAATAAAATGACACAAGAAAGACAGTACACATAGAAATTTTAGAACTAGGAGGATTATGGAAATTTTAAAATTATCTTTTGACTTATAAACACATCAAATTAGGTCTGGAAAATTTCAATTATAGACTAAATAAGAGCAAATCCTGCCCTTTTTAGAATTCAGAGTTTAGAATTTTCTATGAACAGTATTTTCCCCACAATAATTTTCTCTTACCATCTTTGGTGACATGTACAACAAATAATCCTTCTTCATTCCCCAAAGCTATTCTTTCATGATCTATAGAAGACATAAATATGAAACATTTTCATTAGGTTTTATTATGTAAAACCCATAGAATAAAACAAAGAAATCTGATGTGAAAAACTGAAATAAACAAAATAAATAATTAAAAAATAGCAGTAATAATTTGCACTATTAAATTCCCTTTCAGGTTACAGTGGTAAGTATTATGTCTTTTTTTAAATAGAACAATCATCAGAAAATAATTTACATCAAAAGCAAGTATTAAATGTTTATTCAATAAAAGGTGGAAAAAACCTCCTAATTTGTTAGCACCATAAGTCCAATTCCATTTCTTGTTTTGGGAGGGAAAAATTTGTGAAAGGCATTTGAACTATACTCATTAAACTTTTCATTCTTTTCTAGAAAGTAACAAAACAGTTGGAAGTGTACATAAGAATGTGGTGAAAATTTAAACCTCCAGACACAAAAGGTACCAGTTTTTGAGGGTATTTTATATACAGGGCACTCTGTGTTACATAGTCCATCTTAATTAAAACTTTGCAATAACCTTTGCAAGGTAATTAGTATCTACATTTTACACAGGAAACTTATGCTTTATGAAATTAAACTTGTTCCAAGTCACAAAAGCAGAAAATATATTCGTAAACAGATTAATCTTTAGCATTGTTGCTTTTTCAGTAGAAAACACATTTGAAAAGTGTACTTATTCTTGTTTACTGAAAAACAAAGCTCTAATATGGTTTCATTCATTCAATAAACATTTACTGAGCATCTATGCTATAACACATACTATGTTAGACACTGGGGATTCCTAGATGAAAGCCAGTTCCTGCTGACAAGGCAGATGAGTAAACAGCTATGACACGATAAAGGTTATACATTCATACCTATGATTGCAGCTGCCTGGGTTGTTTTAATGAGGGGTAGAGTGCTGTCATAAGCCTCTTTGGGAACATAGACTGAGCGGTCTCTGAATTTGTTCTTCTTCAAAATCTTGTGCAGTTCACTCAGCACTCCCACCCACTTACTCCTCTCATTCTCACTATCTGCCAGCATCAGGATTGAACATTTGTTATTAGATGCTGAGAGCTGGGAAGCTGTGACCTAGAACAATTTAATCAAAATTCATGACATTAGAAAACAGACACCTTTTAAGCCAGTTTTATGCTTATGCTAGTTTGCTTATTAGCACTAGCCAACAAAATGAGCACACATTAAGTGATATCTGTAACAGAGTTTAGCTATTTCTAATGAGAAGAATAACCAGTTTTAGAATTAGAATTCATGACAAAGCAAAGGTAGCACATATCATTATAAATGTCAGTGTCATTTGTATTTTCTTTGCTACAAAGTGTCAGAATACTACCACTAAAAAATTCATTACACACAGTCATATGACAACAGCAATGACATTTATTGAGTAATTACTGAGCACTGGGCACTTTACAAGTGTTAGCTCATCTAATATCTTCACAAGATAGGTATTGTTATTATATACAGATTTTATATATGAAAAAAAAAACCTGTAGTCTTCTCTGCAGTGAAGCAGAGAAATTAATTTCTTCAAGCACACACAATTAGACTGTGATCCTGTGTCCACGCTCATAAGCACTACACCATACTGATTTTCAGCTTGTTTTAAAAACAGTCACCAATGCTCATAAATACTTACAATCTCTGTTACTTCAAAACAATCAACTCACATTATCTTAGAGAAAACCAGATCACTTGAGCTAGTATTTAAATGTTTATCATTATACAAATGACACTAAAAAAATCAGAACAGATTTAAATTATGTATATATTGATCCTTTATTAAAAGTAATTTAAGCAGCAGTGACGATAAAATCCCACAATCAGAATCAGTTATATTGATAAGTGGCCCTCTGCAGGTTCCCTTGGTAGTTGGAGAGAGAATAGTTGTTGGTCTGGGAACTGAGAGACTAAGTTTGGCCTTTGTCTGAACTTCCTTGCATGCAAGATTCATAAACAAATACTAAGCATACAGGTATACCATCAGGACAGTAGTCCTTTCTTTTTACCTGTATTATCTTAATTCACCAATTCAAGGTTGCACTGTATTAGCCTCCAACGACTCTTCATGTGGCATTCCATTCTCCTTATCAAGAAGTGCAGTCTATTTCCCCTCCTTTTAAATCTGGGCTGACCTAATGACTTGCTTTGATCAACAGAATGCAGAAGAGTTACTTTGCCTGTTTTGGGCCTAGTCCTTAAAAGGCCTGGCAGCTTCTTCTCTTCTCTTGGAAGCCAGCTATGGAGAGCTCAGTCAGGCTACTGAATGATTAGAGACCACATGGAGAGAGTTCATACAGAGAACTCAAGTGCCCAAGGAACGGCCAAGCGCCAAGGGAAACAGCCAGCACCAAGGCCCCAGATTTGAGAGTAGGGTTGTTTTGGGTATTTTATCCCCAAATGAGCTGAATGCAGCCATATGAGTAACCCCAGTTGACACCAGAAAACTGACCCACTGAATGGTGAAAAATAAACCACTGTTGGTTTAAGCCACTAAGTTCTGGAGTGGTTATTACAAAGCAATAGAACTGAAATGCATTAACTTTTTAAAATGAGATTTTTAAAAGAAACTTTTATTTTTAAAACAATTGAGAAATCCCACACTTACTCAGTTTTCCATCTGGTAGTATTTATTTGAAAATGGAATTGTGACTCAAAAATATTATCAAAGAGGAAACTTATTTTAGAAGCCATATATATTCATGCTTTCTATTGGTCTTTCACTAATTAAATAGTTACTTAGCACCAACTGTCTATACAGTCAAGTATCAGATGACATGAAATACATAAAGGAATATATATATATAGGAATATATACAGCTTTGGTTCTATTCTTATTAATGTTATGATCTATACAGAGAGGCAAAACATATACTCATTAAAAGTAAGTAATTCAGTGATCAAATTACAGTACACATACTTACTCTAAATATACAGGGTATATCTTTTCGACTTGCATGAATAACATCAGAGGCCAAGACTGAACTCACAGAAAATTCTTCATCCCTGAAGGAAAAGTGAAACATTAAAACTCAGTATATGTGGCTGCGTGTGTAGTGGTTTTGGGCATGTATCCAAATAACACACATGAAGCAATCCTCAAAACATAATTGCACAAAACATTCAAATTGAATTTTTAAAAATTTTTGAATTTTCCCCCTTTGTAATCAATAGTGCCAAAAGTAATTTACCAAGTGTAATTTAACAGTGTACATTATCCAAGAGCTAGGAATCATTTCTGGCTTACTCAAAGTCACAAGTAAGTACACACGGAGAACTGGGATTTGAACCCTGGTAGGTCTCCAGAGTCTCCAGCAGACTTTCCTCCCACAATACATCTCAAGTGCCCTCAACACAGCTCATCTGACATTTCACTGTTCCTTCAACATCTAAGACAGATTTCCTCCACAATAATTTATTCCTTGTGATTTCCTTAATTTGGTGGTTAGTATCATCATTCTCTTGGTCTTGGAGACATCTTAGTCTTATCTTTGATTCTAATCCCTATCTTTCTATATTTGGTCTCTTAGCAAGTTCTGTCAAATCTTCTTTGCTAATATTCTACTATTTCTTGCATCTATTCCTTTATATTCTATATTCGTGGGGAAGATGATGTGTTTGAGATGCTGGTATAAAATGCCAATGTGAGCCATAGCTGGAAATTCTAGTTTTGAGCACTGGAGAAAGATGACATGTGTCTTGCAGTCATCAATGCACAGGTGATAGCTGAAGCTACAGGGGTAAATAAGATCACTCAAGGAGAGTGCCTCGAGTTACGAGAAGAGGTTAAGCAGAGCACTCCAAGGGACAGGGGGAAGAGTCTGAAAAATGAGACCAGAAACATTTAAGAGCTGTACTTCTTAAATGTTCACTGATTCATTTTATATTCCAAGAACTTGTCTGATTTTGAGATTTTTATTTCCTTTCCTTCCATTGAAATTTATACCAAAGCCTTTAGGTGATGATATAAACATTACACATTAGGCCTCCAGTACCCCAGAAACCTTTAAACTGGTCTTCTGAATTCAAACATTAGTTTCTTTTCCCTGACTTCCCAAGACACACACACACATCAACCTGTTTGATAACTACACTTTATGTTTAATTAGTTACAATTGCAGTATTAGTAAATGAGAAAATTAACATGAAATTGGATTTAAATAAAAATGGCAATATAATTAGAAGAAAAATCACACACTTTTTATTTCTATGAGTGCAAAGGTACAAATATTTTCACCTTCAAAAACTTACCTCATGTCAATCACTTGACTGACTACAACACTGGGCTGAGATGCTTTTCCTTCAGCAATATCGTACAGAAAGAGTTTGAAATCACAAACGACAGCCAGTGCTCTCTGCCATCCTTTCTTCACTCCGGCTGGCTTAGGGATCTTAGATAGGCAAACAAACAAAACAGCAACTCAAACTGAAAGGTCAATCAGAGCCCCTTAATTACATATATAATGGCATAGTGAAAACCTGAAGATAATGTACGTGCATTATAAGCCTGCCACTTTGGTTGGTAAAGCAGCAGATGGAACACACAGATCATTAATAACACAAGAAAGTGTGAGAACACATTCTTCAAGCACTGGATGACTTTTTATTCTGAAAAAAAATAATGGTACCATTTTAACTTTCACTAGTCACTCATTAAAATAACATTCATGGATTTCTAAGTAGCATAAAAGCCAAATTTGGTAGTAGGATGAAAGGCAGCTTATACTTTAAGTATTATTCAAGATTACAAGTAAGATTACACCTTGATAATATCTCATACTTTGTAAGCATATGCCACCTCTCCAGCAAGACCAAGTGCCAAAGACTCTTTCATGGAGTTTTCAACATCTGTTCATTACAAGATAGGGGCAGTACAGAAAATTTTGAAACATTTTGGAATTTATTCCAAGCAAAAGCTAGGTTTTTGTTTATCATTACTCTGAATGAAGTAAAATGGTTAGATGAATTTTATTCACCTAATTTTCTATCAAGGACTGTATTTGTAAGGGGGTCAGCTTTTCTTTAATTCATTAATAAATCTTAAAAGATTAATCTAAACCCAACCTAATCATACTTACCCTGACATGACCTTCATATGCTGTTCCTATTCCCTTCTGTGGATCTATACCCAGAGGACCTTTTGTCTGTTCAGGAGGAACTGGACAAGCGGTTGGAGCTTTGTTTACACAAGTTATGTGACATGAAAATCCACACACTTTTGGAGGGTAAAAAAGAAACAGTATTCAATAAAATCCATTTTTACAAAAAGAAAATTCACAGAGCACTTGTTATATGCAAGGTGCCATGTTAGAGGAATATATATTTCTGATTTTACTTTAAACAACTGCTTTTGTCATTTGGGAGGCTGATTCATTTTCTTACCAATAAAAATTTCATTGAGAAATAGTAAATATTTTTATTGCTGTAATATTCTGTAATATTATTGTTCTGTGTTAACACTAGTAATCAAAACGAGAAGCAAATAGATGGAAAAAAAATCTAATCTTGTGAATAAAAGTTGTTTTCAAACTTTGAATTCCTAAAGGAGTAGTTTCTGGAGTTCTCTCTAACTCTTCATCTCACTGCAACTTGGTATCTGCCCTAAAATTTCTCTTGCAAGAGTCACTGATGGACATTAAATTATCTGATATCTTTGCAGTATCTGGCAAACTTTACAATCCCTCTTTTGAAAATTATACTGTTCAATGATAAAAAAGATATAAATTAAAGGTAAAATTTAGGAGTTATTGATATTATTATATATACTTAAACTACTACCAAGATAATAATTATAGTTAACTTTATTGAGTGCTTCCAATTTTTCAGTAATAATCTAAGAGAGGTACAATTATCCCCATTTACATATGACTTGCCCGGGGTCACAGGACTCATAAGTGGAATTGCTGGAATTCAAACCCAGGCAGTCTGGCTCAGAGCCTGCATACATAACTACTAACAGTATTGCCATGATCTCTCTCGATACTTACATGATGAACTTGAGATTCTAAGACAAAATTATAAACTCTTAAGTTTCACTGAGACTTGGATGGGAGAGAATTAAAGGTAAAAATATTTAAAATAAACAAGCTTGTTGGGAGGGGTTACGAACTAAGAATATCTATTTAGACAAAGGGGGATCCTGGAGAATATTTAGGAAAGAATGAAAGAAGAACTGAAAGGAGAGCCTCATGGGAACACAGACACATGGGAAAATGAACTCTGTATCACAAAGAAATATTTTAAAACCAACAGGGAGGCAAGAGGAAGCAGTACGGACTGTCAAAAACTACCCAAACTTCTGTAAGACAATTCATTCATTTAAAAGTAGAGTGTCTAACAGGTTATAATTTGTTTTACTATAAGTAAAATCTCACTTCCAAAGGGCAGTGGAAACAGTAAAATAATTGTCCTGTACTGGATCTGATTTCAATCAACCAGTAAGAATTAAAATGACAGGAATCTTTGGAGGTTATAACCACATTATCATAACATTTATGAAAGCCTGGGCATAGTCTAATGTGTCCCCACAGCTTTATTGGGTAGGCTTCAAAAAGTGAAGAAAAGAGGCACAATTTCATGGCATGAGACTTCTAGGAGGGAAGACAGTCAGGAAGATTTCAAAAAAAATTCCTACCATGGAACTGCAAATGACCCTGATACATAAAAAATGACAAGGGACCTAAAGTCAAGTAGCTGCCCAGGATTCTTTCTGATAAACAGATTAGAAGATGATATTTATAAGTACTAGCTAAGGTTCACAGAGACAAGGCTTAAAAACTATACAAATTCTCTCCTTTGGCTTGAGACGCACCTTCCCAGTCAATAATAGAGACTATTCCTTCCCAGATTACCCTGTTACCGTTATCTTTTACCTCCCTTCAAGTGTCTCCCAAGGCTCTGTCCTCATACATATTCTCTTTTCACTCTACACGTGTTTCCTGGGAAACGTCATTCATGTTCAAAACTTTATACACTCATAACTCTCAAATCTCTACTTTTCGAGCCTGACCATTTTCTTTTGCCCTAAATCCATGCATCTAACAGACTAGTTAAGATAATGTCATCTTGGTTGTGAGAACTAGCCAAACACAGAACACTGTACCCTCAGAGCCTAGAAGCACAGAACAGGTATGCCACAAACATGTGATGGATGGATCAATGACTGGTAGGGAAAAACCTCTGGTATTAATACTAGGAGTAAAATATCTTTTAGGCATAGTGGCAGACATTTAGTATTTCTGAAAAGATACCACACTGCCTACTTTTCAATAATAATTTCTCTAATAAATTATACAAGGGCAAAATTAAATGAATAGATTCAAGAATAACTTTCATATTTTCTGTCACACAGGTTAATGGGTTTCTGGGACCACAGATTTACCTGAATAAAGATGAGTGAAACATATTTAAATATACCTCCCCTGGAAAATGTTTTGTAAGCACCATCTGTCCAGTCTCCAATATTCAACAGACTTTAGCAAGGTGCTCAGTTTATTAGCCAAAGAAAGGCAAATGATTAAGTCAGACAAACAAACATTTATATATCTTTTAAAGAGAATAAAGTTATTTGATTACAATTAGGTAGTAAATGTTAGAACTCTAAAGTCACATTTTCTTACCATTTTATTCTTACCTTCACAGGAACAGCCCTGTCTTATCAAACCCACCATCAAAGAGGTACACTGATGACACTTGGTAGGAGTAGTAAAAGATTTGACAAAAAACTGATGAGTCTTGCGCTGCAAAACAAATTGATAAAAACATACACATTGTTTATTTAAAGGATTTCCATAACATGAATCCCTGTGAACCACACCAGTTGCTAGAATGTTCTCTAATTAGGAGTAGAATGAATTCTTTTCATTTCTCACCACATCTTTCTATAATTAATACTCTTTAAATATTTTTATTAGGCAATATTGAGCTGGATTATGCTAAAAATAATATTATAAGAAGTTAAATGATACTCAATTGCTCTTGAATGCCATTGGAGAAGTTATAAAATAAACTGCAGCTTTTTTTTGCTCATAAATTGACTTCAGGATTTTTATACATTCTTCAAATTATTCTTTGGCAATGAGTTAGGTGAAATTTTGCATACTGATACCTATACAAATGAAGACCTTTAATATGATTTTATACATTCTTAGGAAGAACAAAGAATAATTTAAAATTCCTGTCCCTACTATAAATCATGTATTTGATTTTCTGGGACCAAGAACAAATAATATGCTTAACAAATATGTTTTCTCCCTTGGAAGCATGCAGTATTACACTTGAGCAGACAAAAATACATGTATATTATTCCAGAGACAGATGGCAGCTGAAATTTCTTACTGAAAACCCAGCAGTTAAAGTTTCTCTCTGTCTTGTCTGATCTATGTGGTGGTAAACCAAGTAGATTTTAGCTCTCTAGAACGCTTTCCTCTCCAAATCAACTCTTAGCATGTTTTAATAATAAATGAATTATAACTACCGCTCTACCATTCTGCTGTGTGAACTTAGGAGCAAATTACTTAACTCCTCTGTGTTTCACTTTTTTCATTCTAGAAAATAGAATCAACAATATCTACTTCATGAGGTGGTTAAATGAGCATTAATATAAACAAAGTCTTTTGAACAGTACTAGCACAGAGTAAGCATTCAAAACATATTTATATATGTATGTTATAAACATACTTATATAACATATACTGAAAATAAATTTGACCAAGTATTTCTCTTTTACATGTGTGATTGATTTAAACTAGTAAAAACTTTATTCTATATTCCATTAATATGTGACTACTGATGGAAAACAGTTTTAAAGCAGTATTTATTTCAGTTGAGACTTACCATATTAACAAAAAACTACAGAGAATATTCAAAGCTTTAAAACTTAAGTTAAAAATAAATCCTGCTCTTATCAGCTGGGATATATGACTTGTACACCACAAAGAAATTTTAAAAAATCAAGAGGAGAAAAGCGGATCACCTTTTTTAGGGCCCTGGAATGGGTAAGACTCAAATTTAGATCCAACCTCAAACCATTCTATTCCAGAAGCTTCTCAGGACCTTTGGTCAGTTTCAAAGTAGCACTGGGATTTTACTCTAGTCTAAGCAGCATACAGACTATCTTTATACTGGTTCTGTAATTTCCACTATGTGGACTGAGCACCAACCAAGGTGCAGACATTGTGCCAGTATTTCACATACACCATCTCATTTAATGGAAACAACGATCCTGGGAAGATATGTATTATTTCTTTGTATAACTGAAGGAACTGAAACTCAGAGAGATTAAGTAAGTTACTCATGAACAGTTATTGGCTGAGTTTTAAAATTTGAACCCAATATGTCTGACTCTGCATGTCAAAGTTTGATAATTTTAAAACAATTAAAAAATATAGTCCTAAAAAAAACCCCAGAGACTGTGTAAGACATACTTAAGTCAAGACTACGGGCCTCCACACCTGTGATAAAAATACAAATATCTAATTTGTTAACATCATAAAATTTTGCTCAACATTTTTTCCTGTATACTAATTTTTACTTAGTTTTTTGCAGTTTGAGGATCAGAGTAAATTTTTTGAGTGCTTTTTCAATTGTTCAAAATACATTACTGCAAAAGATGCAAAATTTGATACTGATTGGTTCTATAGGCTTTTATTATAATGAAATAAGAATCAATCAACTATTCAAGGTAAATTTGTTCTTTTTTTCTTCTTCTAAAAGATAACAGGACATGTCTGAAATGACACTGTGGTTGTGACAAATTTAATAGTATTTCAGTATTCAAGAAACTACTTACAAAACACTTTTTTCCCCAGACATCTACTCAGGATGTAATTTTAACTGAGTTTGCAATAGGAAAGAAAAACAATGTTTTAGCAGAGCATTAATTTTGTGACTAACCATCCAACTGGCAGGTGCTGGTTAAATTGTGGGTGGTGGGTATGATTTACTACTGAAAATTGAATGGCCCATGTTTTACTAATCCCAACTAAGGACAGTGTAACATATAATTAACATGATTCTAATGGCATCAAACTTTAGGCAATAATAACAGGCTTTCAGTTGTATTTGTTTTTGGTAGGGGACAAGGAATAGTAACAAAAAGGCAGGTGAATTCAATCTTAGTGTCTAGATTACCTGGCTTCTGGATCTTTCTTAGATCTCCTCTTTTGTCTCCTGGTCAATATTTGATTTCTAATACCTCCACAAAAGGTAGATGGAAGAGGAGGGAAAAAAAGACTAGTAAAAGCAGCATTAAACCTAAAGCATGTAGCCAAATTAATTTTAGAGTATGTGATAACTTTGGGTAAAATGAGAATTAACTATAACCTCAAAATTTAAAGAAGTCACTAGAAGAAGGGTTCTTTTCTATTCCAATTTTGTCAGTGTTGCAGACTTCAAGCTAGTCAATGGAGAAGGTAAAATATTTTTAACAGATGTGAGAACAAAGTAGAACAAATGGTCAGTGAAAGCTTACAAATTAATAGCTGTAGATAATTAGAATACTACACTAATAAATGACAAGTAAAGGACTCTTTACCTCAAGAAAGACTTTCTTAAAAAATTTTTTTAAGTAATTTTTTTTCTTTCTAAACACCTTTGAGACAATTGTAGATTCAATCTTTCATCTTTTAAAAAAACATGGAAGTAAATTTTATTTTATTTTTTGAGGAGGAACAACAGGTGTACAATATTGAGTTAATATTTAGTTCATGAAATATTATCATCAGAGCTTTGTGGAGGCCCCTCCAGTTTTATTCTGCCTTATTATTATTATTTTTTATTCATCCTTGATGATCCACTCCCAACCCTACCCCATGAAAGCTGTCACCCAATCTAATGTGACCTATACAGGTCCTTGGTATGTATAAATCCTTATAAATTAGATATTTTTGAGTGTTCGTAATTTATATAAATGTGATTTTGTTACACATTAGCCATATTTTACTCGTCTTTCCCCTATTTCCAACTCCCTGCTACAATATGCAACAGCAAGCATCTCTTGTCATGCTGCCTAATGGATCTGAATAAAAACTTCCCTAAAAGAATGAAACTGCTGGGTCACGTGTGTATGTCCACTCCATGTTGCCAGGCCGTTCCTGTTTAAACTTCCACTAGCTGCATATGAAGCTGCCTGTTTCTTTATATCCTTGATGTTACTTACTTAATTTTTGATGACCTGGTAAGTATAAGGTAGTAATAATTTTTAAATTATTAAGTTTTTTAAATTTTAATTTCTCCACTTATGAATAATAAGGTTGGACATTTCTCCACAGGCTTGTTGACCATTAGGATTTCCTTTTCTGGGAATTACTTATTCATATTGTTTGTCAATTTTTCAACTGGATTTCTCATATTTTTTTTTATGGAGCTACAGGAATTTCCTACATATTTCTAGAAATGAGTTCCTTACTGGTGTTAAACAACGTGAGTATCCTCTACTAGTTTGTCGTCACTTGTTAACCACCTATAACAATACTCTCAATGTACAAAACATCTTTAATTTTAATGTAGTAAAGTCCATCAATATTTTGATGATTGTGATTTGAGATCTTATTTTCATTACCTAGTCACAAAGAAATCCTACATTTTCTATATATGTGTTTTTAATTTTTAAAATCAAATCAATACATGCATATAGTTTAAAAAAATAACATCACAATCCTTATAATGAAAACAGAAGTACCCCTTTGCCCAATACGTCCTTCCTAGGGGCAATTTCCTTTAATCCTTTTAGTTATTTTCTTATTTCTGTAATATATCCCCACATTTCTGGCAAAAAAAAAGCTCCTATATTGCCATTTCTTGATTTGAGACATTATCTATTGACTACCTATTATGGAACAGAAAGGTTTAGCACTGCTATACCACCTAGTCTCTTCATTTTCCCAATATTGTTATAGCGTAGTTTTCAGTTAAAATTTATATTTAATGTTTAATTTATTATGGCCTTAGAACTATTACTCAATAATGAGTCAAGATGTATACTACAGTTTTATCTTTCTTGTGTAATTTTTTTTATTTTTTCTGAAATTAATAAAGCTCTCCCTTTTTTAAACTTAATTTTCTAAGTCTCTAATTCTCTCCACTCTCTCCAAAATAGCTACAAAATCCCCTTGAATCTATTTACCACATGGTCAAACACAACAGGAAGGGAGTTTAAAGACACCTCTACCCCCTTTTTTGTTGCCTGAAGACATCTCTGTTGAAGCTGTTTTTCTGCTCCATTTTTGGCTGCCTGCTTCAGTCTTTCTCTTAACCAATCCATGTCAGATTCCCTCTTCTTGGGTCCCCTGCCTTTCTCTTTCTTGATCTCCTCCCTTGTTTTGGTGGAATTCATTTCTTAGTAGTTTGCTTATTAGAAAGCAGAGCAGGGCTGATATGTTTCAGAGGAATCCTGAATTTCTAAAAATGTTATTATTTTCCCCTAAAATTGAATTGAACATATGACAGGGAATCAAAAACTCTAGCTTTAAATCATTTTACATCTGTTCTTTTCAGTTTGCTGTTGACAAGCATGATGCCATTTTGATTCCTGATCACGTGAATATGCTGTTTTATCTCCTCGGTGGTTTGAAAAAGTTCTTCATATTCTTAATATGCTGAAAACTCACACAATGTGGCTGGGAATACTTATTTGTTATCCACTGTGCTGGGAAGTGGTGGGACTCCTTAGTCTGGAAACATGTCCTTCAGTTATGGGAAGTGTGTATTATTTATTGTAGAATTTCCTCCCTTTTCTTTTTTTTCTGCGTCATTTTACTGGAACTTCTATTTGTTGAATATTGACTTCTCCAATTTTCTATCTAACTTTTTGTAATACTTTTAAGAGATTTTCTCTAATTTATCTCCCAACTCATCTAATGGATTTTTTAAATGTTTAACTTTCAAAAGACTTTTCTTATGCTCTGGTTATTCCTTTTGTTCCCTTTTGCTTTTTGCATTGTCTCTTTTTCCTTCAATGAAAATAAGAAACTTTTTTCTGTTTCTTTTGGTCTTTTTGTTATAGTATTTCCTAAAATGTCTGCTGATCCTTGGGAATTTGTTCATATTGAAGTATGAGGCAGTAAAAAAAGCTGAGTGGAAGGTTTTTCGGGGTGTGTGTGTGTGTGTGTGTGTGTGTGTGTGTTTATACATGTGTGAGCTATCAATAGGGACCGTGTGTGTGTGTGTGTGTGTGTGTTTATACATGTGTGAGCTATCAATAGGGACCGTGTGTGTGTGTGTGTGTGTGTGTGTGTGTGTGTGTGTGTGTTTATACATGTGTGAGCTATCAATAGGGACCGTGTGTCTGTGTGTGTGTGTGTGTGTGTTTATACATGTGTGAGCTATCAATAGGGACTGGACCATCTCATTGGCACAATCAACTGCTATTATCTATAATCTTTCTGGGTCATTTAATTTCTTCAGAGAATCCATTGACATCTTCCAAGGAAAGGAGGGAAGGAGGAGACTATAAACCTAACTGCTAGCATTCTGGGAGTGAAGCTGGGGAAGGGGCTTAGGGTCTCACCAGTTTGTTTTCACTTTTTGCAAAATCTCACTACTTCTAGTTTGACACTTCTCCTCCCTTTCACCAACCACTGAGCCTGGGGGTCCTTGGATTCGTGGTCTGTTTGGTTCAATTATCCCACAACATTAACATACAGCTGAGTTGGGGTAGTTGTCTGGTTTTGAGAGATGGTTCAGCAATGCTTTATGTGGATTCTGAACTAATTCTCCAATTCACTCTAGACTCCTTTTTCATTCCTGACTGTCTTAAGGTCTCTGCTGCCTTACCATTTTGGTTGTCTGAAGCGTGTGCTTTAGTACATTCCTCAGGAAGGACTTGTGGGAATAAGACTCCTTGAGTTCTTGCATGTTCTTAATACATTTTTGTGGCTTTTATTTTTGAAGAACACTTTATTATCCTTAAAATCTTAAATCCTTAAAGATCTTTAACATTCCAAACTCATCAAATTGTATTCATTAACTATGTGCAGTTTTTTGTATATCAATTTTACCTCAATAAAGTTGTCAAAAAAATAAAGGCATTGAGGGGAGAAAAAGCCTGACATTTTCCTTGGGTATTTTAAATATGTTACGCCATTGTTTTCTGGCATAGTGTTGCTATTGAAGAGTATGATAAAAATCTCATTTTCTTTCTTCCTTTAAGTGACATACACTTTTTGCCTAAAAGTCCAATATTTTTCTTTTTCTTTATAAACCAGTAATTTACTAGACTATGTTTTGTTTTTGTGGGGGTTGATTTCCTCACCTATGCTGTGTACCCTTCTGAGTTTCAAGTGCTCTTTTATTTCAGGGGATTTTCTTGAATATAGCTTTTAGTATTTTCCACTGCTCTGGCACTTTTTTCAGAGACTTCAATATATAAATGCTGGCTCTTTGCCTTTCTTTTATATCTATCATCAGATCATAAAAATGCACTAACATGTATTTTTAATTAAAATGTTTTTAGATTGCTTTTAAAAAGGTGGTATTGATTCATATTTCTACCTACACTTATAATGTGTCATAGTATCCTGCTAATATGGGAATATCTACGTCACGAATGTAAATGGATAGCTCATTACTGCTTTAATTTGCTTTTCTCCAACTTCTAGTAAGTTTGGGCATCTTTTCAGTTGGTCAGTCATTCTGATTTCTCATCTGCTTACTCCTGGCTTTTGACAATTAACTGTTGTATAGTTGATCCTCCCCCTTTTTTTAATAAAAACTCTTGGTGTATGCAGGTATTAACCCTCGTCTTCTACTTTGCATTTTCCCCACTATATTGTTTGTCTGAGGGTGTGTATTAAAATTTCCAATCTATTGCTCATCTGAGTCTCTCTCTAGTTCTCACAGTCTTCATAGAATTTAAGGCTTTATTGTTAGCTCCATATACATTTACAATCATTATTTCTTCTTTAACTATTATTCCCTTTATTAGTATGCAATGTTCTCTTTTACACCATTTGATGTTCTGCATCTTAAACTTCATTTTATAGTATATATCTTTGACCTCTATTTTCCACCTTTCCATGTTGCTGTAGGCTATGGGGCTTTTACCTGCTTCTCTTGGTATGCTCATTCTGGGGGATTTAGCTGCCATGTAAGAAGACTGAGACTATTATGCTGGAGAGACCATGAGTAGCTACCGACACCCAGCATCCACTGCCTGTCATGAGAGTGAGCCATCCTGGACATACAGTCCAGTTGAAACTTCAGACAACTGCAGTCCAGCTGATATTTGATGACACTTACGTGGGAGACTCCTAGTGAGAACCTCCCACTGAGCCCTTCTTGAATTTACAACCCACAAAATCATGAGTATAATAAAAGAGGATTTTTTTTAAGGCAATTTATTACACAGCTAAGACTACCGGGTCACCATATTTTCCTCTCATGCTGCTATTCAGTGAAGAGTGTTTCCTTCTACAGGTATGAAAGTTATACCTTTTATTTACCAGTCTTCTATGTATTACCTTCAACTTGCTAAGATCCGTACTTGTGCTTAGTTTCCTCATCAAGTTATCATTGTTTATTTAAACATTAATATGATGCTAATGTGAGACACTATTCTAAGGTCTTTATAAATATTTTGCTTGTTTAAAACTCACTAGAATCCTATGAGATGGGTGCTAGTATTATCCTCATTTTGGATAAGGAAATGGAAACAGAGAAAGGTAAATATTTTGCTCAAGCTCACATAGCTAGTATTGATGGAACAGAGATTGCAATTTAGGTAGTCTGGTTGGGAATTCAGCATGATAAGTACCGTGCTATGTCTGCAACTTCTCCCCAGAAAAGACAAATGTCTAAGCATGCTCACCTCACCTGATCCTTACACTCACTCCCATAGTGTTTGTATTTAGATTAATTCTGGGCTGTTTTGAATCCACATTTTCCTTTTGTTCAATTTTTGGAAAAGAGGGTCTTTGCTGTCATAGATCACAGCAAAGTCCTCTAAGATACTTAGTCACCCTATTTGACAAGTCTCTCATACTGGCCTCTTGGCTTTATATCCCTTCTTGATGAAGAACTTAGGATAAGCAACTAAATCTTCATGTTCTACCATACACTATACTTCAGTCACTGTCATGTTGAGCGGAATAAAAAAAAAAACCTGAATTTTTTTCTAAACATTTCTCTTTCTCAGTGGTTTATTGAGCTCAATTTTAGATTCCTCCACAAGTGGCCTCAACTTAATGCCTTCCCTACAGTACACCCTCCAAGCACTACTCCTTGCTGTAACAGACTTCAAAACACTGAATTTAAGAAAATGAAAGTAAAACAAAACAAACTTTGTATGCTCTTTCTACCTTCCCCAGTGGTGATTACTGCCATTCATACAGAATTTATTTTCTTTCCTAGCTTTTATGTTTGTAATTTTGAGGAAACCAATAGTAAAATTCATAGCAAATACAAAAAGCAGAAGAAATCCATTCTCTCTCTCTCTTTTTTTCAGAACACATCATGCTTATAATTAGATTGAGTACCTTAGGTGGAAAGCCAGTGGAACCAGTGCATCCCTTTTTCCTTAAGGTTGGTGTGTGAACTGGAAGTGGAGTAGAATCTACAGTCTGAATCCCGGGGGAAAGAGGAAATAAATGTCATAAAACACTCCATGTATTTCAAACATCACTAGAAATAAATCAATGTAAATACAGCCAAACAAAACAGCAATAAGAAAAAAACATATTAATGAAGCTAAAATTCTTAGTGTTGATAATTTAAACTTCTGCCTACAATATCTACAAATTAAATAAAATTTACAAATAGCTACAAAACAAAATATTTGTTCAATTAGTAAAAATCATTTCAGTCTGGAAATTTAAAAATAAATAACTTGGAAAAGAGAATCTACAGAAGAACACAAGAAAGTCATAACATGTAGCCTACATAAAAATGATGATATTAATTTTCAAGTTCAACTGAAAATGTCATAATAATTCTATCAAGTATCTGAGTTTTTAGCAAGATTTATAATTAAAATTTTTAAAATTCTTTTCACTCCTTGACCTCTATATACAGAATGCATATTATATGTATGGAGTACAATTCTGTGGATTTGTGTGCATGTATGCAGAGAGAAAGAAAAAGAGAGCAAGACAGTGAGAGAGAGAGAGAGATACAGAGATATAGTGACTGATTGATTGATTGGTGGAATTTTTGTTAAGAAAGTGATTTCCAAGAAGGAGTTAGATTATTTTATTTGCAGTAAGAACTGACATAGAAATTTAGTTACTAGTCATATCTTTATTCTCTGGAGTATTATTGTAAGATATTTCTTTGAATGAAAGGAATTGGTGATTTTACTGGATGTTATGGTGGGAGAAAAGAGACATCACTTAATTAGCAAAGTATAGAAAAAAAGATATTAAGAATGACTTCCTTTTAGGATGCTAAGCAAACAAACAAGAGGAAATAATGAGCTTTGCATAAAGTTATAGAATATTCTAAAATATTAAGATAAAAATGGTTGGTCTCTCTTTGCCTTTGTTACTACATAACCTCCAAAAGCAGAATATTTTATATACATGATAGCCTTAAAATGGAATTCAGATAGGCTTCTCAGAGTTTTCTACTTAGCTGTGAATTTAGTTCTAATTTAAACTTATTTTTAAATAGCTTGAGTACTGAACCCAATTTATAATTTAACATTTAAAATATAAATATGAAATAAAAGAATACTGAAAGAATACTGAAAACCTACATGAAAGTTAATAAAGAACAATTCATAGGAAACAAAGTTGTCACTAGAATTTACATAGAAAGTCCAAGAGAAGTTTAGAATTAAAAAGAGTGAATACAAGATTGACAGAATTCATAAAGAACAGCAATGCCTAATTTAGAAAATATATCTTAAAAAGATTCCATTCACCACAGCAATACAAACTTTAAGGTACCTAGGAACAAATCTAACACGCAATATGGAGTATATTCATGAAGAAAATAATAAAACTTTATTGAAGGATATAAAAGAGTATCCAAATAATATGCATACCATGTTCATAGATGGAAACACTCAATATCACAAAGAGGTCAAGTCTGCTTAGATTAATCTATAAATTAAACCCAATCAAAAGTTTCACACGGAATCTATAAATTGAACCTAAACATCATACGTAAAACTAATGGGTCAAGAGGTAAAGGAAGAAAAACAAGGTACATGGGAGTGGATGCCCATACCGGGTATCAGGAATTAATTTAAGGCTACAATAAGTAAGACAATGAAATGCTGGTGCAAGATAAAACAAAAAGAACCATGACAGAGAATAGAGAATCCCCAGACTCACTTACTTAAAGCAGAGGTAGCTTTACAAGTCAACAGGGGAAATACAGGAGAGTTGGTTGTTCACATGAGAAAAAATAGACTAGAACCCCATTTCCCATAATACATAACAACACATTTTAATCTGATTAAGGTTCTGAACATGTAAAAGCAATTTTAAAACTTTTAGAAGAAAATATGGAAGAAAATCTTTATGATTGCTGCATAGAAAAGAATTGTTTTAGAAAGACAAAAAGCAGAAGTCATAAAGGATTAAGACTGATAAATACAAGTAAAATAAAAACTGTTGCAAGACAGAAAGATACCATAAATAAAATTCAAAAACAAGCCACAGACTGGAAGAAAATATCTGCAATGCATATAGCCAGCTAGGGATTAAGAATATATTAAGGACACTTACAAAACAATAGGAAAAATAATTCCATAGAACAACGGACAAAAGACATAAACAGGCAAATCACCAGCAGTCAATAAACATATAAAAAGATGCTAAATAACACTTGAAATCAGAGAAATGCAAATTAAAACAAAAATGCCACTCTATACCCATCAAATAGACTAAAGTTAATGTCTGAAAGTACCAAGGATTGGCAAGGATGTGAGGAAATGGGGAACTCACTCACACACTGCTGGTGGGAGTGAAAACTGGTCCAACCACTGTGGAAAATAATTTGACAAGATCTAGTTAAAGTTGAAAATGTATATACCACACAACTCAGTAATTCCACTTCTTGTTATATATGCTAAACTAACTCTGCACATTTGCAAAAACAGACAGCTATTAGGATGTTCATGTCAGCATTGATTGTAACAGTAAAAAACAGGAAACAAACTAAACATCCAACAATAGGAGAATGGATAAATAGTTGTAGTATATTAATACAATGAAATATTATGCAACAGTTATAATGAATGAACTCAATGGACACGTATCTGTATGAGATGGAGATAGTCTTTGTGTAAAATTTAAACGTACAACAATACTATTACATATTGTTTATGGATACAAATGAAATAAACATGTAAAACTAAGGAAGAAAGGGTGTATTTCAGTTTCAGTTTATTTAGATACGTCTGGGAAAGGAGAGAGGGGAATGGTATAGGGAAAGGTATTTCAACTGTATAGAATATTTTCTTTTAATACAAATTTGAAAAAAATGGGGCAAAATGTTCCTATCTGTTAAATCTGTAGATGGTGGTTACATGGATATTTATGATACTATTTTCTGTATGCCTGAAATACTTTAACAGTAAAATAAAAATGCATAAACTAAAAACATTTAAACAATGATAATCTAAAAAAGCAGAGGGTATTATCAACTTAAACTGTCTGAGACAGTCTATCACAGGGTTGGAAAAAACCAAGTCAGAATCTGACTACAACTCATATTTCACTTCAGACAGCTTTCCAAATGGGACTATCTGCTTCTATTGGAATGCTAGACACAGTTCTGATTATCAAATGGGAAGCAAAGGAGTCATGCCAGAATTGTAATGCTGAGTAAATAATCAGAACTTCATCTTGAGGCAGGATGGCATTCACAGAAATAATATACCCTTCTGACTTGTTGAGAAAATGATCTCTACTGAGAAAATTGGCCAACTGCCTGTTTAAAACCATTGAATTACATAAGGTGCAAATATAACACTGTTTTTGTACTATTAAGAAGCATCATTTGGTTAAATGCCTGTTGCTGATTAGCAGAATAAACCATTCAGTTGCTAGCAGTGGTTAAGTTTAAGTTCTACTTACGAAGTAACAGTTATGTCATGTCTGATTAGATTTATTAAAAGGATTAAAATATGAGAATGCACCTGACACTGCCACATGCCTACAGTCTGTATCTGATAACTCCAAAATTAACATAACTCTGTCTTCTGTACTATACAGCTCTTAATCTAAAATAAAGACTACTCTTAAAATTAAATAAAATTTTTGTCTATTTCAGGTTGAATTTTGGGGGACCATTTTCTGCTTTAGTTTTATAATCCTATCTATATTATCAATCAAATGTAATGATCTCCAATATACTGTGACTTACTACACAATACATCTGATTAAAAGAAGAAAATCAGATTTCACTTGTTTTTGCAAGTCCCTCTTTCCTGACACAAGTGAAAAGTCGGGGAGCAAGACTGCTCCAATGAGGCACCTTAACTGGCTCAGCTTCACTAGATGTGGAAGGAGATGTGGACCTCGACTGGATGTAAAACTTGACGTTCGGATTCCGTACATATGTGTTCTCAACGGGATCAGTCTAGGAAAATAAGTCAGGAAAAACAGAAACCCAAGAAATCACTTTTAAACAATGTGCAGCTCTTAGTAAATTTCTGTAAGGCATGATCACGACAACATTTCCTGAGAAAGGAGGATAATAAACTGTAATTTGAATATTCACATTAGGGATGTGTCATTATACAAAAGCATAATCACTAGCTTTAATGTAAACAGAGGTTAACAATGGTTAACAAAATGCTACAATCTTCACCCTTGAGCTCTTACTTTGAGCTACTGTATGTTCTTTACTTGTATTATACAAAATAAATCAGACCTGTGAAATACATGCAGAGTACTTAATAGGGATAATTTTGTCTTTAGTAAGAATGAAATTTGGTTCTCTACCAAGCGTAAGTTCAAAGTAAAAGAAACTAACCTATCAGTTCTTGTCACTGTATTAAATTCCCTTTTTATTTTGCAGCAGTAGAAATACCAGAATTTATATTCAGTTGCACCCTTTCAACCTAGTGTTTTTAGAAACTGAAAATGCTGTGGATTAAAATTCAGCATAACAGATCCTATGGAGCACACTGATTGATGATATATTCAGTGTGGCAATTTTCAAAATTATCAGGATTGGGTTTTTTAAACGAACTGGAATGAAGGCAATTTGGAAAGGTTAAGGTATTTGTTTCAAATATGTTGTACAGCAAGAACAATGCTTAGATTAGCATTAATTGTAAATCAGCATTTATTGATTTACAAATCAATAAAAGGAGCAATCAGCTTAAAAATTTTAAATATGAACTTAAAATGTTTTTAAGTTTTTCTTTATTATTATTATGGTTACTGTTTTAGGCACTGGCTAGTAGGCCAGCAAACACTGGAGTAACCCATTGCTGGTGCCCACCTGTGGCCTCCTGGGGTGGTGGGCATGGGCAGGTAATCTGGCTAACCACAAGGCAAGACTTTAGTGGGGCTGACTAACATGGACACCAGTCAGGCTTTAAGCCTTCAGCTCCTGGATTCAAGAGAAGTGGGGAGAGAAACGGTTTCATTAAGGGCAGCTAGGGGACTTGGAGCAGCACCTATGTACTAACAGCTAGGGAAGTAATTCATATTTAAAAAACTGGAGTTATTGAACTGATACACACCAGCTGTATGTCAGCTCTCTGTGTGTGATGTAGCTTATTTCATAAGACTAGCATGCCTTATGAGATGGGAGAGCCAGGCCTGAATTCTGTCTCTTGACTCCAAACTCAGTACTCTTTTTGTGGTATCAAGGCATCTCTACAGTAGAGGTATTCAAAGCAATTTAGTGATCATGGAGGTTGACAATAAACTTTGATCAGGAATAGGAGAGCCAAAGAAAGAAGAAAATGGGACCCAAGACAAATTTTGCCCAGTTTATAATTTCACTGAAGGAGAGCCATGGAGTAGGCTTACGGTCTAAACTGTTAATCTGAAATATGACTCTACACTGAGAATAAGGCAGAAATGTCTTTTATTTTCTAAAAATCTCCTTCTCGTTTCCCTAAGATTATATAAATTGCAAGCTGAATAAAAGTCCGAGGGGGAGTGGGTTCAGTTAAAATGGAATTGATAAGCAAAGCATTATTGATATATTTTATACTAATAAGAATTGAAAACTGACTCAAATAATCTAGAGTTAATGATCTCATCAAGTTTTAAAGAAGTGTCCAAGTACGGGATTTGCTATGTGTACAAAATTGGGTTATTTTAAGAAAATGTAAGATTCTGACTTGTCATACAAAAGCTTTTTACCCATAGCTTAATTAAAAGGCATAAAATCAAAAGTTCCTATGTGAAGCCTAATGCTATGTTAAAAAAAAAAAAGTAATAGAATTCAGAAACAATTTGGTTCTGTATTAGTCGAAGTAGATTTTAAAATAAGACAGTGAGCAAGACCATGAAAATTTTCTGGCAGGAGAAAATTAATATAGTTAATATAGTGGCTTTGTACCTTTAGGTCCAACTACTTCAAAAACTCTTCAACAATGGGAAAGGCAAGAGATTGTTGTTTCCAATAATACTGGCTAAAATTTTAAAGCAGGCCCGTTTTTGGTGCCATGTGAAGACATGCTGATGGAAGTTGAGCATATTGTTTCGTATACTTTCTTTTGCTGAAATTAGAATACACTGCCTTAAAGCCATTTTGCCAATACATACTTTAATGGGAAGTTTACTCAAGAAAATCGCCAATTCTAAAAATCATGTTGGTCATCAAAACATTTACTAGCATGTTTCATGACCCTACGAAAATGCGACATTATGACAATGTGATACTGGCAAAGAAAAACTACCACAGTTTAATCTGTGATTACACAAATCAGTGATTTTTAAAGAATGACTGAGGCTTTTAGTGCATACTTCACTGGCCCTTCTGAAGAATTACTGTCATTTTATAAATCTTTTTCTCCTAACAAGTTTTTACTCATCAATAAAATGAAAGAAAACAACAGAAATGAGGATAAACTTTTAAATGCTTTTCTTAGCTGAAGGAGGTTAAAATTGGTTATTTAGAAGTATAAAACATTTAAATTTAAAAAATAAACCATCCTAATTGTAGCCAAACAGAATAACGAAAATTCCCACACTAGTTTTTTGGAGCTTTATGCTCTTAAAGCAAAAATAGATTCCAGAGACTGAACAAAATCAAGTTAGTTTTGTTAAATAAAATTAAAAATAAGAAATATTAAAATAATATTTTGAGATGGTATTAACTGACCATATTAAAGAGTTGAACTATGCCATTTACAATGATACTGAGATTTAAAAAAACCCATGCATATATAAGTGAAGTTTAAAAATTACCACTTTAGTTTCCAAGTGTGTTTCTCATAAAGACAAGGACACAAAAGTTTGGTAAAGATGAATAAACTCATGGCAAAAAAGTTTTGAATATCAAACTTTAAAAAAATTTCCAGGTCTTTTAGAAGATTCTAGTAGAAGCTAACAGCTAATTAGATTAATAGACTAATACTTTATTTCCTTTCTGGATTACTACCTGTGTTAACAGTATCTTAAAAGAGGTTACCAATAACAAGAAAAATACAATAGCACTTAACATATTTTCGTCATCAAAGTGTTAATGATCACCAACACGACCATGGCTTTCAAGATGTTACTAATTTTCTCCATAATTACATGCTTACAAATGCATTTATAATTGATGGTTTATTCTATCCACTAAAAAATAATTAATTTTACTAAACTTTCAGAATACTTAATGACTATATGCCAGGATTTACAGATAGCCTAAAATTAATTTTAATAATTAACTGGCAATGATTCAGATATATGACAGCAAAGCAATTGATTAATAGCATATTAGTTATTTTTACCTTTGAAGCAAATATAATCATTGTTACATTAAAGCCAAGGAAGTTAGAAAATTCTTTGGGTTATAAAAAATTATAGCATTAAATGTAAGCAAAGACTTGAATTAATAATTCAGGAAAAGCTAATAAATATGACATACATAAATAGTAGAGATATTATAATTCATAATTGGGTTTAAGATTATGGAAATAATAATAAATAATAATGAAAACAATAAATAGCTAATATTAATTGGACATATATTATATTTTGTTATTATCCAAAGGAAGATCTTGGAAACAAATCTTAAATAAATAGTATAAGCAATTCATTTAATATTTCTAAACAGCAATCTACTGAGAAAAATAAGGAACATCTTTATGTAAATGTGACTTTTTTTTCCTATTTTTTGGTTAACTAATTCTTCTAAGTAAACATGCTTTAAGGAGTTATTCTGATGAATAGGCATTAGAAACAACTACTATGATGTCATTTTTCTTACTGATCTACTGTTTGGGAAAAAAAAGGCAGAAAAACTGAATATCAGCATTCTGTCCACAATGCATAACATTATCATGTAGAAAAAGTCCATAGCATTTCCTGAGTTTATTAGGACTTCTCTACTGAATGAGCCACAAAATGTATTTTTAGAGCAGTATGGTAAAATAGAAGTTTTTCTCCTGCCCTGGCTCAGATTTGATTTTTAGATAACCCACTAATCAAGAATTTCTCAAATTATGCAGTATGGTCCTCCTATAAATAATAAAGACCAAAATTACTTATTTTGAATATGTCTCCACGGGTCTTTTCTATTCTAAGAATAATTATAGATTTGAGCAAATGCAAGTAGCAAAACATCTGTATAAGAAAACTGGTTTTACAATAAAAAGATACCAAGATTGGATATGGACTTGATATAGATTAAAAAATAGCTTACATCTAACATGTTTCGTATTGGTAAATACAAAACTCTAATAGAAAAAATCCAATTTCCATCAATTTTCTTTATAGCTAGAAGTATTTTGGAAACAAAGTGGCAAGAAATCCAATTTTTTTATATTCAGAAACACTTTATAAACTCAAACTTTTAGTGATAAAGTTATTTTCGTTAATTAAGCTTATGACTAAAAAACAGTATTATACTATATCATCTGGACAACAGTAAATATATCTTATCATTTGAAAACAAATCATAAGTTACTGAAGGTTATGACTAATAAATGTAATCTTATTAGTTACAAATAATACATTTCTTTTTATGAAAATTTCTCCTTATTTTCAATTTACTGATTTGAATACCTACTTTGGAGAATTCACAGATTTTCTTAAAAAAACATAAAAGAAAGTTAGCTCTGCTTTAAACTCTAAAGGAATTATCTAAAAGACACTCATTATTTCTCACTGTTAGTGAAAACCCTACGAACCTTTCCACAGTCACTCATATTCAGACATTAACAATAATATTAATAACAAATCTTTCTTATACTGTAATTAATTAAACACCACCACTTATAAAGAACATAAATATTCAAATTTTAAATGAGGCTTTAGAGCACATTGGAAATAAAAATATATACCTCAACTTATATGACATTTCACAGTCACTTAGAGAATTTTAAATTTATGACAGTATTATATATTTCTTATCTAAAAACACACTATGTAACATAAAATTGTATGCCATTGTTAGATTCAAGGCCACTGTTAGGAATGGTAACTATTTGTGTCCTACTCAATATATGGATGTTCCCAGGAACTAGTGAGGTTCCTCACTATTCTGTTATTAACTGTTGAAAAATTGGTAATTCTTCAATCATCTTCCTCATAAACATTACCACTTTTCAGTAGCTTATCTGTCAATAACTCAATAAATAAAAAAAATTAAAGGAAGCCTGGAAAGCAAATTACCAAGCCTATCACATCTGCATTAAAAAAATCACATATAATTATAAGTCAAAAGGCTCTGGTTAAGTGTGGCTTGTTTATATCCTACAGAATAAATACATTTATAATTTAGAATAACACAGACTAAAGAGCAGAGGCCTTATAACAGCTGTTTCCCTCAGAAAGTCTTCCTTGTTTCAGACTCATATAAATATCCTGGGTGGCCAAAGCCCTACAAGTCTACAAGGCAAGAGACATGATTAATCTACGATAAACTGAACCAGAAAAACGAAACCTCTGTGAACGATAATCTTATTCAAAAACAGAGCTAAAAATGTAGTCAATTCACAGCCTGATGATTTGAACCTAACATAACTGGGCAACAACATTTTGGTCTTCCCTTCATGAGGTTACATGATATAATTAACACATACTCAGATTGGATAAATCCAAATACTCAATGGTTTTAACTCTCTACAAATGTCAAAATAATCAGTAAGTCAGCTGACCAGCAATCTTTTCATAAACTTCATCAATTAATGAGGTATCAGTTGAAAGTTGGGGTTCTACTGGCCATACCACCGGTATCTGAATTGCTTATTCATTTTTAGACAGTAGTTTGGAAATATGTGCTATATTAGGGCTAATCATGTTAATTTTACAATCAACTCTCCATCACACCAGAAAGATAACAGCACAGTATGCAGTGGGTCACTCTACTGCTTCTCATTCGTTCCCTGATTTAGAATTTTCCCAGTCCAAGAAGTCTGGATATAAGGTGTTGATTAACATCAATGATCATGAAGCTGACAAGTGAAAATTTAAAACCTGTGTCTATCACAGATTCTCCTTTTAAATGTTATTACTTACACTGCACATGAAAACCAGAGCAAAGAGTGTCAGCTAGCCCACTGCTTCTCAACTAGTGAGTCTGAATGTATGTATGTATATGGGTGCTGGGGTGGAGGCTGGTTTAGAAAAATTTGAGACCTTTTCACAAATAGATTCCCCATTCTAGGCATATCAGAATCTTGCAGGATACAGGCTGACCCATTTAAGACTGAGAAACACTGACCGAGCCTTAGCATACGAAGATATTTATAGTTTGTTGTCAGTACATATATTGAGAATGCTATAAATATTTTAAAAATCTTGGCAATATCTTAGACCATAAATGACTTATTACCAACATCATTGCCTCAAATCTATAAATATAAGATATTTGGGCATATTACTTTGAACTACATAAAAAAAATCAAAGATTTCTCCAGAACTGATTTATATAAACTTAGAGTCAGTAACTTGTCCCAAATCTTTTTTGAGTTTTGCATAATATGAATTATCAATTTTTCTTTCTACATAATTAAAATTTTTAAGACTCTCTACATAATTGCTTACATCAGACTGTTACTTAGAAACTAATTTACTTTGTACGTGACCAATTTGGAAGTATACTTTAGGATCAAAATTTTACCCAATCAAAATAAAAAAAGATACCTTAAAGTTTCAGTAGTTTGGTTACAGAAATTTATATCAACATTCCTAAAGCTTTGCGGCCAAAGCCAAAAAAGAAAAAGAAAAGGAAAGAAAATACAGAAAAGCAGAATAGCAATAGCAGGAGCAGCAGCACAAAGCATGCAATAAATGTAATAATACATCACAAAACATTAGCATGTACTGCAACCACAGGCAAAAAGGATAAGAGGGTAGAGGGCATCGGAATGGCACACAAGGTGCAATAGTCTCTTACACGTCTGCCTTTGCTAGCTGGAGTACAGGATGGAGAGCGCTTCAACAAAGAAAGGAGAATACTACGTTACAAATAACTTACACACATGATTCTCAATGACTAATACTGTATTAACAGACAAAATATATAAACAGACATATAAAGACATTTTTTGATAGGTTGAAAATACATGTATTTTCAGGAAAAACTGGAAAATAGGAATGTAAAGAAATAGTTGCTCAGGCTAGGTCTAAGAGTGGTAACAAAATTTCCATTGGACCTTGCGCAGTGACCCACCAAATAATACTCCATCAAGCTATGGTCAATTTTTTTTTCTGTAAAGGCTGGTAGTGGCAACCATACGGGAGCACAAAAAGGATCTAAACAATTCTGATTTAGTGCTAGTTAGTGTTTAATAAAATATTTAATTAACTAGTCTTGCTTCAGACATTTATCTACCAAATTCTCTTTTCAAAGATGATTCTTTTAAATGATAAGAGCTAAGTTAGGCTTTTAGAATTCTTCATGGTGAATCAATACTTCTGAAACAGTTACTTCAACAATACTGTCCATCCTAACTAGATACTAGGCTAAATCAAAAGAGGCACCTTCACCTTTCTGACATTAAAGAATTAAGTAATAGGAAAGAGTAACAATAACAATAGTAGATAATAATTATACAAAAATATTTTTCAAGTTTTTGAAATTTGTGATGCTCAAGCAATAGAGCCTCACAAATATAAACCATATGTACAATTCAGGCAATTTCCTACATTCAATCCAACCTGATATTTACTGAGGGTTTACAATAAGTCAGGTACTTAACAGATAAAAGAGGGCATGGCAGTTCACAGACTAGTGGGGAAGACATCAAGCCATAAACAATGTGACAAATGCTATAATGAGGATATGTACAAAGATTGTATGGGAACCTAGAGGAGGAAGTTCAAGATTTTTATGGGGACCTAGAAGATGGAATTTATAAACTGAGTCTACAGGACTTACAGAAATTTCAGAGAAAACTTCAAGGATAGGAAACATCACTCAAGATTATCAGTTTTCTCTGTCCCAAACTCTGGCAGATTGGTAAACAGGAACTATTCTTTCTTTCTATAGGAAACTGGTATGGAAGGTGACTTGAACACGGTCTCCCAAGGAGTTAATAGCAAACCAGGATCTGCAGGTCTGCAGATTTCTAAACAGGTTCACCTTAGTCCAGTCAGTCTTCTGGTAGTGGCTAAAGTCTCAGATTCAAACCCGGTTATATTCCTTCAGTTATTAATACGAAGTATCTGTCTCCCTCCACACTCTCCCAAACCAAACAAACAAACAATTCCATCCCCCACCCTTCCGCTAGCTAACATTTAATCTCTCCCGTCTTCTCCTTAATAATGATAATAGCTAACATTTGTCATGTGTAAAATATACACAGGTACTTTTCAAAATGCTTTATATATATTAACTCTTTTAATTCTCATAGACAGCCTGTAAGGTAGGTATTATGATCCCCATTTAAACATGAAGGAAACAGATTAACCTGCAACAGGTCACAAAACAGTGGTGGAGCTGGAATTCAAACCTTCTCAGTCAGACTTCCCAAAATGGTATAATCAGTCTTTACTTCCAAGAGTTTCAATTCACTTCTCAATACAGTACAATTTGGCTTCTGCTTGAACTGCTCTAATGAAATGCTGGTAGGATCAGCATTTCCTGTTTGTCCTATGGTACTAGACATCTTGGCTGTACCTGAGGCTGCTGACCATTCCCTCCTAAAAAATCCGTGCTCCCTCAGTTTTTGTGACATGACACTTTCCTGATTAACTTCACCTCCTGCGGCCATTGCTCCTACTTCTCTTTTGTGGAGTCCTATTCGTCCATCCCCTTCTCAATGTGAGAGATCCCCAGGTTTCTGTTCTGACTCACTACTTTTCTCCTGCCACAATCTCTTGCTGGGAGATCTCGATTTACTTTCAACTAGGCTCATTATTTCCAAATTTCTATTGCCAGTTCACTCCTTTTCCTTAAACTTCTGACTTATCTAGAAAAGTATCTAATAGACATCTCCACATGGATATCTCTCAGGCATCTCAAGCTTAACTTGTCCAAAATGAAGCTGGTCACCTTTTTTCTCTGTTAAACCTTTTAATAATTATTACACATGGGACTGATTAAATCTAAACTCCATAATTTCTCCTTTATACTGTCATGATATGCAGCCCATATCTTTTACTATTGTACTTCATTGGTGTTACAATTACTTGTTTAGATGCTTCTTTTCCACAAGACTCAGATACTTAAGGGTAGAAAATATTGTATTATGCTTAGCGTAAAGCTTGTAAATTTAAAAATTCTTAATAAATATTGAATGATTCCTTCTGAAGTTCCGTAATATTTAACCCAAATATTTCTTATGGCATTTATCATTTTATACTTCATATAACTCTATTTAATTTTTTAATAATAAGATAAGGATTTTGAGGTCTACTTCTATGTCTAATTTATCTTAGTATCTACTACTCTGCACACTAGAGTACCACACATATAAAAAGCATGAAAATATTTAACATAGAAAAACTCTTACTTTTCGGCTATCCATACTCCTCGACAAAAGTCTAGAATGTGTTAAAACCATGAAACAGAGAATGAACAGCTCAAAGTAAATATACTACCACTATACCAAAAGCAAGTCAAAATGTGTCTCAAAACTGTTTTTGTATATGAAGGACAACACGCTGTCTAAGCTGGCATTTAACACTAAGCTAACGGAGATACTAAATCACCATTGTAATAATGTTCTTACCCAAGTGGCTACTGAGAAATTAGACTATTTTTTATGTTTTCAGTAGAAAAGGGCAAATTACACTTTCCTGATGGTGCAATTAGAGTAAAACACAGATACAGTCTCTTGCACACACCCAAACACATCATGGTTTTCTATAAACACTGAAATTGATTTCATAGCAAGCACTGAAAACCAGTACATTTTCTTAACATTCAATCATATACCATTTAAAAATATGGCTTTAAACGTAGGTTTATAAATTGCCACACAGAACTTTAAGGCTGATTATGGAAGTAAGCACATATACAGAAACCAAAAGAAGTTAAGCTATCTTATGGACACATAATTTGGCTAATAGATTTTAAGGTTCAATTAATGAATTTCAGAGGTCTTATTTAATAAAACACTGAAGAGGTAAAAGACTATGTAGTTATGGTTTGCTCCCTCTAGATTGACCAAATATATTATAAAATATGATATATAATATACAATATAACATATTGCCTAAATTAGAGAAGGACTATATATGACAATCTTCTGAAATGTGAGAGTTTCAAGTCAGGTTGTACTTAAATATGTGGAAGTTTTAAAAAACAGGAATTGAAGGAGGAAATTATAGGAATGCCATAATTACTCAGAAGGATCTAGGCCTAGCTTTGGTCATAGGATTAAAAAATCTTTACAATGCACATTTTAGAATTTCATCTTCCATTGATTCTCATGTATAATGAACTTTTCCCAGATACAGCTAAAACTATGCTGCCAAGCCTCAGATTTCTGTGATTGGTTACGAGACAACAGGAAAGAAGCCAGGGGAGAGAACAATGTTAAAAACAAGAGATGAATGAAGGAAGTTAGGAGCCAGGACTGATAGTAAGTGTTCTGGGAAGCCTTAGTTAAGATTTTATATGAGGCCAAAACCAAGAGTGGAACTCAGCCTGCCAATATGCTCAGACTGTTCTTCTCTTAATACACCAGAATCCAAGAAAAGAACAGAATATTAGGAGGCCTGGGCAGTTGGACTATAAGTACTATCTTTATTCCTTTATGTCTGACCTTTTCATCCTGGAGCTTTAACTCCTTGATTTACTCTTTCTTCAGTACACTAGAGTAAGACAATCTCCAAAAAGCAAGTTGATACGTTCTTATTTGCCAGATAAGTGGACAATTTCCATTTTTGTGAACTTAGGCTAAATGAACAGAGTATAGAATTGTAATTTAATAAAACTCAAAACTTGCCTGGCATATATTTAATATATGACAGTATGTTTATCAAATATAAACAGCAACTACTTCATTTATATAACTGTAATTAGTATTCCCTTTAATACAGTCAAGTCAAGCATTTTTTGGGTTCATTTGAAAAGAAAAAAATAAACTGAACAGAAGAGAAAGTTCCTGTAAGCTTGGTCTGATGATCCCTAGATCTGTTACCATGGGAATGCAGGGAACAGATGGGGGAAAACCCAAGCTGCTGTGCTCCATTTGCTCCCTACCTGTTACCTGGAGGATGAAGCTGGGCCTAATATGCAGTAATCACAGGCAGTCTAGATTGGGCATGTGGGGGTGAGAAGAAAGATGAGGGTAAAAGAGGAAATAATTTCCACAGCAGATGGGATCCTGGTATCTGTTCCACTGCTGTCTTAAAATCTCATATGCAAATACCTTACCCAAGAGATCACTTATCAAAATGGTCTCAGTTTCTCCTAAAACCCCTTTTACCTGCCCTAAAGAATGTTATACATTACCTCTTTATCAACACTTCCCTAGTCCCCCAAAGACTGAGAACCCTAAAAAGTCATTCTCACTAATGGAAGAGTAACATATCTATTTTATTAGTGGGAGTGTCGTGGCAAATAATGACTAAAACCACCGGACTAAAGATTTCCTAAGGTTCTTTTCTCCTTCAAAAGTCTATTATCCTTCATTTAGAAAAGCCTAAATGCTTAAGTTCTCCTGCTTACAGAAGCAGAGTGCTGAGAACATAGTCTGCTCTGCCTGAATCAGAGGGAAGGAAGGGACTGGTATCACATATGCTTTCTCTTCTGCCAAGAGTTGTCCAAACAGTGTAGCTTAAAAGGAAAGCATCTTGCCCCGAATGTCTTCCCACATTGCCCCAAATGTCTTTTCATATTGCCCCAAATCCTAGCATTCATTTGAATTTTGAATTAATAGGCAAAATATATGGAGGAAAAATCAGGGGTAGGAGAGTGATTAGGTGCACTGTTTTAAGTAAAGGAATTATAGATTTAATAGGCCTGTATGGGAGGGTTGAGGTAAAAAGTAGAAGGTAACTTTGGAGGAGGGGACACACTGGTGGTAAAACTCTGAAGAACTGGGCAGGCAGTATGAGGGCATTAGGCTACTAGGGGCAGATGGAGAAGGTCAATGATGTGTGGACACCAAGGGAAAACTTGATTTGTGCAATTTTGCTTAAAACTAACCTTATGCCTTCCTATATCTACAAATTCCAACTGCAATTCAATTTTAGGTCTTCAACATAATCTTTTTCTTTTCTACAGTAATGAGATAGAAAACAGAAAAGAATGAGCAGAGGATATGTTCTACAGGATAGTTAAGAGTTAATCTACTTACTATAGGCAGCTGTCACATATTATAAACATCATGCACAACAATCTAACTAGTTTTGGCACAAAGAACAATCAAGATTTATTTTATTCCTTACGAATCAAAATGCCTAGGAGAAAGAAAGCTACAGAACTTGAGTTTTATACTAAATATCTTGGATGCTGAACCCAGCATGCCAAAGATTGAATACCATTATTCAGAACACCATTCTAGTATGACCTGGAGGATGAAATGGACGATACACTGTGAATGATGGTAATAATTATAAACTATGAAGAGAAATAAGAGTTTTATGCCTCCAAATATAAATTAAGAATACAGAGTTGTTGTTTTTTAAATGGAGAATTACTGCTGGCCTTTGCCCTGACGAGTAAAAATCATTTTCCAATGGTAATGTGATTCAACGGAGGAAACTATAATGATCCATATTGATGGTGAGTGGAAGGCTGAGTAGTGAAGTCTAGGAAAGCACTTAAGTGAAACTGAATTCCTGGACAAGAAAGGAAGCTAAAGAGAACACAGGAACAGAGAGGAACTGGTCAATAAGAGTAAGGAAATAATAACCAATATTATTGAGGGCATTACACATATTGTTTCTTTAAATTCTCAAACAACCATATGAGATTAGTACTATTATTATCCCTGTTTGTCAGATGAGCAAACTGGGGCATAGAAAGGTTAGATAACTTGCTCCAAATTATACACCCAGAAAGTGGTAGAGTCAGATTTGATTTGAGTCAACTTAACTGCTGAAGTGCAATAAATTGAGAGAAAAGTGCTTAGGAAGCAAATGAGAGAAAAACTATGCCCTTGAAGAGCTGGAGCCTGAATCATAAAGATTTGGCAGCCTTTGTGAACTTAGTTCCCGTTTATAATAGGAATTCCTTTGTACTGCTTCACAATTTAGAAGCATGTCTGAACTAAATCCATGCTGAGTAATAGAAGTGTAAGAAAGGATACTCCTGGAGGAAAAGTGAAAGTGGGAACCTCAGACGCTACAGCGGGGTGGCGGCGGAAGAGCAGAGATGAGGCAGGAGTGTGCTGAGGGGTGCTTCCGCTGAGAAAGGCTAATCTATCTGACAAAATGAATAACTACTCTGGTGTTTTATAGTCTATGATTCCTTTGGGAGAAAGGGGGATGCAGAGAAGAGTTCGTTAGAAAGAAAAAAGTGAAAATGGTTTTCTAGTGGAAAGAACAATTAAAACATTTGTTCAAATTTCCTTCTCATTCATTTTAAGGTAAATGTCACCTGTATGGAAATACCATATTGAGTATTTTAGTAGAGTAAAATGTACAGCAGATTATAATATCAAATGTTACACATCAAGAGAGTGCTCTCTTTATCACACTGTGGAATTAAGTAAAATAATTATTTGTCTCAAGAACAATAAAATAGTGCCCATTTAGAGTGAAAAGGTGCATACGTTGGTATAAATGTTTCAAAGAAATAAAAAAATTACTTAAAATACTTCAAAACTATAGATCAGGAGTTTTCTTTAGTAGAAAAGTATGCTTAATACTCTTCTTTATATAAGAATTACATATAACAAAACACAAAAAAATGAAACATTTAAAGAATTCTCCTGGTTTACAAAACAGTTATAAGCACAATATTTGCATTTGAACCATTTTATTTCCCAATTTCTGGAAAGATAGTATGTTCAACAGGATAACAAAATGCTTTACAACAAGAATTACTGTGCCATTTAATGAAGACTAGAGAGAATGTATATGTCAGGTATTTTCTTTAAAGAGAACGAACGATATACATTAGGAACTTCTAAATTATTAAATCTATAGAATTAATTTAGGAGAGAAAATGATAATGCAGTCAATTTATAGTGCATATAGTGTACATGTTAACTAAAATCACTTCTCGTATTAGAAGAGAAATTCTGTCAGCATTAAAAATTGATTTGTACTCAATTATTGTGTTACAATAAAATCTACTGGAAGATTTAATAAAACTTGTCACTTTTTCTGATTATACCACCAGAGGTTTATTTTTAACTAACATAGAAACTAAATAGTAAAGTGCTGAAAAGAAAAGGGAAATATGAAGTAGAAACTTCTGTGAAAAACAAAAATGAGCAATTATTTATATCAATATATCTATATAGTGACAATAATCAAACAAGCACTCCAGTCTTCAGAATTATTGCAACGAATGGAAATATAGAGATTCTCTGATGGCCAACGCAATTTTAAAAGTACATTTTTACTTTATTATGTTTAATAATGATAACTTTATCATATTTAAGATAAAAAGGAGCACATTTTGGCTCACATATTATCAAGTGTGATATTTCTAAAACTGACTGCATTACTAGGTAAATTCTTCATATCAATTCACTGATCTCTTTTACTGAAGGATGCATTGGTTTGAAAATCAAAGACTTACGTCATCCAAAAAATCAATCAGTGAAGATGAGGAAGAAGAAAAGGAATCCTATTTAACGAATACAGCAATAAAAAAATAGAAAATATGGATGAAGCAATTTAATAAGAACAAATAATAAATCAAAAATTTTGTAAAACAATTGAAAGGCAAATGACATTAATTCAAATAAATAAATGAGAAAAGCAGTCACTGTCATTGTTTCTCAAGAGACTTAGAAATTCATTACTTTTTAAAGAATGATTCTTTTTCCCTTTCCCAAAGTAATGAAATATAATTCATATACTGTGCCCAAAATGTAATAAACTGAACCTCATGGCAAATCATTAACAATCAAATTAAATGGAAGCACTTTAGAAAGTAACAACTAAAAGTTAAACAACAGAATCTCTGCCTCTAATTGTCCCCACTAGAATGTAAGCTTCTTGAGGGGCAGTACTTGTCAATTTGGTCCCTACTGTATCTCCAGCACCTAGCACAGTGCCTTGCACAGAGGTATATGATTATTTGTTGATAAAGACACAATCACTAACTTAAATTTTTGGAGACAAAAATATTCTTTATATTACATATTTTTTCCTAGCCAAGAATTTAAGAACCAAAGAATGACAGAGTCATACAATCAATATTCCATTATTATGGAATACTTTAACAAAAAGCATTCCTTTGGTATGCGTCTAAAAAATTGAATTGATTTGAGACTAGAACCAGCATTCCCCTACTGTGAGCCCTTATGTTTTCACTTGTTAATATTGTGGCTCTATGCTTTGGAGAAAAAAGAAAAGTGTCACAATTATTTAAAGTTAGGATTTGTGCTGCACCTACTGTTTCTCGAAAGAAGAGATTTCTATTAACCCTAAAATGACTCTCTTATTTAGATCTTTCTTAGATTTTTCTTAAATACAAATGTGATTAAAGTTTTCATAAGCTTGCAGAACGTGTTCCTTCCCTAATACGTTTTTGCTGATATAAGATTCTAGGTCCTCTTATATGAGATGCAATAAAACAGTTTTATTGCAAATAAACTTTAGATCACAGAGTAAACTTTACGTTGACCGCAGAGGGTATTTGAAAAGTTCAATACTTACTTCAAATTGATCCAGAGCATCGGTAGGCGTATTCAAAAATGCCAAGAAAGAATGCTGTGAGTCTTGGTGCTCTATACCTAGAAGACAGCAGCAACTTTTTTTTAAAACTAGAACAATTCAAACTAATTTTCATGGACAACCTTTCCTTTCTGCATCTATTAAAGGCTGCCTGAAAATTACCGTATTTTAAAAGCAGTCAATATTATTAACTCCACATATTTAAAAAACTAAAATACATTAGCATTTCTTGGAATATCACTCAACAGTTAAATTACATCAGTTTCCTGAAATACTTGCTTCTTGACTTAAGACTTGAGTTCTTGAATTTCTTTTCCTGTATAGTACACCACAAAAAGCACATTAAATCTTCTGGTAGATTTGAGAAATTTTTAAAAATAGGGCTCTGGTTATGTCTAATTTTTCTAAGGTAATTCATTTATTACCAAACAAGATTTCTGTTCTGAAATACTCTAATCAAGCATATAATATGCACTAACATTAATAATCTTTTATAAAAAATAGTTTAGCAATAAAACTAATGTATTTAATTATGAAAAAACTTTTGCCAAGGCCTCAATCTGATTTCATTTATTGTTTTATTGACAGAAATTGTGTAAAATTTTTAAAATCTGTCTAAGAACCTGGGTTGGAGAATGAAGACACCAAACCCTAGTTTTTCTCAGAGAAGTTTTAAAAATGTCATGCATATCTCTTGGCTATGATATTAACTTTAAATGCATAATTTCCAAAATAATTCTTAAAATACACATATAATGATAAATACTAGGGAAGAAATAGGAGAAAAAAACGAAATACAAATTTTTTATCTCCATATCCTTAGGAACTGGTAACTCATTTGTGCACTTTCATATTACTCTCTAATAGTATACCACAGTTGCCAGATAATCAGTATGTTCAGAAATTCATTTCATCAATAAATACTTATTGAAACCCTCTTAATTGCCAAACTTTGTCTAGATACTGGGGATATGACAGTAAATAAAGCAGAAAAAAAAATCCTTGCCCTCATTATATCAATATTATGTTGTATTATTTAAGTAGTATAGTGTATCAATTATAGTTTTAAGTAGTGTAGCATACAGTACATGTTACAACATATAGCAAGATTTTATCATACTGGAATGTTCAAAACCCCAATAAAAGCTATAGGTTAACATATAATGTGATAAACTTTGTTTTTTCTTCCACAAGTTTAGATCTATTCTAAAAATGATGAAATCAATACCACTTGGTGAGTTTTACTAAGTCATACTTTGCTTTGGGCTCTTTTCTATATAAATTGCCTTTAGGACCACAGGTCCTCCTTGCCTTATATATTCTTTTTTCTCTACTCACTGAATAGTGCAGCTCCTTATGCTCTCCACATATGAATATTGAGCTTGACTCTCACTTTACTATGATGCCTTGTGCTCCTAATCTAAGTTCCTAATTCACTTTTTCTGGGTTCCTTTCTTTCTTATTCACTAGGAAATTCAATCAACAAAAATTTATTGAACACCTACTGCTTTTAATGGCTTTTCAAGTCAACTCTTTGTGTGATTATCCTCTTTCCTCCACAATTTTAAAAGCAGATGTGGCAACCCAACTAACTTTACTTTACTGTGTGCCACAGGACTAGGAAATGACAGGGAGGCACATAAGCATAATACTGAGCCGATTAACTTAGCCTAGCATTCAGTCAGGAACGGTGTCAGGAAAATGAAGTTCTAATACCTGCACAGAAGAGATCCTTCCACTAGGAAAACAACTATCCTGGGGGAGGGCAGACCTCAAGTGTTAGAATGCGTTCAACCCCTAGTACCTCCTCCAAAAACAAATAAACCTAATTATCCTCCCCCCCAAAAAACCTACAATATTCTGACTTTAAAAAACTAAATGATAAAATAATTTTTTCCAATCACAAAAATATTGTTCAAGAAATAGTCCATGGCACTGAAAAAACCATCAAATTTATGGCACAGTGAGTTTTTCTGCTATTATGAAATCTTTAAAAAATGTTTATCAAGTTAAACTCAAGAGACCTGTCTACCAACTATGTGTATGTATGTGTGTATCACATGCATATATACATCCATAAATGAGTGCCAGAATTGTGTATGTGAACAATTCTACCTACACAATAAGCTGATTCTTGTGTAATAAAATGTATTCATAACAGAACATTAAGTCCTGATTGATGCAAAGCACATTCCCATACCCTTTTCAGATCTAAGCTCTTCAGTGTCCTTTATCAGTTGTTCGATTTCTGATAGTAGTTCCAAGTTCTTCTTCTCTGAATCTTTTAGTTTACTTAAATAGGGGAAAAAAAGGAAAAATGACATTATTTATATTGTTGGTTAGTGAGCCATCATATATGTAGCTGGACTTACTTGGTTTAAGTGTCAGTCATGATAAATTAGGAAACTGCAAACTACTACAGGAAGGACAAATACAGCCTGTCATCTACTCTTGCGTAAATAAAGTTTTACTGCAATGCAGCCAGGCTCACCCATTTACAGGCTGTCTGAGGCTGCTTTTTGCACTACAACTGCAGACTTGAGTAGACAGAGACTATATGGCCTACAAAAAGTATTTACTATTTTATAGAAAAAGTTGCTGGTCTTGAGCTAAATTACTAAATTTAAAAATGTCATAAAATCAAAGGTTAATATTAGAATTCTGTTAGATTTCTTTCATAGACAATCACAAAAGTAAGTTTATAATTTTCAGTTTGACTCATATTCCCAATTTGCAGACAAATGTGTAAATTCATATGTCTTAAATATAAGAAGAAAGATCACACTTATTCCAAATTATAACACAGAGAATGACATGTAGTAGCTCCTTATGTTGAGATCAATTTATACTCTCCAGAAAGTTTTTTTTTTCCATTTTCAATGTCACACTAGCACATTTAAGAAAAGCATACTTACTTTACGATTGGATAGTTTATAGCAAGAATTTACAATTCAACTGGGGTGCCAGGTATCTGGCCTCTGACATAAATCAAAACATTAATGATTGCAGTTTAATGACTAAGGCTTCATATCATTAAAAACTGAGTTTAGGGGACTGTATTTTTTTCATGACTAAATGCCTTTGTAAGCTTTGTAAGGTATGCTGAGCACCGAATGGATTTTTTCATTTATATTTTGATTAGTAACATGAACTTCCTATTGCTCCTCTATTATTACCTATACTGACTTATTCTTAAAACATTTTAATACCCAATTCAGCTACAATTTTTGCTTTATCATTTATTTATTCAGAGTATAATCTGTTCCACTGTTGTGATAATGGAAGGAATGTATTCATCCACATGGAGACTGTGGAGGATATACCTTTTTTTTTTTAAACATAAAAGAACATAAAAAACAAATATAATTTAAATACACTATACCATTATGAAATTTACCATCACTAGAACCTTCATTTGTAAAAAAAAAAAAAAATAGTAAGAACCCAGAATTTTCAGATGACTATCATTTGTTCTGACTCTGTGCTGCATTTTTATATTAATATGGTATTCTTGAACATGAGAGGACTTCGGATTTAATGGAGTAAAATTTGAGCATGAACTAAATTTTACAAATAAGGGGAAAAGGAAATAATAGAAATTTAATTAGTACTATTAATTCCACTTTATGGACGAGTCAGATGGAAACAAAGCTGTGTTAAAATACCATCACTGCACACAAGGCCTGAAAGCATCCACTCATTTTCAAATTTTCATAATTTTTCCTCTGGTCATCACTTAAAAAAAAAGTGGTAGGTAGGGAACTAAATATGTAACTTCTCTCCAAATACTGGACCAAATTAGAAATCACTCTAGAGGGACAATATTATTCAATCTTACCATTCTGTTATGATGTTAGATGCTTTAACTTTATTCAGTTCTTCTTGGATAGCCTGTTTGGCTCTTATTTCTGCATCCAGAGCTGACTGTAACTCCAATCGAGCTGACATATCCAGTTTTGCAAAACGACGCATTTTCCAGGGCATATCCTATGAGAGGATGTAACTGCATTTTTAGCTCCACTCTATTTTAGTTTTAACATTTAAATTTAGTAATATAAGTGAATTTGGAAACTAACTGAAAGAATTACCTTTCCTTAATTACAGAATAAAATAGAAACATTACTTGTGAAAATATATTAATTTTCATTAAACTCAGAAATAATTGTAGATGCACGTATAAACACATTAACTTTTTATAGTTATTACTAACAATGGCTAGCCATGCAAATTACAGTTAGAAAGCCGCGCATTATGATTTCCTACGGAAAAGACTTAGAATGATTTCTCATGAAAATCTTAAAGTCTGCAAAGCCTATTTCTGACAGTGTGTTTTGAGTCTTTTCCCTAATAACACAATAAGCCTCCTTGTAAAATGGCAGAGCTTACTGTTGCTCGTGTACCCAAGCTGGAATTTCTTAATGCTTCCAATTCTTCCGTCATTTTAGAAGCTAAGGCCTGAAGATATCCTCGTGCATCCTTTTCATCACTGACCCTAGAATATATGCATATAAAGACAGAGGTAAAGAACCAAAGTAAAACAGAAAACTTTAGTGAGATATATGTTAAAGCATCATAAAGAAATAAGTGAAAACTAACAGAAATGTTTTTAAATATCTTCTTTCTAAAGGTCTATTACAGTATTACTATCTGTCAACAACTGGGACATAGTTTACTGTTCAGTTATTTACAGATTAAAGCTGGCCATGTTTAGGAAAGTCCAAACTATGTGTACCTGATAATTTAGTAAAATTTAACCCTGGAACCACAGAATACTTTAAATCTAACAATAAACCACACACAAACATGCATTTGATTTCTAAAGAATTTTAAAATTTCTTATTAATTAGTTTCTATCTTTTATCTTATGAAAACACAACACACCCTTCTTAAAACTGAAGTACAATAAATTTATAAAGTTTAAAGTAGAATATTCAGCAAAAATCAGGGTTGTATTGTAATAAAGCTCTTTTGTTTTCCAAAATGATCAATAAAATAACAAAGAGGAAAGATTAAAGTCTACTGAAACTCAGTTTCTACTTATTGTCTTAAGGCTACCTTGCTGATGTAACTATTATGTTTTTAAATAGAAATATTTTCAAATTATATTCAAGGAGACAAATTCTACATTCTAGAATTTCTTAGGATAAAGTCTACATTTTGTTACATCTCCTCCAAAACTAGGAGAAGACTAGTGGGTGGGCAGTGCCAGCATATAAAAATCTACACAGAAGGTCCCATTCTCAAAAGAAATGAAAAACACTGGCATATAGAAAGCAGTAATTGCACAAAAGAAAAGTGTTGAAATTTGCAATGTTCAAAAGTGTATTCTAATATACCCTGGGGAAGACTATCTGCCTTTGTACAGGTTGGTTGCTTTCACAGATAAAATTCAGGCCATTGAATATCTATGAAGAAAGTATATTTCAGGTAAATCAACATGTATCTGTGATGCATACAGCAGACAAGCTTAAATCTTGAGCCTTGCCACAGCATCTTTTAGAATTTAAACTCCTGAGGTGTTAAATTTATCTACCTACCCACCTATCTCTTTATCTCAAAGAAGCCCTTTAAAAAGATCTTTAGATTTTTTTCTTCTCTCAGATGGAAAGTGTTTTGGAGGACAAGCTAAAGAATCTAAACAGAGAAGCAATAAAATCATTGTAAGAAGAGGCCCACTCTAGTGATTGTTACATATTTTTAGGCCCTACATACATGTATATATTTTTATTATCTTTTAAAGAAAAATGGATTTAGAAAATATTAAGAAAGTTTGTACAGAGGGATGTTGTTTCCTTCTAAAATTCTTTAACTTTGGACACCACAAACCACAAGTGACTGCAATCTTTTCATTTAATCATCTAATCTATAGTATAAAGAATAAATATGGATGGAGGAAGACTATCTTTTTTAAGAGTACAAAAACACTTACACTGTAGCAATGAAGAAAACTACTGACATTTAAATGGTCAGGTTAATTGGCCTCAACTGGTGTTGGTTTAGTATCTACCACAGCTCAGAGTACATTATTACTTACACGTCAGACAAAGAAAGACAAATACTGTATGGTTTTACCTGTATGTGGAAACTAAAAACAAACAAAACAAAACAACAACAACAAAACAAAACCAAAAAAACAAACAAAACAGAAACAGACTCACAGAGAACAAATGAGTGGCCACCAGAGGGGAGGGGGTGGGGGGTTGGGTGAAATAGGTGAAGAGGATTAAAAGGTACAGACTTCCCGCTATAAAAGAAATAAGTCAACAGGGATGTAATATCTAACATAGGGTATACAGTCAATAATACTGCAGTAACTTTGGATGATGACAGTTACTAGACTTATGGTGATCAATCCATAATGTATATAAAATGTTGAATCACTATGTTGTACACCTAAAACTAATATAATATTGTATGTCAACCATACTTCAGTGAAAAAAAAGAACATGTTAGTAGTCTAATGGAATTCATACCAACTTTACCACATGGCCAAAATCACCCATAAAAACACATTTAAAAGATTACTCACCACTGAATTATTTCTGTGATTTGGGCTTCCCAATGTGCAACTGATTCTTTCTTGTCTGCTAGGTCTTTTACCTCTTCTTCTAACTGCTGGTTGCGTGTACTTAAGTTCTCATACAAAGCAGTAAGCTGAAAGGCAGTTTTAAGACACTTTAAAGACATGTGTGACTTTTAAGAACAGGAATTCAAGGTGTTCAGATACCTCCTGTTAAATCTGGTAAGTCACCACAGTCCACTCAAAAACTCTTGTCTTCCTGATTTCTTATTATGTACCCTCTGGTCACTGAATCTGGAAATACCAAGGGCTCTGAATTCTCCTCTGCCTTTGCTTTTCCCTTACTTACTCCCTATATTGAATTTGTTCCATTGGCCTGAAGAATTCTTTCTCTTTTTTTTTGGTCAGAAAATGTCTCTATGTCATTCTCTTAAAAAAAAAAAACTTACAAAAAATGGACAGTAGAGTATAAGTGAATTCCAATGAGCCCATGACCCCAATCTCAATAATTATGGCCTCAATGTCAGTCTTATTTCACTTGTATTCCTGTCTTCTTACCCCTTCTTCCTGTATTATTTTGAAGCAAATCCCAGACACCATATAATTTTAACCATACATATTTCTATGTATATCTCTAGAAAATAAGGCCCTCTTTTAAAATATAACCACAATATCAAACAAACTGAACAAGTTTGCTTACATGATCACATATGTAGTAACTGTTTAAATTTCCAGTTGTCTCAAAATATCAAAAGACTTAACATTTTGTTAAATTCGATCATGATACTAACAAGTAAACATAACTCAATGGTTGCTGTATCTTTAGGTCTCTTTTATTTGCAGGCTCCTGACTAGTCCATTTAGGCTGCTGTAATGGAATCCCACAGTCTGGGTGGCTTGAACTGGAAACATTCCTCGCAGCTCTGGATGCTGGGAAGTCCAAGATCAAGGCACCAGCAGATTCAGTGTCTACGGCAGGCCTGCTTTCTGGTTGTGTCCTCACCTCACATGGTGGAAAGGATGAGGGACCTCTCTCTGTAGGGTCTCTTGTCAGCCTCTATAATCATGTGAGTCAATTCCTTACAATAAACATTTTATGTACATGTGTGTGTATCTTCTATTGGTTCAGTTTTTAATACAGGCTATAACAACATTCTAAGTCAGGGGTCTGCAAACTTTCCAGTAAAGAATTAGACACTAAATAGTTTTGGCTATGTGGCTTCTTTTTAGAAATAATCGTTTTTAAATGTAAACATCATTGTTAGCTCATGGGTCGTACCAAATAAGTCTGAGGGCTGGGTTTGGCCACAGTCCTTAGTTTGCCAACTCCCCAATCTAAGTTCATCAGGAATTCTCCTAATGACCCAGGGTTTTTCTGGTATGTTTTTAACCTGTACTTCTTTGAGAATGGCAGTTCTGGCACCATTCATAATGCAAAGTCTGATTTCTTTCCCTCTGCCAAAGGACAAATTGCTTTATGCATATACAGCTGTAATTCTCCATTTAATCCTACTGCCAACCTCATTGTCTTCTTGGAAGGAAATAGGGTGAGAGAAGCCGTCACTGCTAACACACACACTTATCTGCCTATTGAGAACAAGGGATTTAAGTTTTGTATCACAGAGTGTGCCATTTATCTTTGAAAATGGATTTTATAAGCTTTGGTTTTTGTTTTTTTTTACAGTTTTATTACATACTTTAAAATTCACCCATTATATGTGTATGATTTGGTGATCTTTAGTAAATTTAAACATTTATGCAACAATAACCACAATCTAGTTTGGGAACACTTTCAGTACCTGATAAATTTCCCCCATGCTGGTTTGCAGATTCTGGCTTCTACCCTGAGTTCCAGGCATCACTGATCTCTTTTCTGTGCCTTAAGTGTTACCTTTTCTAGAAATTTAATTATCAATGAAATAATACAATACATAGTTTTTTGTATCAGGTTTTTTTTACTTATCGTATTATTGAGGTTCAATCATAATGGTTGAACATATCAGAAATTCACTCCTTTTCAGAGCTGAGTAGTATTCTATTATACAGATATTAGTACACTCTATCCATTCACTACTTGATGAACATTTGTGTTGCTCCCAGTTATTCGCTATTGTGAATAATGATGCTATGAACATTCAAATATAAGTCTTTAAGGGAACTATGTTTTCATTTCTTTTGGATAAATATCTAGGAGAATTTCTGGGTTATACAGTAAATGTATACTTAACTTTTTTTCAAAACTATTTTCTAAAGAGGTTACACCATCTTGCACTCCTACAAGTGGTGTATGAGTTCCAGTGTCTCCACATCCTTCCCAACAGTTAGTATGGTCACTGACTGATGATATTCATTCTTGAGGCTGTACAACAGTAACTTATAATGGTTTTACCTTGCATTTTCCTAATGACTAATGATACTGAACACCTTTTCATGTACTTATTTGTTATTTATACATCTTCTTTCATGAAATGGCTTTTAAATTTTTTCCACATTTTTTCCTTTGGGTTGTTTGTATTATTTCTTATTATTGAGTTTTTTTCTTTTTTAACTGAGGAATAGTCAGTTTACAATGTTTTGTTAATTTCTGGTGTACAGCATAATAGCCCAGTCATACATACACATACATATATTCATTTTCATATTCTTTTTCATTATAGGTTTATTATTAAGTTTTAAGAGTTCTTTATATATTTCAAATATAAATCTTTTATCAGATAAATTATTTAAAAACATTTCCTCCTCATATATGTACGTCTTTTCATTTTTTAAATATTCAATTTATAATTATTTTTCTCTCATCGTTTGTGCTTTTAATATCATATCTATGAAATCTTTGACTAACCCCAAATCACAAAGATTTTCTCCTATGCTTACCTCTTGTATTTCACTTTATGATCTACTTTGAAATAATTTTTGCATATGATACGAGGTAAGGATCTAAGTTAATTTTTTACACATAGATATCCAATTGTTCCATCATTTGCTGAAAAGATTATCCTTTTCCCACTGAATTGTCTTAGTCCTTCGCTGAAACCTGATTGACCATAAACATGTGGTCTTATTTTTGGACTCTTTACTCTGCCCCATTATGCCAATACTGCAGTCTTTGATTACTGTAGATTCACAGTAAGTTTCAAAATTCTGTGGTATAAATTCTTCAACTTTTGTACCACCCTATTCCTGCCAAATATTTCAGCTGTTATATTTTGTATTCCCATATATATTTAAGGATAAGCTTGTCAATTCTAACAAAAAGCCTACCAGAATTTTTATAGAGATTTACCTGAATCTATAGACCAATGAGGGGAAAACAGAAATCCTAACAATATTGAGTCCTCCAACTCAATTAACAAAGCATATCGCTCCATTTGTTTAGATATTCCTTAATTTATCTCAGTAATGTTCTGTAGTTGTCTTCTAATGGTTTATTCTGGGAGCTCTGAAATGACTGTTTTCAACAACTGTAACCACTTTGAATTTTTTTTTCCTTGAAAGGATTAATCGATCTCCTTTTTAAAAAAATTTGGTTTGGGGAGGGGAGTTAATTAGGTTTGTTTGTTTGTTTGTTTGTTTTTAATGGAGGTACCAGGGACTGAACCCAGGACCTCGTGCATGCTAAGCACACATTCTACCACTGAGCTATATACCCTCCCCACTTTTTAAAAAAAAAAACTTTTTATCCCCCATCAATCTCTTCATGTTAGCAATGTCAGAAGTCTATCAGCTGTTTTTGAGGATGTTTTTTGCAGATACAATGTCTTCACTAATTTCTACAACACACCCTTTTTTGATCAATATTGCTTTTGACAGCCCTTCCAACTAATTTGTGGTTGGGGTTTCAGCTGGAGATTTGCAAGAAGAGGAGGAAAAACAGATTTTGCACTGTCAGGTAACAATAGTTACAAATAGCCTTAAATAGATTTGTTTAGTATTAGTCAGAAAAAAGTTACTCTTTTCATTCTTTCTGAATAAAAAGCATGGAGACTCTGGAGCCAGAATACCTGGGTTCCAATCTCGTTCTGCCACTTCCTAGTTCTGAGAGTAGTAGAGTAGCTTAATCTCCCTTTGCCTCAACTTCTGCATCTATAAAATGGCAAAAACGATGGGGTATACCTCAGAGAATTATTGTGAGAATTAATAATTTATATAAGATAACTCAGAAGAGGACCTCCAAAAAGTAAATTCTACTAAGTATTAGTTCATTTTGCTTGCTTGGGAATGAAGTTTTACTGCCTGTATATTGACATATCTAGCTTATAATAATTTAAGATTCTATAGGAATATGGAAAAATGCTCATGATATTTCACCTGAAAAGAGATTAGAAAATAAAATGTATGTATGACTGCAATTATATAATAATATGTATACAAAAGCTGGAAAGGAACATATAAAATTAAAATAGTTATTTTGTGATGATGAAATCACGGGTAATGTTCATTTGTGTATTTTCAATCATTTTGTGTAATCTTGCTTTTTTGTAAAATAGTTATATAAAAACAAGATACAGATGATAATGTTTCTTACTAAAAGCCATTTACTTTCACTTCTTGGTATATATGGCTAATTTTATTTGCAATAATTAACCTTTAATAGAAACTTCTGAATACAGACTTTTTCTGAAAATATCAATAAACTTTCTTTCTGTTTCCTTTTTAATTTTTATTTTTGGAGTTGAGAAATATGACTGTGAGAATCTATTAGTTACCTAAGTTTCAAAATTAACATAATAATTGTTTTTTTCATTTCCATATCAGAAGTTCTGTTGAGAAGGCATTCAGTTCTCCTTCAGCAGGTTCCCAACGGAACAGCTGGTATAGCAATGGCACAGGTGTTCTCTGGTTATCCCTCTTGGGGAAAATACCCAATTCAAGCCAAACCAGAAAATGAATTAATGGAAAGAAATAGTGAAGATGTGCAATTAGGTGAACTGATAGTTAAGTAGAGAGAGAAGAAAAACTGAATAAAGGAGCAAAAATAGAGAAGATATTACAATGAAAGGAGACCCAGTTCCTCCCCTATTTCTCAGGGAATAAATATTTCTCTATTATCTTTTGTCACTGAATACTTGCCAACCATATGAATTTGCTCTCAAAGTTCTATTTGTATCTTTTATCATATCTTGCAATTTAGCAAGACAAGCATTTTTTTCTAATCCTAGGAGATAGGTCTTTAATTTTTTCCTTCAGTCTCCTCAAACAAAAAGAGTATTGTAAAAAATTATTTCTAGAGACGTATTTCTGGTAAACTTGCCAGAGCTTTATGGTTAATAATGAAATAAAACCAAGGAGTAAATATAAGATTTGATCTCCATTCATTTGATTATATTACAATTTTTCTTAATCTATAGTACCATCTTTTACTAGGTAATTAGAAACTCTACATGAAGTGGCCTTCTAGAGTTTAATTATATTTCTTACCTCAAGGTAACTCTTAACAGAATCTTAAAATTCTGTCTTGTAGACAGAAATGATGTTTAATTTTGTAGTCATATTAGTCAAGCACATGAAATAAAAATTATGTGAACTATTTGGATAAAGTTTAAATAGTGTTAGTTTTATTTTAGTGAAAATAACTCAGAGTTATACAATAATGTTCATATAGTATTCATAGTCTAAAAAATCCATTTATGCTACTTACTATTTGGCCACTTTCCATAGCATCCGTGTGCATCAGCTTTGTAATTACAAAAGAAACTAACACAAGTAGTTTCAACCAAAAAAGCAAAGTCATTCTTAAATGCTTAGAAAACTAAATAATCATGGGGAAAACAGTGAGAGAAATGAAAAGAAATATGGAACACAATGTAAACTTGAGACAGAGTGAAGAGTTTCTCTTTTACAACTAGCCAGAGTCTTTCAAATTGTTACTGAAATGACTATTAACTGAACATAATACTTTTACTGGAGGAAAATGCTAGAACTCATTGTAAAACACAGTTAATCCAAGCCTTATTTTGATGTAAGTAAAATTATTATAACTCCTGATTAATATTAGGATTTTTATAGCTATTAACACATACGAAATGCAGAATGATGGCAGTTCGAGGAATCTGAGATACTAAGAGGAAAAAGATTTCATTAAGTATTTAAAATTTTGTTCATAAATCTTTCTACTTCTAAGTTTAATCTAGTTTAATAAATCTGCTCCTTATTCAAGCTATAGAGTTTAGGCATAGTTGGTTTCTTTGAATTTTTACCTACCAATGGCATTATTTCTGGCTATTATCAGTTCTCCATCATGAATATGACATCAGAGTTGTCAAAACTTCTCTAGTTTGGCCTAATCGTTCCTGTTCTTGCCAAGAGGCAGCCTTAACTTAGCTAGCCAGGACAGAGTAAGTGATGAATATGAGAGAAAAGAGTAAAAGAGAACAGATGGAAAGTGAAATAAAGAATAGGGGCTCAAAAAATAAATGGGGCAAAGCATAAGATAAGATCTCTCTCCAGAAGACTCCTGTACAGATTGGTATAATGAAAAATTGCCTGTACCACAGAAGCAATCCTTGCATACAAGGAGAAATATTAAACCAAAAATGTACACCAAATATAAAATTACACCTACAATTTCTATCATAGTGCTGAACATCTAGCATGTGGGAATGAATATAAATGAGACTGAATCACTCACCTTATCAAGTTCACTTGTCAGTTTTTTATTTTCTTCAGTTAATAATACTTTTTCTCGTTCATACTGTTGTTTGAACTCATTTTCAAATTCTTCCCTTTCACTTTGACTAACACAATTCAAAACATAAAAGGGAAAAAAGGAACTGAATTAAAAGTAAAATAATGGTATCCCAGACTGGCTATTGTACCATATGCTTTATTCTGAAAAGTCACTTATGTTTTGATTGCTCCAAATTGCATTCTTCTCCCTTAAAATTAAGAAATCACAATCATTTCCTTTTAATTAATAAATAGATTTGTCTGCTTAATAACATCTATTTTGTTTGTCATTTGAAAATCTGAAGAAGACATCTGTGACTTGTAGACTTCCTGACCATGCTCACCATATTTGGTTGCACGTACACAAAAAGGATGGGAAAATGAGGAAGTTAGGGAAAAAGGAGGATATATGGATCACAATATGATTCCTTACACTCAGTTCTAGATTGCACAGAAAATTCAAATTACGTATCCAACATTTCTTACAATACACTCAGCCCATCTTTCATTACTCCTTCCTTCCTTCTTCCCTTGTCACCTATGTACCCACCAATCTACATATATATATATGTAAATACACACACAGCATATTTAGTATTATAAAACTTATTTTAAATGACAGCTCTGGGGACAGAACTAATTCACCCTTAGGGGTAAACACAGTTCTAACAAACTTTTTTAAAACCTCCTAAGAAAGAAAGGGGAATCAATTTTTGAATACGGAGTTGAAGTATATATAAAGAGCAGTTTATCTCTACAGCAGTTTGATGGAGGATGTTAGCAGAAAATGAAATTTAGAAATGAAGCAGTTCTGGGTAATTTTATATGACTGCTTCCAAGTCAACAAAGAACACAAGTAATCGTTGATTTTTAAAATGTAATCTTAAAAAATCCTCACATCACTAAATTATTGGATATAAATTATAATTAAATTACAAATTCCAGGAAAATAAACCATCTTGTGTCCAAGCAAATGTGTCATGTTCCTTATTATCTATAGTCAAAATGTGAAATTTAGTTATGTTTAAGAATCTTTATTCAGAATCCGAACAATGACAAAAAATACGAAAAATTACAAAGAAGCCTTTCAGAAAAATAAGCACATGAATAAACTGGGTAAAATTTCTTTATAAAACCATTTTTGTTTTTTTCTTATTAGCATCAAACAAAAGTTAAATCTCTCCCATATTAAAACACAATATACAAACTCTTCCATAAACCCTATGTCACACTTCATTTTCCACTTTCCCTGTCTTCCCATTCGACCACCTTTAAATCTTGAGAGCTTGCCATATCCGCTTACTCATTGCCTGTTTCTCACCATGCCAAAATCTGGCTTCTGTTGCCTCCACTTCAAAAAAAACTGTGGTCTCAAAACTCACCATTGTCTCGACTTATTACATCCAAGCTGCTGGCTACCTTTGACAATGCTGTCCATTCCCTCCCTCTTGAAATGTCCTCTCTTGGCTTCAGCCTGATCTTCAGCCTATATTTTGACTTCTTTTCAGCTGCCTTTGTGAATCCTCCACCCCATCTTTCCTCCCCGTAAATGCCAGTGCTCTCAGGTATTCTGTCTCAGGTGCTCAGCTCTTTTCTTTACACATTTTCTCTGAGCTGTCTCACTTACTATACTACCTGATTGCAATTATCATCTATTATGCTGACAAACTCTGAATCTGAAGCTTGTCTGGACTTCAAACTGCTTTATTTACTTTTTCAAAAAACCAGCTTTTGGTTTGGTTGATTTTTTCTATGGTCTTGTTAATCTCTATCATATTTATTTCCTCTCTAATCTTTATAATTTCCTTCCTTCTGCTGCCTTTTGGGGCTTTTTGTTCCCTTTTTCTAATTCATTCAGCTGGTGGGTTAAATTGTTTATTTGAGATTGTTCTTCTTTTTTGAGGAAGGCCTGTATTGCTATAAACTTCCCTCAGCACTGCCTTTGCTGTGTCCCATAGATTTTGAGTGGTTGTGCTTTCATTGTCATTTGTCTCAAGGTATTTTTTAATTTCAGCTTTGATTTCCTCATTGACCCATTGTTTTTTCAATAACATATTGTTTAATCTCCGTGCTTTCCTTTTTTTCTCCTTTGTTTCTCTGTTGTTGATTTCTAGTTTCATGGTATTGTGGTCAGTAAAGATGCTTGAGATAATTTCTGTCTTCTTAAAATTGTTAAGGATTCTTTTGTGCCCAAGTACATGATCAATCCTGGTAAATGTTCCATGTGCACTTGAAAAGAATATACATCCTATTTTTGGGGGGTGTAATGTTCTGAAAATATCCACCAAATCTAATTTTTCTATTGTATTATTTAATTTCTCTGTTGCCTTATTTATTTTCTGTCTGGAAGATCTGTCTGGTGATGCTAATGCGGTGTTAAGATCTCCAACTATGATTGTATTCCCATCAATGTTCCCCTTTATCTCTAAGTAATTGCTCTATGTACTTAGGTGCTCCTATATTGGGTGCATATATATTAACAACTGCTGACTTGGTATCTCCACAAAGATGTCTCCCAAGCACCTCAAATTCAACATCTCCAACCCAAGAGAGCAACAAATAAATAGTAACAAGTTCCCACCAACCCATCTACCTTCCTCTCTGCTCATATGCTACTTTCTCTTCTCTTACTACAGGGAAAAACGCAGTTAAGGTCAACCCCTTCGCTTATGCGCCTGCTCAAGTACACTTCCCGAGCAGTTTTCTCCTCTCTCTCCTGAATAATCATCTACTGGATAATTTCTATCAGATTACAAGCATGATGTTATTTCTCCCATCTAAAAACAAAAACATAAAGCAAAATAACTTCTTTATAGATACATTTCTCCTCCAATTACTATCTTACTGTACTGCTTGCTTTCATAATAAAAGACTTCCAGTAGTAAGTGTTATCTATACTCTCTGTCGCCAATTGCTCTCTTTCAAGTCTTTGGATCCACTGTGAGGTTTTTGCCCCTACTGTTAAACTGAAATTGTTCTTATTAAAGTTACCAATGACCTTCAAATTGTTAAACTCAACTGCCAGTTATTTGGTCCTCATGTTATTTGATCTAGATCTCATCTAATTTGACATATAGGCAGATTTGCTATGCATTCATCATAACACCAAATTTAGACATCAAACTTGCCTAGTCTTCTTCCTATCATTCTTGCTGCTCTTTCTCTATCCACTTTGCTGTTTCTTCCTCATTTCCCAACTTCTAAAGACTGGAGAGCCCCAAGACTCAGTCCTAGTTAATGAATATAGAGAGAAAAGAAGTCCTAAGTACAATCTCAAATAGTCTTGTACCTTTAAGTATCATGTGAGTGATAAATACTTCCAGGATTTTATCTCTAGCCTTGAAATCCAGGATGGTCTATATGATGGCCTACTTGACATTTCCACCTAGATGTCTAAAAAGTATCTCAAACATTTGTTTAAAATGAGTTCCTGATACTCCCATCCCAAACTTGCTTTTTCCGTAGACTTCCTCTTTAAATGGTAACTATATTCTCCTAATTGCTAAGGCCAAAAACTAAGCATCACCCTTCATTTGTCCTTTCTTTCTCACTCCATATCTTGTCCATCAGCAAATAACATTATCTTTACCTTTAAAAAAACTGGAATTTGAACATTTCTTACGGCCAATTCTGCCACCACCCTAGGCCCAAGCCACCACCATCCTTCTGGATTATTGCAATAGCCTTCTAAATGGTTTCACTGCTTTTTCTCTTATTTAGTTCAGACTATTCTTAACCTAGTAGTCAGAGTAATCCTGTTAAAACACAAGTCAGTATTTGTCAATTTTCCACTCAAAATCCTGCAATGCTTCCATGCCATGGTTTTAGTCAGAGTAAATAATTGTAAGCCACTGAACATAATTTACAAAGCCTTGCATGATCTGGCCCCCACTCAGAGTAAATAATTGTAAGCCACTGAACATAATTTACAAAGCCTTGCATGATCTGGCCCCCACTACCTCTCACATACCTCTCATTATTCTTGCCCCTTAATTCTACTTTATTCCTATTGGCCTTCTTTTTAGTATTATTATTTTAACAGATTTACTTTTTAGAAAGGTTCTGGGTTCATAGCAATAGTGAGAGAAGATACAGAGACTGCTCATAGACCCCCCTGCCCCACGTAGGCAGAGCCTCCCCTTTTATCAATATTCCTCACCAGAGTGGTGCATTTGCTACTACGGATGAAACTATATTTGATGCATCATTATCACTCAACTCCACAATTTACATTAGGGTTGACTCTCTGTGTGGTACATTCTAAGAGTTTGGACAAATGTGTAACGACATATATCCACTATTACGGTTTCATATAGGGTTGCTTCACTGACCTAGAAATCCTATATTCCGCCTATATATCCCATCCTCCTCCCAATCCCTGCAACCACTGATCTTACTATTTCCATAGTCTTGCCTTCCCATTAATTTTTTTTAAGAGACTTGTTATTCTTCATGTAGAATGTTCTCATACATCTATATAGATCCTTCCTCACTTTCTTCAGTCCTGAGAAATCATCTTCTCAGTATATTTCTCCCTGGCTATCCTATATATAGCCTCCCCCTAAATGCTGCAGAGCCTCCATCCTCTGTCTTATTTTTTGTTCTTGGAATTAATCATTACCTAATATAGTCTGTATTTTACTTATTTTCTTTGTAGTCTTTCATCATAACTAAAGGAAAGTTCCATAAGGACAGATAATTTTTATCTATTCACTGCTGTGTCCCCAGCACCTACAACAGTGCTTTCACATAACAGGTTCTAAAAAAATTTGTTGAATGAAGGGACCAAAATGAATTAAACTCAGGCTTCCAATATAACTTGAGAATGACAATAACATATTTTCAGTTATATAAAACAGAAATCTGAGTATCACTGATAATTTCTCCCGCTTCTCATTTCTCATATCTGGTCATCATGTCCTCCAGGTTCTGTCTTCACAGTAGACCTTCTGAATCCATACACTTCTCTCCATTTTCATTATCATACCTAAGGTCCAGCCACCTTGTATCTCAGGGCTAGATTCCTACCTGCAGACTGCTCCTTCCACTCCATTCTCTACACAGTAGCAAGAGTGATCTTTCAAAAATATAAATGTAATCATGTAATTTTCCTTCAGTGGCCTTAGGATAAAACCCAAATTCCTTAGTCCTTCATGATCTTGACTTTATTTTCCTTTGCAGTCTCATTCTGCACCACTCATCTTTCTTTGTATGCTTTCACCATAATGAAGAGTTTTCATTTTCTGAATGTGCCATGCTATCCTTTTCTTATAGATCTTGGCAAATTCTGCTGCCTCTGCCCGGACACTCTCCCACAGCTATATGTTTCTTATATTTTTGGTCTTAACTCAGAAATAATTTTGTCCAAAAGCCTAGACATACTAAAGTTATCTTCTGTGCCTCTTCTATGGGTGCTCCTATACTCATCCTATTTGGTTTCCTATGATGCTATATTATAATTTTCTATTTACCAATCTTGACTTTGGTCTTCTTGAGGACAGGAACATGTTTATTGCCTATGTATCTCCAACCCCTGACACCTAATAGTATTAAATAAATATTTATTAGAGTAGTAAATAACTGGATTCTTACCTCTCCCTCCTGTTTTTTTCCAATTTGTCTTTCAAAATCATAATTTCTTTGTTGAGAGCAAGCTGCTGGCCTTCTGAATCATGCAGTTCTTTCTTCAGATTTTTAATTTCATTTGCGTGTATTCCTTCTCTCTTAGACAATTCTTCTTCATAAAAGATACTTTTCTTTTCCAAATCAGTCTTTAGTTTGGTTATCTCTTGCTGATGTTCTATGCTGCATACTCCTGGTGAGTAACTAATTTGCTTTTGCTATGGAAGTAATAATAAAAGGTTAGTTCATCTCCAAGAATAGTAAAATATCAAATAATAAGTCTATAATATAAAGGACTGGTCACATAACTAAATATTATTTTTGTATATTATGACATAAAAATGTTTTCTTTACATAGGCTGTTAACCTTTTGTCTGCCATAGGTTGCTAATGTTTTTCTGAGTGTACATTCCCTTATTATTGTTATCTTTTTCAGTTTTCTTCACATCAAGATTGTATATTATGTGTATTTTCTGTTGGTACTAATATAATTATTTAAATTTCTAATATATGTATAATATTGTTGGTTTATGGAGTGAGGGAAAAATCTATCTGTATCCTGTTTCTGATGTGGAACTAATAATAGGTTATACATACATTTGTGTTTTTAAAAGATTAAATTGGGGGAGGGATGGTAGAGCTAGAATGTACAAAAAGGAAAGGGAGAAGTCTTCTTCAAATGTCCAGGGAGAAATGACAAAGCTCTAATCTAACATCTTTGTATCCATTCTAGAAAAAAAGGATACATCTCTTTGCATTGAGGTAGGATTTTAAGGAGGAGAAATTTCGTTGAAAGCCATCTGATTACAAATTAGGTTGCAATATACTCTCAGTAATCAGGGAGAAAGGAAAATGGACTTTATCCAAAGTTCTTTCAGGTAGCGGCTAAAGGTAAACAGAAGCATACAGACAGAGGTTACGACTATGAGATTTCCTGAGCTCTGCAATTTTTCTATTATTTCATTACATGCTATTTTCCCAGGTGAGCCACAAAAAACCTTTTAAAATCCAAAGAACCTATGAGCTTATGTTACGTGACAAAAAGGAATCAGGATCTGGAGGACAGTGTATCCTTTTTATAAGTCAGTATTAAGGGCAGGAAAACTGGTAACAGTAGTTGATTTAAAGTCCAAAGAAAAATATGCTGGCTTCTTCACATTTGGGGTCTATAATTTTTAATAAACCAAAGGCATTTATGTGGGCCTGAGAAATGTTCGGGATATCCACTGCAATACTAACCATTCATTCAGTGCCTACCATATGCAAGACCCAGATTGTCCAGCAGTTTCTGAGACAGCCTGGTATGCAAAGCTCAGCTGAAACTGGAAAAGCCATGTCCAGTTATATTCCTACTTTTGGGCATCTTCATGAAAATGGTGCCTAAATTGACATCTGCAGCACTAATCAACTTACCTTTCTTTCTTCCATTCATGTACTATTCTTTCATTTTTCTAATCACCCAAAGAACAGTTTTAGTTTGCTGCTCTCTTTAGTATAGTTTGGCTGTTGAAATAACAGTAGCATGTACTATAAGTTTCAAGCAAAAACTATCTTGAAACCAAAACCTAACAAAGATAACACAAAAAAATTCTCATGTCAAAAGCACAAAGTCCAAAAAGTGACTCATGTCACTAACTGACAAGGACATAAAAAAGTCAAATATAATGCTGAGAAATAAAATTAAATGATACAGAGAAAAGAACAATCTACTGTAAAAGAACAGTTTTACTGCAGGTGGTGAAGGTAATTTAATATTAGCAAACATTAATAAATGTGCAAAAATTGGCTTAAAATAACTCCATGTGATAATCTCAATAAGTGCTCCTGCCCAAAAGTATTTGATAAAATCTAATCTATCCCAAGTCCCACAATTTAAAAAACAGAGTACAGTAATTCTCTTAAGAATTATCCACTTTCAAGCTATCACTCAAAATAATACTTATGAGTGAAACACCAGAGGTATATACAATACATTCAGGAACAATAACAACAGAAAGGATGTCTTCCATTATCTCTCTTAGTTAATGTTAGATTTTAGATATTCTGTCTAAGTAACAAATGAAATAGTACAAGAAATGAATATTAGAAAGAAAAGTGATGAAAATCATTACCATTTCCACTTAATATAACTGTTTACCTAGAAAATGCAAATGAGTCCACTGAAAAGTGTTGGAATTGCTAAAGTTGAGTAAAACAACTAAATGTGAGATAAATATAAATCAAATAGTACTTCCAGGTAGCAGAATAAGCAAGAAGAAGATATGGTTAAAATTTTCATTGTTAATAGTAGAAATGATCAAACAAAAATCACCAGCAACTAATACACACACAAGTGATAACAATAATGAATAATTTGAATTATATGAATAAACTACAAGTTTTTATAAAAGATTTAAAGAAGATAATACAGAAAAACACCAAGTATTTGAGAGGAAAGACTGCATGTATATGTAGTCAATGCTTCTTAAATTATCTTCCTTGTAAATCTAACTAAAATTTGTTTAGATGTAGGAGGCAGTACAGGAGTGAGGGACAGAGACAAATGTTCTAGCACACAGGCAAAAATAAACTGGTAAAAATACCAAAGAAAATCCTGAAAAAGCAAGACGAATAAAGAGGAGGAAAGGAGAATATTCTTGTCAGATATTAGAATATACTACAAATCTTTAATAAAGTATCAGCATAATAGATCTCCAACCCAAAATAATTTAATTCAATATGTGAGATATCTTTAATCACTGAAGAAAGCAGTGATTAATTAATTAGCCACAAGCTAATAATTAAAGAACAAAATGACTTTCACATCATATCATTTAACAAAAAAAGCCAAATGGATTAGAGTTAAATACTTTTAAACCCAGTAGAAATATCCAGGGAAAAGCAGAAAAACAAGCTTAGCAAACTCTGAAAAAAGGACAAGCCAAGCTTCAAAGCAACAAAACACTGAGGAAAAATAAAAGTAAAAGTAACAAATGGGACCTAATTAAACTTACAAGCTTTTGCACAGCAAAGGAAACCATAAGCAAAACAGAATGACAACCTAAGGAATGGGAGAAAATATCTGTAAATGATGCAACTGACAAAGGCATAATTTCCAAAATATATAAACAGCTCACACAACTTAATAACCAAAAAACAAACAACCCAATCCAAGTGGGCAGAAGACCTAAACAAGCAATTCTCCAATGAAGACATACAAATGGCCACTAGGCACATGAAAAAATCGCTAATTATCAAAAGAAATGCAAATCAAAACTACAACAAGGTATCACCTCACACCAGTCAGAATGGCCATTATTAAAAAGTTTACAAACAATAAATGCTGTAGAGGGTGTGGAGAAAAGGGAACCTTCCTACACTGTTGGTAGGAATGTAGTAAGGTGCAGCCATTATGTAAAACAGTATGGAGATTCCTCAAAAAAATAAAAACAAACTTATCATATGATCCAGCAATCCCACTCCTGGGCATGTATCTAGAGAGAACCTTAATTCAAAAAGATACATGCACCCCAATGTTCATAGCAGCACTATTTACAACAGCCAAGACATGGAAACAATCTAAATGTCCATCGACAGATGACTGGATAAAGAAGCTGTGTTATATTTATACAATGGAATACTACTGAGCCATAAAAAAGAATAAAATAATGCCATTTGCATCAACATGTATGAACCTGGAGATCGTCATTCTAAGTGAAGTAAGTAAGAAAGAGAAAGAAAAATACCATATGATATCACTCATATGTGGAATCTAAAAAAAAAGAAAAAAGAGGAAACTAATGAACTCATCTATAAAAGAAACAGATTCACAGATATAGTAAACAATCTATGGTTACCGGGGAAAAAGGGTGGGAAGGGATAAATTTGGGAGTTTGAGATTTGCAAATGTTAACCACTATATATAAAAATAGATAAAAACCAAATTTCTTCTGTATATCATAGGGAACTATATTCAGTATCTTGTAGTAACCTTTAATGAAAAAGAATATGAAAACAAATGTGTGTGTGTGTGTGTGTGTGTGTGTATGACTAGGACATTGTGCTGTACACCAGAAATTGACACACTGTAACTGACTATACTTCAATTTAAAAAATTTTTTAAAGAACAAAAAAAAAATTCATCTATAATTTGAAAAAGAAACAAGACCAAAATTGAAGAGCAAATGATAAAATGGTAAAAGAGTTGCAGAAAAGATAAGAAAAAGTACAATTTTTACTATGCAAAGAGTTTATATGAATTGATAAGAAAAACATTAAGATTACAAAATTAAATGCGCAATGACTTCAAGAGCTAATTCACAAAGAGAAAGCATGATTAATAAATGATCTACTAATAAAGCAAGAAATGCCTCTCACACTTGCAAAGATTGTGGCATCTACCAAGTACCTTAAAATTATCTAACAATTTCATTTCTAGGTATCTGTTCTAAGGAAATGATACTGAAAAGGCAGTGCATAAAAATGTCCATGGTAATTATAATACTGCAAAAGTGAAAAATAAATACAGTCATCCCTTGGTGTCTTTGGTTCTAGTTCTGTCCACCCCCATCACCAAAATCAACAGACGCTCAAGTCCCTTATATAAAATAGTGTAGTATTTGCATATAACCTACTCCCAAATACTTTAAATCATCTCTAATTTACCTGTAATACCTAATACCCCCCAATACTATGGGGCTTCCATATCTGTGATGTGGAACCTGTGGATATGGAGGGCCAACTGTATTTAACAGTAGCAAACTGGATAAGTGGATATTCTTCTATAATCATTAAAACTATGTTTGTGACAGTTATGTAATAATGAGTGAAAAAGCTTATATTACACTCTCAAGTGAAAAACATGTGTTAGGGGTTGAACCGTACTCTTCCAAAATTCATATGTTGAAGCAATAACCACTAGTACTTCAGAATGTGACCATATTTAAAAATAGGGCCTTAAATACTGCATGATCTGGTATGTGCAGAATCTGAGGAAGTCAATATCTTAGAAGCAGAGAGTAAAACAGTGGTTCCCAAGGGCTGAGGGGGTGGGGGAAATGGGAAAATGTTGGTCAAAGGGCACAAATTTCAGATATGTAGGATGAGTAAGTTCTAGGGATCTAATGTAAAGCAGGGTAACAACATTAACAATATTGCACTGTATACTTGAAATTCGAAGCATGGATCTAAAATGTTCTTAGCCAAAAAGAAAAAGAGGGAGAAGTAAAAGATAACTTGAGGTGATAAGATATGCTAATTAGCTTGATTGTGGTAAACATTTCACAATGTATACATATATCCAAAAATCAGGTTTTATACCTTAAATACATACAATTTTATTTGTCAATTATACTTCAAGAAGCCTGGAAAAAAATAAAAGGAAAATAGGGCCATTACAGAGTTAATCAACTTAAAATGAAATCATTAGGTTAGGTCCTAATTCAATATGACTGTGTCCTTAAAAACAGAAGGTATTTGGACTCAGAAAAATCACACATGCAGGGAGAACAGCATATGAAGATGAAGGCAGAGAACAGCGTGATACAAGTGATACATCTACAAACCAAAAAACGCTGAATACTGCTGGCAAACCATGAGAAGCCAACCCTGAAAAAACCCTGATTTCAGATTTCTACTGCCATAATTGAGACAATAAATTCCTGTTTTTTAAGCCATCCACTTTGTGGTAATTGTAACAGAAGCCCTAGAAAACTAATACACAGGGTAAAAAAAACTCTTGTGGCATATGATTGCAACAATTGAAAAGTTTTGTTTTTTTTTTAAAAACAGCCTTACTGAGAGATAATTCACACACCATATTATTCACCCACTTAAAGTGCACAATTCAATGGTTTTTGGCATATACTATTAATTTTTTAAAAAGCAGTAAAACATAAACTACATAAAATTTGCCATTTTAAGTGTACAATTCAGTGGTATTAATTATAATCACAATGTTGTACAACTACTGCCACTGTAATTTCCAAAACTTTTTCATCTTCTCAAAGAGAAATTCTGTAACCGTTAAGGAATAACACACCATTACTCCCTCCACCTAGCCCCTGGTAACGTCTATTCCACTTTCTACGTCAATGAATTTGCCTATTCTAGATATTTCATATAGTAGATATATTTCATATAAGTAGAATTATGTAATATTTGTCTCTTTTTTTGTCTAGTTTCTCTTACTTTAGTGTAATATTTTCAATATTTATCCATGTGGACACTTGGGTTGTTTCTATCTTTCTGGCTAGTTTAATAATGTTTCAATGGACACTAGTGTACAAGAGTCTGTCTGAAGTCCCTGTTTACAATTATTTGGGGTATATAAGGAGTTTGATTACTCCGTCATATGGTAAATCTATGTTTACTTTATTGAGGAATCACCAAATTGTTTTTATATCCTTGCAAACACTTATTTTGTTTTTATTTTAAATTTTAGCCATCTTAGTAGCTATGAAATATCTTGTGGTTTTACTTCATTTCCCTAATGATTAATGGTATTGAATATCTTTTCATGTGCTTACTGGCTATTTATGCCTCTTCTTTGGAGAAATGTCTATGCAAATTATTTGCCCATTTTTTGTAGGCAGTTTAACTTTCTGTAGTTAAGTTGTAAGAGTTCTGGATATCAAACCCTTATCAGATATTTGCTTTACAAAGAATTTCTTCCATTCTTTAGGCTGTCTTTTCATTTGGTTAAAAATGTCCTTGAATGCAATACAACTAAGTTTTTATTTTGATGAATTCTGATTTATCCATTTTTTCTTTTGTTTCTAATGTTTTTTGTATCGTATCTAAGAATCTACTGCCAAACCCAAGGTCATAAAGATTTACTTCAAGGTTTTCTTCCAAGAGTTTTATGGTTATAGCTTTTATATGTAGGCTGTTGCTCCATTTTGAGTTAATTTTTATAAGGTGTGAGGAAGTGGTCCAAATTCAATTTTTGCATGCAGAAATCCAGGTGTCTGGCATATGAGTTGAAGGAACTATTCTTTCCCAACTGAATGGATTTAGTACTTATGTCAAAAATCAGTCATGGCCATAGATGCATGAGTCTATTTCTGGACTTTAAATTCTATTCCAGCGTCTATATTTCTATTTGTATGCCAATATCATATTATTTTTATTATTGTAACTTCATAGTAAGTTTTGAAATTGGGAAATGTGGGTCTTCTAACTTTGGCCTTCTTTTTCAAGGCTGTCTGGCTATTTGGGGCAATTCCATATGAATGTGAGGATTTCTGGGGGGGGGGGGAAAGGCTGTTGGAATTTTAATAGGGATTGTGTTGTATCTGTACATCACTTTAGGTAAAACTGACATCTAAACGATACCAAGTCTTTTTATCCATAAATATGGGAAGTCTTTCCATTATTTTAGGTATCCTTTAATTCCTTTCAGCAATGTTTTATAATTTTCATTGCACAACATTCGTGGTTGATTTTATTCCAAGACATTATTTTAGATGCTATTGTAACTGTAGTTGCTTTAATTTCCTCTGTGGACTGTTCCTTGCTGACATACAGGAACACAATTAATTATAGTATGTTGATCATGAAACCCTGGGGTTACCTGTTTCTGAGTTTTAAGAATTCTTTGAGTATTTGGTTAGCCATTTTGTATCAGATATGTCTATATTTTCCTGCAGTCTGTGCCTCATCTTTTCATTCTTTTGGCAGTGCCATCCATAGATCGGAAAATTTTAATTTCAATGAGGTCTAGCATATTAATTATTTCATGGATTGTACCTTTGGTGCTGTATGTAAAAAGTCATCACTATACCAACGATTATCTAGGTCTTCTCCATGTTATCTCCTAGGAGTGTTACAGTTTTGTGTTTTACATCTAAGTCTGTGATCCATTTTAATTTTTGTGAAGGGTGTAAGTAGTATGTCTAGATTTTTTTTTTTTTGTATGTGACGTCTAGTTGTTCTAACACCACTTGTTAAAAAGACCATCTCTGCTTCACTGTATGCCTTTGCTTTTTTGTCAAAGATGATTTATCTGTCTGTTCTCTTGCCAATACCATATTGTCTTGATTATTGCAGCTTTATAGTTAAGTCTTGAAGTCAATCTTCTAACCATGTTCTTTTAATTCACTACTGTGTTGGTTATTCTGAGTCTTCTGCCTCTCCATATAAACTTTTGTTGATATCCACAAAAGAACTGCCTGAAGTTTTATTTGTATTGTGTTAAATCTGTAGTTCAAGACAGGAAGAACTGACATCTTGACAATACTGAGTTTTCCTACCCATGAACATGGAATATCTCTCCATTTATTTAGTTCTTTGATTTCTTTAATCAGAGTTTTATAGTTTTCCCCATATAGATCTTATGCATATTTTATTATATTTATACCTCAGTATTTCATTTTTGTGGGTGCAATATTAATAGTATTGAGTTTTAAATTTCAAATTCCACTTATTCCTTGTTGGTATGTAGGAAAGTGACTGACTTTTGTGTATGAACATTGTACCTGCAAACTTTTCATAACTATAAATGGCTTACTAGTTCCAGGAGTTTTTGGTCAATTTTTTTGACTCTCTACATAGATGATCATGTATTCTGCTAACCAAGACAGTTTTCTGTCATACTTCCTAATCTGTATACTTATTTCATTTTCTTGTCTTATTGCATTAGCTAGGATATACAGCATGATATTGAAAACTAGTAGTGAGAGGAAAAATTCTTGGTTTCTGATCTTAATGAAAAAGTTTCAAGCTTCTCACCATTAAGTATGATGTTATCTGTAGGTTTTTGGGCAGGTATTCTTTATCAAAGTTGAGGAAGTTCCCTCTATTCTAAGTTTACTGAGTTTTTATCATAAATGGGCACTGGAATTTGTCAGATGCTTTTTCTGCATCTATTGATATGATCATGTGATTTTCAGTTTTTTAGTATGTTGATGTCATGCACTATATTAGTTGGTTTTCAAATACTGAGCCAGCCTTGCATACATGGGATAAAATCCCACTTGGTTGTGGTGTATTAATTTTTTTTATATATGGCTGGATTCAATTTGCTAATATTTTGTTGAGGACTTTTGCATCTATGTCTGTGAGGTATGTTGGTCTATAGCTGTCGTTTCTTGTAACGTCTTTTTCTGGTTTTGGTATCAGCATAATGCTGGTGTCATAGAATGAGTTAGGAAGTATTTCCTCTACTTCTACCTTCTGAAAGCAACTGTAGAGAATTGGTATGACTTCCTCCTTAAATGTTTGGTAGAATTCACCAGTGAACACATTTGGTCCTGGTGCTTTCTGTTCCGGAAGATTATTAATTATTGATTCAATTTCTTTAATAGACAGAGGCCTTTTCAGATTCTTTCTTTCTTCTTGGTTGAGTTTTTGTAGCTTGTGTCTTTCAAGAAATTGGTCCATTTGATCTAAGTTATCAAATTTGTGGGCATAGAATTGGTCACAGTATTCCTTTATTAGCCTTTTAATGTACATCAGTTGTGCAGTGATGTCCCTGCTATAATTTCTGATATTAGTAGTGCTCTCTCTCTTTTCTTTTTTTTTTTTATTTGTGTTATTTTACAATCAAAAAGTTAACCTAGAGATTATCATACTAAACGAAGTAAGTCAGAGAGAGAAAAACAAATATCATATGATATCACTTATATGTGGAATCTAAAAAATGAGACAAATGAACTTACTTCAATGACAGAAAAAAATTTACAGTTATCAAAGTGGAAGGGGGGCAGATAAATTAGGAGTCTGGGATTAGCAGATACAAACTACTATAAATAAAATAGATAAACAACAAGGTCCTTCTGTATAGCACAGGGAAATATATTCAACGTCTAGTAATAACTTATGAAAAAAAATATGTATAACTTAATCACTTTGCTGTACACCAGAAACTAGCACAACACTGTAAATCAACTGTATCCCAATTTTTTAAAAAGCTAAAAATTTGTTAGAAAGCACACTAGGCAAAACATAGATTAAGTATACTCTTTACAAAAAGATTTACCACTGAAAAGAGAAGAAAACATTTAAAGGAATTTTAGTGTGAACAGAATTATAAATATATGAGATAATATAAACTATTATCTATAGGTAATTCCTCTTCTTCCCAAGTTCCCAGGGGAGTTATTAAATTTATATAAAGTATTCAACCTTACATTGCTTTTAAGTGTGAAAATCTGTTTGAAAGACACTTTACTGGAAAAATATAATTAAACCAAATTGGCTCAAAACAAATCAACAATAAAATAAAGGACAGGCTACTATGCAGCAACAAAGAATGTGGTTGCAAGAGAATTTTTTTTCAAATTTCAAGGAAGAGTTTATTTCTATGAGCACAGAAAAAGAAGGAAAGCTTTACTTTACTCTACTTTATATAAGTTAAGAGAACCCTGAAACAAAACTTCTCCAAAACAGCATACAAATAATAAAACCAGACTCATCTCAATATTAAATTTAACAGCAAAAACTGTCAATAAAATGTTAACATTTGTAGTCTACTGTTATATTGAAATTCAACTATTATGTGAGCAACTGATTTCCAGAATGTAAGAACAGTTCCATGCTAGAAAACTTACTGTAATTTCTGTCAAAAATAGATAAAGGGATCCCTTTTCCCCTTAATTAGCCTGGCTAGAGGCTTATTGATTTCACTGATCTCTTTAAAGAATAAGCTTTGGTTTCACTGATTTTTTTCTATTGGTTTCCTATTTTCAATTTAATGGATTTCTGCTCTAATTTTTATTATTTTTCTTCTGTTTACTTTAGATTTAATTTGCGCTTCTTTTTCTAGTATCCTAAGGTGGAAGCTAAGACAATTAATTTTAGATCTTTCTTCTTTTCTAATATATGCATTCAGTGCTATAAATTTCCCTCTAAGCACTACTTTTACTACATCCCACAAATTTTAGTAAGTTGTGTTTTCGTTTTCATTTAGTTCAAAATATTTTTAAGTTTCTCACGAGACATTTTATTTGACGTGTTATTGAGAAGAGTGTTACCTTTCTTCCAAGTATTCTGGAATTTTCCAGCTATCTTTTTATTATTGACATCTAGTCTAATTCCATTGTGGTCTGAGAGCAAAGTATGATTCCTGTTCTTTTAAATTTGTTAAGGATTTATTAAGGTTTATTTTATGGCCCAGAATGTGGTCTGTCTTGGTGGATGACATGTAAGCTTGAGACAAATGTGTATTCTGCTGTTGTTGATGAAGTAATCTATAGATGTCCTTATATCAATTTGATTGATGATGGTGTTGAGTTCAACTGTCTTTACTAATTTTATGCCTGCTCGATCTGTCCATTTCTGATAGAGTTGTGTTGAAATTTCCAGCTAGGATAGTGGACTGACTTATTTTTCTTCACACTTCCATTGGTTTTTGCTTCATGTATTTTGGTGCTATGTTGTTACATGCATACACATTAAGTATGTTACGAATTTTTTGGTTCCTCAGTGCATTTCTTTTAATGTGATGTAATACATAGATTTATTTTCTTGTATCTAACCACTCCTGCATTCTTCAGATAGAACCCAGCTTGCCATGGTTTGTATTCCTTTTAATATGGTTTTAAATTCAGTATGCTAGTATTTTGTTAAGGATTTATGTATCTACTGTCATTAGGAATACTGGTCTATAATTTTTTTTGTGATACTATTAATATGGCTTTGGTATAAGGGTAATGTTGGCCTTATGGAATGAGTGCTCCCTATTTTTGTAGTCTGTGGAAGTGTTTAAGAGGAACTGTTGTTAATTCTTCCTTAAATGTTTGGTTCAGTTCACTAGTGAAGCCGTCTGGTCCTGGTCTTTTCTTTGTCAGGAGGGTTTTTTATTACTGATTCAATCTCTTTGTTTACTTGTAAGTCTGTTGAGACTTTCTATTTTGTATTGTGTTGTGGTAATATGTGCGCTTCTAGAGCTGTCCATTTCACCTAGGTTACTTTGTTGGCACAGAGTTGTTCATAGCATTCTCTTACATTCCTTTGGCTTTCTGATGAAAGGTAGTAATATCCACTTTCATTTCTAATGTTAGTTATTTGTTTCCTCCCTCCCTCCTCTCTCTCAGGCTAGCTAATTTGTCAATTTTGTTGATATTTCAAAGAATCAACTTTGGTTTAATTCTCTTTATCATTATTCTGTTTTCATTTTATTGAACTCTGCTCTAATCTTTATTATTTCTTTCCTTCTGCTGGCTTTGTTTCCTTTACTCTTCTTTTTCTAGTTCTATAAGATATAAAGTTAGGTTACTGATTTGAGATCTTTCTTCCTTTTTAATATAGGCATTTGCAGCTATAAATCTGCCTCTGCACACTGCCTCCACTGCACCCCATGTGGTGTTTTCATTTGATCAATCTATAAGTACTTTCTAATTCCCCTTGTGATTTCTTCTTTGATCCACTGGTTGGTAAAGAGTGTCTTGTTTAATTTCCACTTATTTTTGAACATTCCAGTTTTCATTATGTTATTGATTTCTACCTTCATTTCACTGAGGTGAAGTAGAAACTGTGTGTGATTTCAATCTTTTTACATTTATTGAGATATATTTTGGCCTAACACTGAGTCTATCCCGGAGAATGTGCCAATTGCTCGAGAAGAATGTGTATTCTGCTGTTTTTGGGTGGACTTTTTTTTTTTTTTTTTAATACATGTCTGTTAGTTTTAGTTGGTTATGGTGTTGTTCAAGACCTCTATATTCTTACTGATCTTTTGTCTATATGTTCTGTTATTGGAAGTGGGGTATTAAAAGTTTCTAACTATTATTCAAGCACTTTTTTTTCTCTTAAATTCTATTGCAAAGTATTCTTAATGGAGTGAAGATTCCTACAACCTTGTAAAAGGGCAAAAATAGGCTTCAAAACTGACATGTGTATAACTTTCAATCCAGAAATTCTACTTCTAGAAAATATCCTAAAGAAATGATAGTATGATAATAATAAAAACTAACACTCATTGAGCCTTTACTTGGTGCCAGGCCATGGGCTAAGCATTTTAAGGGCATTAACTTATTTACTGGGTATTTTTATTATTATCCCAAATTTGTAAGTGATACAAGAGATTATGAGTGTTTGATCAGTAGATAAATACATGTGATTCCAAGTTTTCAATGCAGCAGTGTTTATTACGGAAAAGAAAAAAGGAAGGCAAACCAGTGAACAGATTGGCACTGAGACTTAGAAAACCTGGGTTTAAATTGCACTTTATCAATAATGACTATAAAATCCTTAATTCTTCTGCGTCTCACTTTCCTCAAATGCAAATAATCTTAGATTTCTTCCAGTTTGTACTTTATGATTCTTGTTTATTACCAAAATCACCTAAGGTAGTGCTGGAAACAAGGCAGTCCCTGACTGTAAGTTATTTGAGATGCTAATGTAACGCCTTCTACACATTAATCCTTCCCTAGAAGCACAGGTATTTACAGAAGAAACACCTCTACTTCAGAAAGCTAGCCACAACCGTGCAATCATGATTAATCAAATAAACAAAACAATCCCCTAAACAAAATAAGACATAATATCTAGTTTATATTTGTATTTCTAGCAGAGAAATCTTACTTGCAACCATAAATATTCAATCATCAGAGAAAAAGCAAGTTCTGACCAATTCTACCACATCATTCTTTCATTGATATAATACATTTTTTAAACACATATTAAATATTTGGCCTTGTGCCAGGTTAATAATATACCAGTCTGTGTTTTCAATAAGCTAGGTCATAGTTTGGGTGGGGAAACATTTTGTGAATATATAATTACAGTAAGAACTATTGTAAAGTTATTAACAAAATTCTATAGCAGTACAGAATAAGATATATTTAGACTTCCTGAGACGGCTTTCAACTTGGCTTTTTTATTTGCTGGATGAATAAGATAGTAGACTAGGCATGTTTAGGCAAGGAGTGGGTGGAGGTGGGAGCTGGCAGACAATGCAGAGGAAACAGGATATGTAAGGGTTAGAGTCAAGTAAAGGCAGATATCACACTCAGATTATAATTTAATGTTATGGAAATAAAATGTCAATTTAATACTAATTCTCTCACTTTGACAGATATCATATTATTATTATTATTATAGCTAATAGTTTCTAAGCACTTATGATGTATCAGCTTACATACTTGTTACATAAAACCAATGAGATTGGGTTTTACAAATGAGAAAATATTGGTCCAATGTTTTGTCCAGCATTACACAGCTAGTAACTGATGAGGCTAGGCACTAAAACCAGATTGTCCAACTCTAGAGCTGGCACAGGATTTCCCTTGTTAAGCACTTCTGCTGAGATGTGTTAGTCCATGCCAATTATCCCATTTAACAGAAGTATCTGCAAAGATACCCCTGAGCCTCTCCTAAATCACTTAAAAGATAGAGGGTCTGGACACCTAATCATGCCTCCCACGCAGATTATCAAAATATCTTGTCCAGATATGCAGCCCTTCATAAATATTTTAACTCTTTCCTGATAGACTTCTCCCCACTAAACATAGCTTTCCTTTTCCTTACAGAATGATTAGGACGTCTACAACAGCTTCCTATGGATAAGAATGAGAGTTAAGAACACTATGTTTGAAAGATAGCTAGTTTCTACTGTGTATCAAAAACAGTAAATAACTAATAGCCCTACTAAGCATAAAGAGGCAAAAATTAATTCAACTTCATAAATGTGAAGTCAAACGATACCTTCAGTCCCTCTAATTCATTTTCCAGTTGCTTAGAATAGTGCTCGCTCTGTTCACGCAATTTCCTGTCTTTAGATGCTTCAGCAGCTACAGCTTCTGTATGAACTTCCAGCTTTAAAATAAAATGAAAAAAGCAGATTTCATGTTTATAATTGTTTTTCCAATAAAATGTTTTCCCCCATGGGAATTTACCTTGCAATAGGAAGATAACTCAAATGCTGAAATTCATATTAAACAGTATTACCAAACTAAAAAAATAACTTTGTTTTCAAAAATTAAAGAATGAAATATATATTATGTCACTAGTCTGAAAAAGAAGCTTTAATCACTACCCCATGGGCACTACAAAATTTGCCTGACTACTAACCTCTTTTTTGGCTCTTTCTGTTCTGCGCAGTTCTTGCCTTAAGCTTTCAACTTTTTGCATCACCAGGTCCACCTCTTCTTCCTTATCTCGGACATGGCGAGCAAGTTTCTGTTTTTGGGTGTGCAATTCTGTTAGCCGCTCATTGATCTCCATGAATTCCTGCATGGCCAGTTTCCTCTGACAGTGTGCGTCTTTCAGCTCTTTGGATTGGTTTTTTAATCGCTCACTAGCCTGGACTAGTTCCTACAGTTTTATAAAAAGAATATAAGTTACCAATCTGCAACCTAAGGACCCAATTTGGCCATCAAAATAGCTATCATGAAGTCAAGAAGAGCCAAAATTATTCACTTCAGAACAAAATTAAAAAGAAATGAACTACTTATGAACAGATACTAAGAGCATGGTGCTCTGTTCATATTCTCAGTTCCTTATGCTAACATACTAACTGCAAAGGAACAGTTCATTTAACCTTCTGGTACCTTAGTTTCTCTAAGTAAATGTATAGGAATACAAGATATAATGGTCAAAATAAAGATTTTGTGAAATTTAATGGACACTTGTGAGATTAAAAAAAATATGTTGAATGATTACAAATGATAAAAACAAGGGCTGTACTTGATGTGGAGACAAAATCTTGGGCAAGAAGTGAGGAGAAAAGCTACACTCTAATAAAAATGAGAAACTTAGAAGGGGCCAAGGTAGCCTCAGGTCAGTAGAATTACCTGCCTCCCAGCAAAAGGAAATGTAAATGTTCTTTGAGGAAGAGCCTTAATGAAATCTAGGGTTTTTGGTTTTTTTTTAAAGAACACACAAATATGAGCTCACAACCATAGATTCCCAAACACCCAAAGGAAAACAACCATAAATAAGCAAATAACATAAACAATAAAAATAAACCCCAATGGTATTTGGATATTAGAATTATCAGATACTGATAAAACTGCTATATATGAAATGTTTGAAGAAATAAAAGGAAATCCTAAAAATGGGAAAATGACAAAAGACTATTAAAAATGACCAAGCAGATTTATAAAACAACTTCATAGAACATTTAGAAATGAAAAAAATGTAAATATTAAAATTAAAAACATGAATCCAACAATATATAAAGCTCTACCTTTATGAAGCAAGAAAAATAAAAAGAAACTCAAATCCTGAAACTTTAAAAAATAAAACATATAACAACAAGTAAAAATTTAAAAAAAAGAAATCAGAGGGAGAAGAAAAACCCAAATCACCTATTCCTCAAAAAGGGGGGGGGGGGGGAGATAGAGTAGATATTTAAGAAGTAACAATAGTAACAGGGAAAAGTATTTTTAAAAGAGATGAGAAAATAATTAAAATTGTACATCCAGAAAAATTACTTTTCAAGTATGAGTTTAAAAAATAACGAATTTCATACCAACAAAAATTGACAGAGCTTACTACAATCAGCTCTGCACTAAAGGAACCTCTAAAACATTTATTTCAGGAAAAAGAAAACTGATTTTAGAAGGAAGGTCCAATGAAAGAGAAGTGGAGAGCTAAGAAACTGGCAAACACAAATATAAATGTAAATAAACTTGAATATAAGATTGCATTACTAAAATGTCTCATTTGTACAGTAAACAAAAATGATATAAGTGAAATATAATATAATATAAATAAAATATCAAAACAGCACAGTAGTTGGGAAGAGGTAATAGAGCTAAAAGTTCTCAAATTGTTTGGGAGCAGTAGTTTAAAATATTAAATCTAGACTTTATTAAATACACATGATAAAATTCAATTCTATTAGAAACTGCTAGAATGAGTAGTGAGTAAAATGGGAACAAAAAACAAACTAAAACCTCAACTAAAAATCAAGAAAAAAATTTTGCGAGATGAAAAGAATTCTGGAGATTGGTCTAACAACAATGTGAATGTATTTTACACTGCTGAACTGTACACTTAAAAATGGTTAGGACAGCAAACTGTATGTTATATGTATTTTGCACAATTTAAAAAAAGAGCAAGAAAGGAAACAAAGATAAGCATAGAAAAAGCATGACAAACAGAAAGCAAAAAGGCACAAGTGGTAGAAACATGTCCTTACACATTAATCAAAGTAAGTATTACAGGGTTAAGTTCACCAGTTAAAGGCAGTTTGTTATACCAAATTAAGAAACAAAACCTAGACTTAAACAGAAAAAGTATTTTTATAGCACACAGTGATAAAATTCTATTAACTAGAAAGAAATTCCATTCTAAATTTTGTGCTTCCATAAGACAGACTCAAAGTGTATTAGAAAAAACTGCTAGAACTTCATAGAAAAATTGGTGAATACATCATCATAATGAGAAATTCCAATTTCTCAATCATTAACATATAAAACAAGTAATTAAAAAACACTGAATATAAAGAAGATTTGAAAAGCTTAATTAGCAAGCTTCATATATAGAACTTGCATCCAATATTGGGAAACACATTCTTCTCAAGCATATATTGAATATTTAAAAATGAAACAGTCTAGGTCATGCAGTAAATCTGAGTAGGTTTCAAAGAACAGATATCATACAGATCAAGTTCTTTAATAACAATACCACTGAAATAGAATTTAAAAAAAAGGGCTAAATTCTGTAATAACTCACTGGTCAAGGAGAAAAATCATAAAGAATATTAAAACATTTAGAACTGAAAATTTTTAAAATCAAAAAACAATAAAAAATGTTTAGTACATACTAAAACTTGAGGGTGCTTAGTAAAAGATATACATATATAAATTTATATATAAATTTATAGTCTGCAATACTTATATTGAAACCAAAAAATGAAGTTGAAACTCAATGAAATTCCACATAAAAAGTTAGAGATAGAACAATACATTAAGCCTTTGGTCCAAATATGAGATGATAATAAAGTGCATAAATTAATGAAAAAGAAACATGAGAATAATGAAGAACAACAAAGCCAGAAGTTGGTTTTTGATCTCACTAAATATCTGGTGATGTCAAAAAGGGAACAAGAATAAACGCACAAAGAAATAACATTAAGAAAGAGAGATTATAACTTCAAATCTAGGAGAAATAAAAAGGATAAAAGAATGCAATGAAAAACTTTACATCAATTTATCTGTCAACTTATGCAAATACAATTTATCAATACTGTTTCAAGAAGAAATAGAATGCCTGAATAGTCCTGTAACAATTAAAGTAACTAAACCAATAGCTAAGAAAATTTTCCCACTCCCTTCAGTGGGAAAGAATCTCCAGGCTCAGATGGTTTTACAGATGTTTCTGCCAGTGTTTCAAGGAACAAAATGTCCCTCTTATACAAACTTTTCTAAAGAACAGAAAAAGAGGCAGTGCTACTCAGCTCATTCTGAGACCAGTATAACCTTGATACCAGAAAAAAACCAGAAAGATAAGAAAAAAAAATTATAAGCCAATGTTATTACAGAAAACAAATTAAAACTCCTTTAAAAAAAAGACATTAGCAAATCAGTTGTATAAAGTGGATAAACATGAACTCTGGAACTAGACTCTTTGTGTTGAAATTCCAGTTCCCCCACTTTCTAGCTCTACGATCTTGAGTAAAGGTACTTAATTTCTCTGTGTGCAGTCTCATCATTCGTAAATGAAAAGAGGACAACCACTACTACTACTGCTGCTGCTGCTGCTACCTAAATCATACGTTTCTTTAAAAGATTAAATGATCTAAATATGGAAAGCACTTAAACCAGTACTATTGGAACTGAAGCTACATAAGTGTTACCTATACTATCATATTATTTTTTAGGAGACAATACATGGGCAATGTTGTTTCATCAAATTTCTAGAAATTTGTTGCTATACTGTGCAGAAAAGCACATTTAATAAATTCAATACACATTCTCGATAAAAATGATTAGCAAAACAGGAATAGAAGAAACCTTTCTTAACCTTATAAAAAATATTTACAAAAAACGTACAGAAAATATTATTATTAATGGTGAAATATTTAAAGATATTTTCTTTGAAATCAGGAGTAAGGTAGGGACACCCAATATCATCACTTCTATTCAACATTGTATTGGAGGTCCTAGCTAATACAGTAAGATGAGAAAAGAAAGAAGAGTGGGGGGAAAAATCAAGAGGAAGAAACAAAACTGTTATTATTTGAGAAAATCATAAAGAACCTCAAATATAGTTTTACAATTAATAAGAGTTTAGCAATGCTGCTAGAATAGAATCAGTAAGAAAATATAATTTTTAAAGATTCCATTTATAATATGAAAACACAGAAAAAAAACATTTAAGGAAAGGCAAACGAGACCTGCATAAAATATTAAGGAGAAACATTTTAAAAGACTTTAAAGATACACAGAAGATATACCATGTTTGTGGATAAAAAGACTGTGGGGCTGCAGAGAAAATAATTTTATGTTCTTGTACAGTTAGACCTTTCTAGGCAAGTTTTACTGAAACTTAGGGCCTAAAAACCTTGTAAAGTAATTTATGACTAATTTAGATAGTTAGAAAACTCCAAAGCGATTTAACTCCTGGACTTCTGTGTTTACATTTCAAGGAGGGGCGGAGAGAGAGATAAGAGCCTGGACCAGGGAGATATCCTCTTCATAGAGCTGGAGACTTGGGCTTATCTTTCCACTGGTGATTTATTTTTATTCCAATGGGTCCTCCATCCTTCTCTTTAGGTTTCCAAGGAAACCCTCAGAAAGGTAAGTAGAAATGAGGGAAGCAGAAAGCATCTGCCTCTCTTCTCTATAAAACCCCCCTGATTCACTCTTCCAAGGCTCCTCCTCTACCATACAGACTCTGTCTGTGTAGGATTTCATCCATCCATCCAGCTCTCATTGTGTTGCTCTAAAGGTAAGAACTGGTATACAGGGAAGCCATGTGGTTAATGTTTTGCTGTATGTAAATCGTAATACTCTGCTCTGTTCTTGAAATCTGTGTGTGCATTTAGAATAAATATGGATAAGAACTTAAGGACTCAATATTGTAATGATGTCAGTTCTCCTGAAGTTGCTCTATAGATTTAATACAACTTTAATCATTTCCCATCACAGTTTTTCAAGAATAGAGGGTTGAGATACAGACCCATGAATAAACGAAAATTTAATATATGAAAGAGTTGACATTGCACATCACTGAGGGAAGGAGGGCCTATTTAGTAAATAAACAACTGGTTAGTTGCATGGGAAATAGTGAAATTGGTTCCTTATGATCCACAAAAATTAATTTCTGATTCATTAAAAATAAGCCTAAATATGAAAGACCAAACTTAAGAACTGCAAGATAAAAATTTAGAACTGTTTTTTACCTCAGATTCCTTACATAAGGCAGCAAATGCACTAATTGTAAAGATAAAGCTTGATAAATTTGACTATATTAAGATCAAAAACTTTTGTTAATTAAAAGATTCCATAAAGAAAGTGAAAAGATAAGTCACTAACTGGGAAACATCTGTAATGTACATAATTGACAAAAAATGTGAATGTCCAGAAACTTTCAAGAATTCTTACAATAAGGAAAAGACAAACAACCCAACAGAAAAATGTATAAAGGATTTTAAGAGGCATTTCACAAAAGAATAAATATAAATGATAAATAGACTTTTGTGAAGATACTCATCCTCATTAGTAATTAGAGAAATGCAAATTAAGGCCATACTAAAACATCATTTTAGACTTAAAATATCAATTTAGATTAGGCTGGCCAACAATAATGTATCTACTATTATGAAGTATCATTGAATATAAAAACTTCTACACACTACTAGTGGGAGTATAAATTGCTATAAGCAGTCAAAAATGATTTGACATTATCATAAAAAATAGAATTTGTGCATTGTGTATGGCCCAATTATTCTATTTTTATTTGTGTGTGTGTGTGTGTGGATGCATGTTCAACAATGTTCATAGCAGTATCATTTATAGTAGCTATCAATTATAAGCAACCTAAAAATGTCTGCAAACAAAAAATTAGATGAATAAATTGTGGGTGTTGACATAATGGTATATTATACACCAACTAAATGGATGAGCTACAGCTACATGGATGAATCTTAGAAACATAACACCGAGTAAAAAAAACAAATTGCAAGAAATTGCATACACTACTTTACAAAGCTCAAAAACAAGCAACACTAATATACTGAGTATAGACATACTAATATGTGATAAATGTTTTTCCTAAGTAAGGGAATGATTAACATAAAACAGAACAGTGATTACCAAGGTCAGGGAAGTGAAGAGAAAGGAATAGGAAATGACTACCCAAAGCTATGCCACAAAATAGGTAATGTTCTATGTTTTAAGTTGGATGCTAGGTCCATTTTATCATTTACATCAAAATTTATATAATGTTACATTGATTCTTTTATAAGCATCAAATGAAAAAAATCTTAAAAATATCTGCTGCTTGTAGGATATTAGGCAAATCACTTAAAATTCTTTATCAATATGATTTGTTTCATTTCAGCATTACCCTCTTCTCAAAATATACTAAAAGGATTTTTAATATTAAAATTTACTAAAAATTGGCAAAATATCTGTCACTATAAATCTAGAAATCAGATGCTCATCCTTATTATGTTAACTAAGTTTGGCTGAGTAATCCTACCTTTAAATACATAATAGTAACCACTAATATAATATTATTATTAAAACAGATAGAACATTTAACTGTTATAAATTCCAAATATTATTAAATTGGTCATGAATATAAACAGATCTATACACAACACCGCTTGAAAGTGCATCAAAAAAAAAAGTAAAAAAATACTAATCTAATTCAATTTGACCTTGATAACTTTCTCTGTTAGTCTTTTTGATTAGTTTCATCAGCAAAAGGTTATTTGTTTTATTTTTAATTACCTTCACTTCCTCGCAGGCAGCAAGACTTATCATAAGTCTTCCCAGAACGACAATCTGTATTATTAGTGAATTATATACTACATCATTGAATATAATTTATACTATATCATAAACCATTTAATTCTTTTTGTGTTGGCTAGTATTAATTCCAACATTTTAAACTTTGTTATTGAAAGGCAAAGTACACACAGCGTGTCATTTAAGTGAAGTATTTTTCTCTAGTGCTTGAATATTATATACCCTATTGTACTGTTTTCACAGTGTCTTAACTATTAAAACATTTTGTTGATATTTATAACACTACTCAAGTGGTCACAAAGTTCTCATGAAAATAACTAGCTTATTTCAACCATGCTTTGAGAGATAAACTGACATTTTAAAAAACGATTGAAAAATTAAAGGAATTTTGTTATAACCTTTTAAGAATGTTCATTTTAGCAAGTCACAGTGAAAGTATGTCTGTATTTCCAACTATTCCAGACAATAAACAGATTTTAATCTTTTCTCATTCATAATATTTTTTTCAATAACATTTACTTTTAGTTGAGTCCTTTCATTATTAACTTTACATAAGAACAAAAGATCCTGAACTTTAAAGCCTCAAAAATATAAAAGTTTCTTCACTGCTAGCCATTCATCAAATTATATACACCAAAATAACTGTTGAATTTTTTAAACCAACTTTCTACAGATAAAATGTACTATATTTTATTGTAATTCATTATGAATGCTTCCAGTATATAAATTATACAAGATTAAGAATTCAGAACAGGCTTTAACAATCTATCCACATATTTTTACCTTATTTAATTCTTCCCTTTCTTGTTGTAGTGTTTTGATTTGTTTTTCATAAGCTTTGATTTGTCTAAAAGCATCATCTAGCTCTCGCCTCACAGAATTAGCTTCTTCAAGTTGCTGTTCCAAGTGACTTGATTCTAAAAAGAGGAGACAATGTTTCTTTTACTATGTGCATAAAAACGAACACTTAAAACCAAGATTTAAAACAACTAAATTAAAAAAATAAAGTATTTTGAATTTGGTATTAGGCTTATGGACACCACATACCAGTGACTTGTGACAATTAAATGCTTATCAGTTCACTGTAATAATGGTGAATGGATAAGGCCAGTGTGAAGAGCAAAATTTATATGCAAAAATGCCTTACGTATCTATTAGGAAAAAAAAAAACATACTTCCACAAACAGTATCTCCACAACCAATTAAAAACTTAAAACTTTAACAAAAAAGAACAAAACCAATCAAACAAACAAAACATACAAGATGTCCCTTACTGTTGGTTACCATTCTTACACTGCTATTACTCAAATTACTGTATGACGGTTTTGCTTCTAATACTGTGGTTCCAGACCACCTAGTCCGGTTTCACTCACTAGTGGTGATTTGAAGAATAAATATTAATTTCTAAAAGCAAATATCTGAAAGAGGCTTAGGAAATCGAGTAACTTGACTAAAGTCACATTGCTAAATGAGTATCAGAGCTAACTAGAGTCCATCAATTCTTACATCAACTTCTCTAACTTAAAAAGCATCGTAATTAAATAATGTTTAATATTATCAATTCAGAAGTTATAAAACAAAATGAAATTATTAATTTTAACATGTGCTTAAGTAAAATGTAATAAATTGATATGAGATATTCCTGGCATTAAAAGTAAATTAGCAAATTAAAGAACTGAAGCCAGTGAAAACAGAAACCTAAACATATTCATTGCTAATTTTGTTCTGAATATTTTCTATTCTTTACAACCTTGTTACTCTGAGTGTCATCCCCAGACAAGTAGTATTAGCATCCTCTGGGAGCTTGTTAGAAATGCAGAATCTCAGGCTCCCATCCCAAACCTAATGAATCAAAATCTGTATTTCAACAAGATCCTCAGGTGACTCATTTGCAAATTAAAGATCGGGAACAAATGTACAAATCACTGCACATTGTTGAATTTGATGCTTTCAATAAATGAACAAGTGTTTATAACATATTAGTCCTGTTGAAAAGAGCATTTCATTTGTATAGATAAGTTCTGTAGTCAAAGTCACTTGCATGCATTCGTGTATTACACACTAACTGATTCTAGATTCTTTAAATAATTTACTAATATTCAGTGACTTAAACTTATAGATTTATTAAAAATTTAGTTATCTTAGGTATTTTGAAAGTCTAAACATATTTATAGATAGCATATTTTTTAGCAATTTCAAAAATATCTACAAAGTTGCATTTAATTAGTTTTCATTTTGCCTTAATAGTATGATTTAATAAGTGTTTTAGTTGAAGAACAGTAAAAAAGATCAAGGGATGTCTAATGTTAAGGATCATAGAGTGTTTAGTCTTATATTCAGAAAATTACATTTTTATCATTTTTCAAATTTCAGCAGTTCACGTGGGAATTTTTCTGCTTATAACTAATTTTTTCAAACATATTAAAATGATATTTTGTTATTTTAAGTTTTTAGCATTTTTAGGATTTCAACAATTTTTAATAAGAAATCAATTTAGTTTCCTATTTCTAATAATTTGGAGTCAAAATTTAGTATGTGACAACTAAATGACACTTCTGTCATTTCTGGGGTCATTTAATCTTATGGTTAAGGTATATTAATCTAAAGTAGCAACATGGTGCATTTAGTAATACCTTCTGAGAACGCTTACTTCCTTTCTTCAACTTTGAAAAGTTCTTCCCTAGCATGTTAAATTTTTTTTTCAAATTATTGAGTCATTTACTTATCTAAACTGCTCTGTATTAGAAACAAAAATGAAAGCAGTATTTCACAAAACGTCTACGTCATATAAAGTTTACAGTAAAATGTATTAAATGGGCTAGCTTCAATAGTCTTTAAAGATGTTTTTATTGTTTTATTTCAATATGGGTTAAATTTTAGTTATATCCCAGCCATTTCACTTTGGCAGCTTTGCAATGGAGTTAAGTAGATATACAAAATACATGTCAGATTTTTGTCATTCATATTTCAGATACTTTTAAAATGGACAAAAAGCTCAAAATATTCATTTAACAATAACATATAATTTATGACAAGTACATGAGGAAATGTACTGGATAAAGAAGTGTTGGAGAAGACAAACCCAATCAATTACTTTAAATCCTCTAATATGGAGAGAAGTATGGCACTTGTAATTTGGAATACATAGAATTTTATATTTCCCCAAGATAAAAAAAAACAAATCAAGAAAAATTCAGAATTCATTGAATTTTGGCCAACTACTGTAAAATGGCTCAGGCAGAAGAGCCTTCACTTGAACTAGAACAGTGAATTCGATTAAAACTTCGAAAGAAATCCTCAAAGGCTATCAAAAATATCTATCAAATATATAACAACACAATTAGCCATAACAATTGAGATGAAGTTATTAAAAACTAGTTTTAGTGAATAAATAGAAAAGCAGTACTAGGAAAATGGGGTTAGCTCATAACAACTGAATGGTTTTTAGCTCACAGCTGCTAGTAGAATTCTGAAACTCAATCTGCTAGTAATGAGGATTTAATGAGGGCACAATATGTAGTAATTTTCTTTGCACTGCGTGGTATATAAGAAAAATATAAAAAATGATCTCTGTCTTGAAGGAGATAAGTTAGGAACACAAGAGTAAAACTCTTTAAATCATAAATAAAGCAGAAAATCAAATACAAATTGTGTGGCAGGTTATATGGATGGTATAGGACTTAAAAGAAGGGCAAAAAAAGCACATGCATACCACAGCACTCACAGTGGAATGCTGACAAACTGCAGAGCGGCTGAGACTGGAGTCAGGGAGGCTGGTAGAACGAACAATTAAAGCACCTCTCTCTGACACACAAGAGCAGTGTCAAAGCTTTTCCACTACGGTTTTATTTCTAAAATAATTTGTAACTCTCATGATGTGGAGAGATGTTACCTCTAACCATGATGAAGGAAAGCAGGTTCCCCTATTATCATCTCCCTCCATTCACTATCTTTCTCCTTTACGTACATAATGTAGGACAATATGTGAGTATATGTAAGAGTGAGAGACAGACAGAGACAGAGGGAGAAAGGGACACAGGCAGACAAAGAAAGGGAGAGCTATTTTAGAGAGCTGAGAAAGTACGTGGAGGTGCAATCAAGAATAGGAGTTACAAAGCACATTACAGATTACAACAAATGTTTTATTTAGAAAACAAAAAAGCATTCATTTATTATCTGATGTAAAATTGTTAAATGAGAATTTGAGTTTTTATTTTTGCTTACAGATGGTCAATAAATATGTATTGAGTATCTGCTATATGGTACCAAGAAACTCTACCCTACTTCCCTAGAGTCTGGAGTATGATGAGGAAAGCAGATATTAAAATGAAATTATAAATAATTATAAATGTATTATAATTTTCTAGGAGTTTTAAAATATTGGAAAACACTTCCAGAGGTAAAGAAAAGATAGACAGACATTAATGGTAGATAACAAAGATCTTACATATGAAAGATCTGGAGTACTATTATAGGTACTTTGATACATCAATGAATAAAATACCCCGAGTCCCTGTTTTCAAGGAGCTTATAGACTAAACAGTGAAATGAGAGAAGTAAAGCGATATACAAATTAAAAAATGTAAACAGCCTAAATGTCCATCGACAGACGACTGGATAAAGAAGATGTGGTTATTTATACAATGGAATACTATTCAGCCATAAAAATGACAACATAACGCCATTAGCAGCAACATGGGTGTCCCTGGAGAATGTCATTCTAAGTGAAGTAAGCCAGAAAGAGAAAGAAAAAAACTATATAAGATTGCTTATATGTGGCATCTTAAAAAAAAAAAAAAGAACACAGATACAAAACAGAAATAGACTCGCAGACATAGAATACAAAGTTGTGGCTGCCAGGGGGGAGGAGGGTGGGAAGGGACAGACTGGGAGTTCAAAATTTGCAGATACTGACAGGCATATGTAGAATAGATAAACAAAATTATACTGTATAGCACAGGGAAATATATACAAGATCCTGTGGTAGCTCACAACAAAAAAGAATGTGACAATGACTATATGTATGTTCATGTATAACTGAAAAATTGTACTCTACACTGGAAATTGACACGACATTGTAAACTGACTATAGCTCAATAAAAAAAAATGTTTAAAAAATGTGTCAGAGGTGAAAACTTTCATAGAGGAGTAAAAGTTTACCAGGTGAAGAGTGTTTCCAAGCAAACAAAAGGAAAGGAAAGGAAGAAATAGATGGCTGGATGAATGGATGGGTGAATGAAAGGGGGAATGGAGAAAAAGAATATAAGAAAAAAAAATCAACTAAATATGTAAAAACCTGGAAGTGATTAGGTGAAACTAAAAGCAGTTCACCATGGCTAGGATTAGTGGGTGAAGGAGTAGTAATGAAATGAAGCTGGAGAGGCAAATACACGCAAAATAATGAAGGACCTTGTAATCAAAATTGAGAAATTTAAATTTTATCCTGGAGGCAATGGAGACCCACTGAAGATACTTATGTATGTTGAAGCTGTGATATGATCAAATTTACATTTTAAAAGCTTACTCAGGGGACTTCTGCTCCCAGAAAGATGGAATGGATGTATTTCCCGTTATTGCCATTAAGTACAACTAAAACCTCTCACCATTATACATAAAACAAGCATAAGAGGTCTGAAATTGGAGAGAAAAAGGATGACTGACCAGGGACAGTGTGTCAGGAACACTGGAACTACACAGTGATAAGTTTCCTTGGTTTTCTTTTTGGTTCATATTTCCCAGACTTAGAGCTAAAGAAGCCAGCAACCCAGAAATGTCAACAGAAGCAGAGAACAAAAGCTCCAACAAAAGCCTACTCTTTCTGGCCAAAGAACCAAGAAAGGGGCAAATCAGCAGAAAAGTTTTAGAAAATAACCACTCTACTCAAGTTAAACACCACAGAAAAAAACGGTGGCCCCACATCCACCTGTGTCAGCAAAAGACAAGTGAGAAGCCATATTTCTAATCACATGAGGCTATAATGAAGTGCTAGAACACACCATGAGGGTAATAAGAGGAGGGGGCCAGGATTTTCAACCCCCTTGGTTGGTAATAAGCCCCTTCCTACTCACAGCATCAGTGGTGACCACATGGGGAACCAGGACTTCCACCCCACTTAGCAGTAATGAGGATCTCCACCCTTTCCCCTTTGGGGTAGTGTCAGAAGAGAGTAAGAACTTCTATCATTGCCCAGCAGTAATGAGGCCACTCCCACCACAGTGTTAGTGGAAACCAAGCAGGAGGCCGGAACTCCCCTTCCCTTCCAGAAATAACAGGCAGTTCTTCTTTGAGTGTCAAGGGAGTCCAAGTGGGGAAACTGGATTTCTACCTCAACCTGTCAGTGAGGAGATGGTAATCCCCTTTCCACTGCTGAAGTGGTATCAGGAAAAGCCAGCTAAAATGGAAGGTTAAAATAATATCTAGAATCATTAATCAAAAATCACTCATCCTACCAAGAATCAAAGCAATCTCACCCTGAATGAGAAAAGAAAATCAACAGATGCTGATGCTGAAATAACAGAGATGCTAGAATAATCTGACATTAACACATCTATAATAAAAATGCTTCAATGGGTGATAATGAATGTATTTGAAACAAATGAACAAATAGAAGATCTGAGCAAAGATACAAAGTCTCAACAAAGAAACAAAAAGTTAAAGAAGAACAAGATGAAAATTTTAGAAATGAATAAAATAAAGATCTCAGTGACTGGACTAAGCAGCACAAAGGAGCGATCAGAGGAATCAGTAAACTGGAAGATATAACTACAGAAATTAACCAATCTGAGTAACAGGAAAAAAAGAATGAAAACAAAATTAACAGAACCTCAGAGACTTGTGGGATGATAACAAAAGATCTTATATCCATGTCATCAGAATCCCAGAAGAAGAGAAAGTAAGCAGGTCTGTAAAAGTACTCAGAAAAAATAGAGTCTAAAAAAAAAAAAAAAATCCCCAAATTTGGCAAGAGACATAAACATACAGATTCAAGAAGGTGAACAAATACCAAACAAACTAAGCCCCCCTATTTCCATGCCAAAACACGCCATTAAACATCAGAAAACTAAAGAAAAAGAAAAACCCTGCAAGCAGCCAGAGAAAAACAACACCTTGGATAAAGGGGAAAAATACTCAGAATGACCGTGAATTTCTCCTCAGAAAGTAGGAAGACCTAAAGGAAGCAACACAATATTTCTCAGATATTAAAATTTTTATTTCACTATCAACCCAGGCCCCTATGCCCAGCAAAAATATTCTTTAGGAATTAAGGGAAAATTAGGACATTCTCAGATGGAAGGAAAATGAAGAGAATTTGTTGACAGTAGGCTTATCTTTAAAAAATGGCTAAAGGAAGTTCTCTAAACAGAAAGCAAACAACAAAACAAAGAACTCAGCAATATTAGGAAGGAAGAAAGAATCATGTAAAAACACTGGTAAATACAATAGAATTTTTTTCTCTTAAGTTTTCTAAATTACATTCCATGGTTGAAGGAAACATCATAACCATATCAGATGTGCTTCTAAAACATCTGAAGAGGAAATAATTAAAGCCATTTCATAATAAACAGAGAGAATAAACAAGTGTTATCAACATAGAACAGACTTATAAGTATAAGATAGTTTATGTAAGCCTTATGGTATCCACAAAGCAAAAACCCTCAGTAGATACATGAAAGAGAAAGATAAGGGAATGGAAAGTGATCAAAACACAAATGAAGTCAGTAAGAGAACAGAAGAAAGGAACAAAGGAACTATAAAATAGCCAGAAAACAATTAATAAGATGACATTAGTAAATCTATCAATAATTACTTTAAATATAAATGGATTAAATTCTTCCATAAAGACCCTGATTGGCTGAATGGGAAAAAAAAAATACAACTATGTGTTGCTCATGGGACTCACTTCAGCTTTAGGAACACAGATAGGCTGAAATTTTTTTTTAATATAATAATAAAGGGGTCCATTCAAAAAGAGGATATAGTAATTTTAAATTTTTATGACCTCAACTTTGTAGCCCCTAAATATATTAAGCAAATACAATAGATCTGAAGGGAGAAACAGACAGTAATACAATAATAGTAGGGGACTTCAATATCCTACTTTCAACAATGGATACATCATCTAGACAGAAAATCAATAAGGAAATATTGGACATGGACTATACTTTAGACCAAATGGATCTAACTGACATATATAGAACATTCTATCCAACAGCAGCACAATATACATTCTCCTCAAATATACATGGAACATTCTCCAAAATACATCAAGTTAGGTTACAAAACAAGTGTTAAATTTAGAAAGACTGAAATCATACCAAGGATCTTTTGCAACCACAAAGGTATGACACTAGAACTCAATAAAGGGGGAAACAGGAAGATTCACAAAAATGTGAATTAGACAACACATTCCTGAACAACCATAAAGAAATTAAAAGAAAACTTAAAAAAATGTTGAAACAAAACAAAAATGGAAAAAATATACCAAAACTTACAGAATGCAGCAAACGCAGTTCTAAGAAGAAAGTTCCTATCAATAAATACCTATATTTAACCAAAAAACAAAAAACAAACTCAAACACCTAACTTTACACTTCAAGCAACTAGAAAAAAAATAAAGGTATTGACCAGTAATCAAAATCCTTCCAACAAAGAAAAGCCCAGGATTTAATGGCTTTATTGGTAAATTCTTCCAGACATTTAAAAAAAGATTAATGCCAATCCTTCTCAAATTCTTCCAAAAAATAAAAGAAGAGGAAATACTCTCCAACTCATTTTATAAGGCTGGTATTACACTGATACCAAAAAGCCAGACAAGGGATGCCAAAAGCAAAAATCAACAAACAGAATACATCAAACTAAAAATCTGCACAGCAAAGGAAATCGTAAAATAAAAAAGCTACATTTGGAAAGAGAGAAAATATCTGCAAATCTTATACTTGACAAGGTGTTTGTTAAACTTAATAAAGGGAAGCCTCACTAAAATGGTGCTGGGAATCCAGAAGAGGGAAACTCTTACGTAGTACCTCTCTACATCAATTTCAGGAAGAATTGTCCATTACACACCCCCAGTAGAAGACTCATCAATTACAGGACCCAACAGGAAAGATGTACATTGCATCTCATACGAGAAATCAACTACCCCAGGAACCTACCCAATGAGAAACCGTCATCACCCTGAATTCTCAGTTTCCTCTAACAGACTTTCTCTCAAAACAACCCTTCCCAACCTCCTCATTTTTCTTTATAAAATAATTTTCCTCTCCTTTGTTTGTTGGATGGACTTGCCTATGGTTTTTGTTGTGGTCTGCTTGTCCCAAGTTGCAATTTTCTGCTATTCCCAAAGAAACCCATTTTTGCTGGTAAAATAACTGATTTTTATTTTTAAGGCCAACAGCTTAATATAGAAAATATGTAAAGAACTCATTAACTCAATAGCAAAGAAATAAAAATCCCATCAAAGGGGATTAGGAAGCAGAGGTGCTGAATAGACATTTTTCTAAAGAAGACATAAAGATGGTTCACAGGTACATGAAAAGGTGCTCAAAGCCATTAATTATCAGGGAAATGTAAATCAAAACCACAATGAAACATCATCTCACATCTGTTAGAATGGCTGTCATCCAAAAGACAAGAAATAACAAGAGTTGGCAAAGATGTGGAAAGATGTGCTACAGGAAATAAGTGAGACAGAGGAAAACAAATACTGTGGAATCTTAAAAAAAAAAAAAAAAAGAACTCATAGAGACAAAATTGGTGGTTATAAGAGGTAGGGGTGCAGGGTAGGTTAAGGGAGTAAAGATGATCAAAATGTACAAACTTTCAGTTACATAATAAATAAGTACTGGAAATGTACAACATAGTGACTACAGTTAATAATACTATATTGTATATTTGACACTTGCTAAGAGAATAGATCTTAAAAGTCCTCATCACAAGAAAAAACGTTTGTGACTATGCGTGGTTATAGAAGTTAATTAGACTTACTAAGGTGACTATTTCACAATATATACAAATATTAAATTATTACATTGTACACCTGAAACTAATACAATGCTATATATTAATCATATCTCATTAAAAAACAAAAAAAACAACAAAAAAAGAAAAAACCAAACAAACTAAAAACCCAAAGGCAGTATAAAAAAAAGAAAAAAGAAAAAGAAAAAACCCAATATCCCTCATATATATAGATTCAAAATTCCTTAACAAAATACTGGGAATAGAATTCAATAACACATAAAAATAAATATACACCATGACTAAGGATGTACATATTCCAGAGATGTAAAGCTGGTTCAATATTTCAAAATCAACCAATTTAATCTATCACATTAACAGATTAATTAAAGAAAAAAAAAGTTCATGTCGATTAATACAGAAAAAATATTTGACAAAACTCAACACCCATTCATGATTAAAAAAACCTTAGAAATAGAGAAATAGAAGAGAGCTTCTAAATTGATAAAGAGTATCTATTAAAAGCCTACAGGTGGGTGGGAAGGGACAGACTGGGTTTCAAGATACTGACAGGCATATGCAGAACAGATAAACAAAATTATACTGTGTAGCACAGGGAAATGTATACAAGATCTTGTGGTAGCTCACAGTAAAAAAAAAATGTGACAACAAATATATGTATGTTCATGTATAACTGAAAAATTGTGCTCTATACTGGAATTTGACACAACATTGTAAAATAACTATAACTCAATAAAAAAATGTTAGAAAAAAAAGCCTATAGTTTACATTGTACTTTAAGGTGATGGACTTAATGCTTTCCAAGATAGGAAAGAAAGCCAAGATGTCCATTCTCACCATTCTTCTTCAACATAGTGCTGCAAGTTCTAGCCAATGCAATTAAAGAAAAGAAAAAGCATCCAGATCAGAAAGGCAAAAGAAAATAGTTCCTATTCACAGACACATGATGATCAGCACAGAAAGTCCCAAGGAATCTTAAAAACAAACAAAACAAAAAATTTAAAAACCCTCCTAGAACTTATAAGCAACAGACTCATGTGAATAAGTTTTCCAAATCCATATTATATCTTTGAAGATACATTACTAATCACCCTAGCTGGTTCTGTGTTCTAAAGAATGCAAATACATTCAGTGTCACTGATGTTTTATTACTGATATTGAAGCAAAGTAAATGATTCTGCTTATACTCCTAAACTAATTTATTCTTAGAAAGAGATGTTTCTTAGGAAGAGAGCCACTTAAAAAAACAGAACAGCATAAATTTTGCTCAAAATTAAAATCTCCCTCATGACTTAAATAGTCCTTTTTATAAGAGACATGGTGTCAGATTCCTTCTTTTGCTTCACTTATTTTGGCCTAAAACTGCATTTCTGGAGAGGCTTGACTATCTTAGCTAAAATATTACCACCTTTTCTCCCCCTACACTTACTGAGATAATATGATGCCTCTAAATTCTGCAAAAGGGTCCCATTTCACTCACAGAACGAACTGAAGACCTTAAACGGTCAGCAGGACTCCACTGATCAGGCAATGAGCCCTCTCCATCTCCTTACTTGTCTACCCTCATCTCCATCCATTCTCCCTGCTTGCTCATGCTGCTCCAACCATGCTGTCCTCCTGTGTTTTGTCTGAAGTCAAAATGTGCCTTGAGAGTAGAAACCATTCTCATATGCTTTTCTCTCTCTGGCATATAGCACACATCACGTAACACATGACAGGCACTCAATAAATGTTTTTTGTATGAAAAAAAAATTTTTTAAATATCTACTAAACTGAATTAATAATGAATCACAGAAATTTACCTCTTACTTGTTTCCTTAGTTTTTCAATTTCTTCTTTTAAGTTTTTTATTTCTAAATCTTTGCTTGCTGTTAGTGGACCATCAACAGTTGAATACTGCAGAGCCTGGACAGTCTGTGTTGACTCTTAAAAAAAAAAAAAGAAGAAAAGAAAGAATAAGAAATATGACATATAACCTAAATTTTTAAAACTAATAACAATATATTTCTTTCTAGAGAAATCCTTACTTAATTCAATTGATCAACACATCTATCCATTCACAAAAAAGCATGTAAACACATTAAAATTAAATGACAAAACTCCACTGAGCATGTCATTAAAATTATATGTAGGACACAATCTACCTTCAAATATGTGAGATTTCTCAGTTTTAAATACTTTTGGTACACTCCACCAGAAAGTCAACTATTCAGCCCCATTTCTTCCTAGCAGAAAGTATCACCACAGGATCACCCCAAAAACATTGTTATGTCAGATAATATAAGAAAAACTGAGTTGGTGTATGAAGGGAGGTTTAGAGATGTTAATATACTATGTGTAGAAGGTCTGGCCTTCTAAATATTATGTATGAACACTGAGGCCCATCTATAGATGACTTTGGCTCATAATCTTAGTTAAAATAGAGATTTTTCATTTGTCTTGTGGTTCTAATCAGAAAATACAAGGTATTAAAAGAAACATTAAATCTATTGAGGCTTATTCCCAGATACAACCAAAAGATATGGAAAACAAGAAACGAAAAGACCCTTGTCCTAAAATAGTTATTTTGCTATCTTACAGAGGGTTCCCAAATGGTAAATCTCTATCTCATCATAATTTTTTGTTAGTATAAATCATTACTGACTGCTTTAGATTACTAATGCTAAGATTACTTAAATTTAAGATTACTAATATCTAAGTTGGGAGTAGGAAATAGGGAATATAAAAATATCCACTGGTACCGTTTTTCCCTTCTACACCTCACACACAGCAGGGTATGGAGATAGGGTAGGTATCCTTGTTCCTCTTTGCTACCTCTGTCCTCCCTGTAAATCCCAGATCTGCTAAAATGCCCATTATCTGGTTATTGCAGTTATCCTCTGCCCGCTTTCCATTACAGCTCTTTCATTATTCTTAGTGACCCTTTAACAAAATAGATAATCCAGCCAACACCGGCTTCACAGGCATACAAATCCCCTGTGCAGATACTCGTTGGAGTTTTTACCCAGCAGCTATTCCTCTCTTCCTGCTTGTAAATCAATTTCAGGTATCAGACCACAATGTGCTTAGACAAGATAGGCCCAACCAAAACTGAGGTTGGTTTAAACCAATCATGACAGTTCCAATGCCAGTAACGGTTAAAAATTAGGTATGTAACCTAGTTAGAACTAATGGTACCTTGAGAAGAAGTCCACTAGGGGACTTCTTGGAAAGGTTTTAATCTCCTATTAAGTGAAACATATATTAAAGGAAATGAACTTTCTTTCCCCTTTTTTCTCGGTCTCTGGATGTGTGAAGACATGAAGTCTGGAACTCTTTCATTTCAGTAATGTGGAATTAGGAGGGAAAAGCCAAGAAAATCTTAGAGAAGCTAACCCTGATATGAGCACTGAAACTGTGTACTTCTGACTTCTTAAGTGAGGTAATAAATCTGTATTATTTAAGAATTCTATTACTTGTAGCCTAAACAACCTAGTTGGTAGAAGTCTCTCCAGCCCAAACACCAAATCTACTGGTCATACCCTAGACCAGTGGTTTTCACCATATGTGCACAAAGAAAAGTGTATGGGGGCGGGGGCAGGAGAGGGGTCAGCAGTGCTGACACAGTCCCAGGAGATGGCTGTAGAATCTTACTGTCTGGAGACCAGGAAAGCTCAGTATCTTATACAATGTGAAACAGTCTCTCACATCAAAGAATTCCCCTGCCCCCAATGCTTGTAGTTCCACTACAGAGAAATGCTACTGTATACGCTGTCATTATTAATAACTATATAACCTTGAAAATCTTCATTTCAAGTAAACAGTCTCTAACCACCTCTTATATTTATAGTTTACTCACTCTAGGGACCACCTGAGTAATTCTCCATTCTCACAAGAGTTTTCTTTGCCCTTCTCTCCTCCATTGTGCTTAGCCTAGAAGACCTCAGTCTTGGCTACCCTCCTACTCTGTGCTTTCACCCTAGTAGCTAAATGGACTGAAGAAAACACAATCATTTAAAATTCATGTCTAAATATCTTGGCAATTTCTGGCAATCCTAAAATACTTCCTTGGTTCATTTACTCTTCTAGTCTCTAAGTTTACCATTTCATACCTTCTCTTTTTCTTGTCAAAACTTTAATAGATTCTCCACCTTCCTTATTCTCAGCTGATGACCCTGCTTTTTTATTTGCTTTATCATCAGTTTCCTCAAAGTAGAATGTGAGCATGGCAAGGGTAGGTATTTTTTTCTTTTTCTGTTCATTATTACATCCCCAGTCATGTGCAGAACAATTTCTGCTTTATTGGTATTCAATAAGTAGCTGATAAATGGATGAATCAGCTTAAATGTTAACCTATGCCATTGTATGAAACTAAACAGGTGTTAATACCAAAAGGCAATGATCTTACATTTTCTGGGTTTGTTTTATACAAATGACACCAATCACATGTTATGAAGCTCTCTAAGAACAGATTAAAGAATTCAAAACATCAAAAACAAACAAACACAAAAACAAAACCTGGGACATAGGAATTTCTCATTCAGAATAGGATGGAGTAGGAGGTAAAAGGTCATTGCGCTATCACTCCTGTTGCAAAAAGTAAAAATACACTAGATAATTTGTACAACTCCTATTTTTATAAACAGCATGTATCTGAAAAAGCAAAGAGAACTAAGTAAAATAAACCAGAAAGTATGAGCCATTCTGAGGTGAAAAGGCATTGGCAGCCTCCCCTTATCTCAGAACCATATCTAATTCTGTGAGCAGGTGAATTAAGGGATAGTATGCTGGGGAAAAAAAATTATAACTTCTGGAGAATGGGTGGGGCTGGTACAACAATTTGGAAAATTGAGGATCCCTAAATATGTGATGGTGTTTCCCCATGATATATTTGTTGTATCTGGGGATTGCATGGGAAGTTAAGGAGCTTCTGAAGTTAGAGTGAAGTCTCCTATGGTATTGGAATATTTTTGACACAAAGTCTTGCTTGAGGAAAAGAGCCTGTTTCATATACATGGCCAATCTCACCATCTAGACATTTGCCAAATTTGAAAGCAGCATGGGGTAGGAGTCTGAAGGGCAGAATAAATCTCTCACAGTTTATAGAGTGAGTCCAAATCAGGCTCTAGCTAATTCTCCTTCATTACATTTGAAACCAGAAGTTGAGCCTAATTAAAACTGCAACCCAGCCTTGTCTTAACTTGATTCCCGACTGGACAAAAAAAAGGGGGGAGAACCTCTCTGGAGTGAAAATAACAAAAACATTCTCTATTTTTTATTCATGACATTTGTCATATAATAAAAATTGAGACATTTGGAAAAGCAGGAAAATGTGATCAATAATCAGAAAAAAATAGAGACTGACACAGACATGACTGGGGTATTATAATTAGCAAACAAGACTTTTTAAAGAACTATTATCAATGTTAAAGAAAACAGAAAAAAAAATAGACAAAACAATGGGAAATTTCAAGGGAGAGTTGAAAACTAGTAAGAATGAATCGAATGGATATTCCTGGGCTAAAAGAGACAATATCTAAAATTAAGATGCACTGAATGGACTTAACATCAGACCAGATACAGTAGACAACAGGACTAATGAACCTGAAGGCAAGTCAATAAAAAATATCCAAATTAAGCAAGAAAAAACTAAGAACAAAAGAAATAAGACTGAGCATAAGAGAAATGTGGGACACAGCCTAAAATATACGTAACTGGAGTGCCAGAAGGAGAGGAGATAATGAATGGGGCAAAAGAAATATTTACAGAGATTACGGCTTAGAATTTTCTAAAATTGATAAAAGATATCAATCAAGGTTCAGAAGCTCAGTGAATCCCAAACAGGACTTTATATTACTACTAAGAAAACTACACCCAGGCAGATTATAGCCAAATTGCTTGAAAGTAAAGTTAGGAGAAAATCTTAAGTCAGCCAGGGGCCAGTGTGGGGTAGGGGTGGTGGGGAGAGGATACATTCAAGAGACAAAGATTAAGAGCAGGTTTCTCAAATATAATGGAAGTTAGAAAACAATGGAATAATATCTGCAGAGCATTTAAAGAAAAAACTGTCAAGTTATAATTCTAACCCAGCAAATATTCTTCAAAAATGAAGGAAAAATGAAGACATCTCAGACAAACAAAATCTAAGAGATTTATTCACAAGATATACATATCACAAGAAATGCTAAGGGAAGTTTTTCAGACTAAAGAAAAATGATTCCAGATAGATACATGGATCACTAGAAGAAATAAAAAGCACAAAAAGAGTAAATATGTGGGTAAATAAAAAGATATTTTAAAATTAATGATTAATAAATATTTAAAGCTATAAAATTAATGAAAGGTTTACAACACAGAGGAAAACTATATAACAACAGCTACATAAAGGGTTGTTATAAGGTTCTTATGGTGTTCATGAAGTGGTAAAATAAAATTTATTTAAAAGAAAAAACATGTAAAAACATAATGGAAAAAAAGGGCAAGAACATTCACAAGACTGAAAATCCAAATGGACAGTAAATATATGAAAAGACATTTAACCTCATTACTTATTAGGGAAATACAAATTTTAAATCATAGCAAGACCCCACTATACAGACACCAGAATGGCTAAAAGTAAAACAAACAAATAAACAAAAACAAAAACTGACAATATCAGGCTCTGATGGGAATATAAAGCAAGTGAAACTCATACATTATTTGTGGAACTATTGATACAATCACTTTTGCAAACTCTTTGGTAATATTTTCTAATGCTAAAAATATGCTATCCTATGACCCAGAAAGCCTACTCCTTGGTATATACCCAAGAGAAATAAGAACATATGACTATCAGGAGAAATAAATAAGAATATTCACAGAAGCTATGCTTGTAATAGTCAATATCTGGAAATAACACAAATGTTCAATAACAACAGTTTGGATGAAATGGTATGAATGTTTGCTTCCTTCCCCAAACTTGTATGTTGAAATCTTAACCCCCAAAGATGATATTATTAGGATGTGTGATCTTTGGGAGGCATTTAAGTTATAAGGGTGGAGCCCTCATGAATGGGATTAGTATCTTTTAAAAGAGAACTCACAGAGGTCCCTAGTCCCTTCCACCAGGTGGGGACACAGCAAGAAGGTGCTGGTTATGAACCCTCACTTGACCATGTTGGTACTCTGATCTTGGACTTCCATCCTCCAGAACTGGGAGAAATAGATTTCTGTTGTTTACAAGCCACCCAATCAGTTGTATTTTGTTATAGGAGCCAGAACAAACTCAGATATTAAATAAATAACTTTTTTTAGTATTTATATACAATATAATACTAAACAGCAGTTACAAAAAAAAGAAAAGACTTCTGATATATATACAACATGGAAACCCATGTTGCTAAAAAAAAAAAAAGCAGATACAAATGAGAACATACTGTATGAAACCATTTATATGAAGCTCAAGAACAGGCAAAATTAATTAATGATGAAAAAATTAGGGTTAAGTGTTTACTTCAGAGTTGTAGGTTACAAACTGGGAAGGAATATGATGGAATTTAATGCTATGTTAGAAATGTTCTATATACTGATTGGGGTGGGGGTTATAAAAGTACAGTAATATAAACATTTATGGGATCAGCATCATGACCCTGTAAGTCACTCTTTTTTCCTCTCCTCTTCAATTTACAACTAACTGGACATCCATAGCTGAACAAAAGTGTCTCTGCACAGAGCACTAGGACACCTGAGAGATCCATCCATCTGTGGATCCAAAAGTGGGTGGACTGGACCTTGGTGGAAACTAGAGCCAACATACTGGCAGCAGAGGAGGTAGAAGGTGAAACTGGTGAGTGAAAGTCAGCCTGGCCCTGAGCTGCAGCTGGAGGGACCCTGCTGCTGGGTCCCTGAGGAGAAACACCTGAATTTCTGAGGAGAGGTTGGGTAGGAAAGGAAAGAAGGCAGGCAGCGAGAATGATGAAAAACACATTTCCTGCTGTCCGCCCACAGATCTCTGGACACTCCCATCAAAAGCCCCTGGTGCTAAATAAGCATTCACCCTCTAGACTCTGCCAGCAGCCTTTATTATGCATATGCTCCAAACTTCAGTGGCAAATCAACCCAGGTAAGAGACACCCAAAATTTATGCTATACCACCACCTTCTGGAGAACAAAAGAAAGGCTTCTGATTGCCAGTCTGTTGGATTTAGAATCAACGTAAACAGTCTTACCAAACAAGGTGTTCGCTACTTCAAATGTGACAGCAGAGGCACATTTCATGAAACATTATGCAAAATCATGGTAACACAGTACCACAAAAAGAAAATCATAATTCTCTAAGCAACCACTCAAAGACATGTAATACTGAAATTTAACTGATTAAGAACTCAAAATAGCTGTTATGAAGAAATGCAACAAGCTAGAAGAAAACTCAGAAAGGCAATTCAATGAACTCAGCAATAAAATTAATGAACAGAAGGAGCACTTTGCCAAAGAGAATAACATGTAAAAAGAACCAAACAAAAATTCTAGATCTGATGAACTCAGTAAATGAGATAGAGAGTGCAACAGAAAGCAGTGGAAACAGAATAGATCAGATGAAAGAAAGAATAAGCTATCTGGAGGACAGGGATTTAGAAATAATTCAGCTGGGAGAGGAGAGAAAACTAAGATTTTTTTAAATGAAGAAATACTACAGAGTTATCAAACTCCATTTAAAAAGCCCACATAAGAATAATGGGTATACCAAAAGAGAGGGAGAAGGGAGCAGAGAGTTTATTTAGCAAAATAATAGCTGAGAATTTCCCAAACCTGGGGAAAGAACTGGACATACAAGTGCATGAAGCTAACAGAACACTTTTCTATCTCAATGCAAAAAGACCCTTTTCAACACACATAATAATGGAACTCAGACTCGCAGACACAGTAAACAATCTTATAACACCGGCAGAAAGCAGATGGGAAGGGATATTTGGGAGTTTGAGATTTGCAAATGTTAACCACTATATATAAAAATAGATAAAAAAAATTCTTCTGTATAGCACAGGGAACTATATTCAATATCTTATAATAATCTTTAATGAAAAAGAATATGAAAGTGAATATATGTATTTATATGCCATGACTGGGACATTATGCTGTATACCAAAACTGACACATTGTAACTGACTATCTTCAATTAAAAAAAAAAACTATCCTATTCACAATAGCATCAAATACAATTTAAAAAAAACACCTCAGGAATAAATTTAACCAAGGAAGTAAAAGATCTATACAATAAAAACTGCAAGCCTTTGTTAAAAGCAATTGAATAAGACACTAACAAATGGAAAGATATCTTATGTTCATGGATCAGAAGAATATTGTTAAAATGTCCATACTACTGAAAGCCATATATAGATTCAACACAATATCCACAAAAACATCAAAGGTATTCTTTACATAAATAGAAGAAACAATCCTAAAATTTTTGTGGAACCATGAAAGATCCAGAAGAGCCAAAGCAATCCTGAAAAAAAAGAATAAATCTGGAAGTATCCTGCTTCCCAATTCCAAACTATACCACAAAGCCATACTAATAAAAACAGTAGTACACTGTCAAAAAAAAAAAAGTAGACACATAGACTAATGGAATAGAATAGAGAGCCCTAAATTAAATTTCAATATATAAAGTCAACTAATACTCAACAAGGAGCCAAGAGCACCCAATGGGGAAAGGACAGCCTCTTCAACAAATAGTGCTGGGAAAACTGGAGAAACACATGCGGAACAATGAAACTGGACACCTAACTCACACTCAAAGTGTATCAAAGACTTAAACATAAGACCCAATACCATAAAACTTACAGATGGAAATGTAGTAAAGAAGCTCCTCAACATTGGTTTTGGCAATGTTTTTTTTGGATATGATGCCAGAAACACAAACAACAAATGTACTACATCAAACTCAAAAGTTTCTGTACAGCAAAAGAAACAACAAAATGTAAAACTTAAAGAATGGGAGAAAACTTTTGCAAACTATATATTGGATAAGGGACTAATATCCAAAATACATAAAGAACTCATACAACTTAATAAGAAAGAAATAATCTGATTTTAAAAGGGCAGAAAAACTAAATAGACATTTTTTCAAAGAGGACATCAAAATGGGTAACTGGCGCATGAAAAATGCTTAACATCACTAATTATCAGAGAAACACAAGCCAAAACCACAATGAGACACCACCTCATACCTATTAGAATGTCTATCCGAGAAGATAAGAGACAAGAGATGTGGGCAAGGAAGATGTGAAAAGGGAAACTTTATATACCAAGGAAAATAATATGGAGGGGCCACAAAAAAATAAAAAATAGATCTACCATGGATCTGATAATTTCACTTCTGGGTATATACCCAAAGGAAATGAAAACAGATTTCGAAGAGATACATGCATTCTCATGTTTACTGCAGCGTTAATTCACAATAGCCAATATATGGAAACAACCTAAATGCGTATCAATAAATGAATGGATAAAAAAGATGTGAGATACACACAAACACACACACACAGGAATATTATTTAGCCATAGAAAGGAGGATCTCTTTTGTAACCATATGGATAGACCTGGAGCACATTATGCTAAATAAGTCAGACAGAGAAAGACAAGTATAGTAATGATATCACTTATAAGTGTTTTCTAAAAAGTCAAACTTATAAAAAACAAAGTAAATGGTGGTTACAAGGGGATGGGAGGTGGGGGGATAAGACTGATGTTGTTTAAGGGTACAATCTTGCAATGAGTAGTAAATAAGCCCTAGACATCTAACATATAATATAATGAATATAAACAACAATATTGTACTATAATTATGTAACATATGATAGAGGTTCTAAATATCACTTCAACAGCAGCCATGTAACAATATATAAATGTATCAAATTAACATGTTGTACACCTTAAATTCATGTTATATGTCAAATATACTTAATTGAAAAATCAAAAAAGTGCATCACAAAAAGGGAATAATTCACATGCAGAGATTTTAACAATTTATTGAAAAAAACAGGAAACAGTCTGCTTTGTTGAATAGAGCCTTTTTCTATACTGAGCCTCTAAAAATATAATAGCACAATTTTATAATGGTAAAGCTTTGATTTTTTTCTCTCTTAAGAGTTCTGTGTCTTGATTATAGATACATTCCTTCATTCACAAAATGAGTAAGTAAAGTACATTGTGTATAACATTCTTTATTTTGGAGAAAAATACAGCAAGAAAGTGGCTAACGAGTATCAGGGGTAAAGCAAGATTAAATTTTAAATAGAGTGAGTAGGAAAGACCTCATTGAATGGTAACACTGAAGTAGAGACCTGAAAGAGGTAAGAGAATGAGTCATGTGAGTATCAAAGGAAGAATATTAAAGGTAGGGCAAAAGCTAATGCAAAGGCCCTGAGGTGGAGATGTGCCTGTTTGTGGAAAGAGCAACCGAAGATCCAAGGGTGACTAAAACAGGAAGAACAAGGGAGAGAGCAGTAGGGAATTAAGTCAGCAAGGTAATAAGAAGCCAGATCATATATGGCCCTCAGCCACTGAAAAGAGTTTGGCTTTAATATGAGTGAGATGGAAAGCCATTGGGGGTGGGGATGAGATAGTGAAGTAAAATGATCTAAATTGTGTTTTAACAGAATTACTTGGCTGTTAAGTTGAACACAACTGTAGGAAGGTGGGAGTGGGGTAGGGTGGTGAGGTAAGGCAGGGAAATCAGTTAGGAAGCTACTGCAAGGATACAGGTGAGAGTTGATGGTGACTTGAAACAGGGGGATAACAGACAGTGACTGATAATAAGATTTCAAATAGTTTGTGATGGCAGAGTTGACCTGCTTTGCTGATGGATCAGATGTGAGAATGAGAAGGTTTAAAGATGACTAACTGTAAGGTTTTAGTTCTAAGTAACTAAACGTATGGAGTACTCTGGAGTACTCTAACAGTCAAAGGTCTAAGAGTTTAGGAGAAATCAGCACACAGAATAAACTGGGTTATGAGAAAAAGGAAAACCAGGAGATTAAAGTGTCCCAGAAGCCAAAAGAAGAAGAGCTATCAGGAGGGGGATGTGTGATCAACTGGGTCAAACTCTGATAGGTTAAAAGATAGAGACTGGGAAATGATCATTGGATTTTGCAACACAGGGCAGGAAATGAGCTAAGGAAAAAAGTAGGACTGCGGGGCAACATTAAGATCTTAGTCAATCTGATATTAGTGTTCATGAATTTAAAGTGGGATTAGTTGGCGTGTTGTGTGTTTTAAGTAAGCTACTTTCAGCCACACAATTAGAGGTGCAATGTATTTAAACAAGCTTGGGGTTATGACAAAGGAGTTGGACCAACACAAAGAGGAGCAACAGATCTGAGAGTAAATGTAAGGGTCTGATGACCCTGACTGACTACAATGAGAACTGAGAGCATAAGAGGAACAGTGAATGGGTGACAGAACTGTAGGTGATGGTGGAATTGAAGGAATATTGCAGTTAAGACACCAGAGGGAGTTAACCAGAAAGTTATGAGCTGGAGGATATGAAGGGTTTGCTTGAAATTGAGATTAATAAAGAATTTTAGATACTGTAATCTACCACCAGAAGGAGTGGATGAGGTAGGGTGGAGGACAAAAATCACTGAAAGTGAAGATTCAAGAGACCAAGAAGTCAGAATATTAAAAGGTTCACCAAAGTGCTCTTTTAAATCACCAAACATTGCAACAGGAGTGACGCTGTAGAGAATGGCAAGTTTGCTAGAAGCTAGAACTTATAACAATGGAGGAGTCACGGTAGGGAGTCATATAAAGTGTTACACTAGGATGAGAAGGGTTCTATTTTTCTTAGTGGTCCCATTCTCCTCTCCTCAAAGGTATTTATTCCCTCACACTTATCTACACACGTACATACCTGTGAGAAACAAATGCTATTTTGTAGCTAACTGTTAATTTTGTGATTTTACATAAATGTTATTGTATTGTATTCTGCATAAATGTCTGTAACTTGCTTTTTTCCACTTAATAAAATAAACTTCTTTTTGAGATAAAACAAGTACTTATAATAAATCGTTTCTAATACTGGGAGTCCAATTCAAAAAGGAAAAACATTATCTTTAAGATATACTTACCCTGAAGCTTTCTACTAAGTTCAAGTTTTTCCTGTTCAAGGCGCTTAATTCTTCTCTCATAAGCTTCGGTTGCTAAGTTGTTATCTAGAGTCCTCTGAACATTAACATCAAGATCCAATGAAGTGGGACCAGCTGTAACTCTTAAACAGCTCCGATCAGAAAGAACACTAAAGAAAAGGAAGAAAATGTGGGTTTACACTGAAATAATTAGTTCAAAGAGAAAAGATAACTTTTTAAAATTATTTAGAACATGGATTTGAACATCTACTTATAGCTAGCCACCTGGAATGATTAGAAAACACATTATTTTAAAAAATCACCATAAATGACTACTTAGAAGCATTTTAAAAAATGAAAATTTAAATAGCCCAAATTATCTTGAATTTAATAACCACAATTATAAAATGAAGTCTGCTGAAGGGTTACTGGTAGTTTAAAACAATGTGTCCACCCAAGTGAAACAGTAGTCAAAAGCACCAACCATGGTCCTCTTTGGAATTCAAAAGTGAAATGTTTTCATAAGCTACAAGGATATACTGCACAATACAGGGAATACAGACAAAATTTTATAATAACTATAAATGGAGTACAACCTTTAAATTGTGAATCACTATATTATACACCTGTAACTTATATAATACTGTATATCAACTGTACTTCAATTAAAAAAAAGTAAAATGCTTTCTTTAATTCAGTACAATTTAGTTAAAAACAAGTGTTTTAATAGGAAGGAGCCGTGATAAATGCGATGAGACTACGCAAATAAGTAAGACTAGGACTGAGAAACGACTGTTAAATGTAACAGCATGGAGGCCAGTGGTGACGTCAATAAAAGCAGTTTGCATGATGTGATGGGAGCAAAAACCTGACAGGAGTGGTGCCAAGAAAGAAGAGTATGAGAAAAATGGATAAAACATAGAGCACAGTTTGAAGTAATTATGCTATAATACAGGGCCAGAGAAATAATTTGGGGTAGCAGGTAAAGAAAGCTGGATTAAGAGCTTTTACATTTTGCTTTAAGATTGAAGAAAAAACTGCATGTTTGTGAGCTAATGGTAATAATTTGTCATGCAAATGACACAGAAGAGGAAAAATTTATGATGTAACAGCAACGCACTAGAGTAGGCAAGATGAGACAGAGGGGATGGGTCTTAGCTAGGGGGCTCACACCAGTCACCCATAAAAAGAAGAGTATATGGGTCCGGGCATATGTAGGTGGTAAATGGGGTGATGGGAGCTTGTGGAAGCTGTCTGCTGATCGCTTCAACCTCTCTCTGAAGAGGAAGTGAGATAATCAAGTAAGAGTAAGGAGGACACGGGTTTCAGAGGAAAGTATAAAGCATGAAATAGTCATCTAGGAGAGTGGAGGAGTGAATACACTATAGCCAGGCAGCAATAAGGAGCACTTAAGGTTGGTAATCATGAACTTAAAGTGAGACCAGTTAGAATAGTCATATATTTTCATCTAGACACTTTCAACTGCACAGGTACAGGCAGAAAATTGAACTGTAATAACGAACGCCACCTTAGCAAAACCAGTGTTACAGAATGAGAGACAGTCAAGGAATCGAGGGGGCACATACAGGGACTGATTAATAATCATTTTCAGTATAATTTAAGGAAAGATAATGAGGAAAGAGAAGATATGAGTGGAATGAGGGTCAGTGAAAAGATGGTTAAGTTTAATGCGTTGAAAGTTCTGATGCTTGACACCTAGAAAGTGTTTATTCAACAGCACGGGACCCTTCTAATTCCTGCCCCACTGCTAACAGATTCTGAGCTATTTGTCCTACTCTTACTCCTCCAAAATGAGTTAAGATTCTTATATGTTTTATTCATTTTGCAATGTCTAACTTTTTCCAGCAGTAGCTTCACTCTATTTTTTAAACATTTTAATTTACAAGGCTCTCTTATACATTGTATTTTTAAAAAAACCTCAATTCATTTTACTTTGCTTTAAATTTTCCAAATCATATTAACTTTTCAAACTTACCAGCTACTAGTATATGTAAAACCAACAAACGGCAGATGGTGGCCAGAAAATGCAGTATGTGTTGGCGGGGGCATTGTTTCCTAAAGGGAGAAAAAAGGTCTGGTAAGAAATATATAACTATGAACTGTAGGTTGGGCTCTAAATATTAACTGTCAATGGCAAATATGTGACTCATCAATTTAGAAACACTGATATCAAAGTTTGGTATAGACATTTAGTGATATAAAACTTAGACCATAAACACTGCTATTGTAGAATGCTAATAAAATGAAAAGAAAAATTTGAAGTCTAATGGACATTGAGAGTACAATCATTATTTGTGTATTCCATATTTGCAAATTTGTTTAATTGCTAGAATGTATCTCTAACCTAAAATCAATATTCACCAGTAGTTTTGTAGTCATTTGTAGACACTTGCAGAGCAAAGAAAAATCTGAGTCAACCTACACATGTTCCCAGCTGGGGCTGAACAAGGAGATGCTCTGCCTTCTTGTTTTTCATGCTGTAAAGAAGTATTTTTTCCCAACGGATACATTTTTCTCATTTTCATGCTTTTTGACAGGTAATTTTGCTGTTTAAAATGGCCTCTAAGAGTAGTGCTGAAATGACATCTATTGTTCCCAAGCAAGAATGCTGTGATATGCCTTACAAAAAAATGTGTATTAGATAAGCTTCATTCCAGAATGAATTACAGTACTGCTGGCCATGAGTCTGATGTCATTAATTGACAATATATAATTAAGTAAGGTGTCTTTAAATAGAAACACACAAAAAACAAGGTATTGTTTGGTTCATGTACTGTATTGATTGGTTGATGAGAACGTCGTAACTGGAGGCTCATAGGAACCTAACCCTGTATTTCCTTGAGGAGCAACATTTCATGATTCACTAACAAGTGTTCCTGGCAACTTTACTGAACATAACTACAGCAAATAGTCAGAACTGACTATACTATGTATTTAATTTGGAACGACTCATGATTTATTAACAGTAAATTCAATTCTTGTAATAAAAAACTGATGAGGAAAATCCATTTAATTTTTTCTTGTGAAGTTCAAAGAGTAAAGTGTAAGAGTTCTTATGTCTTGAATATGGTACTTACTGAACACTGAAAAGTGATATAAAATTAACATTAAAATTCTCAGTACAGAATTAAAGCCATAAGAAATAAAACAACTGAATAAAAACAAAGTTCAAAATAAGAAGGCTAAAAAGGCAAAAAACAAAATTTTAAGTTCTTATTTTCTTAAATTTTAATTTAATATAACCTACTGGTTTAAAGCAGAAGTTCACAAACTATGCTGGCCTGTTTTAGTGTGGCCCACATACCAAAAAGGGATGACTATTTGGCTAATCCACTGGTCAGCCACTTGCCTCAAACAGGCTATAACTTCAGGCTAGTAAGGCTATAGATTTTCTCTCCCCATTCATTTCCTACAGAGTTTGCTATTTTTGGTGACACCACCACTGGACATGGGTATTCAGCTCTCCAATCAAGTCAGCTCCCTCTGGCAGCAAAGCTGCTGGTTTTTATAAGCAGCTCCATGCAAGCAGTTCTACTGTCCCAGCCAGGCTGAAGGAAGGGATGAGAGGGCTGTTTTTAACCAAAGTTCAGCAGTTTTTCATGAGTAAGTGCTTCTCCACTTATTTACCTTGGGCTGATTTGTCAAGCCCTGAAATGGTTGTTTTTGATAATTTTGGCCAGTTTCATGGTGGTTTTTAAGGAAAGATTGGCCAACGTCTTCATTTTGCCATCATGAAGTCCACTTTTTTAAGCATCTAATTTGTCCTTTCCTCGGGAAACCTAATGGCAAAACTAATCTAAGAAGTAAATCTCTGAATTTTAATTTTGCTCCTAGTCATGAATAACTGTGCTCACTTCAGTTAATGAATTTCCTGATTTAGACAGAATAAATACTAGAAGCCATCGTGACTGATAATTGATAAAGTGGTCTATAAAATTATTTTATAACCACATTAAAAAAAGAAAGAGACAAATCTTCTTTACAGTGTCATACTCACAGAATTCTTTAAACAATCATCATCCACATCAAAATTCGATGTATCTGTTGGGCTACTAACTTCTGGAATATAAGGTGCTTCACAGTTTCTAATATTATCCCAATCAATTCCACTGAAAAATGGATGTTTCTTAAAGTCTTCTATCCCATTTTGACCAAGTCGATGTTCTCTGCTACAAATGAGCCTTCGAATAAGATCCTTAGCATTCTCAGACACATCAGTCACTTGAGCTGGAAACTGAAACCTCTCCTAAATGGAGAATAATAGAAACAAAATATAAATCAATATTTAATTTATTAAGTAGCTTGATGTTGACATTTATTTTCTTAAAAATAGATTTCCTTTTAAAAATATCTAGTAAGTACATACTGGTACAAAGTACTGATACTAAAGTGATATAGGGATAAATAAAAAAGGATCATTTCCTAAAAGAACTTTTAATTTCATTTGTGACATAGTCATACATGTACTGCAGAAAGAATAAATGCTAAAATACCTTAAATGCTGTCAGAATGAAAATAATTCATTAAATGTAGTAGACAATTTGACTCAATTTTTCAATAGCATAGATGACTAATAATGTTTATATAAGTCATATACTAATGATTAATAATACTGAATTTTTAAAGAATGTAATATGTACTTGACACTATTAGAAGTGCTCTACTTATTTAACTCATTTAATCCTCACAGCAACTGTCTAAGGTAGGTATTCCTACTACTCCAATTGTACAGACGAGGAAACAAAGAAACAGAGAGTTCAAGCAATTTGCTCAAGGTCATAGAACTAATAAATGGTAGAGCTGGGATTTGAACTGAAGCTGTCTGACTCCAGAACCTGCACTCTTAACAACCATGTTATGATACAATTTCTATCTGAAATGCTTTACATGCTATTTACAACTTTGTAGGTATTTCTTGTCTTTTAACCCTTCAAAACTTTTTAGAAGATTATCTTTGCAGCAGGTAAAAAAGCATCAACTCTATAAAATCAATTTATATATATGTGAAGCAACTAATCATAATGGTATCGTCAGAATAAATTATCAAGAATAGACTGTCGCTCCCTTTATGGGATATTCCTATTCATAGCCTAGGTTTTTGCAATTGCTCACAATCTTCTGAGGCCAATAATCAGAAAATTCCTCTTATACAAACAACCTATTTCCCGTAGTACTAAAAGGATTAGTTTTATTAATTCATTCCTGTTGTGCATCTGGATTGTTCCCAATGCTTTGTGATCATAAATTATACTGAAATAGATATCCTTATACATATATTTTTGTTCTACAAATATTTTCTTAGGGTAGATTCCTAGAACTGAAGTTGCTCAGTGAAAAGTTTTAATCATTGTTTAAGGCACCAGATGCATACTTACAAACTTCTGGACAGAAAGAGTACATCAGCTTACATTCCTGTCAACAATGTCTAACAATGTCCACTTCACTGGATTATTCACAGAAAAGAGTACTATTTTTCTTTTCATCTTTACCAATTTGACAGGGGAAAAATAAGTATCTCATTTTTATTTTAATTTGCATTTCATTTATTACTACTAATACTGAGAATTTTTAAAATGCGTTCTAGTCATGATTATACTTACACTCTAGTAGTAATGATATAAATTGCTTATGATCTTTGTTAACCTACTAGAGTGGCCATTTAATTTTCTACTTATTAGCATCTCTAATAAAATACAGAAGGTAAGAATAATTTTATGCATAATTTATGGATTTTGATTACTTATGTTTGTTATGTCCCCTATTAGTATAGAAATTAGATTCTTTACTGATTTAGAAAACTATTTTCCTTTTAAATATCACAGTACTTCAAATTTATTATATTTATCACATTAATTTGATAATTAGTAAAATATACTAACTTTGTGATTCATGATTTTTCCATATGTTTCCACCAGAGATTCTGCATAAAATGGTGTTTCTCCATAAAGCATTTCATACATACAGACCCCCAAAGACCACCAGTCACACTCAGGTCCGTATCTGCCTTTCCCATCTTCCATGGCTTGAAGGATTTCAGGAGAGATATAATCTGGAGTTCCAACAGCCACTGAGGACTGGACCTGAAGAAGTTCACATTTTTAGTAATCTACTATTAATACATTGGAAACAAAAAATAATTTTAAATCAGAAATGTTTACATTTACTTAGAAACACAGTATTATTTTATAACAACTATAACTTTGTCATTATCTGAATTTAATCTCCTTGTACATGTAAGTTAAAATTTATATAACCACCACACCAACAGTTCTTCAGATTTCATAGCACTATAGAACATTTATTATAGCTGTTACTTAACTGACTACATTCAGAGTAACAATATGATTTGAACACCACAGCCACTAACCACAAATTGAATATTTAGTTTAGAACATTCTTATTACTGATATTATCTGTCCAATATTTACTTATAAAAGATGGAACTACAGAAATTTTACAACTGGGGGAAAGAAACAGAAAAACACTTGGCTAATACTAAGTGCAGCCTAGAGATTATTTTAAAACACCCTGATGAAAACCTAAGGAAATAAATGTTAACAAGTGTCCTGCAAACTACTTGAAACTTGAAAATTCTTCTACTACAAACTTTTCAAAATACTAGATAAAATATAACAATCAATTTTATAAACATAAAAATGAGCTTTTAAAAAAGAGATGTTCTTAGGGGCCAGTAATCAAGAAATGATTGAGGACAGGTGATAAGCATTAGAGTAGGAGTCGGGTTGGAGAATTACTGGCTTTTATTTTCTAGATACTTGGATTTTAACAAATACATAAGGACAAAAGGAAAGATCCTGAGCTTACATGAGGTTTGAAGCAAGAAGCTGCCCCATATAACCTTTACCCTAAAGTGTATACTGTAAGTTAAAAGGTGAATTATAAAAACTTGCCAGTGAACTGAGGAAAAAAAAAAAAGACATCTTGTCTATCTTGATTGTGGCTGATATGTGAAGAAAAATTCCTCCTTTAGAAATTCATAATTTAGGTCACATAGTACCACAATTCAGGATTCTAATTCATAGGGTTTCTGTGGTCCAGAAGGTCTCAAGCCAAGAAACTTGCAAAAATGTTGGTACCAGGTTGGATGCCCCTAGAAAACCTGGCATAATTAACAAACTCAAAACTACTTTGGAGGACACATGCTCAAATTTGGCCACATACAATTCTCGCATATAAGAAGCCCACTGAAGATTAGCTCACACTTCAACAATATAAACAAAATAAGGAAACATTCCACTATGAGCAAAAGTCAGAAATCCGAACATTACAATTAGACCTGTAACAATGATCAGTTCAGCTTCATGAAATTAGTATGTTTAGAATTATTAAAGACATTTTAAAAGTCAAAAATGTAACAAAAAGAGGAAAAAATTAAATATAAGTCCTAGAAATAGAAAAAAAGTCATTTGAATAAAAAACATTGAAATAAAAGATATTAAAAAAAATCAGATCCACTTCAATGCACATTGTAGTTAGACTGCAGAGCACCAAAGGGAAGAGATCTTAAAAATATTAGGAAACAGAGATTATCTACCAAGGAATGACAATTAAACTGATAGCTGAATTATTAATACTAACATAGCAGTCAGAAGAAAATGGAATTGTCAGAAGAAAATGAAACTTACCTTTAAAGTGATGAGACAAAATAATTGTCAATATTATATTCCCTACCTGCCTAAATTATAAGAATGAGGGTTAAATAAAGGTTCATATAAAAACTGAGTGAATTACCACAAATAGACCTTTTCAATTAAACAGAAGTACTAAAGGATATGCTTCAGAAATATGGAAGAATGTGACACTGGAAGCAATTGAGAACAAAGGTATTAATAAACTTTAATATACATCTAAATGGTCATCATCAGATAAAAATAATGATAAAGAGAAGGAGAAAGAGGACAACAAAGACTAAGAGGAAGGGGAGGAGGAGCAAGAGAATAACGAAACAGAGGAGAACAACTACTTGAAAGTTGAAAAATAAGATGGAACTAAAATATTAGAAAACAACGTTACTGAGAGCAATTAGGATTAAAATGTTGTTTTCTTGGTTTTCTAATTTTTATTTTTTATTTACTTTTTTATTATTATTTTTAATTGTGGCAAAGTACCCATAATATAAAATTTACCATCATAACTATTTCTAAGTGCACAGTTCAGTGTCACTAACATCAACATTTACATTGTTGTACAAACATCACTATCAACCATCTCTAAAACCCTTTTCATCTTGAAAAACTAGAAATCTATACCCATTAAACAGTAACTCCTCTATTCCCCCCTTATTCTAGGCCCTGACAACCATCACTGTATTTTCTATGAATTTGACTACTCTAGGTAGCTCATGTAAGTGAAATCACACAATATTTGTTCTTTTGTGTCTGGCTTGTATCACTTCACATAGTGTTTTCAAGGTTTATCCATATTGTAGCATGTATCAGAATTTTCTTCATTTTAAGGCTGAAGAGTATTCCATTGTACGTATATAGCACATTGTCTTTATCCATTCATCTGTTGGTGGACACCCAGGTTGCTGACATCCCTTAGCTATTATGCATAAGGATGCTATGAATATGGATGAATAAATAACTTTGACACCCCGCTTTCTATTCTGTGGAGTATATATCCAGAAGTGGAACTGCTGGATCATACAATAACTTTATTTTTAGTTTTTTGAAGAACCGTTTTCCTAGGTGGCTACAGCATTTTACGTGTCTAACAACAGTGCAGGATTCCAGTTTTCCCACATCTTTGTCAAAACTTGTTGTTTTTTTATAGCAGCCATCCTAATGAGTGTGAGGTAGTATCTCATTACAGTTTTGATTTACATTTCCCTAATGACTAATGAGGTTGAGCATCTTGTCATGTGCTTATTGGCCATTTGTGTATCTTCTCAGGAGAAATGTCTGTTCATTCAAGTCCTTTGCTCACTTTGAATTGTGTTTTTAGTTTGTTATTGAGTTGTAGGAGTTCTTTATATAGTCTGGATATTAACCTCTTATCAGACATATGATCTGCAACTATTTTCTCCCATTCTATAGGCTGCCTTTTCACTAAGGTAACTGTGTCCTTTGATGCACAGAAAATTTTAATGATAATATAGCCCAATTTATCTATTTTTTTCTCTTGTTGCCTGTTGTTTGGTGTCATACCCAAGAAATCATTGCCAAATCTAATGTCATAAAACTTCTCCCCATTCCTACTATGTTTTCTTCCAAGAGTTTTATAGTTTTAGCTCTTACATTTAGGTCTTTGATCCATTTTTAATTTTTGTATATAGTATAAGATAAACTAAGTTTTTTTTCTTGATTAGGAGTATGGTGGAGAAATTGACTCTAGACTTTAGGTAAACAATAAATGTTAAAACTTTAAAAATAAATATTTAAATATTTGAAATAGGATATTAAATATCTGAAATAGAATATTTACCTTCCACAGGATAAAAAAGAAATAAAACTGAATTTGACCAAGCCAATAGAAGGTAGGGAAGAAGAGAAGGAAAAAGAAAAAGCGCTCGTTTAACAAACAAGCAAATCCTATAGTAAATAGTACAAGATAAAACACTAAAAATAAATACAAATACACTGATAACCATGAAATTCATCAATGGATTAAATTCACCTATCAAAAGACAGCATTATCACACCAGATGACAAATAAAACCAAAATGAACAATTAAAAAAAAAATCAGCAATAATCTTTCTAATACACCTAAACATAAAGTCACATAAAGGTTAAAAATAAAGGGATAGAAAAGACACACCAAGCATATGTTAAACAAAAGAAAGTTAAGGTAGCTAAATTAATATCAATCAAACTATATTCTAAAGCCAAGATATTATTAGGATTTTAAAAAATTTATTAACCTAATTATAAAAGAAAAGACCCTGGAAGAGCAATTTTGCATATGTACCTAACAACACAGTTATAGAAGAGTTGTGAAAACATTGATAATTACAGGGAAAAATTAATAAATTCAACATTATAATAAGGATTTTTAAATAAATAGATTAGAAGGAAATAAAACTGATAAGAATATTAAAAATCTGAACAACAAAGTTAACAACTTTAATCAAATAGGCATGTATAGAAACCTGCACCCAAAAGTCAGAAAAAGTATATTATTTTCAAATAAACATGTAACAGTTATAAAAATTGGCCTGTTATAAAATTAAAAAGCAATCTTGAAAAATGCCAAAAAACTGATAACTAAGAGTAAAAAATAACTTTCTCCAGTAAAAAATAACTTTCTATAAATAACCAAATAAATAAATAAACATAATACTATTAATATTAAAAGAAATACATCTAAATAATTAATGGTCCACACAAGAGTTCTAACTAAAGTTGGAAAACTTTTAGAAGTGAAAAATAGTAAAATGTTCTATATTAAAATTTATGAAGTAAAAGTAAAGGACAAATAACATGATGAATGAAAAAAGAACAAAACTACACATACAACAGAGATTTTTAAATTAGAAAGAGTGTAATCTGAATGACTTTATACCAGTAAAATTGACAACTCAGAGAAAATAGATAATTTTCATAGAAAAAATATAACTTACCAAAACTGACTCAGGAAGAAATAGAAAACCAAAGAGACCTATAACCATTAAAAAATTTCAATCAATAGAATAAAATCTACCTGGAACAAACAAAATAAAATAGAACAAAACAAAACCTCACCAAAGCAAGGGTGATTTAAAAGTAAGTTCCACCAATTATAAATAAGAAACAGATAACCTCTGTATTATATAACTTGTTCAAGAGCCAAAATGGGTAACAGCAGGAAATAAGGCTCCCCTGTTCATTTTATAAGGCTAAAATAACCTTGTTTGTATTCAAAACAAGACAGACAAGAACAATTTGAGAAGGAAGATTGTACTACAATCTTAGATATGATCACTGTCAGGTATGAATCTCAGGTAACAATTTAATATAAAATTTTAGTATGGCTAATCTAGCAATTTGTTCAAATATATCAATACAACTTGACGATAAAGTTATGTTTATATTCAAACAACGGATGATTTAATATTGGACAATCTGTGTCATTCATCATACTAACAGATTAAAGGAAAAACACCCTAATATCATCCCAATGTATGCAGAAAAATCATTTGATTACAACAGTAACAACCGTAACAACAAACTCTTGGTAATCAGAAACAGAAATGTCCTTAATCTGATGAAGAATATATATCAAAACTTTTCAGCAAACATCATACTTAATTTGAAACTATGAAAAAAATAACCAATGAAGTCAGGAACAAAGCAAAGAAGTTCCCTATTACCATACCTATTCAATATTGTGTTGAAGGTCACTGACTGCATGATGAGAAAAAAATACAGCAAAACAGCAATATGAGGATTGGAAAGGACAAAACCCAAAGCTGGTCATTATTTGCAGATTATAAAAGTGCCTAGGCAGAAAAATACACATATACGCATAGAATACTAATAAAAAAATTTAGCGAACTTGTTAGTTTCAAGATCAATATACAAAAATCAATCATGTCTTAATAGCAACAAACTATTAAACTACAAATTTTTTAAGTTACTCATTTGTAATAGCCAAAAAAAAATCTAACAAATATAGGTTATGGTTTTACAGTGAATATTATTATAAAACTTCATTAACAGACATTAAGAGAAAAATCTAAAACAATGAAGACACACACCATATTCACAGATAAGAAGATTCCATGTTATAGACATAAATTTTCCTAAATTCAGTACAGGTCTACAAGCCTGTATAACCCTAACAATCATATGGAAAAACAAATGGCTAAGAATAGACAAGACAATTTTAGAGAAAGAAAAAAAATTATACCAGGACACCCACTCACAGAAATTGACTTCTTATAAAGGTACAGTCATTAGGATAGTATAGTTTTAACTCAGATGTGATAGCCAAAAAGCAAGCTGAAACTTAAGTTTGGAAAGTCGCAAAACTTACAAAAAGGTTAAAATTGAAGCAACTAAGGGATAAATTGGGAGTTAGAGATTTGCAGATACTAACTACTATATATAAAACAGATAAGCAACAAGTTTATACTGTATAGCACAGGGAACTATACTCAATACCTTGTAGTAACTTATGGTTAAAGAAAATTTGAAAATGAATATATGCATGTTCCTATATGACTGAAGTATTATGCTATACACCAGAAATTGACACAACATTGTAAACTGACTATACTTCAATAAAAATATCTATATAAAAATTTTTTTAATTTAAAAAAAATGACCTACAGAAAAACTGAAGCAACTGCCCAGGTAATAAATAATAACCACACAAAGTCATAATCACAACATTTCAGAATACGGGGAATAAACAGAAAATCCTAAAAGCTTTCAAATAAGGGGGGAAGGTTGTAATAGAAGGACTGAGAATTCGAATGGCATCAGATGTCTCAACAGTAAATTAGAAGGCAATGTAATGCCTTCTAAATTCTAAGAGAAAAATAAGTTCAAATCTGTAATACTATGTCCAGTCCAGACAAATTCTCAATCAAGTATGAGGGTAGGAATGAAGGCATTCTCAGACATCCAAGATTATGAAATATTTCCTTCCAATGGAACCTTTCTCAGGCAGCTACACCAAATGAGAAGAAAGACAGACATGTGCTCCAGGAAACAGAGGATCCAACACTAGAGAGCAACATGTGAATTCCATGATGATGAAGAAAGGAAATCAAGAATGACAGGAGGCCTACAGGACAGTCTAGATTAGAATGGAAGAATGCAGGACTCCAGACAGGGGAGCCACTAAGTTATTTACTGTGTCTAAGAGAAAAAAAGAATTGCTCTATTTCTGAATGTGTGGTGAAGAGTTTGGGGATAAATGGTTACATAAAAAAACTAAGTAAAGCAAAGGGGTCACTTACTCCAGGGAGAACAAAAAGTTGTTCCAGAAAAGAAATGTAATTAAAATAAACCGCATGGCACAGTTATACATAACATTTGTATAATCATTTAAAAAACTGAACAGGATTTAATGAAAGACTGTGTGATAATTACAACATTGAGAAGATAGAGAAGAAATGTAAAGATTGGCTGAGATGGATGCATGAGACCTGAATCCGCAGGAAATTATTAGACAATACCTAAAACTAAATGATCAAGAGACAGTGGCATGAAAATAATTAAAAATATGTAAGTAAAAGAAACAATAGAAGGAAGAGACAAAAGATTTGTATGCGTCTGCCTCTGAAAAAAGAGACTTGGAGGTAGGAAGAACCAGGACAAAGTATTGCTGGTTTTTTGTGTCAAGTCTTCTAAAATATGCACAGATCACTTTGATAAAAAGTAAAAGTAAAATAGAAATAAACAAGTAAAAAGAAGGTTTCTTCATTATAATTTTCTAAATGGAGGACCAACATGCTACTATTTCCAGGAAATTTATTTTGAGATTATCAATAAAGAATGAATGACTAGGAAGACACACTAGAATTTCAGGAATAAATCTGATCAGGGGAAACTCATCTAGGCAGAAACAGTACTCAGTGCACTCTGGACCACACAAGGATTTGGAGGGCTGGACATCAGACACCAGAAGAGGAGCCCCAGCTTTGAGTCTAGGGAGCTTATAACATGCAGGATTAGGGAAACACTAGCTTTGCCCTGGAATTATTCTCCAGTGTAGTTCTCTGCTCTCCAAAATTGTGAGTCACAACTTCCTGATGCCACAGACAACCTGACTTTAATCCGTTTTCCCAACTCAGCAAGAACACCATGCTATTTCTCTCTCTCATGTCATACCTAGCACTATCCATATCCCACTTTACATTTCACACACGTGCAATTCTTAGAGCAGTATAATTCCATACACCTACCTTACATTGTTTGTGTGACTATTGTCAGATCTTTTACTTCTACATATGTCACAAGCCCCACATTAAAATGTTATTTTTGCTTTTAATACAGATGCCTTTTATGTAAATTTTAAAAGGAAAATTAATGGTCTTTTTTCTTTATCCTACAGATCTTATTTATCATATATGATATTCTTTACCATACACATCTAATTGTCCAAATGGTATCATTTCCCTTGGCATAAAGGATATTCTTTAGCATCCAGACCTCTTTCATTTATCTAAAAACATCTTTAATTCACCTTCATTTTTGAAGAACATTTTTGCTTCCTATAGAATTCTTGGTTTATGGACTTCTCTTTTTTCTTTCAGCATTTTAAAGATATCATTCCATGATTTCTGATGCGAGCTCAGTGGTTATTCTTACCATTTTCCCATGGTATGTAATGTGTTTTTTCTTCTGGCTGCATTCAGTTTTTTTTCTTTATCTTTAATTTTCAGCATTTTAATTGTGATGTGGCCAGGTGTGGTTCCTTTTATAACCCTGAGATATGCTAGGATTCTTAGACCTGTCTTTTCATCACATTTGGTAAGTATGAGCCTACAAATGTTTTCTATTCCTGAGATAGGAAACCTAGGATTCTAACTGTATGGATATCTGAGCCTATATTTATTTTGCTTTAATTTTTTTCCTTTCTGTTCTTCAGATTGGATAATCTCTATTTATCAGTCTTCAAAATCACTGGCTCTTTCTTCTCATTTCTAATCCACTGTTAACCTTCTCCTGTGAATTTTTTATTTCTGTTACTATAATTTTCAAGTTCTAAAAAATTTATTTGATTTATTTTTCTGCTGAAATTCCTTGTCTGTGTAATCTTTAAGAATATTATTTTCCTTTGATTCTTTAAATATTTTTATGATAGTTTCAATAAGTCTCTGTCTGGCAAGTCGAACCTAGTGTTACCTAGGTTTCTACTGACTATCTTTTATTTTTTAACTCTGTATCACAATCCCTTATCCTGCCCCCAATTTTCCTTTGGTCTAGTGATTTTTGATTGAATGCTGGTCATTGTCAATAGGATACTGTAGATAGCATGAATTCTGTTATCTTCCTCTGAAGAATACTAATTCTTATTTAAGTAGATAAAAAAATACTAACTGATCTCCTTGAACATGGGTTGGCTTACATTTATACCCTTTTAGGGCAGATTTATTGAAAACCTAAGATTCAGCTCAAGCCTCTTAATTTGGAGGACCACTTTCAAACTCTGTTGATCTTATCAGGACTTGGATTTAGACTGTTAGGTTTAGTGTAAGCCTCACATGTTACAAACGTGTTAACTAGCTCTCCAGGTCCAATATCCCAGTGCCCCAAGCACTGTGTCTCCTCCTGCCCTACTTGACTTCAAGTAATTTAGGTTTTTAAATGGATACCATCTATTTGGTAATTCTCATATATTTTTTATAGTTGGCCTTCCATATCTGCTGGCTCCACTTTTGCAGCTTCAACCAACTGTGGATCCAAAAAAATTTTTTTAATAGAGTTACTGTATGATCCAGCAATCCCACTCCTGGACATATATCCAGAGAAAAGTGTAATTCGAAAAGATACCTGCACCCCAATGTTCACAGCAGCAACATTCACAATAGCCAAGACATGGAAACAACCTAAATGTCCATCGACAGATGAATGAATAAAGAACATGTGGTGTATACACAATGGAATATCACTCAGCCATAAAAAAGAATGAAATAATGCCACTTGTAGCAACATGGATGGACCTAGAGATGACCATACTAAGTGATATAAAAGTTAAACAAATATATGATATCACTTTATGTGGAATCTAAAAAATGAGACAAATGAACTTATTTACAAAACAGAAATAGACACAGAAAACAAAGTTACAGTCACCAAAGGGGAAAACAGAGAGGGGAGGGATAAAATAGGATCTTGGGGTTAGCAGATACAATCTACTATATATAAAACAGATAAACTTCAAGGTTCTACTGTATAGCACAAGTAACTATATTCAGTATCCTGTAATAACCTATAATGCAAAAGAATATGAAAAAGTATATATATATATATATATATGTGTGTGTAACTGAATTACTATGCTGTATACCAGAAACACAACATTGTAAATCAACTATACTTCAATAAATATATATATTTTAATCTTCCAGAAAGTTCCAAAAAGCAAAACTTGAATTTGTCACTTGCTGTCAACTATTTAGATAGCATTTACATTGTATTTACAACTATTTATATAGTATTTACATTCTATTAGGTATTATAAGTAATCGAGAGATGATTTAAAGCATAAAGGAGGATATGCATCGATTATATGCAAATATTACATCATTTTATATAAGGGGCTTGAGCATCTACAGAGTTTACTATCCATGGGGGCTCCTGGAACCAATCCCCCACAGATACTAAGGAATGACTGTACTACATCTATACAGCCCAACCATCAGGAGATAGCCCCACACGGATGTTTTAGCCCTCTCTCTGTACAATTCCCTCCTTTCCAATGTCAAGCCCTGCAAATTCCAGCTGCCTCAGCTAACTCAACTCTGATCTCTTCCTCCTCAGCAATGTAAGGCTCTGCTTTATATCTAACTCTCTGCATCAGAGTCAGCAAACGGTTCCAATCCTGGGAAATGGTGAGGCATACCTCATGAATCCATTTCTCTTGGAGATAACAGTCTTGTGTTTCCTGTTGTCCACTTCCTAAAAACAGCTATCTCAAATATTACATCCAGTTTTATAGTTATTTACAGTGAAAAAGACAATTTGGTACCAATTATACTCTGTATCATGGCCAGAGGCAGAGTCATATAATCTGTTTTTCAAAAGTTATCTCCTTAGGATAAATTTTCAGACGTTAAATTACTGGTCCAGAATAATGCGACATTTTCATGGCCTTTGCAATGTGCTATATTAAATTGCTTACCAAAAAGTTTCTACCAATTAAAATGAGGTATATTGGGACCTCTGCTATACACCTAGGAAACTGAAGTAAATACTACAACAATAACAACAAACACAGAATAAAATTGGAACATGTAAACTTTTACGTGAGTGAAAGAATGTAACAGAGGGGCTTAGGGTTAGCAAAACTAAAGCAAATGGTAACATAAAACTCAATCAGCCTAGAGGACTTTCTGATAAAAGCATTCACTTGTTGAACACCGTCCCTCAGGAAAACTAGACAACTAGTGAAGAAAGATAAAATAAATAAAAGTGAAGAAGGAGTAGTATTTTCTTTTTCCATGTGGGGTTTATTTTCTTCACTCCTCTGGAACTGTTAAAATATCTCAAGTACAGTATCAATCTTAAAATAATTAATATAAGTAGTTGAAAATGATATATGACTTTACAGATAAGCCCTGTTATGAGTAAGTATGCCTAAATATGTATGTATGTAAGTATGCTTTGAGGAAGGAAGTGGAGTATAGAAAGACAAATGGATGGAGATGCCTGATAGATAAAATGAATAGATGGATTCTAAAACAGATAAAGAAGACAAGTAGCAAGGGAAGTGTCTGTGGGTAAAATAATTTAAGATTTATCTTTATTTACCGTTCCATCTTCCATCAGCTTCAGACAAGAACCAAAATCTGCTAACCGAATATGTCCATTCATATCCATCAATATATTGTCAGGTTTGATGTCCCTGAAGAAATAGATACATTCAATTTTTAGTTGGGAAAAATAAATACAATCAATATCTTGGTAAGATAACCATTTTTTTCTGAAAATCTCAACTTCTTTTAAAATTAATACTCTAAGAACATATATTTCTTTAGACTATTTATGGGTTCAAATCCTGGCTCTGATTCTTATTAAAACTTTTTTAAACACATGCAATTTTAGTGTTCTGGATATAAGTACTGTGGTAATTTTGATTTGGGTTAAATTAATCTTACCGTCCTTCCTTTAGATTTGCACGGATTCCAACATGACCATGGTATGCCTACTTTGTGCATACAGAGAAGAGCCATGATTACTTGATACTCACAAAATGTACTACCCTCTAGCCCATGACATTGAACAGGAAAAAATATACTTCCTAGACTCTGAACGTAAATGTAAATAAATTAATTTTCAATTACTGCAGGTTGTTACAACACAAAAAGAACTGCTTCTTAAAGCTGATTCAGAAAACTAAAACAACTTCTTAATAGGATCTATCTTATGTAAAACTGGCTTGTAAGATATCCAAATCTAATTAATAACAAACTAAATCATGCCAGTTTTTTACATTTGTTTTTATATTTGAATAATGAAAACTGTTGCAAACCTTCAGTGGCAGCTTTCCCACTACAATGGAAGAGCTGAATAATTCTAACAGACTATGGCCTTCAAAGCCTAAGATGTTTCCTATCTGGTCCTTTATAGAAAAAGTTTGCTGACCCCTATTGTAAATGAGATGATTGCTTAATACAGACAGGCAGATAGACCAAAAACATCACCTGTATAGGGAACTGGCTTCACAGTCCTCAACATTCAAAATTTATAACAATATAACTGTCATAAATGCTATATTAAGAAAAGATTTTCTGTGGTTTAGAAACATCAAAGAACTACACTTTAGTTCTGGAAGAAACCTTAGAAATTATCTAGACAATTTTTAGATGAGGGGAAAACTGTATTTTATTTTATTCTTTGTTTAAAAAAATTTTAAGCTATATAGTCACTATACATAACTGCTACTGGTATCTCACTCAGATTTTAAAGGAGACTAAAGGAATTACAAAGACAGGATACATAAATATCAACAACATTTTTGGCCATGTAAAAAACAGAAACTATTAAAATGCAATAAGACAAATAAATTGTATTTACATACTTATAATAAATAATAAAATGGAAAATATTTAACAAGAAACTATAGACAGTACTGACACTCTCCAAGTATCCCATTATGCTTCCTGATATCATCCCCTTCCTCCATTCCCTATCCTGAATTTGGTGTTTACCATATCCATACATATTTTTTATATCATTAGTACACATATACACAACCACTGAGATTATGGGAAGCATTTTTCTCAATGTCTTTAAACTTTATAACTGATACTATTATCATGCATAGCTTTTGCAACTTCGTCCTATTCTAACATTATGTTTCTAAAATGTATCCATGTTAACACATATTGTTCTAGTTCATTAATTTTAATTGCCATATGGAGTATTTTCATATATTCAATTTATGTATCAATTCTGATTATGGAATTTAGATTGTTTCCAACAATTTTAGATAGTTTTAGATCTTTACTTTGCTACTACACAAAATTCTGAGATGAATATTTTTACAAATATCTCCTTGTGCTCACATGGGAACATTTCCCCAGGCTGTCTATCTAAAAGTGGAACTGCTATAATAAAAAGTCACATACATCTTCAACTTTACTAGCAGGATTACTACTAATCTTTTTTATATTCTCAGTGGTCATCTTAGATTCCTCTTCTGTAAACTGTCGCTTAATATCCTTTGCCATTTTTTCATACTGTATGTGTACTGTTTGTTTTCTGGTTAATCCAGGAATTCTGTTTATTCAATTTAGGTACATTACAAATCTCTTCTCCCAACAGATAAGCTTGTTTTCCACATTATTGGTAGTGTCTTTCTTATTTGTAAAAAAGTATTTATTGGAATCTTTATAATTTATAATTCGAATTTTTTGGGTTTTTTTTACTATGTTAAACTTTACTGAGGTATAATCGACAAATAAAATTGTAAAATATTTAAAGTGTACCAAATGATGATTAATTTGATATATACAGTGAAAGAACTCCCAACAGTGAGTTAACACATCCATCATGTCACCTCACATATTTACCTTCTTTTTTTTTTTTTTTTTTTTTTTGGTGAGAATACTTGTTGTACCCTCTTAGTAATACAGTATTATCAGCTATAATCAGGATGCTATACATTAACTCCTCAGATCTTACTTGTCTTATAAAGTTTGTACCCTTTTAACAACCTCTCCCTATTTCCCATACTGCCAGCCCCTGTCAACCATCATTCTACTCTCATAATTTGTGTTTTCCATCCTAAGAAAGCTCCCTTATCTCCTCCTCCAGGAATCATACAGTGTCCTACGTTATCTTTTATACGTTTTAAAGTCTTACTTTTCATTTCAAGTCTTTAATCTCCCTGGAATTGATTTTTGTGTGTAGTGTGAGATAAAGACCACACTGTCTTTCTTTCTGTCCCAGTACCATTTATTGAATGACATCCTTTCTAATACTACCTAGATCATAAATCAAGTGGATCTGTTTCAGGTTTTCCAGTGCAATTTCACTGAACAGTCTTTAGAACAAAAGGGAGCTTATTGACAATTACCAGGTGCAGTAACAAAATAGGCATGAACAGGAACTATCTGAGAGGTATGGTCACCCTGTCTATATGCCTATACCTAGACCAATACCATACTGTCTCAATTATGCGAGCTCTAAAATGACCTCTCCATACTAGTAGACCATGTTTTTAAATTGCCATGGCTCTTCTAGATGAGTACTAGAATTAGGTTAATTATGTTCCATAAAATACATTGAGATCTTAACAGGAATCACAATGATTTTATAGATTAATCTGAAGAGAACTAATATCCTTACAATATGATTCTTTCCATACCTGTATTGAGTTAATTAACATTATAGATATATCCTACTTAATGCATATAGTTATGTTATGTACTAGTTATATCTTCTTTTATGTGCTTAGATAATATTGAATGCTTTTCCAAGAGAGCTTATACTACTTTTATTATCTATAGTCTCAGGTGCCTTACAGTTTTGCTGCTACTGTGGATAGGATTTCCTTCATAGAAGGAAATCTCATTTTACTTCCAGTTTTAATGGGAATGTTTCTAATGTTTCACCATTAAGAATGATCTTTGGTTTAGACTTTCAATAGAAACTCAGTATTAGGAGAATTGCCTTCTATTCCCAAACTGCTAAACGTATCAGGAATGGATATTCAATTTTTTTGGTCATTTTTAAGTATTGAGATTATATTATAGTTTTTCTGTCTTAATCTATTAATACAGTATATTACATTAATAGATTTTTTTTTAATGTTGAAACTCCCTTGCATCCTGGGATAAAACCTACATGGCCATAATTTTTTTTAAATATCATGTATCACTGAGTCTAAAGTTCCATTGATTGAAAAGGTACACCATTATGTCATGTACCACTAAAAGAGGGAATACATTGACTATTATAATTTTAGAAGCCATTTATTTAAAAGTTTCGGATATATTAAATTGAAAAATAAGTACCTTTGTATTGATAATATATAATATATATACTGCTGGGTTCCATTTTTATTTAGACTTTTGTTTTTATATTCATAAGTGAAATTGTTCCAGATAAAGTTCTCTTCTTATACTATCCTTGTCAAGTTTTATTGCTTACATTTTACTATCCTCATAAAGTGAGGTAAATGACTTCCCAAAATTTCAAATATTCTGAAATAACTTATACAGGATTCAATTACTGCTTTCTTAAAAGTAAAAGAGAACTCATCCATAAAACCACACAGAGTAAAAGAATGTTCATAGGAGCTATAATCATAACAGCTCAAAACTGGAAAAAATACAAATGGCCATCAACAGGTAGGTGGATAAACTGTCATATGTTTACACAGCGGAAGACTATTCAGCAATAAAGAAAGATCATTTGATATATGCACCAAATTGGATGAATCTTAAAAACTTTATACTAGTTGAGTTTTATTTGAACTATGTGTAGTATTATTTGATTTGAATTACTTAAAAACCAATATTACATGTATATGTGAGTCATTTAATCCAAGGATATGAAAATGTTTTGACTAAGCTGCTATGATCATCTGCAGTCAGCAATATTTTTCAGTCAAAACAATTAATTAATGTGTATCAAGATCATAAATACAGTGTTATAATGATAACACTAATTGGTTTCTGCTTGTTCAACAGAGAATACAATTACACATTTCATGTAATATGTTGCCTAATGATTCATTCCACATACTCACCCAGTTTATTCCCTGGCTGAAAAAGAAGTCTTTCTGTTCCTAAAATGGTCTCTATTTGAGTTGATAGAAACTCTCCTAATCTTCTGAACTAATGAAACCTCAGGAGAGTATGAGCTATTCCTTAGTCATCTGTTAGGTTTGAAAATATTTATGTTTTATTTTTGTCTGAGGGACAAAGTAAAATGTTGATATGAGGCAGAACTGAAAGGATTCATACAGAAAAAGAAAAGATGACTTTTCTATCTAGCTGATACTAAAATGACCTAAATTATTGGAGACAAGGAAGGCCTAAAACTTTTATAAGCCCATGCACTTTACTACCTCAAACAAAGGAAAACGTGTCCCTTACTCCTTTTTCAACCAAAGATTACAGCTTGACCTTTTGTGGTTCCTTTTCCTTTCAGGATTGTTTACGACGTTCATCTAAATTGAATTTCACAGTGGCCAAAAGAAAAATGTCTGGGAGAAAGCACACAAAATACGATCTGAATTGGGCCTAACATGTACAAGGATAGCCCTGGTTCCTTTTGCACTTCAGGTTTTTGAAGTGTGGGCAAAGAGAAAAGGGCTGCAGATTCAAATCCCCACAAACATTAGGGGATGCATCTGCTGACCACATCCATTATCTGAATCACAAATGCTCTTAATCACGTCATAAGAATGTTCTCACTGTAGCAGAGGAATGGAAAGAGATCCCAAGTGTAAAATGAATAGAAAGATGGTTACATAATTGACATACCTAAGAGGTTCTTTTCTATCACCGAGAAGAGCTAGGATCAAGCAAAAGTATCTATCTGTTCTCTCTACAAATAATTTGATCACTGAACCATGGTTTTGGCATCTTAAAGGCCACATAAAGAAGAAAATGTTTAACTGTCAGTAATTGCCTGACAAAACCTTTTTGAATAAAGTAATAGTTATAAAGTTATCTATCATTACATCTGTGCAAGAAATGCAAATCTTTCTTTACATTACCATTGAAATGTACTGTCAGATTTTAAAAGGAATTTGAGTGCAAAAAAGAAGTTGTTATTTTTTTAGTTTTTCCTTTCCTTCAGCTGCCCATTAGGCAGAAAATGTTTTGTTTGAGATGACAAATAACCTTTTAATTGCCAAGTCCAGCGGAATCTTTTCAGTTTGAATCCTATAATGATTTTGCTATGACATCTGACAATGCTGATTATTCTCCCAACTATTAACACTTTCTTCTCTATTTATTTTCTCAAGCAAGATCAATTCTTCTCAGTCTTCTTTCCTGATTCCTTTTTCCAAAGGCATACTCCCTGTTCCGCTAACGCTGTCCCTCCCTTAGGATTCAGTTCTCTGCCCTCTTTTCTACTTCAGTGATCCTCCTTGGAGGTACCTATCTTTTCTTAGATTTCAGGTTAGTTTATTGCCCTGGGACCTCAGCTCTCTGATGGGTTCCAGAAAAAAATCATAATTTCTTCACACTTTTCCTTTTAGTGGTTGCTCTAGGAATTACTATATGCATCCTTATTTTTTATAGTCCATTTAGAATTAATGTTGAGCCACTTCACCAAAAAATGTTGTTATCTTTTGGATCCGTATCTATCCCCTCTTCATCCTTTATGCTACAGTTGTGTACATATGTATCAACTTGTAGTTTCTCAGAATTCAGTTTTCTGATTTTAATGAACTGTGAAAGTGAACTTTTTACACCTGTGCCCATGCCACACTACACCTTATGTTGTCTCCAACCAGCCCTAGGCTAAAAGCTGCAAAATGAAGACCTTATGTCATATAAACCTCAACTTCTCTAAGTGTATACTCCCCAGTCAGGTTCTGCCTGGTTCAGCTCACTCTAGTGCCTTGGAGATGGTGGCTTCTGTGTTATGCCCAGATTTTATAGTTGTTTCCTGCAAGGGCCTTGGTCCAGGAGGATCTTACTTAATTGCTACTCTTCCTTATATATATGAACCACTATCAAATTGAACTTACTAAAACTTGCAGCCAACCATACTTCTAATTAAGGCACCTTCGACTTCAAAGTTTCATGGATGTGGCAGACTGTAATATTCAAAAATTACACCCATCAGAGTGGGAATTTATGACCCCTCTCTGCTTGAACCTGGGCAGGTTTTTGTGACTGCCTCAACGGACAGAGTGTGGTAAAAGTGAGGCTGTGTGACTTCAAAGGCTCAGCCTGTCACAAAGTACCCTGCAACTCTGCTTTGCCCTTTTAACACTTGCTCTTAGAACCCAGAGCAATCTCTTATTGTTAAGAAACTCAAGTAGCCCATGGAGAGGCCCATGTGAGAACAACAAAGATCCCAGGCCTATAGCTCCAGCTGAACTCCCAGCTGATGGGCAGCACTAACTGGCTAGCTACATGAGTGAGTCATCTTGACAGTGGATGACATCTTGACAGCCCTAGGTGAACCACTGCAACTCATGCTACATAGCAAGGAACAGCAGTCTCTGCCTAGTCCTCTCCAAACTGCAGACACATGAGCCAAAAACTGACTGTTGTCTTATATTAGTCACTATGTTTCAGGGTCTGTGGCAGACAAGAGATGTGCTGCCTTCCCCTTCAAAGGAGACTTAGCCCCAGATGTCAGCAGACAGCTCCCAACCATCAGTTCCTTTAAAGCTACAGAGAGCCTCTACACCAAAAGGCCTGTCTTTCCTGGGCAGCCCATATCCACTGAATGATTTATAGGAAAATATAAAGACAGCCATTTCGACTAAACGAATAACAATTCTGACGGACACTAGACTCTCCAGAACTCCCAGTGGGACTGGCTGCAGCTTTGGCCTGCAGTGCAAACTGACTTCTCCATCTGCTTAATCCTGCTTCCTCCATCTTCCTTCCAAAGAGGTTAATCCCCAACACACCTTACATTACATATTTGATCTCAGTGCCTGCTTCTGTAAAACAAAATGTGTTGCACGGCAATGGATAAATGGAACAATGGGCTGCCAATTTCTGGTCATTTTCTGATACAAGAATCAAAATAACACCTGGCATTCAGAACCACTCTGAGTCAGTGACATCTTGCACATAAGGTGGCAGCCAGCCAACCAGATAACAAGTATTGTCAACAAGGGGAGTGAAAGGGAAATTCAGGCATAACATTAGTTCCAACCTTGACGATTCATGAAAACTGAGAGACAGAAATGTTTAGAAGGGATAAAATCTCTACATTATCACTGCAAAAATACCATTCAAGTTTCTTCCTAATTAGAATATGAATCATACCATTTATCATTAAAGTTTCTATAGTCAATAATTTTCTTTGTTCCCAAGTAAAAGCAAATAACATTTGACTTAAAAGGAACATTATTTTAAAAATCTTAAGTCAAATTTAATATTTATAATGATACATATTTTTATCTATAACATGAATAAAAAAGCATTCCCAAACAATGACCATACTGAAAGGGCAATATTCTACAGGTCATTTTTACTTTATTACTTCACTAGAATATCAATACCAGAGCACGATTATTATAAATATTATGCCTATAACAGTAAAATGTGCCTATAACAATATTAGTTAACCTTCAAAGCAGTAGTTTTCAACTCTGGCTGGACAACAAAATCAACTAGAGTGGTTATTTAATTACATGTACCTCGGCCCCAGTCTAGACACCACAAATCAGTATACTGCATAGGGACTGGTTACTGACAACTACTAATTTAGGACATGTATCTCTCATTCCATCAATACCATGTCAATGTCTCCCATTTGGTTCCTTTTTATCATTTATATAGGTTGGGGGAGTAGACTCCCACATAAGAATCCTTTTATTTTTGGTCTTTCTACTCTTCCCCTTTATATATTCATATAGAAGAAAATTTGCATACTGTATTATAATATTAAAATTTAAATGTTTATTAAAATTGTACCTTAATTTTGTCAAAGGCATATTATGTTAGTAATAAAGAAAAAAAACCTGTATTGGTAAAATTATGTCACAACTGACTTTTTGTTAGTCATACATTGGAATTCTTAATAGGAACATTAATTTGAGGCTCACTTTACAATTGAGAAAACAGTTATTCATAACACTCTTGTCAATAAACTCTTCTCAAATTTATCTTTCCCATTGCACAGTGAAAATATATAATAATTCTATATAAACAATAAAAAACTGATTACATAATTCTGAGAACTATAAAACAGTGGCTGCACAAATCCTAATCTTTTTACATATCCTTCAAAAAACCATCTAGATATAACCAGAAAGAAGTAAAAGTAACACTGACAATGCACACTTACAGTGTAAAGAAAGTCTACCACAAAATTAAAATTATTTCTAATTATGGAAATAGATATTCAAATCCAGCAGCTCCAACTCTAGAGGGCACGTGGAAGGCAAGACATGGGAAAGAGACTATGGGAAAAAGAGGAAAAGTGCAGGGAGCCCAGGAATGATAAAAACATAAACTACTAACCACTGTCACTGAAAGAAAAGGTCCTATTGTGAGTGGGGTAAGATGTTAACAAAGGAGGGAAACTTGGTAAAGGATACATGAGAATTTTTTGTACTATCTGCAATTCCCTATGAATCTGTAATGATTTCAAAATTAAAATCTTATTTTTTAAAGCATCCAAAAATTACATTGAGAAATTTTATGGGTTTATTATTTTACTCTCCTCATTGTCTTGTTACATATTAACATAATCTCTTTAACAAATATTTATATTTACTTAAATAATATATCACTTTAAAAAGAAAAGTCTCCTAAAACTGCGTAATAGTCAATAGCATTTGATTTGAGAATCACTGATAACTTAAGAGATTTTTATACGAAACCTTAAAAGATGGAGAATTTTCATCAGTGGACCTCCTACGACCCTGACTCTCCCAGCCCAGTTATGTCTCATATTCCCCTTTGCCCATGATCTTAGCCTCTACTCTTCTAGATAAATCCCACTGGCCAACCGCCAGCTGCTAAACAGCAAGAATAACTACCTTCTCTTCTGAGAACCACCTTTGACACTACAGGCACACCTGGGAGATATTGCAGGTGTGTCCCCAGACCACTGCAATAAAGCAGATTTCATAATAAAGCAAGTCACATGAATTTCTTTGTTTCCCGGTGCATGTAAAAGTTATGTTTGTACTATACTGTAGTCTAGTTGAGTATGCAATAGCATTATGTCTAAAAAAGCAATGTACATAGCTAAATTTTAAAAATACTTTATTGCTAAAAAATGCTAGCCATCACCTGAAGTACAAGGTTGCCACAAACTTCCAATGTGTAAAGAGCACAATATCTTCTATGTGCAATGAAGCAGAGAGCAGTAAAACAAGATGTCTATCCCTGTATTCACTGACCTGTCTTGCTGAAGCTCTATAAAAACTGCCTTTCTTTCCTAAGACAATGTCTAAGTCAGCCTGGGCTGCCATGACAAATACCATAAACTGGGTGTCTTAAACAACAGAAATTTATTTCCTCAAAGTTCTGGGATGTCCAAGATCAAGGTTGAGCAGGGTTTGGTTTGTATTTAGGGCTATTTCCTTGGCTTGCAGATGACTGTGCTCTAGGTGTGTTCTCACATGGCCTTTCCTTGGTATGCAAACCCAGAGAGAGAGAGCAAGCTCTCTCTTTTATAAGGGCACTAATCCCATCATGAGGAACCTATCCTCATGACATCATCTAACCCTACTTCCTAAAGGCACACTGGGGATTAAGAGCTTCAACAGATGAATTTGAAGTGGACACATACCATCAGTCTGTAACAAGCAGAATATTCCTTGAAGCCGTCTCATGCCCTAGCACTCTGAATAAAGGCTTATGCTTAGCACTTATTTGATCTTCTTCTACAGCTTGTATTAATTAGTTAATCAACTAATAATTGAATACTCACTATGTACCATAGATTCTACTTGGTGCTAGGGCTATCAAATATATATCTGAAATTAACCAAGGCATTTCTACTGCTAAAGTTGAATAATGAGAAACTTTTCCCACTCCACAGGGGGGAAAAAAGTAAGTTAATGGGTAAAATTTATCAATTTAAAAATACTATATAATTATTTATATGAGAAATAACTAACAGATAATCATAAATAGTTCAACAGATTTTTCTTTTTAATAAATATATGAGGATATTGAGATTTTATATTGTGTATATACAATACAGTCAACACAGTCATATTTATTAACAATATAATGGTTCTTCCTTTACATAATGGAATAAGATATATCAACATTTCATGGTATTCCACAAAGTTCATTTAACATCTTCCAGAACTCTGCTTTGGTTTTAGATACCATGAAGCAAGAGTGAGACCATCTGAACCAAGTATCAGTATGTTCCATTTCATAATGAAATCAGCCACCAACTTGCAGCCACTGCTTGTCCTTTCTTGGATTCTTCTGAAGTTTCATTACATAATTCTCAAATAGATGGCACTACCATATCAATATGAAATTACTTTACAATGTATTTATATACTGTTACGTTATCTAGGCCCTTCTGTCTTCATTGGAATCTACTTGTTTCAAAATTTATACTCTGGGGGAGGGTATAGCTCAGTGGTAGAGTGCCTGCTTAGCATGCCCAAGGTCCTGGGTTCAACCTCCAGTACCACCACTAAAAAAAATAAATAAATAAAAACCTAACCCCCACCCCAAAATTACACTTATTCACTTGACTTTTTTGATAAATGTAATATCACATTGCAAAAATTAACACATCTCTTGAAACAAATAGTTAAAGTAAATAATCATTAATGATAGTCGCAGACATTTTTGGATCAGCAAATGAAAACAACTAACTGCTGAATACTATAGAGATGCTCAAAATGAAAAGAATAATAACAAAATGAAAGAAATGCAGAGGCACGTGGCTACTGAAGCCTGGTGTACTTGTGTTTTACCACATAAAGTAAATTTCAAGGCAACAACAACAACAATAAAAGGCCTCCTCAGTGATAAGGATTTCTAAATCATGACTAAAAGAAAATTATTTTACCAGTAATATATAACAAGTATAAATCTGTATATTTTTCACTTTCCTGGGGAAAGAGGAAGTGAAGGAAGATGCTGGTATCGCTGTGTAATTCCTCCCTCCTCACCTTACCTCGCCATCAGATGCAAAGTCCCAGAACCAGGTCTGCAACTATAGGTGTTGGAAATAAGGATAATTCCTAATAAAGAAATTCTAGCCTTTAAACCTTAATGTCAGAATCCCTAAGGTCCTGATAGGGTGAGTTATGGCTTCATCCCATCTGGTAAAACCAAAGTTGGCAGGGAATATTGCTGCATTGCCTGGTGGTTGAGATAGCCCACTACTTCTATACTTATGCAACCCTATACTGCATCAATGCATGGAGATGGAGGCACTTGCTAGACTAGTGATGCTGCTGGCAATCTGCACCAGCATAGTGGTCAAACGTAACATTTTTTCCAAAGGAGGAAAAGTTTGGGAAAAATAATAGGCTAAGGGTAAAAGAATAAATAAGTCGGTTACGCCACAAGGGAAATCCAGTATTACACTGATGCTCTGTGAGAGGCTCAGAGTAAGAGATGATATTATCTCCTAGCTCAGTTACACCAGATTTCTGAAGGGGTGAAGCCATATGTTGCTGAGACCACTCCTGCTTTTGGAACCTGGCACAGTCAAAAGGGAAAACTGCAAACCAGAGTGGCATCGCGCTGGGAGACAATTTAGTCCTATGACATGATGATGGACTAGACGGTTGATGACTCAGTGGGACACTGGAAATATGCCAGCATCTTTTGACTCTGCCCTACTGCCATATGGTATTAACACTGGTCTTGCTGGTAAGATTCAACCACATTATGTAAGCAGGTCTTAGGATAATACTGATACTAATAATTAAATGTATTGGGAGACTTAGTTAAAGCCTCCTCAGGATCTAAAAAAATGATCAGCCAGAGGAAGAACTAGGTTTAGTTAACCATTAGTTTCTATGCTAAAATTATACAGCACAAAAAACAACAAGTAATTAAATTAGTACAAAAATATGAAACTGTTTGTAATGGCCATATGAGTCAGAGGTTTCCTTAAATCTATCCCTACCCCACACTGGGCTCCTCCAAATGACAAACATATTCACACTGATTCTATTGCTGTGTCCATCATATAAATGCTATACTAAATGTAAATGCCCAAACAAATATGATCATTTTGCTGTAAAAGAGCCTTGGCTAGAGGCCAGGAAGTAGCCTGTGTAGTGAAGAATGAATCTTACCCAAAGAAAGGTCTGGCTTTTGCTGCAGCTACTGGGAGGTGATCTCTAGACTCCTAGAATATAACGCCTGATAGTACCTTTGTCTGGGGCCTCTGGCCACCAGGCAGACTAACAAGGTAATTTATGAAGGATGTAATTTATTTGGGCCTCAGTTTTACCTCCAAAAGGAACTGGAAACTACAGGCATCATCCCAACCTCAGGGAAGGGCTAGAGACTAAAAGTCAGTCATGCAGGCAATATGTGACTGAGCAACCCCGAAACTCTGGAAACCAAATGCCTCACCTGTACTGTCACGCATGGATGCCAGGAAAGTAATACTGCCCTAATTCCACAAGGAGAAGAGGACAGAAGCTCTGTGTTTGGTACTTCTCCTGAAACCTGACCGGTGCACTTCTTCTCCTAGCTGATTTTAATCTGCACCCTTTCCATGTAATAAACTGTAACCATAAGTAGACTAGCTTTCAGTGAGTTCTGAGAGTTCCTCTCGCAAACTATTAAAACTGAAGGTGGTTTTGGGAATCCCCCCAAATCTGTAATCAGTGCTAGAAGTAAGGGTGGTCTTTTGAAACTGTTCCCTCTAACTCTGAAGTTGGCCCAAACTCCGTATAGTTACTGAAATAACAAATACACTGTAATATAATGACTATCTTTATATAAAATGACCCCTATAATAGTGCACATCCCAATTTTGCCTATAGCTCTAGTTCGACAATTTTTAACTACACATTATCTATTCTTTAGTGATTTCATCAGGATATTATACAAATACTTCCTCCATTAGCAATATCAAAAATTCCCGTTTTGAAAAGTGACTCAGGCCTGTGGGGGACTGAAGGGAGTTTTATACTAGCCTCAAGCTTCAAAGTATTTCTATCTCATCGTAAAAGTGTGATGTTTTACATATACCCAGAGGATAACTGACAAATCATACCACAAATCCACGCTGAAACAGATGAAATCCGCCTGAAGCCCTGGTGGAGGCCCAGCACATACCTACCCTTCATAACATGATTATGGGGTAAGGGATGAAAAACTCTTTAGGAACTTAATTCTGTGTTATTTCCCTCAACAAATTCTATTGAATAAGTTTGACCCATTTCTTATAATACATCAGTATACTTTACTCTGGAGTTAACGGTATTACATAAAACATTATTAACATTAAGTAGATGAGGTTAATAAAACTTGTAATCATAAATCAAATATGGAACAAATTCCATAAGGAAAAAATAGGGTTATGAAGAAATCCATGAATAAGTGAATTTTTTTTTGTCTTTTATTTTTGGACTAGAGTAAGAAGAGATTACTTTAAAAAAATACTTTTCACCCTAAGAATTTGTTTAAGATGGTACTTAATGTTTAAAACAAACACAGGAAAGTGCACATACTCCATTAAGTTCCATAAAACCAGCTTAATCTGTCTTCAGAGACAGACTCGATCCAACAAAAAGCTAGTGTGCCTGAGCCCTTAGGATCCTTGTCTCATCTGAAATGTGGACATTTTTACATGAATAAACTATACCAAGTAAAGATAAGCATGAAAATTATGAAAATATAACTTGACCACTTGTGCTCATTAGTTACTTTTTCCTGGTTTAGGTTCCTCACTTTTAAATATAAGTTCTATCTTATGATTCTTTACTTATGTGCTTTGCCATTGTTTTATTGTATGCATTCTTATTTTAAACTACCTAAATCTACTATGGAATGAGGTGAGACAGAAAGGAATAAATAAATGACTAGATAAATAACTTCACTCTGAGGGAATACTATCCAGTGGGCACTGCACAATGACTGATACAACTCTTTTTTAAGCTTACGTACGGTCTAAATGTCAGATGCAATAGTAACTACTCCCAAAATATGACTGGACAAAGGGAATGCTATGTTGCAACAATCTATTAACCTAAAGAAGACCCTGAAATAGCCACAGAGTTCCAGGTCTAGATGAAGAAAACCTCCAGAGATACATAAAAAGGAATATCTACCAAACACAACAGAGGAAAATGTCATACTTCATGCCACTAGAAGCTTAAAATCTAGTGAAGAAAATAGGGCAAATATAAAAATAAATAAGTAATTTGATAATAAACAGTATTCCATACTTTAACATAGCATATAACAAATTATAAAGTGATCATTCATCACATGTATTGTTTATATTAGTTTGTGTGTGTGTGTGTGTGTGTGTCTGTGTGTGTGTGTCTGTGTGTGTGTGTGTGTGTGTGTGTGTGTGTTTAAGTTCATCTGTACCATGCTCAGGGATGTGATGTGCCTTGGAGTGACTCTATATGCCATCATTGTGTTGAGCATTCAGTGGACTCTTTAAACACGAAAATTAATGTCTTTCATCTCTATAAAATTTTATTTCATTGATAATTTCATTCCTTTCATTTGACATTTTCCTACCATCTTATTCTGGAACACCTACTGTTCAGATGTTTTGCCCTCTAAATGATACCTAAAATATCTCCACTTCACTTTCTAGTATCACAGGTCTTTGACTTTTTCTCCTATTTCTTAGAGTATTTACTCAACATTACCTTCAAACTTCTGAGTTTTTAAAATCTACTAACATAGTTCTAATTTCAAAAGTCTTTTTTATTTCCGGGGTATCCCTTTTTTAGAGCACAATGTTTTTCATAAATGCCACACATTCTCTTATCTTAATGCTCTTTTAGGGGGCAGAGATTTTCTTTTCCTTAAGTTATATTTCCCCCAAGTTTCTTTTCTTCCCTTGGTTTTTTTTTTTGTTTGTTTTTGTTTTTTTTTTTTTTTTGGTTTTGGTTTTGGACATTACTGTTAAAGGTTTTCCACAAATGCCCATTCACTTTTAATAGCAGGGTGATAAAAAGCTGATGGGATGCTCTGTATGGCTGGGTAATTTGGCTAGCTGTTTCATTGGTAGAATATTCCAACTTTAGAACTGTAGACTTTTTCACTTGGTCTGTCTAGAATCCCTCAGAAAAGAATTTTATAATCACCTGTCTGGGAACAAAGCCTGGCTATTACCATCCTTGCAGCCAAATGGGAAAAAGAGGGCTAAGAAATGGTCTTAATAATTCAGTACACAGTATTAATTTCTCTGGTGAACCTCCATTTTCTGCTTTCATAAATATATCCTCAACTAAGTCCTTAAAGGGTCCAGAGATCCTTTGTTTTACCCTCTCCAGAGAAGACACCACCAGTTTTCTAGCACAGAAAGAGAGGAGCAGTTGCCCAGCTGCCCACAGGCAATCTGGATGTCTAAAGGCTACTTATACTTTCAACCAATATTCTTAATTCAGGCTCACATTCTTGTCCACTTCCAAAAGTGCTTGGTTTAAAAAAAAAAAAAAAAAAAAACCTAAGTCTTTAGAGAAATTTGCAACATAGACCTGTGTCAAACAAACTAGGTTTTAAAAGTATCATTATAAAGTAATAAATTTAATCAAGTTTGATGATTTCCATTTATTTCAACTATTATCTCTGTTAAATTTCTAAGTTTCCTATCTTTGGCCAGAGGTAGCCTTTTCAATTTGGCTCCTGAGTCCTTCAGACAAAACCCTAAAAGCCTTTGAAAGCTTAGCTGCTATTTGACATGACAAGATGTACCAGGCTCACCTTGTACACTTCCTATCTAGATGTTGAATCAGCCATTTCTCCAAGAAGCCTATTTTTACCCCACTGGGAACCGGCAGTTGAGGATCATAATCTCAGTAGGTCTGCTCATTTCCACTGTGTTGGTCATTGTTTCTAATCTTTTCACTGCACAGAGCTATATACACATATATGTGTGTAAGAGTGTGTTTGTGTGTGTATGTAAAGATAAAATACCTCAGAAGTTCATACTAACACTTCCAATTCAAATTCAGAACCATAGGTTTTTAATTATCCTCTTCTATATCACTATCTCCTTTCTTTTATACCAAGAAGCCAGATTCTTAAGGACACAGGAGATGACAGAATTAGAATACTCCATAATTACTCTTTTGTTTTATTTCACATTATATATACAACAATCTGAAAACAACAATATTTATACTAGCACCGATAATTTAATTACTGAAAACTGAAAAAAAATGTGCATAAATTCACTCAATTACTAACACCTACTTTTATAGTTGTACTACTGTTATGTTCATTATCAGAGCACAGAGCCATGAATACTGTGCCCTCTCCCTTTTAACTATTTTCTGTTTTAGTTCTACAACTATTTAATGAGCAACATCAGTCCTTAAGGTGATGTCTCGTTTACTTGCCATCTATTATCTCTCTCTTTGGGTGAAATGTCTGTTCCTGTCTTTTGCCCATTTTATAATTAATTGGTCTGTTCAAGGCTATTAAATTTAGTTTTGAGAGTTCTTTACATATTCTACATATAAGACTCTTGCAAACATCTTCTCCTAATCTGCAGCTTGCCTTTTTATCCTTTTACCAGGATCTTATGGAGAATACAGATTTTTAATTTTGGTGATGTCCACTTCATTAACTTTTGTTTTGGGGATAATATTTTTGGCATCATATCATATACTTTTAAGATGTACATTTAAATCAATGATCCATTTTAAATTATTTTTTATATTTGTGTGAGGTTTAAGGAAGTTTATTTTTTGCCTATTATTCTAGCATCATTCGTTGAAAACTGTTTCCTCCATTGAATTGCTTTTACAACCTTGTCAAAATCAGTTGGAAGTTATTTGTGTTAGTCTCTGTCTCGGTTCTTTATTCTGTCTGGTGATCTATGTATTTATTCCTCAATAATTACCAAAGTGCCTTGCTCAAGGTAGCAATGTAGTAAGTCTTAATATCAGGTAGAGTGATTCTTCCCACTTTATTCTCTTTTTTTCAAAATCATTTTTGCTACTTTAGTTTTGTTGCTGTTCCATATAAACTTTAGAATAAGCTTGTTTTTAATCTAAAAAAAAAAATCCTCACTACTCTAAACAAAAAAAACCTACATGGAAAAAAAAAAAACCTATATGACTGTCATAAATACAGAAAATGAAATAACATTATTAATATGTAGCTAGATACAGTGATTTTGAAACAAGCCAGTAGCCTGAAGCCTGATCACTACTGCAGAAGCTGGCAGGAGTTAAAGCTGTTAAGGGTGATTAGCACACCACTACTACTCTCACTTGGGACTAAAAAAGTAATCTTGTTGAGATTTTAACAAGGATCGCATTAAACCTATGGATCAATTTGGGGGAGAACTGACATCTTTAACATTAACAAATCCATCAGCCACTCATTAATTCTAATTCCACCAAAGATTATTCACCAGTATTAGCTGCTCTACTAATACCATGTTTCTTCTTTCCTCAATCCCACTGCATCCTTTCCCTGCCTCTTTTAAAAGGGAAGAAGCTACCAAGGTATTTCTCAGTAGAAAATAATAGTACTAAACCTTTTGAGCGTTTATACTACCACTACATTCTTGAGTTTCTCAACATAATAACAAGGAAATGGTCTGCATATCAGCAGCTAGTCACTAACACTTCAATAAGCAGCATCTTTTCATTGTTACACGAGGATTTTTTTTTATAGACAAAGTTTCAAACCGCCTTAATCTCAATGATAAAGCATGTTGGGAAATTTAAATTTAAAAAGCTTATGGAGAAGCAAGAAGGGTACATAAGTCTTCTAACACCACTAGTTTAATGCTTTTTCACTACACAATGTTACTAGAAAACAGTTTATCAGATGAGTTTGTAAATCAATTTGACAGCTATCCAAAATCGATTTTTATTCCTATTTCTGCATCTCTGAACATTCGTATCTCTTTCATCTTATATCCACTTACAATACCTCCTTTGAAAATAGGTATATAATGCTTCATATTGTTTTTTTAAATGTATTCCTAGAAATTTCAAAGGAAGTTGTAAATGTTATTGATTGAAATATCAAAGCACGCTGAACACATGAAGTTGTGCACATGGGACTGGATTACTCCTATTATCTGCTACTTCTCATTTGTCTCCTGATAAAACCATGCACAACTGAAGACAAACTTCTCATATGAAAATTTCTGTACTGTTAGTAAAGGACCAATAATGTATTTTATAAGTCTGAAAAAAGTTTGTTTTAAAAGAAGACAAGGGAAAAATAAGTATTTCCTTCCTTACATACATCCAGTCTCCATTATTCCCTTTTTATATTCTCTAATTTCCTATCCTCAAAGTTCTAATTACAAAACATTCTGAAATCTGACAAAACATGAAAACTCTATGACATGAATTTTACCATAAAACCAACTTACTTAACACACTGTTTTAATCAAATACTTCGATACCTAAAATTAAGATAAGGACGAAATCTTCCACAGTAAGTACCAAAATCTGTCTTTACGAATTTATCTCTTACTGAACTCTCTTCTCTCACCAAACTAGTCTACTGTTTTCCAGAACTGCCATTTGCTTGTCTATATGCTTTTCTCTTACCATTCCCTTATTTCTAGAATGTCTTCCTCTTTGCCTACAGATAGCCCTCTTATTCTTTAAAGCCCTACCAGGAAAGCATTCTTTTATGAGCAGTATCTTATGCAAAGTCCATAAATTCTGGCATCATCCTGACTTAGATTTTAACCTAGGTTATGTTACTTACTGTCTCATGTCTCTGGGGCTGGGTTTCCTCATACAAAATAGAGCAACATTCATTTTAGATGACATCCACATCATAGAATTACTGTTAGATTTAGAATAATGTAGGTAAAGTCCAGAGCACACAGTAAGAGTTAACCATTAGAAATGAGCATAATTAAGCTTACTACTCATTTTTCTGGAGCTCATTGTATTTGCTTGTATATTCATTTAGTAATTCACAGTCTGAACTCATTCTGTCTCACACTTTTACCCTAAATCATTATTTAACTTGCATTAATTTTTATTTATGTTGTGTTTTGTGTCTCCAAACAGACTGGAAGCTTCTTTAAAGTCAGGACTATATGCTATACTATACTATATTAAAATTTCACATAGTTTAGCACAGTGCTGTTTACAAAAGAGGACTCAATAAATATTTCCTCAGTAAGACATTTGCTGAAAACAGACAGTTTATCCAGAACATGGGAATCACCTTTCAAGAAGTGCACTGATACATCAGAACATGTCCACCGAAGGGCAAAGGGAAAGACAAGGAGAGGACACATAGGCGTGGTCACAGGTTAAGACTCTGTGCGTGTGTGCGTGTGTGTGTGTGTGTGTGTGTGTGTGTGTGTGTGTAGGTACGCCAACGTGAGACAGCAGGAGAGAGAATATTTATGTAAATTCTGATAACAGAGAAACTATGAATGTTCAGATGTTTAACCTAAAGTGGTGACTTTAGAAGACATGATTACTGTAAGATTAGATTATATGTGGCCCTGAAAGCAAAACTAGGACCAATGATTAGCAGAAAAAGAAATTCAGCTTAACATAAAGTAAAACTCTATAACAGTGAAGCTGTCCAACAATGGAATAAACAGGATTCATTTAACATTAAGTACCTTATGAAATTAGAGGTACTTAAGCAGCACTCAGGGTTGAAATGGATTTGAATCCACATGTCAATATCAGAAAGATAGTTGTTACTCAGAAAGCTGTATTGAGAAGAATTTTAAGACTGCATACATAGTCAGTGGGAAAGAGTCCTGTGATCAGTTAAGAATATTTGTCACAAGCCTGGCAAAAGGGAGGATAACACAAAAACCTTGTATTTACTATCTCCAATCTAGAACTACTTTCAGACGTAATCATTCCTAGGCAAGAATTTACATGTGAACTGAATAAAGTTTCTCTAAACGACATGAGTCTAAGACTAACATTCTTAAAATGTTCAGTGAAATGATATTTTTAAAGTATTTTTAAATGACAGTCCTCAGCTAGGAGCTTTGGTTACCACTTAAGCAACAAAAAAGCATTTGGTTTCTCATCGTATAATTCACTTTCAAACCACTCTACCATCTTAAAAACTGCATTGTGCTTTTACAATTTGCTAAGTATGTTCATGTTTTTATTTTCAATAAAACTTGTGACTATCAGATATCAACAGAGAAAAGCATATAAACAGGCAAAAGTCAAAACTGAAATCCAATATAACACAAAAAATTTAAGCAAAGGATTCTTCTTTTAATAATATCCTAAAACTTCATTACTAATTAAACCAATCAACATAAGAGACTGACATCTTTAAAAAACAAACACTGAAACAGAAAATTTTCTTCCTCCCACATTCCTCTTGTTCACAGAGATTACTCTCTTCACCCACAACTCAAAAGAAACAAGTCATTGTTGTCTTACAGCCAAAGTTATCAATAGTGAGGTCACCAGACCAGTCGCAGCATCAGCAGCATCACCTGGGGAAGTCTGAGAGATGCCAATTCCCCGGACCCATTCAACCAATCAGAAACTCTGGAGTTTTAACAAGCCCTCCACATAATTCCAATTCCAGTTTTCAAACCATCGTCTTAAGAAAATGGTTCAGTTTCTTTCTAACATGGCAGGATTCCTTTACCTGCTTCTCTTTAGCATCTCTTTACTCTTCACATTTTACACAACCCAAAGATTTTCTCACTTGAATGATTAATTCACCAGTAACTCTGTGAGGATTTCCTATTTTCTTTCTTTTTAAAATGTAAGACTGCCTTTTAAACCATCCAGTAAGTTTTAACACTTTTTATCACACATAAATTATTAAGAGCTGTTTACATAGATCTTTAATATGTGTCAAGAGGCATAAAAACAATCTTACATAAAAATCATTTTGTAAATGGCCCATTTTTTCTTTCCGTGCCATCTTAAACTGTATACAAAAGTAACACATTCGTAGGGAAATTTTTAAATAAATCATACCTGTCAAACATCACAAAGAATAAATTATTCCATGGCCATCAAAATTATCACTTTCTTACAAAAACATCTTTTTTGACATTTATACAATCCACTCCTTCATTGTGTCTTACTCACCTGTGTACATAATGCAGTTGATGAACTGAATCAATTGCTATCACCATTTCAGCCAAGTAAAATCGAGCCATATCTTCAGGCAATCTATCTTCAAATTTGCTAAGTAGAGTAAGCAAATCCCCACCAACATAATAATCCATAACCAGGTACTGGGAATGAAAAAATAAAACATACTCAATAAATAATAAAGGTGGAAAATGAATACATTTAATGTAACCCAAAGTCAAACAGCACTGGATCAAATACTTTTGTTGTTAATTAACAAGCTGTGTAAGATGATTACTAGCAGTCATTACAAGACTTGTAAATTTCATAAGGCAGTAAGTAAACCTTTAAAAAATCTGGGTAGGGGACAATACAGGATTATCATTACTTTGTTGTTGTATTTTGCAAAGTAAAAACATGGAAAAGTATCATCATCATCATCAACCTACAACAATAGACTATCAGCAACATTTCATAGATGAATAAACATTTTAATTATCCAAAAAGATCTTAAAAATTCAGAATGTAAGATTATTTATGTTGAATAAATTCATCATCACCATTATATTTTCCTTATTTCATCTTAGACCAGTAAATAACTTTATTATAACCAGCATTTGGATCACATTTGGAAACCACTGCTATACAGAATACATTAAAATTAGAATCTAAATATTTTACATAGAAAGTCATAAAATGTAACTCATTTCTTCAAGAAACATTTACCGGGTGCCAATCAGGATTTTGGGGGTATCAAACAAAGAAAAATCCAAAGGATAAAGAGATGAAAGTCTTCTACAGCAAAGGCTTTCCTCTCTTCAAAGTGTACTCTATTCTTGCCACATCAGACTCTTAAGGTTTACGTATATCATCTACTAGTAAACTGCTAAAAAATAATCTGAACGTTTTTGCCACCCATGGTCACCACTGAAAACGTAGGCTCCTTGAGTTGTCATCTATCTTCTACCTTCATCCACGTCCTGTTACATGCTTCCTGGTAATAAACCCAAAACCCATGGATCCCTCCCCTTCCAACCTCTCAATGTTCCTTACTGGACGTCTTCTACAGAAAACAAATGTCCTTGAGATAGAATAAAAAATGATGAATACATAAGTATTCTTAGCTTTTCTTTCCTGCCGCTGCTACACAGAGTTCTGCCTTTGCCTACTCACATACTTTCCCTACCTCACCCTCAGAGGTAGAGTAGCTGTAATTAAGACAGAATTCAACAACTGGGAGAAGCAAGAGGCAGAAAACACAAAAGAAGATTCTCAAGAGAAAAGCAATGAGTTGAAAATGAACTATACCTGCAATCAGGTTTTAGTGTTAGGGAGACAAGATGCATCCAAAAAGGCAGACGAATAATAACCTCATATAGGGAAAAAAAATCTCCTTTTGCTGTATAACCTATCTCAGTGAATGTCTCCAAGATACTTTATGTTTTTTCCTTCATTCGCTACAACATTCAACTAAATCACTAAGGTCTTGTTGAGTCTACTTTCTACTATATCTCTGTGAAGTCCATCTACTTCTATCCCTACCCACTATCAACAACGCTGATCAAGGCTCCTGGCCTTTCTTGACTATATTACTACTACAGGTTTAAGACAAAGTGACTACCTTTTTATAACATATTATATTATGTAGAAATTTTCTTAGGAATGGAAAATAGAATACAGAACAAGAGAGGGACAAATAAATTGATTCATTAATTCCATGGATATTTATATATAAGAACCTACTATGTGCTAACATTACACTTATGCAATGGAGATACTATAATAAATAAGACATAGTTCCTTCATGCTAATTACAATTTAACAAAGAAGAAAACACAAATTAATGGGCAATTTCAGTGCAATATAAATCTCTGACAGGGATAAGCAGAAGGAAGGTATTGCTGCAGGCTCTTAAAGGAAAAGAACCTAATCTTTTAATTAGGTTCATTCATTGACTTGTCTGAAATTCATTTTTGTACAAGGTGTGAAGACTATTTTCTTACATACAGAAAGTCAATTATCTAAATCAAGTAGTTAAATATTCAATGAAATTGGGGGAAAGAATAGAAATGTCCCCTCGTCATATTTTAAAATGCTACATACACTTGGATCTGCTCCTGGTTACTCTACTCTGCTATAGTTGTCTGTTCCTATATTGGTATCTTATTGTTCTCATTGACTAATTAGTAAAGTTTAATATCTGATAGAACAAGTTCCTACTTACAGACTACCTTTAAAACATTACTCAATATGGCAAAAGTGTCTTTAAACAAGTTTAAGAAAAATATATACTGAGAGGCAATATTCTTAAGACATAGCAAGCAGATAACAATACTAACATAAAGAGCTCCTAACAGTTCTTCAGGAGAGGGCAAGTAACCCAACAAAACTGGACTGAGGCTATTAACAGATAACTCACATAAGAGGAAACACAATTAGTCAATTAATACATGATCAAAACCAAAGCAACAATGAGATATTATCTTGTACCAATCAGATTAGCAAAAAAAAAAAATTACTATTTTTGGGAGACTAACTTAAAACAACATTGGTTTTTGGAAGATGATATACTATAATCATTTGAGAAAGTATTTTCACAGCATCTACTGAACTTTAAAAGGTGCATACCCCTTGATCTAGCATTTCCACTTGTAGGAATACAATTAAAATAAAAGCTCCAATGTGTAAGGCATATGGGCAAGTATGGGTATTATGTAGCACTGCTGATAACTGCAACAAATAAGAAACTATGAATAGAGATCAATAAGAAAACTTAAATAGATCCATTCAACATATCCACTCTATGAAATATTACACAGCTGCCCAAAAAGAATAATTAAATATACATGCCCATGAGATATTTTAAGGGACAACAGCAAATGCAGAGTAATATATACTTCGTAATCCCACTTTTATAAAAAGGGAAGAAAATACACATACACACACAAACATACAATTATACACAAAAGCACAAAAAAAATGAAAGAATACAGCAAAGTTAACATTTGTTACCTCAGGAGGGTAAAATGAAAGATGAAGGTAAGGACCATTAACTTTTTAATGTACACAGATCTCTATGTTACAGAAAGGAAAAGAAGTAGTCAAATTGAAATTGACCAATGGAGTAAAGTTCTGCAAAAGGCCAAAGGTAATAGAGTCAAAGGCAAAGGTTGACAGGAATAATCCTAAATATAAATATACACATCATCTACATTGAGAGGAAACATAAGAATAGGTACAAATATGGGTAAATTTGTATATGGGGAGGGACAGACTGGGATTTCAAAATGTAGAACAGATAAACAAGATTATACTGTATAGCACAGGGAAATATATACAAGATCTTATGGTAGCTCACAGAAAAAAACAAATGTGACAATGAATATATGTATGTTTATGTATAACTGAAAAATTGTGCTCTACACTGGAATTTGACACAACATTGTAAAATGACTATAACTCAATTAAAAAATGTCAAAAAAAAAAAAAAAAAAGGAAGATACTGGGCCAGGTAGTCATGAGTAGGCTGGGCTGGGAACACCATGTTTTAAGCAGTTTAGTAGCTTTTGTTTTACATTGCTAGATCTTCCATTGTCTATATATGCTTTTTTCAGAAAATAGTAAATATATACAGAAAATGATTATGTATTCATCTCACTCTAAATTTATAACTTCGTATGACACTTTAATAATCTCAAACCATCCCTAAAAACAAAAAAAAAATTAAATATATGAAGAATTTAAGGGTATTTCTATTTTCCCAAGTCTATATCTGTAGAAATAAAAAAAAATTTGTATATGGGGTAGGGATGAAAGGAAATGCTGAGGTCAGAGTGTAGAAAGTTCAGAAAGCTCATGCTTGAGTAGCCAATGGCTTTTCTTTTCTCTAGGAAGTAGCAGTTACAGAATAAGGGTACAGGATTATTTACATAATGTCCCTACATTGGAGACAGGGATCATAACTGTTATTCCTACTTTACAGCTATGTAGAGACAAGAAGTTAAATGATTTGCCCAAATATATTTTAGATAGTGGGAAAGCCAGAACTCCAAAGTTCTTGATCCTTTGACCACTTTCCTTTTTACTCAAATAAAAGAGTCAGTGTTCAGTGAAAAGCTAAGTCCATGGCATAAAGAGTATGTGCTGAGCACCAGAATAACAGAAAAGAAATCAGGGATACAGGCTGAGTCATTAGCAATCTTTTATCCTTCCAAAATAAACAGACCTTTACATGTGGATATACACACCATAAAATTTCCAAGTCTGAATTTCTAAAAATTCTCTAATTCAAAGTTTGTGCTTTTTAAGAAACTACATTCCAAGGAAAGACTGCTAAAGAATGTGAAAGTACAATAAATTAATTATGTCCAGAGAAAAAACATTTCATAGAACAGATATGCTTTTAGAAGCCTCCTTGGAGTATCAAACTCTTTTAGTTGTCTTGCCGTCACACGAAGAGATTAACAGTCAATCCTTAGAGCCCCGCCTTGCATTTATTCTGCCTTGTTTTGGGGTTTGTTGTTTTGGGTTTTTTTTTTGCATTTATCCTTCTTTGCTTTTACTTTACTCATACAAAAATACCTTTCTAATAATTTCTATCTCCAGCACAAAACTGTACTCCTGTAAAGAATTTAAAATTCACATCACTAATTACAATTTAATATTTAAATATCTGTCACCATCTAATCAGTTTATAAATGCTAATTCAAGAAGTAAAATTTTTACTTTAAATATTTTTCTGTTTTTCCCCCTCAGGTATAAAATAATTAAATAGGAAACAGTGGATAAGAAAATATGAGGAAGAAAAGAAATTTTCATTAATTCATAATATTCTAAATGACATCTAAGTGATAAGAAGTTTATGTGTCCATACAGATGCAGTTAAGTAGATTTGTATTTAATGAGTTTTTCTTAAGGGAAAAAAAATGCTCTAATCACATCTTAATGTCATTCATTAAATTATGCAACTTCTTCCAAAGCAAATAAAATGCACATATGCTATGACTCCATATATTTTTTCATAAACTGGCTATAGTGATATCTAAGCATGTCACAAATGAAAGTCAAATTATTTACCACAGCTTTCTTGAATTGTATAGGTCTGTAAATCGTGTTACTTATCTGACTGTTTCAGGGTTACCAGGGTTAAAAGTTATTTTGGAAAATAACTATGTATAATAAAATTTCCTCTTTGGTATCTAAAACTAGGCTTGTCAATGTTTTGATATGATTTTATTTTCTAATATTTATAAATATTCAAAAGAAAATATTTGATAACTAAGACAATTTAGAACCTCTGACTCCTGAGACTAATAAACCATGAAGGTTCCTCTAAAGAAAAACTGGCAGTTTACAGGAGATTTGACTACTAGACATGTCAGCCCCCTCTAGTTATTGTAAAACTTTCATTCTAGTATGATTAATTACTGTTATACACACACTATTTTTCACTGAGAAATGTCTCTAAAAAAGAAATATTAACCCTAATGTCAAATGCAAAGAGCACAGATAAGACTAAATAACTCAGAGGAGAGAGAATAAGTCAGGGTTTTTTCATTGAAAATTAGGCAAAATTTTGCTGTAATACTCTAGATGGTTTCCTCTACAACTCTCCTTTCTTTAGTTCCCACGGTGCAGCATTTTGATTCTTTTTTGCTCTGACATTTCCACTAGTTTCTACTTCTCTGGGTCCCCATCTCTATCTTCTCTAGGAAAACTTGATTTCTCAATTTACAAGCACTACTCAGTGATTATTATTTACTCCTTGTATTTACTGTTATCTACAACAGGCATTGGCCAACTTTTCCTGTAAAGGACCAGATAGTAAATACTTCAGCCTTGGCAGGCCAAGAGGCAAAATCAAGGATATTATGAAGGTATACATTCAGTAAGAAAGAAAACAAATTTCCACACAATACATTGGAAAAATTCAAAATAAAATAATAATAATTGAATATAATTTTTATAATATAGTTTACTAAAGAGAAAACGTAATCTTTTGTAGGGGGAGGAGAATATATAACAGTTTGCTTAATTGGGGCTCAGAGTTAGTGTTTCCTATCATCAAAAATCTATTGAAAATGTAAATCTGTAAATGCTGATCTATAATGAGATTCTACAAATTCATCTGCGAAGCTGTCTATTCACAAAGATAGGTATTGCCAAATACTGGTATTAGTTCATGAGCATGTAATTTTAACTGAGCATATTCTTCACTTGGAAGACATTTATAGAATGCTATTAAATTCTCCTAATAATTATACTGACCATTAACCACTACTAACTGAAATTCTCAACTGACCAGTTAAATGGATTTTGAACTATAGACATTTCCTTTGCACCTGCATCAAGTCCCCAAAACTGATGCTAGAACTGTAGTTTGAGCTCAAAAGGTCTGTTTGCCGCAAATCTATGTGGAAATGGAGATCTCACTCCTTTTTACTTTTGACAGCATGGGAAATAGATAAAGCAGCTTGACATGATCCATGATTCAAATAATGTCAGTTGTCAAATGACCTCACCATAATATAAATTTTGTATATGTGTTGTTTTGCCTTGTAACTGTATGCTAAATTTGTTTTAAAAACATATCAAGTCTACGAGAAAAGCTAATTTTCAAACCTATTCAGTCCCTCATAGTAATGGGTGGGGTTTTTTGTTCAGGAATATTTCAATCTTGGTCCTTTGTTCAAAATATTGCCAATAAAATGTTACCATTGCAAAACCAGTGAACAGCTATACGATACAGCAAAGATATTTAACTTTGATTTTTGATAAAAATTCACAGAAATGCTTGGCTGTTTCCATAAGACTGAATGAAGGTCAATGTTGACATACTGTTTTAACACATGATAGATTCAAATATTTGCCCCAAACTACCTGCTGATTAAAAAGACAATGAATATTTACAGGCTTTAAGCACCTAATATTTTCATATGATTTGTAAATCTGTCAAATAAGCTTTCTCCTGCTCCATACATATATTTACCATTCTCAACTGTAATACATTTTAGCAAATGTCAATTCAGGTTGTATCAAATCAGTGTTTTCTTAACTTCTTTGAAAATAATATTGACTATAATATTATTATAGTATTATTATATATAATACACACAAACTATTCACAGAGGCTAATTCCTCAGTTACTTCAAACTCAAACATTGATTCCTCAAATAACAATGACTGAGCAGAGTCAGTAACATTTTTCAACTCAAGAGGCAAAGAAAACCACTCGATGTGACAGGAAATGGTTATTTCCCTGGTATTATAATCCACCATTGATGTTGCTCCCAACGTCCTCAATTCTTTGAGCAACTGTTCACACCAGAAGGTTAATGGTCTTAGACAAGTTTATTTTCTGTGGCCACATTTCTTTGGCTGCAGCAATCAAACATGATTTAATGAACTCAGCATTGGTAAATGGCTTTCCTTGCTTGGCTAACAAATGAGCCACTCAGGAACTTATTTCACTTGCAGTCCCATTTTCATTTTTTATTTTCATATTTTATTTTTAAATTCTGTGATAAGATATTGTTTTAACTTTTCTAACTATTCTGACTGCTGCTTT